>NC_079191.1:399505263-400250421 GCF_029499605.1 Hyla sarda
GGTTGTATAGAAAAATGAGGACTGAATATGAGGACAAGAATGTCATTGTTGCCTTTCATTTTCAACAAGGTTTAGGTAGAAAGACTGGGCAACACTTGGTACTCTGCCAGTGTATTATAAAAAATATATAATTGGCGTTACCTATTTGGCATCATGTGGCATGAAATACATTAAGAGAGCTCAAGAAATGTGTCAAAGAACATGTCCTTGGAAATTTGAATGTAAAAGATGTCACTAATCTTAAAACTATTCGAAGACATTTTAAATTACACTACATCACAATCACACAATTAAAATTGTGAGGTAGCATAGTGGCTCAGTGGATAGCTGTTGCCTTGAAGTGCTGGAATCCTTTCTGCAAAGAATTTGTATGGGTTTCATCCAGGTACTCCTGTTTCCTCCCACACTTCAAAAAAAATATTGATAGATTCTGAGCCCCAATGGGGATACTTTGCGTGTACAGTGCTGTGGAATCTGTGTTCACTATGTAAAATAACAAAATATTACTATTCTGATCCATCTGAGTTTAAAGTTTGGGAAATTGATCTGATACTGATCAGTGCAAAACTACTAGCACAAAAAAAGATGGATTAATTAGTTAAACAATGGGACTAAATAAGAGTTTTAGTTTTGCCCCGATCTGGATAGAATTTCACTAAAAAAGTTGTCGTGTTTCTAGCTAATAAGAGAGATATATATATACAATTTTCCCTGTTTCCCTGAAAATACACCCTACCCCGAAAATAAGCCCTAGCTGGATTATCGGGGTGGGCTGCAATATAAGCCCTACCCCGAAAATAAGACCTAGGCCAGGGGTACTCAACTGGCGGCCCACGGTCCAGATCCGGACCGTGGCCGCCAGAAATGCGGACCGGAACAGCCCCCCATCCTCCACACTCCCACAGCCCCCTATCCTCCACACTCCCACAGCCCCCCATCCTCCAAACTCCCACAGACCCCCATCCTCCACACTCCTGCAGCCCCCCATCCTCCACACTTCTGCAGCTCCCCCATAAATAAATAAGCCCTACCCTGAAAATAAGCCCTGGTGTGTTTTTTGTGACTAAAATTTATATAAGACCCGGTCTTATTTTCGGAGAAACACGGGGTATATATATATATATATATATATATATATATATATATATATATATATATATATATATATATATATATATAAATGTTACATTATTTTTTGTTAATTCTATGTCTTCTTTCCCAGTATCGGAGTTGTAATAACCCTAGGCCCTTTTTTTAGGTGTTGTAATGTGACATGCAGTTTGATTGAATGCATGCCTCCCTGTGCAGGTAATATCTGTGGATCAATGATTATTATTTTTTTTTTTTGTGACATTGTTTTCACTTGTACCTGCACGGTACCTTTTATGATAAAAACCTCCTGAGGAACCCCGGTCAACAGTATGTTACCGGGGGGGAAACGCGTAGAGGTACTCCAAAGGTTTACATTTTATCCTCCTTTATTAATATTTTTTTCTATTATCCTATTTTTTAGTGAAGGATTGATTTATTTATTGTTTAATCACTAACTGTACACATAGATGTGCTGTATAATGATGCATCATTATATACATTAAATAATGGCTTTGTATTGTCATGTATGTCTACAACGGTTTTATTCAGCCTTAGGGAGTGGAGAGTCAACGGTTGAAGTGGGGGCGCCTCCCCCGCTGTTAGGTAGGGTAAGATTTTGTTGCAATAGGAGTGCTAGTTAGATCATATTATCAATATTGTATACATCCGAGCAGTATTCTAACTTTATCTTACCCCATGAGAGTCTCCTCCCAAAGGACTGAAAAGAAAGCACAGTCTGCAGTACGTAAGTGCCATCTAACGTTATTGCTTTACTGCATTGTCAATTTGTATATGTATTTTTGTCCAAGTATACATACCTCTGACATGTATAGTTATCAGCTCTAGGTGAGCATCATTGTATATTTGCATATACAGCAGATCGCTGGATATTAAAAAGTTATAATACATTTTTAATAAGATATAATAAAAGGTAGATTTTAATAGGGTATTGGTTATATAGTAAGCTAGTTTCACACATACCCACAACATATGGTAATTATTTAGTAAGATGTGTTGTAATGTGAACAGGGGGATTTTAGATATCTTTAAATAAAAAAATTAATGAAAAAGTGGACTTCCGGTTCCGGCGCCATGCTGGAGAGACGTGTGCCAGCTGAGCTCCTCACCCGCTCGCATTCTCCGGCAAACTTTACCCGCAGTAATTTACCCGCAACCCCCTCCCCCCCCCCCCCCCCCGAGTACCTGGACTGAGGTGGGTCACTGTATGGAACGCTATCTCCTCCGCACGGGCCGAAAATCCAACAGAAGGAACGTGGGCCGCATCTCAAGTCGACAAGGCCAAGATGGCGGACTCGCCGGCCTCCAGCACGGCCGCATCTCCTGACCCGCCTGACCGAACCGACCTCATGCATTTTGATTCTTCTGATGGTGGCGAAAATTATAGTCCCGCGAGTGCAGGAGGCGCTGGTGTCCGCAATGCAAGATTCCCTGCAGCAACTACAACAAACAACCGCCGCCTATGGCTCCTGCCTCTCAGAGGCTGAAACCAGACTGAGCTCTCTCGAGGATCGGGTGGAAGGTTCAGACTCGAAAGTGACGTCCCTGGAATCGGAATGCCACCGACTATAGGACAAGGTTGAGGACCTAGAAAATCGGTCCCGGCGTAGCAATCTGAGGATCGTGGGCCTCCCGGAATCTGTCCCGGGTAAGGACCTTCATCGTATCTGTGAGGTGAGTCCCTGTTGTCCAAGGCTTTGGGCCTTCCCCGTCCCTGTAAAGTAGAATGGGCACATAGACTGGGCCCCGACCTGCGCTCAGTGGACGATAAATCTACGCCCCCGGGACTGGAGCATCGTAACAGGCCATTCCAGGTCATAGTCAAATACCTGGATTTTACAGATAAAGTGGACCTTCTCAGAGCCTTCCATAAGTGACGGGATGATCTTTTTGATGGCTTTAGACTACTGCTCTTTGGCGACTTTTCTGCAGAGGTTACACGCAGACGAAAATTATTCTCTCCCCTGTGCACCATGCTCCACAAGAAGGGGATTACATTTGCCCTGATGTACCCTGCTATTTTATGCATTATCTATTCTGATGGCTCTATTGCTACTTACCGGTCCCCTGAGAAGGCATCTGACGAATATCAGGCTTTCCTGCAGCCTCCGCTGAGGCCTCCAAGAACGTCGCCGAGGGAATTGGTGCTTGATCCTGCTCATTTACCTGGCCCTTCCGGTGGAGGGTTTTCATCGGGCCCCCTGCCTGGTTCTTCGCAGAACTCCATACTTCGCTCTCCAGCGCTGAATATCGGTCCCTGATCTCAATGATGTGATTGCCTCTGTCTTCTTTCTCCACGATTTGTCTCCGCTGATCTCTTAGCCTGTGCGGATGAAGTATCATCTGTGACCCCTGAGATGTCGAGTTCAGCCTCCTTCTGTTGTCCTTGAGAACCCTTCGTTTTACTGACTTCTCTGATTTAACAGGTTCTATGTTTTTCTTTGGGGGGGGGGGGACATTTGAGTAGCTGTAGGGGTAGTAGTCTGGGAGGGTGTGATTAGGATAGGACGCCAGGGAGTTTAGTGGTGCAGAGGGTAGAGGTGAGAGTCCTGGACTTGGGATTGGGGAGGGGGGTGTTGTTTATGCTATAAGTTCCTATATATATATATATATATATATATATATATATATATATATATATAGGCACTTACCTGTTATGTTCACTATGTCACATACTGTTTTTCATATTACTCCCACACCATATTGTCGATCGACACTGAAAAAGCTTTCAACAATGTGCGCTGGGGGGGGGGGGGGGGGGGGGGGGTTGTGGAAAGTGCTTCGTTCTATGGGTTTTGTGGGTCCTTTCCTGACGTTTCTTCAGGCGCTGTATGCAGCTCCTCTGGCCCGTATAGCTACCCATGGCTTCTTATCTGCCCTGTTCACTCCCCAAAAGGGCACGCGACAGGGTTGCCCTGTGTCGCCGCTGCTATTCAACCTGGCTATCGAACCGCTTTCTAGAGTGTTGTCCACCGCAGGCAGTGTCGAGGGGGTGTCGGTGGGTGGAGGCTCCATCACACATGCTGTTTGCAGATGACCTTTTGGTTTTTCTAGCTGATCCGGCCCAAGACGTGTCTGCGGTGTTCAACCTTTTGTCAGACTTTGGGCGATCGGACACCAGGAGGCAGGTAGGGGGACCCTCTTCGTGTCCTACAGCTGGCTGGGGGTAGTTTAGTTTCACTTTAGACGCGGAGATCAACTTTAAACACCGCGTCTAAAGGGTTAATAGCGCATGGCACTGCGATTAGTGCCACGCGCTATTAGCCAAGGGTCCTGGCCATTGTTAGAGGTCGGGCCCGACCCGCTATGAAAGGGAAAGGACCTAGGACGTACAGGTATGCCCTTGGTCCTTAACAGGTTAATTAAGTTTAACTAAAATTACACCAAATATGTGATCCCTATACCAAGAATAGGATATAGAGAGATAGGCAGCAGTCCAGAAAAAATGATTGATATGTTTTTTTCTGGACTGCTGCCTATCTTTCTATATCCTATTCTTGGTTTGGGGCTCACGTATTTGGTGTAATTTTAGTAAACTTAATTAAAAGTTAAGTTTTATAGCACTATCCTTTAGTTTCACAGTTTATGATTTTGAGTGCAGGATAGATCGCACCTAGTGTAGTTTTTGGGACTGAAACAATACCCATAAGAGTATTCACATTGGGGATAAGTAAGTCTATATATGTCAGACAGGACATTTTTGGAAATGCTTGTACATTTGAAATATGTTTAATTTGCGAAGATGACCACTGGACGCAGGAGACAAAGAAGAGATCACAAGTTAATGTTAGGGTGTAGGAAGAATAGGGTTTCCTTTTTTATTTTTTTAAGGTCGATAATGGGGGAATCGTTGTTGGTGATCTGTGAATGGTGATAATAAGAATGACTTGATCAAAGTTATAAATGTATTTTTAGAGTTTATATAGTTATATAACATGGGTGGGTTTTTTCCTCTGCTGGTCTTTTTAGCTGGACTGCATTTCTTGGTGGATGGACAGTCCTCATTTTGGGTGGTGCTTACATTGATTAGTCT
Source organism: Hyla sarda (assembly GCF_029499605.1). Taxonomy (NCBI): domain Eukaryota; kingdom Metazoa; phylum Chordata; class Amphibia; order Anura; family Hylidae; genus Hyla; species Hyla sarda. The sequence continues at coordinate 399,510,407 of NC_079191.1, forward strand.
GCCCGAACATACTTTACCATATGCCTTCTTAGCATTTATAGATGTAAAAGATCCCACACTATGGAGACAGAAAGAAGAGAGATTAGGTAATAGGAATGAGGCAGGAATACCAGTTATTACAGGATGAACATGGATTTGTGCTAGAATATCAGATCTTACTCTTCACTCACCTCTTGGTATCAGGAGACAAGTTGTATTAATGGATTTTTGGAAAGACAATGAGGGAATTTACTATTGATTTTTGAGTATTCGATGTGCTGACTGCATTATGTGAGCTGTATTTCTAATGGTATTTACTATTTTGGCGCACATTTGTGAAATGCACAAAATTTACTCTTCTGCGTCTTTCTGTGTACCTTGCAATACAAAATGTGCCAGAAATTGACTTTTTCTACATGTGTATTTGTTGGGAGAGCACACATCTCTCTAGCCAGGCACCCTTTTAGGGAGTGAAATGTCCGATCGTGAACATGTCTAAAAACTGTCGCCTGAGTGTTAGACAATAATAGTAAATTACATGTACCTGAGAGGATAAAAACAAGGCCAAGGCAGAATATTAAATCCTCCCTTGTGTATCCCTTTGCTTTTGTATGACAATAAAATCTCCATTTATCTTTTCTGACACCCTTTTCATATATAGCTGAACTTGTAGTGGACGTCAAAGTTTTGATATTTGGTCACCGGTGGTAACTCAGGATGAACTTTGGTGACACTTTGGGCATATTCCATCCACGGTGGCCCATGTCTGTCCTGTTGCAGTCCTTTTATTATCCAGCAGGCTGTGTGGCACATTTCATGTTTTATATCACATGAGCCAACAACCACATCTCACAGCAATAACGTGTTTGTTATTTGAGTGTTACCTGCACTGTCACAGACTTTGTCTGCTAACTTGATTTTTGCAGTGTGATCCCTATTCTCCTTACATTTCCAACACTGGCTGGATGTTGTTCTCGGCTGTTTACTCCAGCTTATCTCTAAGTCCTCAGGAAGCTAAAGATGTCGAAAGAAGAAACAGAATCCATTATATCTGCAGTTCCATTATGTACAGGGAGAAATGCAGGCACACCATCTCAGAGCGACCTAAATGGACCCATCCAGTTATATTTAAAGGGGCTCTCCTGATCTAAAACTAGACAGCTTCATCTTATAGAAGCGGCCGGAATGAGAAATGAAAAATCAAAGGAGGATAGTCTAGAGCAGTGTTTCCCAACCTTTTTCGGGTCGGGGCACACCTTGGAAAAAAAATTCCGCAGGGCACCCCTACCGAGGTTGACGAGCAAAAAAAAAAAAAAAAGGAAAAAGACGGTAAAAAGCGCAATGCCCTATATCTATTTATCAGTGGGTGTGTAGTTTAAAGTGCAGCTTTATACAGCAACTCACAAATGACGTCTTCTCTAATTGGCATCGTTGCCTTCTCTTCTCCATCTGGTCTGGGCCATCATCACGAATTCTTCCACACACAATTCTTCACTGTTTTTTTACATGGATGACAGAGGGGTGTAGAAGAGTGTACATGGGGGACAGAGGGGTGTAGAGGAGTGTACATGGGTGACAGAGGGGTGTAGAGGAGTGTACATGGGTGACAGAGGGGTGTAGAGGAGTGTACATGGGTGACAGAGGGGTGTAGAGGAGTAGACATGGGTGACAGAGGGGTGTAGAGGAGTGAACATGGGTGACAGGTGTGTAGAGGAGTGTACATGGGTGACAGAGGGGTGTAGAGGAGTGTACATGGGTGACAGAGGGGTGTAGAGGAGTGTACATGGGTGACAGAGGGGTGTAGAGGAGTGTACAGGGAGGTGTGGACAAGGGTGACAAGGGGGTAAAAGAGGGACAGGAGTGACACGTGTGCCGCTGCACCGCGGTTGGGAATCACTGGTCTAAAGTGACAGAATGTGGATGAGGATGAAGGATAATTGTAATCATAATAGGACACAATCCTGTGGATTATAAAGTTACCTTGTTAAAGAAGATAGCCAGTGGTAAAAAAAACGTATCCCCCTGTATAATATACTCTACAGTGCTTAAATGATTATTCGCATCACACAAAGTGATGGCATATAATAGGAAATGCCATTACTTTGTGTGATATGAACAATCCTTTAAGCACTGTAAAGTATATTATATTTGGTGTTGGCACTGTATAGTACTGTTGTTTAGGCAACAATATCAACGTATTATGTAGCTACTGTATGGAAAGGCCTTAGGCAATATCCCAATGTTTTTTTTTTATGAATTGAAGGTCAGTCCGTCAGAACCTCATGTTGGTCAAATAAATTGTTTCTTAACCCCTTAAGGACTCAGGGTTTTTCAGTTTTTGCACTTTCGTTTTTTCCTCCTTACATTTTAAAAATCATAACCCTTTCAATTTTCCACCTAAAAATCCATATTATGGCTTATTTTTTGCATCACCAATTCTACGTTGCAGTGACATTAGTCATTTTACCCAAAAATTCACGTCGAAACGGAAAAAAAATTGTGTGACAAAATCGAAGAAAAAACGCCATTTTGTAAATTTTAAGGGCTTCCGTTTCTACACAGTGCATATTTCGGTAAAAATGACACCATATCATTATTCTGTAGGTCCATACGGTTAAATTGATTCCCTACTTATATAGGTTTGATTTTGTCGTACTTCTGGAAAAAATCATAACTACATGCAGGAAAATTTATACGTTTAAAAATGTCATCTTCTGACCCCTATAACTTTTTTTATTTTTCCACGTACAGGGCAATATGAGGACTCATTTTTTGCGCCGTGATCTGAAGTTTTTATCGGTACAATTTTTGTTTTGATCTGACTTTTTGATCACTTTTTATTCCATTTTTAATGGTATAAAAAGTGACCAAAGATACCCTTTTTTGGATTTTGGAATTTTTTTTACGTGTACGCCATTGACTGTGCGGTTTAATTAATGATATATTTTTATAGTTCGGACATTTACGCACGCGGCGATACCACATATGTTTGTTTATTTTTTATTTACACTGTTTTATTTTTTTTATGGGAAAAGGGGGGTGATTCAAACTTTTATCAGGGAAGGGGTTAAATGACCTTTATTAACACTTTTTTTTAACTTTTTTTTTCAGTGTTATAGGTCCCATAGGGACCTATAACACTGCACACACTGATCTCTCATGCTGATCACTGGCGTGTATTAACAATCCTGTGATCAGTGTGATCGGCGCTTGACTACTCCTGCCTGGATTTCAGGCACGGAGCAGTCATTCGTCGTTCGGACACCGAGGAGGCAGGTAAGGGCCCTCCCGGTGTCCTGTAAGCTGTTCGGGACGCCGCGGTCCCAAACAGCCCGACTGAGCAGCCGGGATACTTTCACTTTCACTTCAGATGCGGCGGTCAGCTTTGATTGCCGCGTCTGAAAGGTTAATACCGCACATTGCCGCGATCGGGGATGTCCTGTATTAGCCGCGGGTCCTGGCCGTTGATAGCCGCCGGGACCAACCCGATATGACGCGGGGACACCGCGTGACCCCGCAGCATATCGCGGGAGCCGGCGACGGATGTAAATATATGTCCTGCCTCATTAAGGGGTTAATGCGACGTGCATTTGACTCTTTCTATAATGAATAATAGGTGTTATACTGTATTCATGTACTGCTGTTACACATGGTCTGTACAGAGTTAACCTAACTTTTCACACATTAAATTAGATATAGCTTCTTCCTAACACTTCCCAGTTGGTTAATTTGTATTCCGACCTTTTTCTAAGAGGAGTTGTATACCAATCAAGCCTTATATAATCCCTGTTAATAGTGTTGAGTAGGAGTTGGACTGAATAAGGGTATGGAGTAGTCTGAAGTAGAGAGAAAGTAAGATTAACAGAGAACGAGCACGAGGAGAAGCCAGGAGTTAGTTGTCAACAGAGTTTACCTCGGTTCACGGGAGACCAAGCCCTGTTCAGGCAAGGATCTTCACTAACTACCAAGAGTGCCAGCTTTGCTGTAGCCTGAGGGACATCTTACTTCTGCGGCCTTCAAGAAGAAGACTAGTGTCACACTTTCACTAGTCTGAGGAGGGATCATTTAGTCAAGGAGCTGTTAGCAATCCAAATCCTTGGGGGACCTGCAATTGGGTTCAAACCAATCCTGCCGTTTGGAGCCAATCAGTGTGATTTCTGCCACCTTAGGGACATTAACTCAGTAAATAGCTCAGAACACTCACTAACTTTGCATGGGTTACCTCTCTACCACCTGCACCATGTGTTTTTGTTTCACTTGCCTTGGATCTGTAAACCACTATTCCTGCATGATTGTGAATGATCTGTTTGTTGGGAAAGTAATTAGTTGCACTGCACTCTGGTCCTGTTTTTCCTGCTCCCGATGTCTTTTGGCTCCTACTGCCCCAGTGTAACATGAAGGCCCATCCATGGTAGCATTGGCCAAGAACTGTATTCAGGTGTTCTCTGGGGAAATTATCCCATCTCCCATTTGTGCAGCCCCCCGATTACCACTGTTGTGTGTGCTGAAGGGATTCTTCCAGTGTTAATGATCCCACTCCAGCTACCATGACCTCTTGGGGCTAGTGTGGAGAACTCTAAGTCCCAGCTGTCCCTCGGCATAACCCTTACAATGCCAGTGGCACTCTGCATGTATATTGCATGATGCTTATTCCTAGGTAGCATTTTTTTTTATGGCTGTACACTATGTGGGAAAAAAGCCAGCAAAAGGTGACACACAGGGCCCCATATGACATGAGGCAGACCATACCACAAGATGTATATTTTTACGCCGAGCGCTCCGGGTCCCCGCTCCTCCCCGGAGCGCTCACAGCGTTCTCCCATTCGCGATGCGCATCCCGACCCGTTTACCAGACTCGTTCCCCGTCTGTGCTGTCCCGGCGCACGCGGCCCCGTTCCCTAGGGCGTGCGCCGCCGGGTCTTTGCGATTTAAAGGGCCGGTGTGCCACTGATTGGCGCATGGGTTTTAATCAGTACCTTCACCTGTGCACTTCCCTATTTATACCTCACTTCCCCTGCACTCCCTTGCCGGATCTTGTTGCCATTGTGCCAGTGAAAGCGTTTCCTTGTGTGTTCCTAGCCTGTGTTCCAGACCTCCTGCCGTTGCCCCTGACTACGATCCTTGCTGCCTGCCCTGACCTTCTGCTACGTCCGACCTTGCTCTTGTCTACTCCCTTGTACCGCGCTTATCTCAGCAGTCAGAGAGGTTGAGCCATTGCCGGTGGATACGACCTGGTTGCTACCGCCGCTGCAAGACCATCCCGCTTTGCAGCGGGCTCTGGTGAAAACCAGTAGCAACTTAGAGCCGGTCCACCGACACGGTCCACGCCAATCCCTCTCTGGCACAGAGGATCCACCTCCAGCCAGCCGAATCGTGACAGTAGATCCGGCCATGGATCCCGCTGAGGTCCCGCTGCCAGTTGTCGCTGACCTCACCACGGTGGTCGCCCAGCAGTCGCAACAGATAGCGCAACAAGGCCACCAGCTGTCTCAACTGACCGTGATGCTACAGCAGCTTCTACCACAGCTTCAGCAACCATCTCCTCCGCCAGCTCCTGCACCTCCTCCGCAGCGAGTGGCCGCTTCCAGCCTCTGGTTATCCTTGCCGGATAAATTTGATGGGGACTCTAAATTTTGCAGTGGTTTTCTTTCACAATGTTCCCTACATTTGGAGATGATGTCAGACCAATTTCCTACTGAAAGGTCAAAGGTGGCTTCCGTAGTCAGCCTTCTGTCTGGGAAAGCACTGTCATGGGCCACACCGCTCTGGGACCGCAATGATCCTGTTACTGCCTCTGTACACTCTTTCTTCACGGAGATTCGAAGTGTCTTCGAGGAACCTGCCCGAGCCTCTTCTGCCGAGACTGCCCTGCTGAACCTGGTCCAGGGTAATTCTTCTGTTGGCGAGTACGCCATCCAATTCCGTACTCTCGCCTCCGAATTGTCCTGGAATAACGAGGCCCTCTGCGCGACCTTTAAAAAAGGCCTATCCAGTAACATCAAAGATGTGCTGGCCGCATGAGAAATCCCTGCTAACCTGCATGAACTTATTCATCTTGCCACCCGCATTGACATGCGTTTTTCCCGAAAGGCGTCAGGAGCTCCGCCAGGATATGGACTTTGTTCGCACAAGGCGGTTTCTCTCCCCGGCTCCTCTCTCCTCTGGTCCACTGCAATCCGTTCCTGTGCCTTCCGCCGTGGAGGCTATGCAAGTTGACCGGTCTCGCTTGACACCTCAAGAGAGGACACGACGCCGCATGGAGAACCTTTGCCTGTACTGTGCCAGTACCGAACATTTCTTGAAGGATTTTCCTATCAGACCTCCACGTCAGGAAAGACGCACTCCGACTCCGCACAATGGTGAGACAGCTCTAGATGTGAACTCTGCTTCTCCACGTCTTACTGTGCTTGTGCGGATTTCTTCTTCTACCTTCTCCTTCTCAGCTGTGGCCTTCTTGGATTCAGGATCTGTAGGAAATTTTATTTTGGCCTCTTTCATCAACAGGTTCAACATCCCGGTGACCAGTCTCGCCAGACCCCTCTACATCACCTCTGTTAATAATGAAAGATTGGACTGTACTGTGCGTTACCGCACGGAACCCCTCTTAATGTGCATTGGACCCCATCACGAAAAGATTGAATTTCTGGTCCTCTCTAACTGCACTTCGGAAATTCTTCTTTGACTACCGTGGCTTCAACGCCATTCCCCAACCCTTGATTGGACCACCGGGGAGATCAAGAACTGGGGTACTACTTGCCACAAGAACTGTCTTAAGCCTGCTCCCAGTACTGTCAGTCAAGACCCTGTGGCTCCTCCGATACCTGGTCTCCCCAAGGCCTATCTGGACTATGCTGATGTTTTTTGCAAAAAAAAAAGCAGAGACTTTGCCTCCTCACAGGCCTTATGACTGTCCTATTGACCTCCTCCCTGGTACTACTCTACCCCGGGGCAGAATCTATCCTCTGTCTGCTCCGGAAACACAAGCCATGTCGGAGTACATCCAAGAGAATTTAAAAAAGGGGTTTATCCGCAAGTCTTCCTCCCCTGCCGGAACTGGGTTTTTCTTCGTTTCCAAAAAAGACGGCTCCTTACGTCCTTGCATTGATTACCGCGGACTTAATAAAATCACTGTAAAAAAAACGCTATCCCCTACCTCTTATCTCGGAACTCTTTGACCGCCTACGAGGCGCCTACATCTTTACCAAACTGGACTTAAGAGGTGCATATAATCTCATCCGCATCAGGGAGGGGGACGAGTGGAAGACCGCGTTTAACACCAGAGATGGATACTTTGAATATCTGGTTATGCCCTTTGGGCTTTAACGCCCCTGCTGTCTTCCAAGACTTTGTAAATGAAATTTTTCGTGATCTTCTATATACCTGTGTTGTGGTCTACCTAGACGATATTTAGATTTTTTCTGCTAACCTAGAAGAACACCGCCGGCATGTCCGCATGGTTCTTCAGAGACTTCGGGACAATCAATTATATGCCAAAATGGAAAAATGTCTCTTTGAATGTCAATCTCTTCCCTTCCTAGGATACTTAGTCTCTGGCCAGGGACTCCAAATGGACCCAGACAAACTATCAGCCATATTGGATTGGCCACGCCCCTCCGGACTCCGTGCTATCCAATGTTTTTTGGGGTTTGCCAATTATTACAGACAATTTATTCCGCATTTTTCCACTATTGTGGCCCCTATCGTGGCCCTAACCAAGAAAAACGCCAACCCTAAGTCCTGGCCTCCTCAAGCGGAAGATGCATTCAATCATCTCAAAACTGCCTTTTCTTCTGCTACCGTACTCTCCAGACCTGATCCATCTAGGCCCTTCTCGCTGGGAGCTGGAGCAGTACTCCTACAGAAAAATTCTTCCGGACATGCTGTTACTTGTGGTTTCTTTTCTAGGACCTTCTCTCCGGCGGAGAAAAACTACTCCATTGGTGATCGAGAACTACTGGCCATAAAATTGGCGCTTGAAGAATGGAGGCACCTGCTGGAGGGATCCAAATATCCAGTTATTATATACACTGATCACAAGAATCTCTCTTATCTTCAGTCTGCCCAACGGCTGAACCCTCGCCAGGCTAGGTGGTCGTTGTTCTTTGCCCGTTTTAACTTTGAAATTCATTTTCGCCCTGCTGACAAGAACATTAGGGCTGACGCCCTCTCTCGTTCATCGGATGCCTCTGAAGTGGAAGCTTCCCCGCAACACATTATTCCTCCGAACTGTCTGATCTCCACTTCTCCAGCCTCCATCAGACAAACTCCTCCAGGAAAGATCTTTGTCTCTCCACGCCAGCGCCTCAGGATTCTCAAGTGGGGACACTCCTCATACCTCGCAGACCATGCTGGCATCAAAAAATCCATCCAGCTCATGTCTCGATTTTATTGGTGGCCTACCCTGGAAGCTGATGTTGTTGATTTCGTGCGGGCTTGTACAGTCTGTGCCCGGGACAAGACCCCTCTCCAGAAGCCTGCTGGTCTCCTCCATCCTCTGCCTGTTCCTGAGCGACCATGGTCTCAGATTGGTATGGACTTTATTACTGACTTACCTTTATCCCATGGCAACACAGTTATTTGGGTGGTCGTTGATCGATTCTCCAAGATGGCACATTATATCCCTCTTCCAGGTCTTCCTTCTGCGCCTCAGTTGGCGAAACAATTTTTTATACACATTTTTCGCCTTCACGGGCTTCCTACGCATATCGTCTCGGATAGAGGCGTTCAATTTGTGTCAAAATTCTGGAGGGCCCTCTGTAATCAACTTAAAATCAAATTAAACTTCTCGTCTTCTTATCATCCCCAATCCAATGGGCAAGTGGAAAGAAATAATCAGGTTCTGGGTGACTATTTGTGACATTTTGTTTCCTCCCGCCAGGATGATTGGGCCGGATTCTCGTACAACTTCAGAGTCTCCTAGTCTTCCGCTAAATCCCCATTTTTTGTGGTGTACGTCCGTCATCCTCTTCCCCCCCCCCTTCCCACTCCCATGCCTTCTGGTTTGCCCGCTGTTGATGAGGTGACTTGGGACTTCTCCACCATCTGGAAAGAGACTCAAAATTCTCTCCTACAGGCCTCATCCTGGATGAAGAAACATGCCGAAGGAAAAAGAAGAATTCCCCCCATTTTTTCTCCCGGAGACAAAGTATGGCTCTCCGCCAAGTATGTCCGCTTTCGTGTCCCCAGTTATAAACTGGGACCACGTTATCTTGGTCCTTTCAAAATCAAGTGCCAAATCAACCCTGTCTCTTACAAACTCCTTCTTCCTCCTTCTCTCTGTATTCCCAATGCTTTCCATGTCTCTCTCCTTAAACCACTCATCCTTAATCGCTTCTCTCCCAAGGTTGTTGCTCCCACTCCTGTTTCCGGGTCCTCTGACATCTTTTCGGTGAAGGAAATTCTGGCATCCAAAACGGTCAGAGGGAAAAAAAATGTTCTTGTTGATTGGGAGAATTGCGGCCCAGAGGAGAGGTCATGGGAACCCGAGGACAACATCCTTGACAAGAACCTTATCCTCAAATTCTCAGGTTCCAAAAAGAGGGGGAGACCCAAGGGGGGGGGGGGGGTACTGTTACGCCGAGCGCTCCGGGTCCCCGCTCCTCCCCGGAGCGCTCACAGCGTTCTCCCATTCGCAGCGCCCCGGTCAGACCTGCTGACCGGGTGCGCTGCGATAATGTTCCCAGCCGGGATGCGATTCGCGATGCGGGACGCGCCCGCTCGCGATGCGCATCCCGACCCGTTTACCAGACTCGTTCCCCGTCTGTGCTGTCCCGGCACACGCGGCCCCGCTCCCTAGGGCGCGCACGCGCCGGGTCTTTGCGATTTAAAGGGCCGGTACGCCACTGATTGGCGCATGGGTTTTAATCAGTACCTTCACCTGTGCACTTCCCTATTTATACCTCACTTCCCCTGCACTCCCTTGCCGGATCTTGTTGCCATTGTGCCAGTGAAAGCGTTTCCTTGTGTGTTCCTAGCCTGTGTTCCAGACCTCCTGCCGTTGCCCCTGACTACGATCGTTGCTGCCTGCCCTGACGTTCTGCTACGTCCGACCTTGCTCTTGTCTACTCCCTTGTACCGCACTTATCTCAGCAGTCAGAGAGGTTGAGCCGTTGCCGGTGGATATGACCTGGTTGCTACCGCCGCTGCAAGACCATCCCGCTTTGCGGCGGGCTCTGGTGAAAACCAGACTTAGAACCGGTCCACCGGCACGGTCCACGCCAATCCCTCTTTGGCACAGAGGATCCACCTCCAGCCAGCCGAATCGTGACATATATGGGCTCATACTACCCTAAGTACCATGTAGCACTATCATGGTACAGTGGTGTAAAGTCCCTTTAATACTGTGTCCTTCCAGCTCTTTCCTAATGCACACAGTTTATGTTCCATTTTTCTCGTACTCAGCATATTTTGTCCAATTGTTGTAGAACATGCTGAATTAAATGTTCCAGCCTCTGAAAACAATGGAAATAATGGGAAAATCAGATTGAAAGCATTGAAATATTAGTTAACAAATCTTATCCTGTATCCCATTCCCAATGCAATTTAAGCATGTTTCTCTTGTCTACAGACTATGTCAAGAAGATTGATAGTATCTCTTTATACGTGCTCTTTTCCTCACAGAAAGTACATTTATCTTATTACTTGCTGGTTTTGAACAATTTAATGGAGTGCTGAAGTTCACTAATGATTTCGGTAGGACCTACTTGTGTTCATCAAAGCGTCATTGTCACTACCTTCCTGCATTCTGACCATTACTGATACTGAAATCATTTATACTTATTTGTGGAGATCGGTCAGTTCGCTGCTCATTGGATGTGTTCTTTGTGCATCTTTGAAATGTGACTTTTGATTATTGATTTACCATCATAGTGTGATGTACCTAAAAGGCCTTTGTCAAAACCCATTGAGAATGTCATGAGCCCTTCTTAGAAAAATCTAAGCCTAATGTTAAAGGGGTACTCCGCCCCTAGACATCTTATCCCCTTTCTAAAGGATAGGGAATAAGATGTCTGATCACAGGGGTCCCGCCACGATCTCCCTGCGGCACCCAATGTTCGTTTAGTGCGCCGGGTGCAGTGTCGGATCGCCGGACGGCTGCACCCCGCTCATGACGGCTGCACCCCGCTCATGACATCATGGCAACGCACTCTCAATGCAAGTCTATGGGAGGAGGCGTGACCGTGAGCAGGGTGTGACCGTGATGTCACCAGCCTCCGTCTCGCATCCCCAGTCATCCGGCACAGAGGCCAATGTTGTGGTGGTGGAAATGGAGGTTATCTCTGAAGTAGACAGTATTCTAGCTCCTATCACAGTGGTCCTCAACCTGCAGACCTCCAGATGTTACAAAACTACAACTCCCAGCATGCCCGGACAGCCTATCACATTATCCACCACAAGAAACTGCAGAAAGCTGCTGCTGGGAGGAATCTTATATAGTGAAGGGGTGGGATACATTCCTATAATGGTTGCTATGGATGTTGCTAACCTTTGACAGCTGTATCTGCATAATGCTCATTGGCCCACAAGCTTCGCGAAAACTCGCATATGGGAATATTCGCACGCCAGTCTCACATAGTAGTATTAGAGCCTTCTTTGGACCAAACACAAGCTGGAAACAGAAAGGGATCATCAGTGATCACTGTGATGTGTACTGTTTATAAAAAATATTTTAAAAAGCGAATATTCGTAATTGCGAATATATAGTGCTATATTCGCAATATTCGCGAATTTGCGATATTCGGGATTAAAATTTGCCTTGTGAATATTCGCCAGCAACACTATTCATGAGCTGGCGTACAGTGGCATGTGACAAATCGTCTTTACGTTACTGTTCAGTATTTACTTATCTACTAAATGGTTTACATAGTAAATCATAATCGTTGAAAGTTGGAGAAGAAAAGTGCAAATAAAGTTTAATATAGATAAATGGAGCTTATGTATATCAGGCAAATAGCATTACATAGAAAATAGGGGAACACTCAGTAAAAAGAATCAAGGTCTTGCAGGCAGCGTTGCCAAGAAATATAAAATCATAAAAAACACCTTCTTGTGGTTTCGCGAACAAGAAACCTGGACTGGTATAGACTGGGACCATTTTGTCTTTAGTGACAGATTCAGGTTCTGTTTGGGATCCGATGATGGTTGTGTTTGAGTATTAAGGCCTCCTGGTAAGCTTTTGAATCCTGCCTGAGCTGTCGAGCCCCAACCACTGTTGTGGTGATCTGGGGAGCCATCGTATACCACAATTGGTCACCCAAGGGGCAGCAAAATCTCAACCATATGTGGAGGACATCCTGCAGCATCATATGGCTTACGGCAGAGCTTCAGCAGTATAATGCTCATCCACACACAACAAGGGTTCCCCTGGAATGTCTCTGTCAGATTGCAACACTTCCTTGGCCTGACCAGTCACCAGATTTATCGCCAATCTAGCATTTATGGCACGCCAGCTTCGGCAACCTACAAGTGTGCAGGATCTACAGAGCCAGCTGTAACATCTGTGGGGAAATGTGCTGCAGGATGTCATTGGAAACCTGTATGCCTTCATACCCACATGAAACTGTGCTAGAGCCTCATATGAACTGTATCGTTGTCTCCAATTTTCCTTTAAAGGGGTATTCCGGGTTTATACATTTTATCCCCTATCCAAAGGATGGAGGATAAGATGTATGATCGCAGGGCTCCCACCGCTGGGGACCCCCGCGATTTCAGTGCAGCCTGCGGCATTCTGTGCCGGGTGCTGCCTCCGAGATGTGGACGTGACTTCATGACCATGCCCCCTGGTGACGCCATGCCCCACGTCCCCGTCTCGGGAGCAGTGCCCGGCACAGAATGCCAGGGGCTGCACCGAAATCGCGGGGGTCCCATATTCTTCGGATAGGGGATAAGATGTATAAACCTGGAATACCCCTTTGAAGGCATACTCCAGTGAAAAACTTTTTTTTTTAAATCAACTGGTGCCAGAAAGTTAAACAGATTTGTAAATTACTTCTATTAAAAAATCTTAATCCTTCCTGTTCTTATTAGCTGCTGAATACTACAGTGGAAATTCTTTTCCGTTTGAAACACAGAGCTGTCTGCTGACATCATGAGCACAGTGCTCTCTGCTGACATCTCTGTCCATTTTTAGGAACTGTCCAGAGTAAAAGGAAATCCCCATAGCAAACATATGCTGTTCTGGACAGTTCCTAAAATGGACAGAGATATCAGCAGAGATCACTCTGTTTGTGATGTCAGCAGACAGCTCTGTGTTTCAAAAAGAAAAGAATTTCCGCTGTAGTATTCAGCAGCTAATAAGTACAGGAAGGATTAAGATTTTTTAATAGAAGTCATTTACAAATCTGTTTAACTTTCTGGCACCAGTTGATTTAAAAAAAAAAAGTTTTTCACCGGAGTACCCCTTTAATATTGTAATCACTGACATATATCACTAGAGATGAGCGAACTTACAGTAAATTCGATTCGTCACGAACTTCTCGGCTCGGCAGTTGATGACTTATCCTGCGTAAATTAGTTCAGCCTTCAGGTGCTCCGGTGGGCTGGAAAAGGTGGATACAGTCCTAGGAGACTCTTTCCTAGGACTGTATCCACCTTTTCCAGCCCACCGGAGCACCTGAAGGCTGAACTAATTTACGCAGGATAAGTCATCAACTGCGGAGCCGAGAAGTTTGTGACGAATCGAATTTACTGTAAGTTCGCTCATCTCTATATATCACCATTACATTCACACTTCATTCAATTCCATTCACTCTTTTTTGGTGCATGAGTTTTTTTGTTTTTTTTGTTGCCAATGAGTATGTTATATTTTTCAAGGACGGCATCCAGGCCTTGCAATACCACATGCAAGCTGAGTACAAGAGTGGCGCTATTTCCAAAAGAATGCAGCAATGTTTTTTTATTTTTTATTCCTGAATTATCCCCTTAATCCAATTTTCATGTTATGAATCGGAAAGGAATTTTTTTTTCCAATTTACTGAATATGCAACTATAAGATGGGGCAATGTCTTTTCTTGCATAGAGAATCTCCTGTGACCCTTCAGGACATCTATTTACATGTAATGAAATAATTGTTACCCAGATGGAAAGTCAATTGGACACTGAGCTTCTTAAAGTACCGTACCTGTAGAATACTCAATAGACGAGCCGTAAGAAGAGAATACCAATTATACTACTAGGCCCATAGATATTATCCAACTGAGCAACATTAATGAATTATTGAGCATATTGGGATCCAATGTCCATAGACAGGATAACTGACAGCCCAAAAATTCTTCAACAGCAATGAGTATACTCCCTCATGAACAAGCACGTTATGATGGGGGAAACTTTTAATGAACACTATTCATTTTGACCTTATATCCTTTGAGCCTTTGATCTTTTATATTGCAATGAATCTTCTATATCTTCTAAATGTGTTACAGATGATCAGCTATTTTGCCCCTCCATTAAGAAAAAAGAAAACGTACATTGGGCTATGTTACCACAGTGTATTTATGGGTGTATTTTGAAGTGTAAACTGCTTATATAATGCTTTACAATACACCTATTTGATACTTATTTTATAAAAAATAAAGTGTTTCCTATTGAGTCACTCTTCAAATAAGCTTCAAACACACTTGGACATTAAAAAACACATGTACTCAACATGCATATTTCAGAAGCGTGTTTTAAAATGCTTAGATGTAAATACATGTATTTTTCTGCTTCTTTTTCTTTTTTTTTTACACCATACGATCATAGCCTTAAAGGGGAACTCCACACTGCCCCAGCGTCCAGAACATTTAGTTCCGAAAGCTGGGTACGGGCTGCTTGGGTCGTGAGGTCACGGCCATGCCCCCTTGTGACCAGGCCCGGACTGGCCTACCGGGAAATTTCCCGGTGGGCCGCCGGACCTGGGGCTGCTTTGAGATGTGGCTGCGTCACATTAGGGACATCCCTGCCCCGGTTACCTCTCTGTGGCCGCCGGCCCCACGTTAACTTTAAAAACGCAGGGGCCCCCGGGAGGTTGCGCACGCAGGGACGTCACTGACGTCCCGTACGTGCGCCCATAGTAACCGAGCTGAGTGGTGAGGAGAACGCGCGAGCATTCCGACCACGGCTCCAGGGTCACAATCTACCCATAGGCCATAGAAGTAGATTCTGACTCTGGAGCGGTGATCGGAATACTGAAGTGGGGCATTAAACAGGCATACAGCCTCCAGCCATACACTGTATATGACTGAAGGCTGTATGTCTGTGGGGGAACTGTACTGCACCTAATGTGGGAAGCTATACTGCACCTAATGTGGGGAACTATACTGCACCTAATGTGGGGAACTGTACTGCACCTAATGTGGGGAAACTATACTGCACCTAATGTGGTTAGCTATACTGTACCTAATGTGGGTAGCTATACTGCACCTAATGTGGGGGAGCTATACTGTACCTAATGTGGGGGACTATACTGCACCTAATGTGGGGGAGCTATACTGCACCTAATGTGGGGGAGCTATACCGCACCTAATGTGGGGGAATTATACTGCACCTAATGTGGGGGAACTATACTGCACCTAATGTGGGGGAGCTATACTGTACCTAATGTGGGGGACTATACTGCACCTAATGTGGGGGAACTATACTGCACCTAATGTGGGGGAGCTATACTGTACCTAATGTGGGGGACTATACTGCACCTAATGTGGGGGAACTATATTGCACCTAATGTGAGGGACTATACTGCACCTAATGTGGGGAACTGTACTGCACCTAATGTGGGAAGCTATACTGCACCTAATGTGGGGAACTATACTGCACCTAATGTGGGGAACTGTACTGCACCTAATGTGGGGAAACTATACTGCACCTAATGTGGTTAGCTATACTGTACCTAATGTGGGTAGCTATACTGCACCTAATGTGGGGGAACTATACTGTATCTAATGTGGGGGAACTATACTGCACATAATGTGGGGGAACTATACTGCCAACCTAATGTGGGGGAACTATACTGCCAACCTAATGTGGGGAACTATACTGCACCTAATGTGGGGGAGCTATACTGTACCTAATGTGGGGGACTATACTGCACCTAATGTGGGGGAGCTATACTGCACCTAATGTGGGTGAGCTATACCGCACCTAATGTGGGGGAATTATACTGCACCTAATGTGGGGGAACTATACTGCACCTAATGTGGGGGAGCTATACTGTACCTAATGTGGGGGACTATACTGCACCTAATGTGGGGGAACTATACTGCACCTAATGTGGGGGAGCTATTCTGTACCTAATGTGGGGGACTATACTGCACCTAATGTGGGGGAACTATATTGCACCTAATGTGAGGGACTATACTGCACCTAATGTGGGGAACTATACTGCACCTAATGTGAGGGTCTATACTGCACCTAATGTAGGGGACTATACTGCACCTAATGTGGGGGAACTATATTTTACCTTTATAAACAAGAAAATGACGAAGTGCTGGTATAATGACGCAACACTATGGGGTTGGTTTGTAATTTTTTCCAGGGTTGGTTTTCACACCCAGTCCGGCCAGCCTCCCTTCAGTGTCCCCTGGGCCCCCCTTTACCCCTGTCCCCTAATGTATATATTTTTTTACCATGTGTTGTGTTTTATAATGCATAAAGAAAGTGTTGTTACTTTAAGGATGTTAACATGTGATCATCAGTAGTCATGTGAGTTGTTATGTGGTTGTAACCCAGGAGGTATCAGTGACCATGTGACCTAAGGGTGACCCATGGGACCCCTCAGAGTCTCCCCCATATAAGCTCTGGGTGGAGCCTCTGCTCGCTCTCTTCTCTTAGTTCCTGAGTCTTTACTGAGTTGCAGTCCAGCCCAAGAGTGTATCTGGAGTCATAGGAGGCCTCAAGTAAAGTCTGCAATCACAAGCTACAAGTAAGCTTAACCCCTTAAGGACCAAGGCCATTTTAAACTTAAGGACCAGGGAAATTTATGCACGCAGCGATACCAAATATGTTTATTAAAAAAAATACGCATTTTGGGGGTAAAATGGGGAAAACCGACAATTTTTATTTTTATTGGGAAAGGGGATTTTTCACTTTTTTCAACTTTTTTTTTTTTTTACATTTTTCAACTTTTTTTTTACACTTTTTATGTCCCCATAGGGGACTATCTATAGCAATCATTTGATTGCTAATACTGTTCAGTGCTATGCATAGGATATAGCACCGATCAATAATATCGATGATCTTCTGCTCTGGTCTGTTCGATCTCAGACCAGAGCAGAAGACCCCGAGAGATGGCGGAGCAAGGTGAGGGGACCTCCGGCTATCATGCTGGATGATCGGATCGCCGTGGCAGCGCTACGGGCGATCCGATCATCCATTCAAAGTACCACATTGCAGCAGATGCCGTGATCAGTATTGATCACGGCATATGAGGGGTTAATGGTGGACATCTGTGTGATCGCAGATGTTAGCCATTACCGGTGGGTCCCCAGCTGCTGCTAGCAGCCGGAACCTGCCGTGTATGACGCGAGCAAAGTTCCGATGCTCGCGGTCATACACAGGATGTAAATGTACGTCCTGGTGCGGGAAGTCCCGCCAAACCAGGATGTACATTTACGTCCGTGGTCGTTAAGGGGTTAAGTCACAGCTTAGTCTGTCTCCAATCAAGTCAAGTCATTCACTGTCATCTATTGTCAAGTCAGCATGGCCTGCACTAAATTGTCCAAACCACTGCAAGCCCTTAAGGCCTCTAAAGTCACTGGTCACTTCCATGGGCCTGGCTTGACTGTATAGACTGTGCCATCTGTCACTCAGTAAAGCTACCATTATCTGCAACTTGGCATCGGAGTCATTATTGCAAACGTGCCTATCCCAGGATCCAGCGGTATACCTTCACGTGGTATTGAGGATAAACCACGCCCTGGCATCATGAATACAAGGGGTTAATGCCATCTGCCCCTAGGGTAATTCCATCTGTCCTGCATCTCACACCCCATACCACATGAGTCTATGGTAGGGGGCTTGACAGCCATCACGCCTCCTCCTATAGACTTGCATTGAGGGGGCGTGGTGTGGCATCACGGCCCCCGCAGCCTGCGCCCAGCATTCGGAACTAAATTTTCCAGATGCTGGGGCAGTGGAGTACCTCTTTAATGCCCTATTACGTAGGCACATCTTTTTGTAGACCTAAAAATCATTTGAGCCATGTAAAGGCTTCCTAAACTTGTGCCAATATGCTAGATCAGTGCACTTATTGGACATGGGTCTGCCCATCTAAACGGACCCTTGTGGAAAAAAATTGCAACAAATCTGCATGAAAATCAGATTTTGTTGCAGATTTGGTGCAGAAATGTTGTAGGGGAAGAAGAGCGTGATGGTCAGCTCACCCAGTGTGACCCACCGCGACACAGACAGGTGCGGACCTTACCAGAAGTACAATGAAAGAAAGGAATAGACGTCCAGTGCGGTATTTCAGAACAGTTTGTGCATTTATTGAATAAAACCACAGTATGACCAGAATGCATGGTGGTGACGCGTTTCGGCTGGTAGTACCTGGCCTTACTCATACCTAAATGCTGTAGATTTGGTGTGGGTTTTAGCTTCACCTTTGATAACATATGGAGGCATTTATCATTGTGTTTTGAGCGTTTTTTTTGCGTTGATTTGTCGCTATTTAGGCACAGCACTGCGCCTTTTCGATTTACACCTTTTTTTAAAAAGAGCGTACAGGCCAGATGTTAAGGGTTAGTCTTGTGCAGTGGTAATGAATTTAGCAACTGCGACTGTTGCAAAAAAGTCGCAAAACCCACCATTAAAGGGGTACTCCGCCCCTAGACATCTTATCCCCTATCCAAAGGATATGGAATAAGATGTCATATCGCTGCGGTCCCGCTGCTGGGGACCCCCGGGATCCCTGCTGCGGCACCGCGCTATCATTACAGCACAGAGCGAGTTCGCTCTGTGCGTAATGACGGGCGATACAGGGGCCGGAGCAGTGTGACGTCATGGCTCCGCCCCTCATGACATCACTGCCCGTCCCCTTAATGCAAGTCTATGGGAGGGGGCGTGACGACCGCCATGCCCCCTCCCATAGACTTGTATTGAAAGGGGCGGGCCGTGACGTCACAAGGGGCGGAGCCGTGACGTCCCTGTACCGCCCATCATTAAGTGCAGAGCGAACTCGCTCTGCGCCGTAATGATGGCGTGGTGCCGCAGCGGAAATCCCGGGGGTCCCCAGCAGCGGGACCCCGGTGATCTGACATCTTATCCCCTATCCTTTGGGTAGGGGATAAGATGTCTAGGGGTGGAATACCCCATTAAGGCACAGTTCTACTCCAGCCCAGACCTAGTGTAGCTTTTTGGTGTATGTGAAATTTCAGAAAATGTTTACCTGCACAAAATTTATCAAATGCCCTGCGACCATTTAATAAATTTGATGGAGTAACGCAAAAAACCCTGCAAAATAAAAAAAGAACTTAAAAATTAACTATATTACACACATCATAACAGGGGGAAAAATTCCTTCCCGACTCCAATATGGCAATCAGAATAAATCCCTGGATCAACATTATAAGGGAGATTTTTCAAAGCCTGTGTAAGGAAAGAGTGGTGCTGTGGCCAATAACAACCAAAATAGCTTCTTTCATTTTTTTTTTCAAAAATATTTGTACGGCCCCCTGATATATTTATACACTGCTCAAAAAAAAGGGAACACTTAAACAACACAATGTAATTCCAAGTCAATGACACTTCTGTGAAATCCCACTGTCCACTCAGGAAGCAACACTGATTGACAATCAATTTCACATGCTGTTGTGCAAATGGAACAGACAACAGGTGGAAATGCAGGTAGTGCAGCTCATCCAGGATGGCACATCAGAAATTTCGGGGCCCCTTACACAGCTCAAGGCCTGCCCCCCCCCTCGCAGGGCCTGCCTGCCATTTTTATTTTATTTTATAGACATATATATTTCTAATTAGATTAGAGCAGAGTGCGGTGTTGAATAACACTGTGCTATTAAAGGAGTTGCCTGGTAAAAAATAACTTATCCTCTATCCAAGGAGATCACGTGGGGTCAGGGTATTGGGCCCCTTGCTATCTCGGTCGAGATACATGGAGGGGGTGTGCCAGCCGCGGCTTCCTGCGGGGTACAGACATAAGCTTCCAGGAAACTGCCGGGGCCCCGTGCAGGAGATCGCAGGGGGTACCAGCGCTTGGACCCCCCTGCGATCTATAACTTATCCCCTATCCTTGGATAGGGGGATAAGTTATTTTTTTTTTTTTTACCAGAAAACTCCTTTAATAGCACAGTGTTATACAGCGCCACACGGGCATTTAAGAATAAGCAGCCCATTTTTTTGGTGGGGGTCCGACTGCTGAGACCCCCACTGATCACCTCAGTTAAAGTGGTTCTCCAGCTGTTGGAAAGCTAAAACTCCCATCATGTCTGAAGAGCCTCTGGCAATGGGAGTTGTAGTTTTGTAACAGCTGGAGAGACACAGATTGGACACAGTTTTACCCATCATAACTGCAGAACTTACAAGTGGCTACAGCTCTGATGGGACAGTCAGGAGAATACACAATGATGTCAGTGACCTGAATGACGTCTTCTGACTTGAGTGATATCTTCTCTGTTATCTTTTCTTCTTCATCTGGTCCTTGTCTTCCTCCAGCTCCATCTTCTCTGCAGAGTCTGACATCCAGACATCGTTGGATCCTCACTTTGTCAGCAGATCCTCATCCTCTGCATGAAGACAGTAATCATTATAACCTTGCCAGAAAGTGTACCCTAAATAAAATACTGCCCCACACTGAACCCTGAATATAATACTGCTATACACTGTACCCTGAATATAATACTGCTATACACTGTACCCACTAAATATAATACTGCCCCGCACTGTACCCTGAATATAATACTGCCCCACACTGTACTCTAAACAAAATACTGCCCCACACTGTACCCTGAATGTAACACTGCTATACACTGTACCCTGAATACAATACTGCTATACACTGTACCCACTAAATATAATCCTGCCACACACTGTATTCACTGAATATAATGCTGCCCCACACTGTACCCTGAATATAAAACTACCATACATGCATACACATCATATATACATATACACCGCCTCTTATCCTCTGTGTCCTCATCACTCCTCATCACCCCAGCCAAACCTCTCCTCATCACTACTATAACCCCCGCACCTCTCCTCATCACCCCCATAACACCCCCCGTGCACCTGTCATCACCCCCATAACACCCCCTGCATCTCTCATCCCCCCGTAACACCCCCTGCACCTCTCATCACCCCCATAACACCCTCCTGCACCTCCCATCACTCCCATAACACCCCCTGCACCTCTCATCCCCCCCGTAACACCCCCTGCACCTCTCATCCCCCCCGTAACACCCCCTGCACCTCTCATCGCCCCCATAACACCCCCTGCACCTCTCATCACCCCCATAACACCCCCTCCACCTCTCATCACCCCCATAACCCCCCCTCCACCTCTCTTCACCCCCATAACCCCCCCTCCACCTCTCATCACGCCCATACCCCCCTAAACCTCTCATCACCCCCATACCCCCCCTAAACCTCTCATCACCCCATAACACCCCAAGCACCTCTCATCAACCCCCCGCACCAATCATCACCCCCTGCACCTCTCATCCCCCCCCACCCCCACCCCTGCACCTCTCATCAGAAATCTTATTGGGGGAGATTTATCAAAACTTGTCCAGAGGAAAAGTTGCCCAGTTGCCCATAGCAACCAATCAGATCGCTGCTTTCATTTTTAACAAGGCCTCAGAAAAATGAAAGCAGCGATCTGATTGGTTGCTAAGGGCAACTAGGCAACTTTTTTTCTGCACCGGTTTTGATAAATCTCCCCCATGGAGAATTGGAGAAATCCATTATTGAGAAATCTGTGACAAATCAGCGACAAAAATTGACATGCTTCAGATTAAAAAAAATCTGCACTGCAGGTCAATGTCCACTGCGAATGCTGTCCGGGCATGCTGGAAGTTGTCGTTTTGCAACAGCTGGAGGCACCCTGGTTGGGAAACACAGCATTAGACAGTCTGCAGAATCTATGACCATTTTAAAGATGAATGTCTATGCCATGCAAGTGGACAAGTGCGTCAAGGAGAAATACTCACCTGGACAAACCTTTGGCAGACAATCCATTAAACTGTCTGTTAAGTGGCCCTTTCATAATATTTTCTCAGAAGCGACTCTTGTTTTTTATGCTAATTGAGTTTAATTGAGGATTGTTAACGGTGTTAATTGCCGGTGGTATGGATTGTGTTGCTTGTGTTGCAGGTTCAAAGATGATTATAAAAACATTTGCAGACGTCTCTCGGTAAACTCATTAGCTGGTTCATCAGACGCCGCAAATTTGTTTTATCAGATGGATGGAGGGAGCAATTCAACACCTTTCTTCTCACCTAAATGACTTTCTCCTGTCTATGAAAAATGGCTCCGGCATATGTCATGCAATTAGAAAAATGGAACAATACAAAATGACTTGAATAGACTAGTTAAAGTAAAGCAACACTGTCAAAAGGTCTATATTGAGGATCTATTTACATACCAGCTTTCAAATCAACTGATGCCAGAAAGTTAAACAGATTTGTTAATTATTTTCTATTTATTATTATTTTCTATTCTTAATCCTTCTAGTACCAATTAGCTGCTGTATGCTCCAGAGGAAGTTTTGTAATTCTTTCCAGTCTGACGACAGTGCTCTCTGCTGCCACCTCTGTCCCTGCCAGGAACTGTCCAGAGTAGATGCAAATCCCTATAGTAAACCTATCCTGCTCTTTACAGTTCCTGCCATGGACAGAGGTGTCAGCAGAGAGCACTGTGGTCAGACTGGAAAGAACTACACAGCGTCCTCTGGAGTATACAGCAACTGATAAGTTCTGAAAGGATGACGATTTTTAAAAATAAGTATTTTAGAAATCTGTTTAACTTTCTGGCTCTAGTTGATTTGAAAGCTAAAGTTTTTATAGGGACAGGCTAGACTGGGGTTGGGAGTAGAGATAAGAGAATATCCCAATATTCATTCGAGGAAGGTTCGCTTGAAAAGTTGTTGGTTTTGATTCAGATTCAATGGTCAATTTGGCTTCATCCAGAATCAGTGTGTGTATACAGTGTATGCCTCTCTGCTCAGTTGTCTGCACCTGGCCCGGCAGATGTGATGTGTATAAGCACTGATGCATACTGCATTGCTGCTTACCTCCAACACATGATAACAGTATCCAAAGGATAGGGGATAAGATGTCTGATGGGGGGGGTCCAGGTGCTGGGATCTCTGAGCCGGCACCGCAGCGTTCTGAACATGGAAGCCTGGGGCTTCTGTGTCTGTGATGTCACTCCACGCCCCCTCCATTCTCATCTATTGGAGGGGGCGTGATGGCTGTGTACTAGCCATCATGCCCCCCCCCCCCCCCCCCCATAGACATGAATGGTCACGAACACGGAAGCCACCGGTCGGACCCCTCCACGATCAGACATCTTATCCCCTATCTAAAGGATAGAGGATAAGATGTCTAGGGGCGGAGTCCCCCTTTAAGGCCCCCCCTCATACATATTAGATGCTTGGACGGTCCTGCTAAAAGGGGTACTCCAGGGAAATTAAATGTATTACCTATCCACAGGATAGGGGATACGTTTCTCATGGCAGGGAAAATTTAGAACCCAATTTACCGGATCTCGCTTCCACCCAAAATTAAAACATTGGCAATCCCAGTCCTGATCAACTTTCTATTCTATATGTTTGTATTTTTAATTAATTAATTTAAATTTTTATTTATTTATGCAAAAATATCACACCCATTCAAAACCAATGACATTGGTTGCACAGACTCAAAGGTCTCTTTGTAGAAACCGAGACGCTTACGCCCATTGATTTAATAATAACTCTTGTATATGGCGTATTAACAATTAATAGCGTCTTAAATTTTTTAGACTATTTTGCCAGGGCGTTCTCCTAGGAAAAATTAAGCACGCCTGTTTGGAAACAATTTCTTCTCTCTTAAGTAAACTTAATGCACAATGACAAAATGAAGCAAATAAAACTGGAAACGTACAGAGTTAATTGTTTTTTTCATAAAATATGGTACTTTTTTCCTCCTATGGGGCACAATCTGTGCGCTTTGAAGTCACTAGCAACGTATTCATAAACCTTTAAAAAATACGTTTTTATTTCTTGTTTATAATGATAATATTTTATGTAATTAACCATACGTTGGCTTAATTAGCTTAGAACTTCAGCTTGGCAGATTTATTAATAGAAACCATAGCCTGCAGCAGAATATGTTTGTACTTATTAAATATTTCCAAAAAGCGCTCAGATCACAACATTAAACAGGCATTATGGGCTTCTTTCAATTTACAGAAAACAATGATGCGTTCCTTAAAGGTACAGTAAAAATAAAAATAAATAAATAATATTATTAGAACCATAATATCATCTTCTTACATGGACTTTTGTGCAATTTGAATAGATCTTTCCTTATACCATCAATAAAGGACCTGCAAATGCTGCTATGCAGCCCTCCAGATGTTGCAAAACTACAACTCCAAGCATGCCCGAACAGCCGTTGGCTATCCGGCATGCTGGAAGTTGTAGTTTTGCAACATCTGGAGGGCTGCATAGCAGCATTTGCAGGTCCTTTATTGATGGTTTAAGGAAAGATCTATGGAAATTGCACAAAAGTCCATGTAAGAATATGATATTATGGTTCTAATAATATTATTTGTTTATTTTTATTTTTACTGTATTTTTACTGCTTTAAAGGGAATGTGCCATTAAATTACCTAATGTTTAAATCATTAAAGGGGTACTCCACTGGGGAAAAAAAATTCATATCAACTGGTGCCAGAAAGTTAAACAGAATTGTAAATTAATTTAAGTACTTATCAGTTGCTGTATGCTATACAGTAAGTTGCTTTTCTTTATGGAATTCTTTCTGTCTGACCACAGTGCTCTCTGCTGACACCTCTGACCGTATCGGGAACTGTCCATAGCAGGAGCAGTTTCCTATGGGTATTTGCTTGTACTCTGGACAGTTCCTGACAGGGACATAGGTTTCAGCAGAGAGCACTGTGGTCAGACAGAAAGAATTCCAGAAATAAATACAACTTCCTCTGTAGTATACAGCAGCTGATAAGTACTGGAAGGATTAAGATTTTTTAATAGAAGTCATTTACAAATCTGTTTAACGGTCTGGCACCCGCTGGTATGAAAAAAATTGTATTCCACCGGAGTACCCTTTTAAACATATATTTTTTTTTAAGATTTTGTGGAAATTTTTTTACTTCAATTTTCCAACTTTACTATCTATTTTATCAAATAATCCTGAACAGTTCTCATTCTGGCCCCTAAGCCTAATAATTAGCTGACACTTTAGCAGTCTACTCATTATCCTCACTGACAGGATTACAGTGAAATGGTGACATAAGTATATAGATAAGAC
Source organism: Hyla sarda (assembly GCF_029499605.1). Classification (NCBI taxonomy): domain Eukaryota; kingdom Metazoa; phylum Chordata; class Amphibia; order Anura; family Hylidae; genus Hyla; species Hyla sarda. Next base: position 399,535,849 of record NC_079191.1, read on the forward strand.
AGGAGCGGACTATTTACAATAGGTGAAGGACACATCTTCCCTCCTCCCCCTTCCTGTCTAATGTGTCCCAATGCCTAGAAGTCAGTAGATCAGTCTATTGTTCCATGTGGCTTCCTTTAAAGTATCTTTTAGATTGCTGTTAAAAGTATCTCAGGTGACATGGTCGTCCTGATATTAATATACTAAAAATAAATAAATAAAAATTGCAATTAAAAGTGCTCAGGATGGAAGTAAAAACCATGTAATCACCTGCTGTTGATCCCTTGCTGGTTTCATTATGACAGTGAAGAAATGCTGCAGAAATCCCTCCTACACACTGCTCATAATACAGATCAAGTCATCAATTTTCTTTATAATAATAATAATAATAATAATAATCATCATTATGATCATTATTGTCATCAATAATTAAAATAATAATATTACAACTAATAATAAAAATATAAGATTTATTATGAACTTTCAGGAATATTCTATATTCTGAAGTTATTAACCCCTAGAGCACAGCTGCATACATGTTCAACGCGCAGTCCCATCATCACCGCGTCGCCCGACATGGTGATCGGAACCAGCCGGCTGCTGACAACAGGGATCTCATGGATAATGGTGGACATCAGTGCTCCCGCTGATGTGTACCGTTAATCCTTCAATACTGATCGTGGCATCTGAAGTACAGTGGTCCCTCAAGTTACAATATTAATTGGTTCCAGGATGACCATTATATGTTGAAACCATTGTATGTTGAGACCAGAACTCTATGGAAACCTGGTAATTGGTTCTGAAGCCACCAAAATGTCATCCAAAAATAGGTAAAAGTGAGGATTAAAGAATAATAAGTAAATAACTAATAAAGATGAAGCAAGTCCTTACATATAAAAGTAATAAAGATCTGCTGGGAGCTGTAATCACTGTCTATGTAGAGGACAGGAGCTTCTTCAGGGTCCTGTACAGTACACAGCGTCCCAAAAAATGTCAAATGGAGTTTCGCCCACCTGGAGCAACTATCTCTGGCACAAAGTAAAGAGTAGTACAGAACATGTAATACCACCCTGTACTGTAGGGGGTGCTACCAGACAATCAGTCAGTGCATGCACTTTAGGAATACAGGTTTTATCAGTTAAGATGGCCGGTGGAGCTCCACTCACCTCCTCCGGCGGGCTCCTGCAGTCTTGTTCTCTGGTCTGCCTTCTAGCAGACAAGAGAAGTAGATTATAGATAACACTGATCAGTGCTATGCATATGCATAGCACTCTTCAGTATTTGCAATCCAAAGATTGTAATAAATAGTCAAAAAAGTGTAAAAAAAATGTGCAATAAAAAATTACATTCCCCTCTTTTCCCATTTTGCCAAAGTGTAAAAAACAGAAATTAAATAAATCAAAATATTTGCTATTGATGCATGTCTAAATGACCAAACTATTAAAATACATCCCCATTTAAATGAGGTATAATATAATTAAATTACCATGTAAAGTATGGAACACATTCAATGTAATCAAAAAGAACATATACAGTACAATACATACTGTAATTAGGAGTCAAGCGGCACACGGTGTATGTCTCAAGCCTACTAACCAGTCATGTTTTAAGGCTTTTTCAAGTGGATTTTTCATGTACTTAATTTTAGTTTCAATAATTAGTTGTAAGTCTGTAGAAGAGAAATAATGGTGCAGATGTACTCATATAAAAAGACACAGCATAAACCTAGACCAGGCAGCCTGTGGAGGGGCCAAATTCACAATGGGATGTGCTTTATGATAAATTTGACTTTAGACACTGTTGTATGACTTTTTTTTCACCTTTTGGTTGTGTTGTCAATATTTTGGGCTAAAAATTTGGCACATAGTAGGGGAAATTTATCAAAACCTCTGCAGAGGAAAACTTGTCCAGTTGGCATGTGCAACTGGGCAAGTTTTCCACTGCACAGGTTTTGATAAATCTCCCCCAGTGTCCCTTTTCAGGCCATGTGTGTCAGTTTTGGGGTACAAATTTAGCAAGAATTCTGACATAGGTAGAAAGGTAAAATTGCCCTAATGTGTTTGTTCTTTCTATTTTTAAAGGGGTACTTCGCCCCTAGACATCTTATCCCCTATCCAAAAAATTGCGGGGGTCCTACCGCTGGGGACCCCCGCATTCTACCATGCGGCACCCACAGCTGTCCCGCCCCCTCCCATAGACTTGCATATAGGGTGTGGTGTGTGACGTCACATGGGGGCGGAGTCGTGATGTCACGATCGTTCCTGTGTTCGGGATGGTATTAGCCTGAGGGCCTCCAGCAGTACCGGAAGCCGTTACAGGTGGGTGCCGCATGGTAGAATGTGGGGTCCCCAGTGGCAGGACCCCCGCAATTATCCTTTGGATAGGGGATAAGATGTCTAGGGGTGGAGTACCCCTTTAAAGGAAAAGTGTCACCTACAGTTTTTCTTTCTAAACTATTTTCTGATTGTAATTCGTTTTATTTAATTTTTTATACATTATTTGGGGGGAGCCGTATAATCTGAGCTTTTGCTCTGCTTTGTTAACAGCATTTATAGATATTCTTTACAGCAGCCACGAGGACACAGCAAACAATACACTGGAGCTGAGTTCTTGACCTCTATAGGAGAGAGTTCTAAGCACGTCCTGTGCTGGGAGGGGGAGTGTGGGAATTGTGAATGGTAGATCCTCTCTTATCTATAAAGAGGTGCCAGCTTTCATTGGGTATCCTTCTGGTGATGATAATGTAGAGACTGCTGAAAAGTGAATAAGAACTGTCAGCATATTATCAGGCTTAGTAGCCAGAGTGGAATCTGCAAGATTTAAGAATGATTTTAAAATAGAGATAGCAAAATAGAAAATTTGAAAAAAAAATTTACTAAAAATTCTTTAAAAATATGTTTAAAATTAAAAGTTGAATGAAACATTAGGTCATTTTCTGGTTACACATTATATTTAAACTTTCTCTGGGGTGAGACATATCAAAAACACATATATTTTCCTCTATTGTCTTTATTAAGCCAATTGACAATTGACTGTAGATTCCCTGCGGATGCTGGTTCTGTAGATAAGAGCTTCCTGTTTAAGGCACATAGAAGTGTCCATTCAGCCAATCACTGGCTACAGAGGTGATTCGCCTTAGCCAGTGATTGGCTGATTGGGCAATTCCTATGTGTTGGGATGGAGAACAGGAAGCTGTGAGTAGAGGGACCTGCACTGGTGGAATGGCAGCAGTGGGGGATCAGAGGCAGATGAGTACGTGCATTTTTTTTCCTGCCACCCTGAGCATGTTTGGACATTAAAATATTTTTCTGGATGACCCCTTCAACAGCCCAAGCAGTGTATTGCCAGAGGCAATGCTAAAGGCCTCTTTGGCTACATAAAGTACAAATGAGCCCTGTCTAGGTTCCTGGTCACAAAGACTATCTAGTCAATTCTGTATGGGTCTTTCATCAGTCATTAGATATAAATACCGTATTTTTCGCCGTATAAGACGCACTTTTTCTTCCCCAAAACTGGGGGGGGGGGAAAGTTGGTGCGTCTTATACGGCGAATACACACACCTATCGCGGCGGTCCCTGCGGCCATCAACGGATGGGATGCGCGGCTAATACAGGACATCACTGATCGTGGCGATGCCCTGTATTAGCCCTTCAGACGCGGCGATCAAGCTGACCGCCGCGTCTGAAGGGAAAGTGACAGTAACCCGGCTGCTCAGTCGGGCTGTTCGGGACTGCTGCGGCATCCCGAACAGCTTACAGGACACCGGGAGGGACCTTACCTGCCTCCTCGGTGTCTGCTCCATGCCGGGATCCCCTGAATGGCCTGCGCTCTCCTTTGACGTCCCGTCATCCAATAGGAGCGGCGTGCGTAGCGACGTGATGACGGCGACGGAGAGCATGGATCCCGGGGAAGAAGACGTCCGGAGCGTCGGGGACTCCACGGGGATGCGGCGACAGCGATGGAGCGACATCCAAGGCAGCGGTGACGGGTCCGGAGCGGTGGGGACACGTGAGTATTACCTCCTATCCAGTGGTCTTCAACCTGCGGACCTCCAGATGTTGCAAAACTACAACTCCCAGCATGCCCGGACAGCCAACGGCTGTCCGGGCATGCTGCGAGTTGTTGTTTTGCAACATCTGGAGGTCCGCAGGTTGAAGATCACTGTTGGGTTCAGAATCTTTTCTTTCTAGATTTTGCACCTTTAAAATTGGGTGCGTCTTCTATGCCGTTGCATCCTATAGGGCGAAAAATACGGTACATGTAGGATCGGGTTACACATTGTTGAACATATTTTTGAGCTTTATTCCAACCTACTAAGTTATCATTGGAGATTATGTCAGTCTGTGAACACATGGTTCATCTTTAGAACATGGTTGACCTTCGTTGCACCTTGTAAGGGGACGGTAGTCCTACCACCAGGATTGTTCTGTATAAAGATTCATTTAAAAATCAGGAAACATGAAATGTAAAATCTGCAGTGACCTTTCCCCAGCATGCTATTAGAATACTCCATGGAACTGATGTTTATGCTTTCATCAGTTAGCGAAACCAAATTGACCCTAATCCATCTTCATAATTACATTCTCCTCTAATTGTCTATGGGAAACCGAATTATACCAACTCGCTCAGCAATTGAAAGCCCTCTCAGAAAAGTTTGCTCTGCGAGACATGTTTGTTTACCAACTTAGAAGACGACTTTACTGTAACTGGGCATCAGATGGCTGCTAATGAATTCACTGCTTCCATAACAATTACCTTTTCTCATAGTTCACCTCTAATGTGCCCCTTTTGACTTTCATGTAGCATAATTTACTGTATGTATTTATTTGTGTTTTGTCTTACCAAACTGAGAAGAGGCTTAAAGGGGTACTCTGGTGGAAAGCTTTTTTTTTTTCTTTTTTTTTATTATTTTCTTTTTGGTGTTATTTTCTGTCTGTCCACAGTGCTCTCTGCTGACACCTCTGTCTGTGTCAGGAACTGTCCAGAGCAGGAGGAAATCCCCATAGCAAACCTATGCTTCTCTGGACAGTTCCTGACATGGACAGAGGTGTCAGCAGAGAGCACTGTGGACAGACAGAAAAGAAATCCAAAAAGAAAAGAATTTCCTCTGTAGTATTCAGCAACTAATAAGTAATGGAAGGATTAAGATTTTTTAATAGAAGTAATTTACAAATCTGTTTAACTTTTTGGCACCAGTTGATTTAAAAAAAAAAAAATGTTTTTCACATGAGTACCCCTTTGAGTTGAAGCCCTTTAGTTTCCAATTCTAAAATGTTAACAAGGACCACGTGCCCTTTATAATTTTGGTGTCTTCTTGTGTGACATATGAGGCCGCTAAGGCACTAAGGTATAGCTCCATCACTGCTTAAAGTGCAGTTGCCTCTAAGGCTATTATCAGATTGTCATTGTGCCCTTTTTCTTAGGCCGAAAGGCCCTAAAATGGATCGGAGCACAACTGACTCCACCAGGTCCTGATAGATCCCATTTCTCCAGAGTTTAATGGAGAAAAAAAATAGTACATTCACAATTTTTTTTTCTGCTATCCCACTGTTGTTCCGACAGACTTGCTGACAGAGCTCCGTATAACAGAGCCCGACAGCAATGTGAATGAGCCCTAAGGGATATTCCAAACTCTATAAGTTATACAGGGTAAAACACTTATGGGGGAGTCCGACTGCTTGGGCACCCATGGTCACATTCCATACTTTTTCAGTTGGAGATACTATTGTAAAGGCTATAGACACCTTTGCATAGAATTTCACTTTTATCCATTAGCTTCCTGACTGCAAAATGAACTAACTTTCTAAATAGTCTTCATTAAACATTTCCTACCATTTTGCCACTGTTGAGTCATTCTGGTCATTCATATGTTTCTGGCAGCTTCTTTGTTCCTCCACCATTTCCTTAGAGATAGCAGCAGGGAGGGGGAGCAGATTGTACACAGCGGCTCAAAATGTGGAGAGTTGGGAGAGCATACATGGAGAGCAGCTAGTACAGACTGCAAATAGAGAGAAAATAACACAAAGGGCGGTTTACAAAGGAGAATCATATGGGCTTTGTTCAAGTGTAGGGAAAAAGCAGAGAACCCACAGCAAACTCTAGGCTCCTAGTACAGTAGTATGCTTGAGATACTGCTGAAACGTTGTATCTGAATATGGGACATTAAAAATCACCTTGTTTGCAATCCTTCTGGTGTGCTGCAGAACCTTTCTGCTGGATATATATATGTGTGTATATTGTATCGCACAGTTATACTGTATATCTGCACTTCATATGTGAAAGCCTTTTCGAACTATTGACATTAGTAACAACATATTCTCTAACACTGTACAGAGATTGGCATCACTTGCATCTATCCCCACTTAGGCTAACAATATCATTTTCCCTATCTCAGACAAAAATACACTAGGGCCAATTTTTTTTTAAATCAACTGGTGCAAGAAAGTTAAACAGATTTGTAAATTACTTCTATTAAAATATCTTAACCCCTTCAGGACCAAGCCCATTTTGGCCTTAAGGACCAGAGCGTTTTTTGCACATCTGACCACTGTCACTTTAAACATTAATAACTCTGGAATGCTTTTAGTTATCATTCTGATTCCGAGATTGTTTTTTCGTGACATATTCTACTTTAACATGGTGGTAAATTTTTGTGGTAACTTGCATCCTTTCCTTGTGAAAAATCCTAAAATTTGATGAAAAATTTGAAAATTTTGCATTTTTCTAACTTTGAAGCTCTCTGCTTGTAAGGAAAATGTATATTACAAATAAAAAAGTTTTTATATCTAAAATATATCTACTTTATGTTTGCATCATAAAAGTGACAAGTTTTTACTTTTGGAAGACACCAGAGGGCTTCAAACTTCAGCAGCAATTTTCCAATTTTTCACAAAATTTTCAAACTCACTATTTTTCAGGGACCAGTTCAGGTTTGAAGTGGATTTGAAGGGTCTTCATATTAGAAATACCCCACAAAAGACCCCATTATAAAAACTGCACCCCCCAAAGTATTCAAAATGACATTCAGTCATCATTTTAACCCTTTAGGTGTTTCACAGGAATAGAAGCAAAGTGAAGGAGAAAATTCACAATCTTCATTTTTTACACTCGCATGTTCTTGTAGACCCAATTTTTGAATTTTTACAAGGGGTAAAAGGAGAAAATGTATACTTATATTTGTAGCCCAATTTCTCTTGAGTAAGCACATACCTCATATAACTATGTAAAGTGTTCGGCGGATGCAGTAGAGGGCTCAGAAGGGAAAGAGCGACAAGGGGATTTTGGAGAGTACGTTTTTCTGAAATGGTTTTGGGGGGGCATGTTGCATTTAGGAAGCCCCTATGGTGCCAGAACAGCAAAAAACCCTCACATGGCATACCATTTTGGAAACTAGACCCCTTGAGGAACATAACAAGGAATAAAGTGAGCCTTAATACCCCACAGGTGTTTCACGACTTTTGCATATGTAAAAAAAAAATTTTTTTTTCACTAAAATGTGTGTTTCCCCCAAAATTTCACATTTTTCCAAGGGTTAATAGCAGGAAATACCCCCCAATACTTGTAACCCCTTCTCTTCTGAGTATGGAGGTACCCCATAAGTTGACCTGAAGTACACTTCGGGCGAACTACAATGCTCAGAAGAGAAGGAGTCATATTTGGCTTTTTGAGAGCAAATTTTGCTCGGGGGGCATGTCGCATTTAGGAAGCCCCTATGGTGCCAGAACAGCAAAAAAAAAAAACACATGGCATACCATTTTGGAAACTAGACCCCTTGAGGAACGTAATAAGGAATAAAGTGAGCCTTAATACCCCACAGGTGTTTCACGACTTTTGCATATGTAAAAAAAAAAAAAAAAATTTCCACTAAAATGTGTGTTTCCCCCCCCAAATTTCACATTTTTGCAAGGGTTAATAGCAGAAAATACCCCCCAAAATTTGTAACCCCATCTCTTATGAGTATGGAGGTACCCCATAAGTTGACCTGAAGTGCACTATGGGCGAACTACAATGCTCAGAAGAAAAGGAGTCATATTTGGCTTTTTAAGAGCAAATTTTGCTCGGGGAGCATGTCACATTTAGGAAGCCCCTAAGGTGCCAGAACAGCAAAAAAAAAAAACACATGGCATACCATTTTGGAAACTAGACCCCTTGAGGAACGTAACAAGGGGTACAGTGAGCATTTGCCCCCCCCCCCCCCACTGGTGTCTGACAGATCTTTGGAACAGTGGGCTGTACAAGTTTTCATTTTCACGGACCACTGTTCCAAAGATCCGTCAGACACCTGTGGGGGGTAAATTCTCACTGCACCCCTCATTACATTCCGTGAGGGGTGTCGTTTCCGAAATGGGGTCACATTTGTGGTTTTGTTTTTTTTGCGTTTGTCAAAACCGCTGTAACAATCAGCCACCCCTGTGCAAATCACCTCAAATGTACATGGTGCGCTCTCCCTTCTGGGCCTTGTTGTGCACCCCCAGAGCACTTTGCGCCCACATATGGGGTATCTCCGTAGTCGGGAGAAATTGCGTTACAAATTTTGGGGGGCTTTTTTCCCTTTTACCTCTTGTGAAAATGTAAAGTATAGGGCAACATCAGCATGTTAGTGTAAAAAATTAAAAAAATTTTTCACTAACATTCTGGTGTAGACCCCAACATTTCCTTTTCATGAAGGGTTAAAGAAGAAAATACCCCCCAAACCTTGTAACGTAATTTCTCCCGAGTACGGCGATACCCTATATGTGACCCTAAACTGTTGCCTTGAAATACGACAGGGCTCCAAAGTGAGAGCGCCATGTGCATTTGAGGCCTAAATTAGGGATTTGCATAGGGGTGGACATAGGGGTATTCTACGCCAGTGATTCCCAAACAGGGTGCCTCCAGCTGTTGCAAAACTCCCAGCATGCCTGGACAGTCAACGGCTGTCCGGCAATACTGGGAGTTGTTGTTTTTCAACAGCTGGAGGCTCTGCTTTGGAAACAGTGGTGTACCGGATGTTCTTATTGGGGGAGGGGGGCTGTGTAGGGGTATGTGTATATGTAGTGTTTTTAACTTTTTATTTTATTTTGTGTTGGTGTAGTGTAGTGTTTTTAGGGTACAGTCACATGGGCAGGGGATTACAGCGAGTTTCCCAGCGCAAAATTTGCTGCATCTCAAACTTGCAGCGAGAAACCCACTGTAAAAGCCTCGCCCATGTGAATGCACCCTGTACATTCACAGGGGGGGGGGGGGGGTGCACCAGCTGTTGCAAAACCACAGCTCCCAGCATGCATGGTCTGTTAGTGCATGCTGGGAGTTATAGTTTTGCAACAGCTGGAGGCACACAGGTTAGGAAACACTGAGTTAGAAACAGACAATGTTTCCCAACCAGTGTGTCTCCAGTTGTTGCAAAACTACAACACCCAGCATGCCCAGACAGCTGAAGGGCATGCTGGGAGTTGTAGTTCGGCAACATCTGAAGGGCCAGATACTGCTGAACTAAAACTCCCAGCATGCCTGGACAGTCAGTGCATACTGGGAGTTGTAGTTTTGCAACAGCTAGAAGAGCACAGATTGGAGACCATTATACAATGGTCTCCAAACTGGGGCCCTCCAGATGTTGCAAAACTACAACTCCCAGCATGCATGGTCTGTTAGTGCATGCTGGGAGTTATTGTTTTGCAACAGCTGGAGGCACACATGTTAGGAAACACTGAGTTAGAAACAATGTTTCCCAACCAGTGTCTCCAGTTGTTGCAAAACTACAACTCCCAGCATGCCCAGACAGCTGAAGGGCATGCTGGGAGTTGTAGTTCGGCAACATCTGAAGGGCCAGATGTTGCTGAACTAAAACTCCCAGCATGCCTGGACAGTCAGTGCATGCTGGGAGTTGTAGTTTTGCAACAGCTGGAAGAGCACAGATTGGAGACCATTATACAATGGTCTCCAAACTGGGGCCCTCCAGATGTTGCAAAACTACAACTCCCAGCATGCCCAGACAGCCAAAGGCTGTCTAGGCATGCTGGGAGTTGTAGTTTTCAGACTCCTAGAAGCAGCAGTGAAGATCTTCCCTACTGCTTCTGAGGACCATATACTCACCTGCAGGTCCCGTCGCTGCTCGTCCACGTGGCCGGTCCCGCGCTGCTCCTTGGTCCCGCCGCTGCTCCAGGTAAGTCCGCCGGTCCCCTCCTGTTCCCCCACCTATGCCGTGAGCCCCCGGAGCCATCGTCCCCCGTTCTGCCCGACTTCCAGGGGCGGGCAGTGCGGGGGATCTGAACTTTCACCCCAGATCACTGTGATTGGTCCACAGGGACCAATCACAGTGATCGCTGACCAGGACCATCAATGGATGGTCCTGGGGGGTGAAGCAGAAGTTGTCCCCTGCTGGAAACAGCTGGACTTCTGCCAGTTAACCCGTGCGCCGGGTTAACTGAATGTCATTTATAAACGTTGGGATGCGCGAACGCACTGCACAACCCGGCGTTTATATATGACATTCTGCGGGAAGGGGTTAATCCTTCCAGTACTTATTAGTGGTTTTCTTTTTGGAACACAGAGCTCTCTGCTGACATTATGACCACAGTGCTCTCTGCTGACACCTCTGTCCATTTTAGGAACTGTCCAGAGTAGGACAAAATCCCCTTAGCAAACATATGCTGCTCTGGACAGTTCCTAAAATGGACAGAGATGTCAGCAGAGAGCACTGTGGTCATGATGTCAGCAGAGAGCTCTGTGTTCCAAAAAGAAAACCATTTCCTCTGTAGTATTCAGCAGCTAATAAGTACTGGAAGGATTAAGATTTTTTAATAGAAGTAATTTACAAATCTGTTTAACTTTCTGGCACCAGTTGATTTAAAAAAAAATAAAAAATAAAGTTTTCCACGGGAGTACCCCTTTAACAACATCTCATATTTTCAAGCTATGTGAAACTTTGAGTAACTTAAATATTTGTTACTGTTTTTTCGTAACAAAAAGTCATTTTATGTTTGTAAGAAAGAAAACAATTAGCATATTTTCGCAAATTTAACAGAAACTTTTCCATAGGGGAATTTTTTGTTTAAGCTTACCGGCAAAACCTGTTGAAAAGGAAAATGAGGTAAAGAGACGTCTTCAGAGAAATGATGGAATGAGAATAATTAGTACGTTACTGTTCAAAACATTTTCATGAGGAGGTGAGCGAAACTAGGGAGAAACAAATCCATAGATAGCTTCTTTGATCTTAAGGTAGAAGTTAGACTGAAAAGTGAATTGTTGGGCCTCAGTAATTGGGTTATATAAAAGTTTAATAGGAAAATAATTTTAAGGGCATTTTCTAACATTTCAACAAAAACTAGTGCTTTTTTGTCACCCAGTGATTGGCATTTGTGGGCCTGTGTTTCAAGGCATCTACAGGAACTGCTGATCAGAGGGGACTCGAGTTTGTAGGAACAGCAGCAGGGGGGGATCGGTCAAGAGAGATAAGTGGTCAAGTGGCTCAACTTACAATGGCTTCAGGTTACAATATTTTGAACATACAATGGTCTTTTCTGGACCATTGTAACTTAAAACTTTACTCAACATACAATGCTACCGACAGTCTAGATCTGCAAAACCTGTCAATGGTTGTAAGAACTGACCAATCAGAATGGGCATTTCACTGGTAAAACCCTTGTATTACTGAAGTGCATGCACTGACTAGCTGTTTTGTGGCACCTTCCCACAGTACAAGAAGGTACTACATGTTCTGTACTCTTTACCTGTTCCAGGGTTAGCTGCTCCTTTGGACACCAGGTGAGGGCGGCTTCATGCTACTTTTTTGGGACACTGTGTGTACTGTACAGGACCCATAAAATTCAGGGGGGAAAACATTCTCTTCAGTTAGTCATTCAGTCTAAAAGCTTCACGTCAGCGTGAGCTGGTATTTAATCTCATGTCTCATCAACTACAAATCCCAGCAAAGCGACAGGCTATCCTAGATCACTCTGCACTTCCCTCTGCACCAAAGTCTGTACTGTGATAAATTTACAATTCCTGCCTCATTGTCCATCATTGTCCCTGCACTTGGCCCTGGAGAAGTCATCCCAACCTCGGACCATGTAGGCTAACGGTGCCCTGGTGTCTGGCTTCATGAACTGATCTATACACCCTGCACACGGAAGGCGCCACATTACTTATTTTTTATGTTTTAGTTAACTTGAGCTAAGATCTATCCCATCTATGTAGGTACCTTTTGGCAGATATCAGACTATGAAGAAAAATAATCATAAATTATGAGTAGGACACAGGTCAAGAGAAAGTAGTAGAGAAGCGCCCTATCCATGCGAGGCCCGCCTTCCTTCCAGTCTCCTTCATTCCCCCTTGGCAAAAGCTGCGTAAATGCTACAAGATCACACATCTGTGCGCAGGAAGGACGCTGTTTGGTCAAAATTCTATGCAAAAATGTGCGACTTTCGAAGACTTGTGGCTTGATAAATGCCCCTCACTATGTCTGGTGTAAAACCTGAGGGGTGATGCATGACAGAGGGAATCCCATGCACAACACAGGGTATTAATGTTAGTCTTGACAGTTTCTTCAAGAGTCTTTAAGAATTTCCAAAGTGGAATTGTATCATTTTAAAGAAGAAAATTAAGAACTTGTTGAAAAATAAGCCTTTTTTTCCCGTTCAGGCATTTGTCAAAGGACAAAATTGTTTTAGGAGAACAAGTGAGTTTTACTTGAAGATGCACTTGAGAATGTTAGTGGGAAATACTTTATCTTACTTTCCCTGTGTGAACGAAAGAACTAGATGGAGATTTCAGCATAATGAATCCTTTTTGTTATAGTTTTATCTCTTAGGAAACATGCGCTTTGGAAAAGCTATTTTTTCCAAACTTCAGTATCACCCGCACTAACCTGTCATACAGGCTTGTAGTGTGGATGATACTGATGACAGATTTCCTTTAACTCCTTAATGACCAAGCCCATTTTCACCTCAAGGACCAGGCCAATTTTATTTTTGCGTTTTCGTTTTTTCCTCCTCGCCTTCTAAAATCCATAACTCCTTTATATTTCCATGTACAGACCCATATAAGGGCTTGTTTTTTGAGTGACCAATTGTACTTTGTAATGAACCTCTCATTTTACCATAAAATGTATGGCAAACCCCCCCAAACATTTTTTTAGGGAGGAAATTTAAATGAAAACCAAAATGTTGCACATTTTGGAGGGTTTTGTTTTCACACTGTACACTTTACGGTAAAAATTATAGGTGTTCTTTATTCTGTGGGTCAATACGATTAAAATGATACCCATGGCTAGATACTTTTATATTTTTGTACCGCTTAAAAAATATCAAAATCTTTTTGTACAAAATCAGTAATCTAAAATCGCCCTATTTTGACCACCTATAAATTTTTCATTTTTCCGTATATAGGGCGGTATGAGGGCTCATTTTTTGCGCCATCATCTTTACTTTTTTTTAGATACCACATTTCCATATATAAAACTTTTAGATAATTTTTTAGTAATTTTCTTTTAATAAAATGTGACAAAAAAGCAGGATTTGTGGACTTTTTAAATTTTTTACATTTACGCCAATCACCGTACGGGATCATGAACATTATATTTTGATAGTTCGGATATTTACACACACGGCGATACCAAATATGTTTATTTTAAAAAAAATACGCTTTTTGGGGGTAAAATGGGAAAAACTGACAATTTTCATTTTTATTGGGGGAGGGGATTTTTCACTTTTTTAAAACTTTTTATTTTTAAATTTTTCAACTTTTTTTTTCACTTTTTATGTCCCCATAGGGGACTATCTATAGCAATTGTTTGATTACTAATACTGTGCAGTGCTATGCATAGGACACAGCACTGCTCAGTATTATCGGTGATCTTCTGCTCTGGTCTGCTCGATCACAGACCAGAGCAGAAGACCCCGGGAGACGGCTGGAGTTAGGTAAGGGGACCTCCGGCTGTCATGCTGGATGATCGGATCCCTGCGGCAGCGCTGCGGGCGATCCGATCATCCAATCAAAGTGCTGCAATGCCGCAGATGCCGTGATCTGTATTGATCACGGCATCGGAGGGGTTAATGGCGGACATCCGCACTATCGCGGATGTTGGCCATTACCGGCGGGTCCCCGGCTGCTGCTAGCAGCCGGAACCTGCCGTGTATAATGCGAGCACCCTTCCGATGCTGGCGGTCATACACAAGACGTAAATGTACGTCCTGGTGCGGGAAGTCCCGCCAAACCAGGACGTACATTTACGTCCGTGGTCGTTAAGGGGTTAAAGGGGGTTTCCTGTCTCAGCAAAAAAAGGAAAAAAAAGAAATGCTATACAAAAAAATGCTATCACAAGATCACAAAAATCCCAGAACCACATGAGGGACCTAGTGAATGACCTGCAGAGAGTTGGGACCAAAGTAACAAAGGCTACCATCAGTAACACACTACGCCGCCAGGGACTCAAATCATGCAGTGCCAGACATGTCCCCCTGCTTAAGCCAGTACATGTCCAGGCCATCAGAAGTTTGCTAGAGTGCATTTGGATGATCCAGAAGAGTATTGGGAGAATGTCATATGGTCAGATTAAACCAAAGTAGAACTTTTTGATAAAAACTCAACTTGTCGTGTTTGGAGGAGAAAGAATGCTGAGTTGCATCCAAAGAACACAATACCTTACTGTGAAGCATGGGGGGTAGAAACATCATCCTTTGGGGCCGTTTTTCTGCTAAGGTTATATACTTTGGGAGAGATTTATCAAAGTCTAGAGGAAGAGTGGGGGCAGTTGCCAATAGCAACCAGATTCCTGCTTTCACTTTTTAGAGGCCTTTTCAAAAAATGTACAATCTAATTGGTTGTTAAGGGCAACTGCAACGCTGTTTCTTTTGTACAAAATTTGATAAATCCCCCCTTTTGTGTTTTTAAGTCATTGAATGGGGCCCTTTATTTTTATTTTTTACTTCCAGCAGATGACAATCTATCCTGGCCATTGTGATAGACATACAATGGGGCAAAAAAAAGTATTTAGTCAGCCACCAATTGTGCAACTTCTCCCACTTAAAAAAAATCCATAAAATCACATTGTCTGATTATTAAAGAATTTATTTGCAAATGATGGTGGAAAATAAGTATTTGGTCATCTTCAAACAAGCAAGATTTCTGACTTTCACAGACCTGTGACTACTTCTTTGAAGGGGTATTCCAGGAATTTTTTTAATTTGACTATGCTACAGGGGCTGTAAAGTTAGTGTAGTTCATAATATAGTGTCTGTACCTGTGTGATGGTTTTCTCACAATTCTTCTGTGATTTTTACCCCAATATTTATTTTTACCAGCATACAAAATGACTGTTGTCAGATTTTTCCCAGGTTGCAATGCGGCCGAGACCTGACTCACTAGTCAGCTGATGACAGGGAGCCTGTCTGCTTCAATGGGGGAAGCAATCGCTTGGTGGGAGAGAGATCAATCTGCAACTAATGCAACAGCTGTAGGCACCCCGATTGAAAACCACAGTGATTTGAATGGATGCAGCTCCTTTATGTATTAACGGGTGGGGTGGCTGATGTGTGGGAGGGAGGAAGATGGAATTGTGGGATTTGTAGTCAAAAAAAGAAAAGTCAAACAGGAAATACTAGTTCACAAACAGCTAGCCACAATGTTATGGTAATCTCACAACACAGCCATTTAGCCCCAAGACAGTGCAGAACCTTCCTAAGCATGTCCATTACTGTCTGCCAGGTACGTACTAAAATCACCTTATGCTGGATAACCCCTTTAAGAGTCTCCTCTGTCCTCCACTCGTTACCTGTATTAATGGCACCTGTTTGAACTTGTTATCAGTATAAAAGACACCTGTCCACAACTTCAAACAGTCACACTCCAAACTCCACTATGGCCAAGACCAAAGAGCTGTCGAAGAACACCAGAAACAAAATTGTAGACCTGCACCAGGCTGGGAAGACTGAATCTGCAATAGTCAAGCAGCTTGGTGTGAACAAATCAACTGTAGGAGCAATTATTAGAAAATGGATGACATACAAGACCACTAATAATCTCCCTCAATCTGGGGCTCCACACAAGATCTCACCCCGTGGTGTACAAATTATCACAAGATCACAAAAATCCCAGAACCACATGGGGGACCTAGTGAATGACCAGCAGAGAGTTGGGACCAAAGTAACAAAGGCTACTATCAGTAACACATTACGCTGCCAGAGACTCAAATCATGCAGTGCCAGACATGTCCCCCTGCCATAGGCGTGCGCAGCCTATTGCATTAGGGTGTGCACCCTAAATCACAAACTCACTCCGCGCACGCCTATATACGTATATACACACACACTCCTGCTTACATAGTGTAGGAGGATTGGATTCAGGGCCAGTTTTAGACTTAGCATGGCCATGGGCAAAATCAGAAGTGGGGTCCCAAAAGTTGTAATAGTGCACTAATTAGATTAGCACATTTTTGGTCACTTCAAATACCATAAAAAATATCTAAAAAGCAAAAAAAAAAAAAGGTACAGATAAAAATTACAAATCACAGCGCTAAAAATGACCCTCTTACATCCCCATATACAGAAAAAAAAAGTGCTATAGTACAATTTATAGTATCAAGTATCAAGAATAGTACAATTTTATATTTTTGTATAGTTCCCCCACATTAGGTTGGCAGCATAGTTCCCCCACATTAGGTTGGCAGTATTAAACTCCCACTTTAGGATGGAAATATATTTCACCCACATTAGGTTGGCAGTATAGTTCCCCCACATTAGGTGCAGTATAGTTCCCCCACATTAGGTTAGTAGTACAGTTCCCCACATTAGGTTGGCAGTATAGTTCTCTACATTAGGTTAGTAGTACAGTTCCCCCACATTAGGTTGGCAGTATTGTTCCCCCACATTAGGTTGGCAGTATAGTTCCCCCACATTAGGTGCAGTATAGTTCCCCCACATTAGGTTAGTAGTACAGTTCCCCCACATTAGGTTGGCAGTATAGTCCCCCACATTAGGTTGGCAGTATAGTTCCCCCACATTAGGTTAGTAGTACAGTTCCTCCACATTAGGTGCAGTACAGTTCCCCCACATTAGGTGGAGTACAGTTCCCCCACATTAGGGTGCAATATAGTTCCCCCACATTAGGTGCAGTATAGTTATAATTGTAGGGAGGAGGACTAATTCTACCCCTGATCTTATATTTGCCAAGGGGTTCAGTGGGCGGAGCCAAAGGGTTGTCAAAATTAGGTTTTGCCTAGAATGTCAAAAATCCATGCACCAGCCCTGACTAGACCTCCCACTTGTGTGTATGGTTGCTGGTGTTTATAGGGATGCATTTGATGTGTATTTGAAAAAAAAATTGTAAGTTGAATGGTAAAACTCATGTTTTTCTTTACTTGGCAAACAGAAGAACGCTTTTACTATAAGATGGTGGTACAGAGGGGGGGAATATTCCAAATAGAATTTTTTTTTGCACCAGATTGGTTGAAAAAGTGATGCGGCACCCAGCAAGCTTGGAGCAGCATGCACGTTGTAGTTTTGGGTCTGCAGCTGACCTAAAACTAGGACTCCCAGCATGTTGCACCATAATCTAACCATAATCTAAATTGTACTCGTAGTGCAAGATGTGTGGAGTTGTAGTTTTGGTCATCATAGATTGTATCAGGGCATGCTGGGAATTGTAGTTGGTAACTGCACCTCCCACCATTGCATTCCTTCAAGGAATGCAATGCTAGGATGTGCAGTTACCAACTACAATTCCCAGCATGCCCTGATACAATATATGGTGACCAAAACTACAACTCCCATTATGTTGCACTATAATATAGGTTATATGATGCTACATGCTGGGGGGAGCTGTAGTTATATATCAGACAGGAGGTTCATATCTTGCATTAAACCTTTCTTTTTAATGCCCATAGCAGAAAATTACAGAGAATTTATTTAATTAACATTAGAAAAATTTTCATTAAAACTACAACTCCCAGCAGCCCATGGACTCCCCTCCCCTGGGTCAGAGACCCTATATAAGGGGCTGGCTGGACCTCCTCTTCCTCTTTCTTTCTGCTAATGGCAGCTGGTTAAGTATATCTTTGTTCTCTCATTTTTCTCTGATTTGTGCCAGGTCTGCGGGCATTTGGGGACCCCCCGTTTTAGTGTCCCCGTCTGTCCTGGTTCAGTTCACATATATGTAATATATGTATTGTATATATGTTTAGAATTTCTTATATTTATATATATATATATATATATATATATATATATATTATATATTTTTTTGTATTTTCCTATATTGTACTGTACTTTTCTTCTTCCTTCATTCTTAATTTGGTTACTGCGCCGTCTTTCCACGGCGTTTCCTTCTCCCTTTTACTCTTTGTTCCCTCTTTCTAGCGCTGAGGTATTTTTCCCTATCTCCTCAGGCGCTATCTTACCTTGTTTTTCGCGCCGTCTTCCTCGGCTTCCTCCAGCCACTCGCACCCTTTTCGCTGGCTCAGCTGCGGGGAGGCGTGTCTGAGTGACGCGCTCCAAGAGCTTACAGACGTAGTCTCGCGAGACTACGGCTGTAAACCCTGTTTGCTGAGATCCTCCTCCTCTCACCGGCGCCAGTGTTGAGCGAGCGGTGAGAGGAACGACAGCAGCTTAGATATTGTCCAGTTTGCAGGTTAGCTATTAGGTGTTATCACCCTTGACTACTCCTTAGAAGGGTCCAGTGGGCTATAATAGGTACACTGTACTTGTGTATCTTACCTCTTAGCTGTTACGCCGAGCGCTCCGGGTCCCTGCTCCTCCCCGGAGTGCTCACGGCGTCTCTCTCTCTGCAGCGCCCCGGTCAGACCCGCTGACCGGGAGCGCTGCACTGACATTGCCGGCGGGGATGCGATTCGCATAGCGGGACGCGCCCGCTCGCGAATCGCATCCCAAATCACTTACCCGTCCCGGTCCCCGGCTGTCATGTGCTGGCGCGCGAGGCTCCGCTCTCTAGGGCGCGGGCTCGCCAGCTCTCTAAGATTTAAAGGGCCAGTGCACCAATGATTGGTGCCTGGCCCAATCAGCCTAATTAGCTTCCACCTGCTCCCTGGCTATAATACCTCACTTCCCCTGCACTCCCTTGCCGGATCTTTTTGCCTTGTGCCAGTGAAAGCGTTTAGTGTTGTCCAAGCCTGTGTTTCCAGATCTTCTGCTATCCATATTGACTACGAACCTTGCCGCCTGCCCCGACCTTCTGCTACGTCTGACCTTGCCTCTGCCTAGTCCTTCTGTCCCAAGCCTTCTCAGAAGTCAGCGAGCCATTGCGACCTGGTTGCTACCGCCGCAGCAAGACCATCCAGCTTTGCGGCGGGCTCTGGTGAATACCAGTAGCATCTTAGAACCGGTCCACCGACACGGTCCACGCCAATCCCTCGCTGACACAGAGGATCCACATCCAGCTAGCCGAATCGTGACAGTAGATCCGGCCATGGATCCCGCTGAGGTCCCGCTGCCAGTTGTCACTGACCAATCGCAGCAAATCGCAGCAAATCGCCCAACAAGACAGCAGCTGTCGCAGTTGACCGCCACGTTACAGCAACTTCTGCCACTGCTACAGCAGCAACCATCTCCTCTGCCAGCTCCTGCACCTCCTCCGCACCGAGTGGCCGCTCCTAGCCTCCGCTTGTCCCTGCCGGACAAATTTGATGGGGACTCTAGACTCTGCCGTGGATTCTTATCTCAATGTTCCCTACATATGGAGATGTTGTCGGACCAATTTCCTACAGAACGGTCTAAGGTGGTGTTCGTAGTGAGCCTTCTTTCTGGAAAGGCCTTGTCTTGGGCCACACCGCTCTGGGACCGCAATGATCCTGCCACAGCTACAGTCCAGTCCTTCTTCGCTGAAGTCCGTAGTGTCTTCGAGGAACCAGCCCGAGCTTCTTCTGCCGAGACTACCCTGCTGAACCTGGTCCAGGGTAATTCTTCAATAGGCGAGTACGCCATCCGATTTCGTACTCTCGCTTCCGAATTATCTTGGAATAACGAGGCTCTCTGCGCGACCTTTAAAAAAGGCCTATCCAGTAACATCAAGGATGTGCTGGCCGCACAAGAGATTCCTGCCAACCTGCAAGAACTTATTCATTTGGCCACCCGCATTGACATGCGTTTTTCTGAGAGACACCAGGAGCTCCACCAGGAAAAAGACCTTGATCTCTGGGCACCTCTCTCACAGTATCCTCTGCAATCTACCCCTGTGCCTCCCGCCGAGGAGGCTATGCAAGTGGATCGGTCTCGCCTGACCCACGAAGAGAGGACTCGCCGTAGGGATAACAATTTATGTCTGTACTGCGCCAGTACCGAACACTTCTTGGTGGATTGCCCTATTCGCCCTCCACGTCTGGGAAACGCACGCACGCACCCAGCTCACGTGGGTGTGGCGTCTCTTGGTACGAAATCTGCTTCTCCACGTCTCACGTGCCCGTGCGGATTTCTCCTTCTGCCAACTCCTCCCTCTCAGCCGTGGCCTGCTTGGACTCTGGTGCCTCTGGAAATTTTATTCTGGACTCTTTGGTTAATAAGTTCTGCATCCCTGTGACCCGTCTCGTCAAGCCGCTCTACATTTCCTCGGTCAACGGAGTTAAATTGTACTGCACCGTGCGTTACCGCACAGAACCCCTCTTAATGTGCATTGGACCCCATCACGAAAAGATTGAATTGTTCGTCCTTCCCAATTGCACCTCTGAAGTCCTCCTCGGTCTTCCTTGGCTCCAGCATCATTCTCCCACCCTTGACTGGACCACCGGGGAGATCAAGAATTGGGGCCCTGCTTGCCGTAAGAGATGCCTCACATCGGCTCCCAGTCCCGTCTGTCGGGCCTCAGTGTCTCCTCCTGTACCTATCCTCCCCAAGGCCTATCTGGACTGTGCCGTGACTCCTCATAGCCCCCGTCCTGGTGACACTCTGCCCCGTGACAAGCTTCACCCTCTGCCCCCCCTCCCCATTCCCCCTTCTTCTGAACTACCTGCCGCTGGTATAGCTACCCAGAATTTCTTTTTTCAGAAGGAGACTCAAGAGGCGTCCCCTATGTTGTCGTCTCTTTTGAAAGGACAAGGAGACAAAAAGAGGGGGAGACCTAAGGGGGGGGGGGGTACTGTTACGCTGAGCGCTCCGGGTCCCTGCTCCTCCCCGGAGCGCTCACGGCGTCTCTCTCTCTCTGCAGCGCCCCGGTCAGACCCGCTGACCGGGAGCGCTGCACTGACATTGCCCGCTCGCGAATCGCATCCCAAATCACTTACCCGTCCCGGTCCCCGGCTGTCATGTGCTGGCGCGCGCGGCTCCGCTCTCTAGGGCGCGCGCGCGCCAGCTCTCTAAGGTTTAAAGGGCCAGTGCACCAATGATTGGTGCCTGGCCCAATCAGTCTAATTAGCTTCCACCTGCTCCCTGGCTATAATACCTCACTTCCCCTGCACTCCCTTGCCGGATCTTGTTGCCTTGTGCCAGTGAAAGCGTTTAGTATTGTCCAAGCCTGTGTTTCCAGATCTTCTGCTATCCACATTGACTACGAACCTTGCCGCCTGCCCCGACCTTCTGCTACGTCTGACCTTGCCTCTGCCTAGTCCTTCTGTCCCACGCCTTCTCAGCAGTCAGCGACCTTGAGCCGTTGCCGGTGGATACGACCTGGTTGCTACCGCCGCAGCAAGACCATCCCGCTTTGCGGCGGGCTCTGGTGAATACCAGTAGCATCTTAGAACCGGTCCACCGACACGGTCCACGCCAATCCCTCGCTGACACAGAGGATCCACATCCAGCTAGCCGAATCGTGACATTAGCATCTGCACTGTGGCATTAGGTGTTAACTCTTTATAGTAACTGATTATTAGTTAGGCTACTTGTAGCCATTATTGTACTACACATAGACTGTGAGATGGCTGGAGAAACTTCCACACAGGTTAATGAGACCGTGGACATTGAAGCTTCACAGATAATGTCTGCTTCACAAATCCAAGAATTAATCTCTAAGTCCATCCAAGCAGCCCTAGCTGCCCATGTACGTTCTGACCCCTCTGTACCCTCTGATGAGATCTCAGGCAGGGGTAAGGTAACTCATAAAAGGAAGCACATGAACGTACACTCCGTCTCCCCGGCAGGGGAAGTTTATAATATGTCCCAGGCAGAACCTGACCCGGTCTGCCGCACCCCACATCCAAAAGTTCACTCTCTTGGGCCCCAAGGAGAACTACAAAAGGGCTGAAGTCCGCCAGGCGGACAAAACCAGACTTGTTCGACACGTCTAATGACGAGTCCTCAAGCGAGTCTGGCGAGACTGAGGAGGAAGATGCGGGGCTTCAGGCAGAGTATTCTGATGCCGCACCAGAAATGCCCAGCGAGGCAATCCTAGATGCTCAAGGTAAACCTCTGTTTAACCCTAAAGAAAACACACACCCACGCTCAGGGGACTGGGCTCCGTTGCCACACGTGGCACAATACATTGAACACTGGATTAGGCGACCTCTAGACCGCGCTAACCGTTACAAACTAAGGGCGGAATGCCCTAGACCATGTGTGACCAAGAAAGTGGCCACCACCCCAGAAATAGACCCGGTCCTCCTTAAATACTTGACCCAGGCGGGGAAATATTCAAAAAAGGGGATCGAAAGATCTTTCAAACTGATCCAAGATCGCATACTAGATATGCTAGGACCGCTTACCAAAATTTTGAATTTATCTGAACAAGCAGCCGCGGCTGCCCAGCCAGTGGATCTCACACAATTGAGGAGTTGGAACCAGCGTGCGATTTGCATGCTGGGCAGCGCCAACACGGCTTGTTCAGTTGAACGTCGCCGTTCTATACTGATGAAACTAGAACCCCAGTTCAGCCACTTAGCTGAAAATGAACCCGGCCCTTCCGCTGACTGTCTCCTCTTTGGAGAAGACCTCATAAAGAACATTAATAAAGTGGTCAGTTTGTTCTCCAGCCTGGATAAGGCGCAGACATCATTAAAGAAAGCAGGCCAGCCAACCAATGTTTTTGGCAAGGCCGGTAGAGGCAGAGACCGATCTACCGGCCGCTCAGCTCCCTATAGGCCCTATGTTAGAGCTGCGCACCAACAGTTTGCTCCCGCTCAACAGCAATATACTCTGCCCGTGGCCCAACTGGCCCCTTTCTTCCCCCCTCGAGGATGCCCCTGGAGGGGACGTGGAGGTCGCGGATTTCCTAGATCTCGGCCATCGACCGGTGAGTATACATTCTCTTTCCATTCCACACACAGTAGTGGGGGGCAGACTGATGTATTTTACCCACGCCTGGTCCATGATTACGGTAGACGCGTGGGTCCTCAATACGGTAGCGGGATACCGGATAGAGTTCCAATCTCTTCCTGTGCTGAATGTCATACCTCAATCCATTCGGTTTTCAGCGCAAAATATAGAACTCATAGACAACGAGCTTCAGGAGCTCTTATCCAAACAGGTGGTTATAGAGGTAGACCCCTTGTCACCTGGATTTGTAAGCAACATCTTCTTGGTAAAGAAGAAGGATGGCGGTTATCAACCAGTGATAAATCTAAGAGATTTAAACCAACACGTGATATATCGTCACTTCAAGATGGAAGGCATCCATCTTCTCTGGCCAGGAGACTGGTTGGTGAAGATCGATTTGAAGGACGCATATCATACCGTCCCCATTCACCAATCCTCCCAACCTTTCCTACAATTTCGGTGGAGGTACCGAATGCGGCAGTTCACCTGCTGTCAGAATTCGGCAGGCTGGAGGTGGATCCTCTGTGTCAGAGAGGGATTGGCGTGGACCGTGTCGGTGGACCGGTTGTAAGTTGCTACTGGTTTTCACCAGAGCCCGCCGCAAAGCGGGATGGTCTTGCAGCGGCGGTAGCAACCAGGTCGTATCCACCGGCAACGGCTCAACCTCTCTGACTGCTGAGATAGGCGTGGTACAAGGGATTAGACAAGAGCAGGGTCGGACGTAGCAGAAGGTCAGGGCAGGCAGCAAGGATCGTAGTCAGGGGCAATGGCAAGAGGTCTGGAACACTGGCTAGGGATACACAAGGAAACGCTTTCACTGGCACAATGGCAACAAGATCCGGCAAGGAAGTGCAGGGGAAGTGAGGTAATATAGGGAAGTGCACAGGTGAACACACTAATTAAAAACCATGCGCCAATCAGTGGTGCACCGGCCCTTTAAATCGCAAAGAACCGGCGCGCCCACGCCCTAGGGAGCGGGGCCGCGCGTGCCGGGACAGCACAGAAGGGGAGCGAGTCTGGTAAGCGGGTCGGGATTCGCACCGCGAGCGGGCGCGCCCCGCATCGCGAATCGCATCCCGGCTAGGGACATTATCGCAGCGCACCCGGTCAGCGGGTCTGACCGGGGCACTGCGAACAGGAGAACGCTGTGAGTGCTCCGGGGAGGAGCGGGGACCCGGAGCGCTCGGCGTAACAGTACCCCCCCCCCCCTTGGGTCTCCCCCTCTTTTTAGAACCTTAAAATTTGTAGATAAGGTCCTTGTCAAGGATGTTGTCCTCGGGTTCCCATGACCTCTCCTCCGGACCGCAATTCTCCCAATCTACAAGAACATTTTTTTTTACCTCTGACCGTCTTGGATGCCAGAATTTCTTTAACCGAGAAGATGTCAGAGGACCCGGAGACAGGAGTAGGAGCAACAACCTTAGGAGAGAAGCGGTTAAGGATAAGTGGTTTAAGGAGAGAGACATGAAAAAAATTGGGAATACGGAGAGAAGGAGGAAGAAGGAGTTTGTAGGAGACAGGGTTGATTTGGCATTTGATTTTAAAAGGTCCAAGATAACGTGGTCCCAGTTTATAACTGGGGACACGGAAGCGGATATACTTGGCGGAGAGCCACACTTTGTCTCCAGGAGAAAAGACAGGAGGAGTTCTTTTTTTGTCGGCATGTTTCTTCATCCGGGATGAGGCCTGTAGGAGAGATTTTTGAGTCTCTTTCCAGATGGTGGAGAAGTCCCGGGTCACCTCATCAACAGCGGGCAAACCAGAAGGCGTGGGAGTGGGGAGGGGGGGAAGAGGGTGACGGCCGTACACCACAAATAATGGGGATTTAGCGGAGGACTCAGAGACTTTGAAATTGTACGAGAATTCGGCCCATGGTAGGATATCGGCCCAGTCATCCTGTCGGGAGGAAACAAAATGTCGCAAATGGTCACCAAGAACCTGATTAACTCTCTCCACTTGCCCATTGGATTGGGGATGATAGGAAGACGAGAAGTTTAATTTGATTTTAAGCTGATTACAGAGGGCCCTCCAGAATTTCGACACAAATTGAACGCCTCTATCCGAGACGATATGCGTAGGAAGCCCGTGAAGGCGAAAAATGTGCACAAAAAATTGTTTCGCCAACTGTGACGCAGAAGGAAGACCTGGAAGAGGAATAAAATGTGCCATCTTGGAGAAACGATCAACGACCACCCAAATAACTGTGTTGTCATGGGATAAAGGTAAGTCTGTAATAAAGTCCATAGCAATCTGAAACCATGGTAGCTCAGGAACAGGCAGAGGATGAAGGAGACCGGCAGGCTTCTGGCAAGGAGTCTTGTCCCGGGCACAGACTGTACAAGCCCGAACAAAATCAGAAACATCTACTTCCAGGGTAGGCCACCAATAAAAACGAGAGATGAGCTGGACGGATTTTTTTTGACGCCAGCATGGCCGGCGAGATGTGAGGAGTGTCCCCACCTGAGAATCCTGAGGCGCTGGCGTGGAGGGACGAAGGTCTTTCCAGGAGGAGTTTTTCTGATGGAAGCTGGGGAAGCAGAGATCAGACAGTCAGGAGGAATAATGTGTTGCGGGGAGGCTTCCATTTCAGAGGCATCTGAGGAACGAGAGAGGGCGTCAGCCCTAATGTTCTTGTCAGCGGGGCGAAAATGAATCTCAAAGTTAAAACAGGCAAAGAACAACGACCACCTAGCCTGGCGAGGGTTCAGCCGTTGGGCAGACTGAGGATAAGAGAGATTCTTGTGATCATTTTATATAATAACTGGGTATTTGGACCCCTCCAGCAGGTGCCTCCATTCCTCGAGGGCCAGTTTTATGGCCAGTAGTTCTCGATCACCAATGGAGTAGTTTTTCTCCGCCGGAGAGAAGGTCCTAGAAAAGAAACCACAAGTAACACCATGTCTGGAAGAATTTTTCTGTAGGAGTACAGCTCCAGCTCCCACCGAGGAGGCGTCTACCTCCAGTGAGAAGGGTTTAGATGGATCAGGTCTGGAGAGTACGGGAGCAGAAGAAAAGGCAGTTTTGAGACGGTTGAACGCCTCTTCCGCTTGAGGAGGCGAGGACTTAGGATTGACGTTTTTCTTGGTTAGGGCCACAATAGGGGCCACAATGGTGGAAAAATGTGGAATAAATTGTCTGTAGTAATTGGCAAACCCAAAGAAACGTTGGATAGCTCGGAGTCCGGAGGGGCGTGCCCAATCCAACACGGCTGATAGTTTGTCCGGGTCCATTTGGAGTCCCTGGCCAGAGACTAAATATCCTAGGAAGGGAAGAGATTGGCATTTAAAGAGACATTTCTCCATCTTGGCATATAACTGATTATCCCGGAGTCTCTGAAGAACCATGCGGACATGCCGGCGGTGTTCTTCTAGGTTAGAAGAAAAAATCAAAATATCGTCCAGGTAGACCACAACACAGGTATATAATAAATCACGAAAAATTTCATTTACAAAGTCCTGGAAGACGGCAGGGGCGTTGCAAAGCCCAAAGGGCATAACCAGATATTCAAAGTGTACCTCTCTGATGTTAAACGCGGTCTTCCACTCGTCCCCTTCCCTGATGCGGATGAGATTATATGCACCTCTTAAAGATGTTGGCGCCACCTAGGCGGTCAAAGAGTTCCGAGATAAGAGGCAGGGGATAGCGTTTTTTTTATAGTGATCATCAGCATAGTCCAGATAGGCCTTGGGGAGACCTGGTATCGGAGGAGCCATAGGGTTTTGACTGGCAGGACTGGGAGCGGACATAAGGCATTTTTTGTGGCAAGAAGTACCCCAGTTCTTGATTTCCCCGGTGGTCCAGTCAAGGGTAGTGGAATGGCGTTGCAGCCAAGGTAGTCCAAGAAGAATTTCAGAGGTGCAGTTAGAAAGTACCAGAAATTCAATCTTTTCGTGATGGGGTCCAATGCACATTAAGAGGGGTTCTGTGCGGTAACGCACAGTACAGTCCAATATTTCACCATTAACAGAGGCGATGTAGAGGGGTCTGGCGAGACTGGTCACTGGGATGTTGAACCTGTTAACGAAAGAGGCCAAAATAAAATTTCCTGCAGATCCGGAATCCAAGAAGCCCACAGCTGAGAAGGAGAAGTTAGAAGAAGAAATCCGCTCAGGCACAGTAAGACGTGGAGAAGCAGAGTTCACACCTAGAGCTGTCTCACCTTTGTGCGGAATCGGAGTGCGTCTTTCCTGACGTGGAGGTCGGATAGGACAATCCTTCAAGAAGTGTTCGGTACTGGCACAGTACAGGCATAGGTTCTCATTGCGGCGGCGTGTCCTCTCTTGAGGTGTCAGGCGAGACCAGTCTACTTGCATAGCCTCCACGGCGGAAGGCACAGGAACAGATTGCAGCGGACCAGAGAAGAGAGGAGCTGGGGAGAGAAACCGCCTCGTGCGAACAAAGTTCATATCCTGGCGGAGCTCCTGACGTCTTTCGGAAAAACGCATGTCAATGCGGGTGGCAAGATGAATAAGTTCATGCAGGTTAGCAGGGATTTTTCGTGCGGCCAGCACATCTTTGATGTTACTGGGTAGGCCTTTTTTGAAGGTCGCGCAGAGGGCCTCGTTATTCCAGGACAATTCGGAGGCGAGAGTACGGAATTAGATGGCGTACTCGCCTACTGAAGAATTACCCTGGACCAGGTTCAGCAGGGCAGTCTCGGCAGAAGAGGCTCGGGCTGGTTCCTCGAAGACACTTCGAATCTCTGTGAAGAAAGAGTGTACAGAGGCAGTGACAGGATCATTGCGGTCCCAGAGCGTTGTGGCCCATGACAGCGCTTTCCCAGACAGAAGACTGACCACGAAAGCCACCTTTGACCTTTCAGTTGGAAATTGGTCCGACATCATCTCCAAATGCAGGGAACATTGCGAGAGAAAACCACGGCAAAGTTTAGAGTCCCCATCAAACTTGTCCGGCAATGATAAACGGAGGCTGGATGCGGCCACTCGCTGCGGAGGAGGTGCAGGAGCTGGCGGAGGAGATGGTTGCTGAAGCTGTGGTAGAAGCTGCTGTAGCATCACAGTCAGTTGAGACAGCTGGTGGCCTTGTTGCGCTATCTGTTGCGACTGCTGGGCGACCACCGTGGTAAGGTCAGCGACAACTGGCAGCGGGACCTCAGCGGGATCCATGGCCGGATCTACTATCAGGATTCGGCAGGCTGGAGGTGGATCCTCTGTGTCAGAGAGGGATTGGCGTGGACCGTGTTGGTGGACCGGTTCTAAGTTGCTACTGGTTTTCACCAGAGCCCGCCGCAAAGCGGGATGGTCTTGCAGCGGCGGTAGCAACCAGGTCGTATCCACCGGCAACGGCTCAACCTCTCTGACTGCTGAGATAGGCGCGGTACAAGGGATTAGACAAGAGCAGGGTCGGACGTAGCAGAAGGTCAGGGCAGGCAGCAAGGATCGTAGTCAGGGGCAACGGCAAGAGGTCTGGAACACACTGGCTAGGGATACACAAGGAACGCTTTCACTGGCACAATGGCAACAAGATCCGGCAAGGAAGTGCAGGGGAAGTGAGGTAATATAGGGAAGTGCACAGGTGAACACACTAATTAAAAACCATGCGCCAATCAGTGGCGCACCGGCCCTTTAAATCGCAAAGAACCGGTGCGCGCGCGCCCTAGGGAGCGGGGCCGTGCGCGCCGGGACAGCACAGATGGGGAGCGAGTCTGGTAAGCGAATCGCATCCCGGCTAGGGACATTATCGCAGCGCACCCGGTCAGCGGGTCTGACCGGGGCGCTGCGAACAGGAGAACGCTGTGAGCGCTCCGGGGAGGAGCGGGGACCCGGAGCGCTCGGCGTAACACCTGCCTACCATTCGGGTTATCATCGGCCCCTTGGTGTTTCACCAAGTTGCTGAAACCGGTAGTGGCGGCTCTGCGGAGCAGGGGCGTCCGGCTTATCATCTATCTGGACGACCTGCTGATCATGGCACGCTCCAGATGCTAGCCCTGCTGCACAGCCAATGGGCGGTTTCTTTAATGGAGGACTTAGGATTTCTCATCAATCACAAGAAGTCTGTGCTGACTCCCTCGCAGGAGATGGAATTCCTAGGTTTCCTAGTGGATACCAAACGTGCCATCCTGCTGTTACCAAAAGCCAAATTAGCTCTGATTCGGAAAGAAATCAGAGACTTTGCGCAAGGCCCGGGTATCTCCAAGGATGATTGCGCGCATGGTCGACCTATTATCGGCCTCTATTCAAGCGATCTTACCGGCTCCGCTTCATTATTGGGCCCTTCAACGGCTCAAGACTCTCCATCTTCACCAGGGCCTCCGATATGCGGACGAGATTACCCTTTGTCCGGAGGCAGTGGAGGAATTGCAGTGGTGGCTGCGTCACGCTGTCGAATGGAACGGCAGAACTATCTTCAATTCCTGTCCGGACGTCATAATAGAGTCCGATGCGAGCCGCCAAGGCTGGGGAGCTCGTTGCGGGCAGGATACTACAGGAGGGAGATGGTCTGCAGAGGAGTCTCTCCTCCACATCAATGCCCTAGAACTCTTGGCAGCGTTCTTCACTATCAGGAGCTTTCTCCCTCTCACTGCCAATTGTTGCGTAATTTTACACATGGCCAGTTTTATGGCCAGTAGTTCTCGATCACCAATGGAGTAGTTTTTCTCCGCCGGAGAGAAGGTCCTAGAAAAGAAACCACAAGTAACACCATGTCTGGAAGAATTTTTCTGTAGGAGTACAGCTCCAGCTCCCACCGAGGAGGCGTCTACCTCCAGTGAGAAGGGTTTAGATGGATCAGGTCTGGAGAGTACGGGAGCAGAAGAAAAGGCAGTTTTGAGACGGTTGAACGCCTCTTCCGCTTGAGGAGGCGAGGACTTAGGATTGACGTTTTTCTTGGTTAGGGCCACAATAGGGGCCACAATGGTGGAAAAATGTGGAATAAATTGTCTGTAGTAATTGGCAAACCCAAAGAAACGTTGGATAGCTCGGAGTCCGGAGGGGCGTGCCCAATCCAACACGGCTGATAGTTTGTCCGGGTCCATTTGGAGTCCCTGGCCAGAGACTAAATATCCTAGGAAGGGAAGAGATTGGCATTTAAAGAGACATTTCTCCATCTTGGCATATAACTGATTATCCCGGAGTCTCTGAAGAACCATGCGGACATGCCGGCGGTGTTCTTCTAGGTTAGAAGAAAAAATCAAAATATCGTCCAGGTAGACCACAACACAGGTATATAATAAATCACGAAAAATTTCATTTACAAAGTCCTGGAAGACGGCAGGGGCGTTGCAAAGCCCAAAGGGCATAACCAGATATTCAAAGTGTACCTCTCTGATGTTAAACGCGGTCTTCCACTCGTCCCCTTCCCTGATGCGGATGAGATTATATGCACCTCTTAAAGATGTTGGCGCCACCTAGGCGGTCAAAGAGTTCCGAGATAAGAGGCAGGGGATAGCGTTTTTTTTATAGTGATCATCAGCATAGTCCAGATAGGCCTTGGGGAGACCTGGTATCGGAGGAGCCATAGGGTTTTGACTGGCAGGACTGGGAGCGGACATAAGGCATTTTTTGTGGCAAGAAGTACCCCAGTTCTTGATTTCCCCGGTGGTCCAGTCAAGGGTAGTGGAATGGCGTTGCAGCCAAGGTAGTCCAAGAAGAATTTCAGAGGTGCAGTTAGAAAGTACCAGAAATTCAATCTTTTCGTGATGGGGTCCAATGCACATTAAGAGGGGTTCTGTGCGGTAACGCACAGTACAGTCCAATATTTCACCATTAACAGAGGCGATGTAGAGGGGTCTGGCGAGACTGGTCACTGGGATGTTGAACCTGTTAACGAAAGAGGCCAAAATAAAATTTCCTGCAGATCCGGAATCCAAGAAGCCCACAGCTGAGAAGGAGAAGTTAGAAGAAGAAATCCGCTCAGGCACAGTAAGACGTGGAGAAGCAGAGTTCACACCTAGAGCTGTCTCACCTTTGTGCGGAATCGGAGTGCGTCTTTCCTGACGTGGAGGTCGGATAGGACAATCCTTCAAGAAGTGTTCGGTACTGGCACATCTGCGGCGGGCACTGGCTAGGGATACACAAGGAACGCTTTCACTGGCACAATGGCAACAAGATCCGGCAAGGAAGTGCAGGGGAAGTGAGGTAATATAGGGAAGTGCACAGGTGAACACACTAATTAAAAACCATGCGCCAATCAGTGGCGCACCGGCCCTTTAAATCGCAAAGAACCGGTGCGCGCGCGCCCTAGGGAGCGGGGCCGTGCGCGCCGGGACAGCACAGATGGGGAGCGAGTCTGGTAAGCGAATCGCATCCCGGCTAGGGACATTATCGCAGCGCACCCGGTCAGCGGGTCTGACCGGGGCGCTGCGAACAGGAGAACGCTGTGAGCGCTCCGGGGAGGAGCGGGGACCCGGAGCGCTCGGCGTAACACCTGCCTACCATTCGGGTTATCATCGGCCCCTTGGTGTTTCACCAAGTTGCTGAAACCGGTAGTGGCGGCTCTGCGGAGCAGGGGCGTCCGGCTTATCATCTATCTGGACGACCTGCTGATCATGGCACGCTCCAGAACGCTAGCCCTGCTGCACAGCCAATGGGCGGTTTCTTTAATGGAGGACTTAGGATTTCTCATCAATCACAAGAAGTCTGTGCTGACTCCCTCGCAGGAGATGGAATTCCTAGGTTTCCTAGTGGATACCAAACGTGCCATCCTGCTGTTACCAAAAGCCAAATTAGCTCTGATTCGGAAAGAAATCAGAGAGACTTTGCGCAAGGCCCGGGTATCTCCAAGGATGATTGCGCGCATGGTCGACCTATTATCGGCCTCTATTCAAGCAATCTTACCGGCTCCGCTTCATTATTGGGCCCTTCAACGGCTCAAGACTCTCCATCTTCACCAGGGCCTCCGATATGCGGACGAGATTACCCTTTGTCCGGAGGCAGTGGAGGAATTGCAGTGGTGGCTGCGTCACGCTGTCGAATGGAACGGCAGAACTATCTTCAATTCCTGTCCGGACGTCATAATAGAGTCCGATGCGAGCCGCCAAGGCTGGGGAGCTCGTTGCGGGCAGGATACTACAGGAGGGAGATGGTCTGCAGAGGAGTCTCTCCTCCACATCAATGCCCTAGAACTCTTGGCAGCGTTCTTCACTATCAGGAGCTTTCTCCCTCTCACTGCCAATTGTTGCGTACTTTTACACATGGACAATGTGGCTGCAGTTCAATATGTCAACCGCCTTGGGGGTACGAGGTTGAGAGTTCTGGCGGACATCGCGGCTGAGTTCTGGCACTTCTGTCTTTCCTGGGACATCGTTCCAGTTGCGGAATATCTTCCCAGTGTATCCAATATCGTGGCGGACTGGAATTCTCGTTATTTGAAGGATTCCAGCGATTGGATGTTAGACCGTTCTATCTTCTGAGCGTTGAGGGAGCTTTGGGGTCCATTACACACGGACCTCTTCGTATCCCGTCTCAATCGACAATTACCTCGCTTTTTCAGCTGGAGGCCGGATCCAGAAGCATCTGCTGTCGATGCTTTCCGCCAGGTATGGGCCCGGGGAACACACTATGCGTTTCCCCCATTCAATCTGATTTCCAGGCTCCTTCTCCAGATACTGAGTCAGAAGGCAGCGGTGGTGTTGATCACCCCTTGGTGGCCGACACAACCGTGGTTTCCCCTCCTATTGGGAATGACAATCGACTATCCTCGGTTGCTTCCTCAATCGCCTCTCCTTCTCACGAACCCGACCATGGGTCCTCAACCGTTGGTGTTGGAGGGCAACCTTCCACTCCTTGCGTGGTTGGTTTCGGGGTCCCGGACGCTGGTAGTGACCTTTCACAATCGGCTACAGACCTCCTCGCCTTGGCCTGGGCCCCAGGGACTAGATCGGCATATAGATCAGCCTTGCCTTTGTGGGTTCGTTGGTGTGATCAACGGCAAATTGATGCCGTTCAAGCACCTGTGTCAGTGATTGTGAATTATTTGGCGGATTCTTTTGAATCTGGAAAATCCTATAGTTCCATTAACGTATACAGATCCGCCATATCGGCATATCATTGCCCGGTGGACGCTTTACCAGTAGGCAAACATCCTTTGGTGTGTAAGCTCTTGCGGGGTGTTAAGTTCAAACGCCCTCCATGTCCTAGATACCAATCTACTTGGGATGTCTCCCGTGTGTTAGAATTATTTTCCTCTTGGGAGGATAATGTCGCTCTCTCTTTAAAATTTTTATCTCTCAAAATATCTACCCTTTTATGTTTGGTGTCCATAAAACGAGTGTCGGACGTTAAGGCTTTAGATATCTCCAGGCGACAGTTTTCGCCGGAAGGGGTACGATTTTCGGTGTTTCGCAGGACTAAGACAGGACTTCAATCCGTCTTTTACCCCTTTTTCCCGGAGCACCCACGATTGTGTGTGGTACGCTGTCTACAAGAGTACGAGGCGAGGACCGCGTCTTTACGCTCGGAAGCTCACAATCAATTATTGATATCTTATGTCAAACCGCATCTCCCGGTATCCTCGGCCACTTTGACCAGGTGGGTGCGGTCAGCCATGGAATTGGCTGGGATTGATACCTCTCTTTTTGGTGCCCACTCTTCCAGAGGGGCTATGGCCACCAAAGTGGTTACTTCAGGGGGTTCGCTTGCGGACCTTTTATTGGCTGCCGATTGGTCATCTGAGACGACCTTTAGGCACTTCTATTTTCGGCCACAGGAACACGTTTCTGTGTCTGTTCTTTGAACGTGTATGTTTGCATGTTTTCTGTTTAAACTTGTTTAGCTTTAAACTTGCAAGATATGAGCCTCCTGTCTGATATATAAATCGGTATTTTCCTAGCTACCGTGAAGGAAAATCTAAGTTATATGAAGACAGGAGGCGAGTATCTTCCCTCCCTTCCCAACTCTGTTACGATGTGTTTTTTCGTTTCAGGATATTGAAGAGCGGAACCTGCATCTACGCAGCAGAGTATGAGAAGTCCCTGAGTGACAGCTGTTCTGTTTTGTTCCTGTTTAAACACAGTTGGCCCTGACGTCCAGTTCCGGAGATGGAGTTCGTTTGCCGTCAGAGTGTATCCGGGGTATCAAGATGCCGTGCGCTGTTCCGAAGTTCGCACGAAAGAAAGAGGAAGAGGAGGTCCAGCCAGCCCCTTATATAGGGTCTCTGAACCAGGGGAGGGGAGTCCAGGGGCTGCTGGGAGTTGTAGTTTTAATGAATATTTTTCTAATGTTAATGAAATAAATTCTCTGTAAATTTTCTGCTATGGGCATTAAAAAGAAAGGTTTAATGCAAGATACTCGCCTCCTGTCTTCATATAACTTAGATTTTCCATCACGGTAGCTAGGAAAATCCCGATTTTTGGATCAGCTGCAGAGATATAGGCTGAAATCTGGATCACGGAAATTTCTTGATCCGGATTCCAGCCTATATCTCTGCAGCTGAACCGAAACTACAGCTCCCCCCAGCATGTAGCACCATATAACCTATATTATAGTATAGTGCAACATAGTTTTGGGTCATCTGCAAAACATAAGCTGTCTCAGGGCATGCTGGGCATTACAGATAGTAACTGCAACTCCCAGAATGCCCTGACACAATCTTGGTCTGCTCTGCAGCTGTCCCAAAATTAATGCATTGCTTCCCCAGGACTCAGGAGTATAGTGCATATAATGGCAGTTGTAGTTTTGGGTCAGCTGCAAAACCATAGACTGTATCAGGCTGATACAGCCTATGGTTTTGTTACTGACCCAAGACAGCTGCAGAGCAGACCATGATTGTATCAGGGCATGCTGGGAGTTGCAGTTAATACTAACTGTAATGCCCAGCATACCCTGATACTATCAGGGCATGCTGGGCATTACAGTAGTAACTGCAACTCCCAGCATACAACTCCCAGTATGCCCTGACCACACCACACATGCCCTGGCTCACAGCTCAAGACTACATCCCCATCATGTATGATTGTGACTGTCTATTATATGTAGGCTCACAGCTCAGGACCACATTCCCATCATGTATGATTGTGACTGTCTATTATATGTAGCCTACATATAATAGACAATCACACATGATGGGGATGTAGTCCTTAGTTGTGAGCCTACATATAATAGACAGTCACAATCATACATGATGGGGATGTAGTCCTGAGCTGTGAGCCTACATAATGTAGGCTCACAGTTCAGGACTACATTCCCATCATGTATGGCAGCAGGCCAGCAGCCACTTACCGTCACTTGCTGCTGCTGCAGGCCTCTCTCTCCTTAGCCGCCCTCTCCAACAGCCTAGACTCCAGAGCTGGGGGCCCGGGCTTCTCCTGTCCTGGCAGCGGGCCTCTCCTGTGCGGGCTCTCCAGACACAGTGCGCGCGTGCGGGCTACAGGCACTGCGCACCATGGGTCATCTAGACGTCATGTGCAGCCATGCGCACTGACACCTGACCCATCAGCCCCCGCGCTCTTAAAGCGGCCCAAGCCGGCATGTAAGGTCAGTCAGTGTAGGGATAATGTGTGTAGTAGCGGTTGCGGCGCCGAGCAGGGGGGTGGGGTGGTTGGACTGGTGATGTCTGGGATGTTCGGTGGGGCTGGGGTTTAGTAGTGAGAAAAAAAGTCCTGCAGCAACGGGCAGCGGCCGCGGTGAGTAGGGTGTGCCTGTGCCCACCCGGCACACCCTGTGCGCACGCCTATGCCCCCTGCTTAAGCCAGTACATGTCCAGGCCATCGGAAGTTTGCTAGAGTGCATTTGGATTATCCAGAAGAGTTTTTGGGAGAATATCATATGGTCAGATTAAACCAAAGTAGAACTTTTTGATAAAAACTCAACTTGTCGTGTTTGGAGTAGAAAGAATGCTGAGTTGCATCCAAAGAACACAATACCTTATTGTGAAGCATGGGGGTAGAAACATCATCCTTTGGGGCCGTTTTTCTGCTAAGGGACCAGGACGACTGATCTGTGTAATGGAAAGAATGTAGTGGAAACCTCCTTCCATCAGCAAGGGCATTGAAGATGAAACATGGCTGGGTCTTTCAGCATGACAATGATCCCAAACACACTGCCCTGGCAACAAAGGAGTGGCTTCGTAAGAAGCATTTCAAGGTCCTGGAGCAGCCTAACCCGTGTTGCCCAGCGTCAGCCCCAAAACATCGCTGCTCTAGAGGAGATCTGCATGGAGGAATGGGCCAAAATACCAGCAACAGTGTGTTAACACCTTGTGAAGACTTACAGAAAACGTTTGACCTCTGTCATTGCCAACAAAGGGTATATGTGACTTTCTGATTGCTTATTATTTTTTTTTCTGGTATATGAAGTGACCAAAAATCTTTTAATCATTTTGCCATTTGGTATTTTTTTACATTTACGCCTTTCATGATCATAAAAATGATTCAGGGTTTATTTTGTTTCATGCAAAAACACTGTCAACCTTGCTTTTGTGTACGTAAAGTAAATGGAAAACAGATGACATAGAGCAGCATCTGTTTTTAGTATCCGTTAACATATAGTCCCCACTCATTTTTTTTAAAACTCACTTAAGTTGTCACGATTCGGCTGGCTGGAGGTGGATCCTCTGTGCCAGAGAGGGATTGGCGTGGACCGTGTCGGTGGACCGGTTCTAAGTTGCTACTGGTATTCACCAGAGCCCGCCGCAAAGCGGGATGGTCTTGCAGCAGCGGTAGCAACCAGGTCGTATCCACCGGCAACGGCTCAACCTCTCTGACTGCTGAGATAAGCGCGGTACAAGGGAGTAGACAAGAGCAAGGTCGGACGTAGCAGAAGGGCAGGGCAGGCAGCAAGGATCGTAGTCAGGGGCAACGGCAGGAGGTCTGGAACACAGGCTAGGAACACACAAGGAAACGCTTTCACTGGCACAATGGCAACAAGATCCGGCAAGGGAGTGCAGGGGAAGTGAGGTATAAGTAGGGAAGTGCACAGGTGAAGGTACTGATAAAAACCTCATGCGCCAATCAGTGGCGCACCGGCCCTTTAAATCGCAAAGACCCGGAGCGCGCGCGCCCTAAGGAGCGGGGCCGCGCGCGCCGGGACAGCACAGACGGGGAACGGGTCTGGTAAGCGAGTCGGGATGCGCATCGCGAGCGGGCGCATCCCGCATCATGAATCGCATCCCGGCTGGGAACATTATGCGGCAGGTTTGACCGGGGCGCTGCGAATAGGAGAACGCTGTGAGCGCTCCGGGGAGGAGCGAGGACCCGGAGCGCTTGGCGTAACAGTACCCCCCCCCCCTTGGGTCTCCCCCTCTTTTTGGAACCTGAGAATTTGAGGATAAGATTCTTGTCCAGGATGTTGTCCTCAGGTTCTCATGACCTCTCCTCTGGGCCGCAATTCTCCCAATCAACCCCAAAAATTTTTTTACCTCTGACCGTCTTGGATGCCAGAATTTCTTTCACCGAATAAACGTCAGAGGACCCGGAAACTGGAGTGGGAGAAACAACTTTGGGAGAGAAGCGGTTAAGGATGAGTGGTTTAAGGAGAGAGACATGGAAAGCATTGGGAATACGGAGAGAAGGAGGAAGAAGGAGTTTGTAAGAGACAGGGTTGATTTGGCACTTGATTTTGAAAGGACCAAGATAACGTGGTCCCGGTTCATAACTGGGGACACGAAAGCGGACATACTTGGCGGAGAGCCATACTTTGTCTCCGTGAGAAAAAATGGGGGGAATTCTTCTTTTCCTATCGGCATGTTTTTCCATCCGGGATGAGGCCTGTAAGAGAGAAATTTGAGTCTCTTTCCATATGGTGGAGAAGTCCCGAGTCACCTCATCAACAGCGGGCAAACCAGAGGGCATGGGAGTGGGAAGGGGGGAAGAGGGTGACGGCCGTACACCACGAAGAATGTACGAGAATTCGGCCCATGGTAGAAGATCTGCCCAGTCATCCTGGCGGGAGGAAACAAAATGTCGCAAATAGTCACCCAGAACCTGATTAATTATTTCTACTTGCCCATTGGATTGGGGATGATAAGAAGACGAGAAGTTTAATTTGATTTTGAGTTGATTACAGAGGGCCCTCCAGAATTTAGACACAAATTGAACGCCTCTATCCGAGACGATATGCGTAGGCAGCCCGTGAAGGCGAAAAATGTGTATAAAAAATTGTTTCGCCAACTGAGGCGCAGAAGGAAGACCTGGAAGAGGGAAAAAATGTGCCATCTTGGAGAATCGATCAACGACCACCCAAATAACTGTGTTGCCATGGGATAAAGGTAAGTCAGTAATAAAGTCCATACCAATCTGAGACCATGGTCGTTCAGGAACAGGCAGAGGATGGAGGAGACCAGCAGGCTTCTGGCGAGGGGTCTTGTCCCGGGCACAGACTGTACAAGCTGTTACGCCGAGCGCTCCGGGTCCCCGCTCCTCCCCGGAGCGCTCGCTACACTCTCCTCACTGCAGCGCTCCGGTCAGATCCACTGACCCGGGGCGCTGCGATACTGCCTCCAGCCGGGATGCGATTCGCGATGCGGGTAGCGCCCGCTCGCGATGCGCACCCCGGCTCCCGTACCTGACTCGCTCTCCGTCGGTCCTGTCCCGGCGCGCGCGGCCCCGCTCCTTAGGGCGCGCGCGCGCCGGGTCTTTGCGATTTAAAGGGCCACTGCGCCGCTGATTGGCGCAGTGGTTCCAATTAGCCTGATCACCTGTGCACTTCCCTATATCACCTCACTTCCCCTGCACTCCCTCGCCGGATCTTGTTGCCATCGTGCCAGTGAAAGCGTTTCCTTGTGTGTTCCTAGCCTGTGTTCCAGACCTCCTGCCGTTGCCCCTGACTTCGATCCTTGCTGCCTGCCCCGACCTTCTGCTACGTCCGACCTTGCTTCTGCCTACTCCCTTGTACCGCGCCTATCTTCAGCAGTCAGAGAGGTTGAGCCGTTGCTAGTGGATACGACCTGGTCACTACCGCCGCAGCAAGTCCATCCCGCTTTGCGGCGGGCTCTGGTGAAAACCAGTAGTGACTTAGAACCGATCCACTAGCACGGTCCACGCCAATCCCTCTCTGGCACAGAGGATCCACTACCTGCCAGCCGGCATCGTGACAGTAGATCCGGCCATGGATCCCGCTGAAGTTCCTCTGCCAGTTGTCGCTGACCTCACCACGGTGGTCGCCCAGCAGTCACAACAGATAGCGCAACAAGGCCAACAGCTGTCTCAACTGACCGTTATGCTACAGCAGTTACTACCACAGCTTCAGCAATCATCTCCTCCGCCAGCTCCTGCACCTCCTCCGCAGCGAGTGGCCGCTTCTGGTCTACGCCTATCCTTGCCGGATAAATTTGATGGGGACTCTAAGTTTTGCCGTGGCTTTCTTTCCCAATGTTCCCTGCACCTGGAGATGATGTCGGACCAGTTTCCCACTGAAAGGTCTAAGGTGGCTTTCGTAGTCAGCCTTCTGTCTGGAAAAGCCCTGTCTTGGGCCACACCGCTCTGGGACCGCAATGACCCCGTCACTGCCTCTATACACTCCTTCTTCTCGGAAATCCGAAGTGTCTTTGAGGAACCTGCCCGAGCCTCTTCTGCTGAGACTGCCCTGTTGAACCTGGTCCAGGGTAATTCTTCCGTTGGCGAGTATGCCGTACAATTCCGTACTCTTGCTTCAGAATTATCCTGGAATAATGAGGCCCTCTGCGCGACCTTTAAAAAAGGCCTATCCAGCAACATTAAAGATGTTCTGGCCGCACGAGAAATCCCTGCTAATCTACATGAACTCATTCACCTAGCCACTCGCATTGACATGCGTTTTTCCGAAAGGCGTCAGGAGCTCCGCCAAGATATGGACTCTGTTCGCACGAGGCGTTTCTTCTCCTCGGCTCCTCTCTCCTCTGGTCCCCTGCAATCCGTTCCTGTGCCTCCCGCCGTGGAGGCTATGCAGGTCGACCGGTCTCGCCTGACACCTCAAGAGAGGACACGACGCCGCATGGAGAATCTCTGCCTGTACTGTGCTAGTACCGAACACTTCCTGAGGGATTGTCCTATCCGTCCTCCCCGCCTGGAAAAACGTACGCTGACTCCGCACAAAGGTGAGACACTCCTTGATGTCTACTCTGCTTCTCCACGTCTTACTGTGCCTGTGCGGATGTCTGCCTCTGCCTTCTCCTTCTCTACTATGGCCTTCTTGGACTCTGGATCTGCAGGAAATTTTATTTTGGCCTCTCTCGTCAACAGGTTCAACATCCCAGTGACCAGTCTCGCCAGACCCCTTTACATCAATTGTGTAAACAATGAAAGATTGGACTGTACCATACGTTTCCGCACGGAGCCCCTTCTAATGTGCATCGGATCTCATCACGAGAGGATTGAACTTTTGGTCCTCCCCAATTGCACTTCTGAAATTCTCCTTGGACTTCCCTGGCTTCAACTTCATTCCCCAACCCTGGATTGGTCCACTGGGGAGATCAAGAGTTGGGGGCCCTCTTGTTCCAAGGACTGTCTAAAACCGGTTCCCAGTAACCCTTGCCGTGACTCTGTGGTTCCTCCAGTAACCGGTCTCCCTAAGGCCTATATGGACTTTGCGGATGTTTTTTGCAAAAAACAAGCTGAGACTCTACCTCCTCACAGGCCTTATGATTGTCCTATCGACCTCCTC
The DNA here is from genome assembly GCF_029499605.1 of Hyla sarda. Taxonomy (NCBI): domain Eukaryota; kingdom Metazoa; phylum Chordata; class Amphibia; order Anura; family Hylidae; genus Hyla; species Hyla sarda. Next base: position 399,576,527 of record NC_079191.1, read on the forward strand.
CCGGGCACTACTCCACCCCGGGGCAGAATTTATCCTCTGTCCGCCCCAGAGACTCTTGCCATGTCTGAATACGTCCAGGAAAATTTAAAAAAGGGCTTTATCCGTAAATCCTCCTCTCCTGCCGGAGCCGGATTTTTCTTTGTGTCCAAAAAAGATGGCTCCCTACGTCCTTGCATTGACTACCGCGGTCTTAATAAAATCACGGTTAAGAACCGCTACCCCCTACCCCTCATCTCTGAACTCTTTGATCGCCTCCAAGGTGCCCACATCTTTACTAAACTGGACTTAAGAGGTGCTTATAATCTCATCCGCATCAGAGAGGGGGATGAATGGAAAACGGCATTTAACACCAGAGATGGACACTTTGAGTATCTGGTCATGCCCTTTGGCCTGTGCAACGCCCCTGCCGTCTTCCAAGACTTTGTTAATGAAATTTTTCGTGATCTTTTATACTCCTGTGTTGTTGTATATCTGGACGATATCCTGATTTTTTCTGCCAATCTAGAAGAACACCGCCAGCATGTCCGTATGGTTCTTCAGAGACTTCGTGACAATCAACTCTATGCCAAAATTGAGAAATGTCTGTTTGAATGCCAATCTCTTCCTTTTCTAGGATACTTGGTCTCTGGCCAGGGACTACAAATGGATCCAGACAAACTCTCTGCCGTCTTAGATTGGCCACGCCCCTCCGGACTCCGTGCTATCCAACGCTTTTTGGGGTTCGCCAATTATTACAGGCAATTTATTCCACATTTTTCTACCGTTGTGGCTCCTATCGTGGCTTTAACCAAAAAAAATGCCGATCCCAAGTCTTGGCCTCCTCAAGCGGAAGACGCCTTTAAACGACTCAAGTCTGCCTTTTCTTCGGCTCCCGTGCTCTCCAGACCTGACCCTTCCAAACCCTTCCTATTGGAGGTTGATGCCTCCTCAGTGGGAGCTGGAGCTGTTCTTCTACAAAAAAATTCTTCCGGGCATGCTGTCACTTGTGGTTTTTTTTCTAGGACCTTCTCTCCGGCGGAGAGGAACTACTCCATCGGGGATCGAGAGCTTCTAGCCATCAAATTAGCACTTGAGGAATGGAGGCATCTGCTGGAGGGATCAAGATTTCCAGTTATTATTTACACCGATCACAAGAACCTCTCCTACCTCCAGTCTGCCCAACGGCTGAATCCTCGCCAGGCCCGGTGGTCTCTGTTCTTTGCCCGATTTAATTTTGAAATTCACTTTCGGCCTGCCGATAAGAACATTAGGGCCGATGCTCTCTCTCGTTCCTCGGATGCTTCGGAAGTTGAACTCTCTCCGCAACACATCATTCCTCCTGACTGCCTGATTTCCACTTCTCCAGCCTCCATCAGGCAAACTCCTCCAGGAAAGACCTTTGTTTCTCCACGCCAACGCCTCGGAATCCTCAAATGGGGTCACTCCTCCCATCTCGCAGGTCATGTGGGCATCAAGAAATCTGTGCAACTCATCTCCCGCTTCTATTGGTGGCCGACTCTGGAGACGGATGTTGTGGACTTTGTGCGAGCCTGCACTATCTGTGCCCGGGATAAGACTCCTCGCCAGAAGCCCGCTGGTTTTCTTCATCCCCTGCCTGTCCCCGAACAGCCTTGGTCTCTGATTGGTATGGATTTTATTACTGATTTACCCCCTTCCCGTGGCAACACTGTTATTTGGGTGGTCGTTGATCGATTCTCCAAAATGGCACATTTCATCCCTCTTCCTGGTCTTCCTTCAGCGCCTCAGTTGGCTAAACAATTTTTTGTACACATTTTTCGTCTTCACGGGTTGCCTACGCAGATCGTCTCGGATAGAGGCGTCCAATTCGTGTCTAAATTCTGGAGGGCTCTCTGTAAACAACTCAAGATTAAACTAAATTTTTCTTCTGCATATCATCCCCAATCCAATGGACAAGTAGAAAGAATTAACCAGGTCCTGGGTGATTATTTACGACATTTTGTTTCCTCCCGCCAGGATGACTGGGCAGATCTCCTTCCATGGGCCGAATTCTCGTATAACTTCAGAGTCTCTGAATCTTCCTCCAAATCCCCATTTTTCGTGGTGTACGGCCGTCACCCTCTTCCCCCCCTCCCTACCCCCTTGCCCTCTGGTCTGCCCGCTGTGGATGAAATTTCTCGTGACCTTTCCATCATATGGAGAGAGACCCAAAATTCTCTCTTACAGGCTTCATCACGCATGAAGAAGTTCGCGGATAAGAAAAGAAGAGCTCCTCCCATTTTTTCCCCTGGAGACAAGGTATGGCTCTCCGCTAAATATGTCCGCTTCCGTGTCCCTAGCTACAAGTTGGGACCACGCTATCTTGGTCCTTTCAAAATTTTGTGTCAGATTAATCCTGTCTCTTACAAACTTCTTCTTCCTCCTTCTCTTCGTATTCCTAATGCCTTTCACGTTTCTCTTCTTAAACCACTCATCATCAACCGTTTCTCTCCCAAATCTGTTCCTCCCACTCCTGTTTCCGGCTCCTCGGACATCTTCTCCGTCAAAGAGATTCTGGCATCAAAAAAGGTCAGAGGGAAAACCTTTTTTTTAGTGGATTGGGAGGGTTGTGGTCCAGAAGAGAGATCCTGGGAACCTGAGGACAATATCCTAGACAAAAGTCTGCTCCTCAGGTTCTCAGGCTCTAAGAAGAGGGGGAGACCCAAGGGGGGGGGTACTGTTACGCCGAGCGCTCCGGGTCCCTGCTCCTCCCCGGAGCGCTCGCTACACTCTCCTCACTGCAGCGCTCCGGTCAGATCCACTGACCCGGGGCGCTGCGATACTGCCTCCAGCCGGGATGCGATTCGCGATGCGGGTAGCGCCCGCTCGCGATGCGCACCCCGGCTCCCGTACCTGACTCGCTCTCCGTCGGTCCTGTCCCGGCGCGCGCGGCCCCGCTCCTTAGGGCGCGCGCGCGCCGGGTCTTTGCGATTTAAAGGGCCACTGCGCCGCTGATTGGCGCAGTGGTTCCAATTAGCCTGATCACCTGTGCACTTCCCTATATCACCTCACTTCCCCTGCACTCCCTCGCCGGATCTTGTTGCCATCGTGCCAGTGAAAGCGTTTCCTTGTGTGTTCCTAGCCTGTGTTCCAGACCTCCTGCCGTTGCCCCTGACTACGATCCTTGCTGCCTGCCCCGACCTTCTGCTACGTCCGACCTTGCTTCTGCCTACTCCCTTGTACCGCGCCTATCTTCAGCAGTCAGAGAGGTTGAGCCGTTGCTAGTGGATACGACCTGGTCACTACCGCCGCAGCAAGTCCATCCCGCTTTGCGGCGGGCTCTGGTGAAAACCAGTAGTGACTTAGAACCGATCCACTAGCACGGTCCACGCCAATCCCTCTCTGGCACAGAGGATCCACTACCTGCCAGCCGGCATCGTGACACAAGCCTGCACGAAATCAACAACATCAGCTTCCAGGGTAGGCCACCAATAAAATCGAGAGATGAGTTGGATGGATTTTTTGATGCCAGCATGGCCTGTGAGGTGTGAGGAGTGTCCCCACTTGAGAATCCTGAGGCGCTGGCGTGGAGGGACGAATGTCTTCTCTGGAGGAGTTTGTCTGATGGAAGCTGGAGAAGTGGAGATCAGACAGTCCGGAGGAATAATGTGTTGTGGGGAAGCTTCCACTTCAGAGGCATCCGATGAACGAGAGAGGGCATCAGCCCTAATGTTCTTGTCAGCAGGGCGAAAATGAATTTCAAAGTTAAAACGGGCAAAGAACAACGACCACCTAGCCTGGCGAGGGTTAAGCCGTTGGGCAGACTGAAGATAAGAGAGATTCTTGTGATCAGTGTATATAATAACTGGATATTTGGATCCCTCCAGCAGGTGCCTCCATTCCTCAAGCGACAATTTTATGGCCAGTAGTTCTCGATCACCAATGGAGTAGTTTTTCTCCGCCGGAGAGAAGGTCCTAGAAAAGAAACCAAAAGTAACAGCATGTCCGGAAGAATTTTTTTGTAGGAGTACTGCTCCAGCTCCCACCGAGGAGGCGTCTACCTCCAGCGAGACGGGCTTAGATGGATCAGGTCTGGAGAGTACGGGAGCAGAAGAAAAGGCAGTCTTGAGATGATTGAATGCGTCTTCCGCTTGAGGAGGCCAGGACTTAGGGTTGGCGTTTTTCTTGGTTAGGGCCACGATAGGAGCCACAATAGTGGAAAAGTGCGGAATAAATTGTCTGTAATAATTGGCAAACCCCAAAAAACGTTGGATAGCACGGAGTCCGGAGGGGCGTGGCCAATCCAATACGGCTGATAGTTTATCTGGGTCCATTTGTAGTCCCTGGCCAGAGACTAAGTATCCTAGGAAGGGAAGAGATTGACATTCAAAGAGACATTTTTCCATTTTGGCATATAATTGATTGTCCCGAAGTCTCTGAAGAACCATGCGGACATGCTGGCGGTGTTCTTCTAGGTTAGCAGAAAAAATCAAAATATCGTCTAGGTAGAACACAACACAGGTATATAGAAGATTACGAAAAATTTCATTTACAAAGTCGTGGAAGACGGCAGGGGCGTTGCAAAGCCCAAAGGGCATAACCAGATATTCAAAGTGTCCATCTCTGGTGTTAAATGCGGTCTTCCACTCGTCCCCCTCCCTGATGCGGATGAGATATATGCACCTCTTAAGTCCAGCTTGGTAAAGATGTGGGCGCCTCGTAGGCGATCAAAGAGTTCTGAGATAAGAGGTAGGGGATAGCGGGTTTTTACAGTGATTTTATTAAGTCCGCGGTAATCAATGCAAGGGCGTAAGGAGCCGTCTTTTTTTGGAAACGAAAAAAAATCCAGCTCCGGCAGGGGAGGAAGACTTGCGGATAAACCCCTTTTTTAAATTCTCTTGGATGTACTCCGACATGGCTTGTGTTTCCGGAGCAGACAGAGGATAGATTCTGCCCCGGGTTGGAGTAGTACCAGGGAGGAGGTCAATAGGACAGTCATAAGGCCTGTGAGGAGGCAAAGTCTCTGCTTGTTTTTTGCAAAAAACATCAGCATAATCCAGATAGGCCTTGGGGAGACCAGATATCGGAGGAACCACAGGGTCTTGACTGACAGTACAGGGAGCAGGCTTAAAACAGTCCTTGTGGCAAGAAGTACCCCAGTTCTTGATTTCCCCAGTGGTCCAATCGAGGGTTGGGGAATGGCGTTGAAGCCACGGTAGTCCAAGAAGAATTTCCGTGCAGTTAGAGAGGACCAGAAATTTAATTTTTTCGTGATGGGGTCCGATGCACATTAAGAGGGGTTCCGTGCGGTAACGCACAGTACAGTCCAATCTTTCATTATTAACAGAGGCGATGTAGAGGGGTCTGGCGAGACTGGTCACCGGGATGTTGAGCATGTTGATGAAAGAGGCCAAAATAAAATTTCCTGCAGATCCGGAATCCAAGAAGGCCATAGCTGAGAAGGAGAAGGTAGAAGAAGAAATCCGCACAGGCACAGTAAGACGTGGAGAAGCAGAGTTCACATCAAGAGCTGTCTCACCTTTGTGCGGAGTCAGCATACGTCTTTCCTGATGTGGAGGTCGGATAGGACAATCCTTCAAGAAATGTTCGGTACTGGCACAGTACAGGCAAAGGTTCTCCATGCGGCGTTGTGTCCTCTCTTGAGATGTCAAGCGAGACCGGTCTACTTGCATAGCCTCCACGGGGAAGGCACAGGAACGGATTGCAGTGGACCAGAGGAGAGAGGAGCCGGGGAGAGAAACCGCCTCGTGCGAACAAAGTCCATATCCTGGCGGAGCTCCTGACGCTTTTCGGAAAAACGCATGTCAATTCGGGTGGCAAGATGAATAAGTTCATGCAGGTTAGCAGGGATTTCTCGTGCGGCCAGCACATCTTTGATGTTACTGGATAGGCCTTTTTTAAAGGTCGCGCAGAGGGCCTCGTTATTCCAGGACAATTCGGAGGCGAGAGTACGGAATTGGATGTCGTACTCGCCAACAGAAGAATTACCCTGGACCAGGTTCAGCAGGGCAGTCTCGGCAGAAGAGGCTCGGGCAGGTTCCTCGAAGACACTTCGAATCTCCGTAAAGAAAGAGTGTACAGAGGCAGTGACAGGATCATTGCGGTCCCAGAGCGGTGTGGCCCATGACAGGGCTTTCCCAGACAGAATGCTGACTACGAAAGCCACCTTTGACCTTTCAGTTGGAAACTGGTCCGACATCATCTCCAAATGCAGGCAACATTGTGAAAGAAAACCACGGCAAAATTTAGAGTCCCCATCAAATTTGTCCGGCAAAGATAAACGGAGGCTGGATGCGGCCACTCGCTGCGGAGGAGGTGCAGGAGCTGGCGGTGGAGATGATTGTTGAAGCTGTGGTAGTAGCTGCTGTAGCATCACGGTCAGTTGAGACAGCTGGTGGCCTTGTTGCGCTATCTGTTGCGACTGCTGGGCGACCACCGTGGTGAGGTCAGCGACAACTGGCAGCGGGACCTCAGCGGGATCCATGGCCGGATCTACTGTCACGATTCGGCTGGCTGGAGGTGGATCCTCTGTGCCAGAGAGGGATTGGCGTGGACCGTGTCGGTGTACCGGTTCTAAGTTGCTACTGGTATTCACCAGAGCCCGCCGCAAAGCGGGATGGTCTTGCAGCGGCGGTAGCAACCAGGTCGTATCCACCGGCAACGGCTCAACCTCTCTGACTGCTGAGATAAGCGCGGTACAAGGGAGTAGACAAGAGCAAGGTCGGACGTAGCAGAAGGGCAGGGCAGGCAGCAAGGATCGTAGTCAGGGGCGACGGCAGGAGGTCTAGAACACAGGCTAGGAACACACAAGGAAACGCTTTCACTGGCACAATGGCAACAAGATCCGGCAAGGGAGTGCAGGGGAAGTGAGGTATAAGTAGGGAAGTGCACAGGTGAAGGTACTGATAAAAACCTCATGCGCCAATCAGTGGCGCACCGTCCCATTAAATCGCAAAGACCCGGCGCGCGCGCGCCCTAAGGAGCGGGGCCGCGCGCTCCGGACAGCACAGACGGGGAACGGGTCTGGTAAGCGAGTCGGGATGCGCATCGCGAGCGGGCACGTCCCGCATCGCGAATCGCATCCCGGCTGGGAACATTATCGCAGCGCACCCGGTCGGCAGGTCTGACCGGGGCGCTGCGAATAGGAGAACGCTGTGAGTGCTCCGGGGAGGAGCGGGTGTAACATAAATGCTGCCTCTCCCCAAGGCACAGGCCCACAGGCACCTAACGGTAAATATGGCCTTACATTGGACAAAAAACATAGGGGTAGATTTATCAAAAACTGTACAGAGTAAAAGTTGCCCAGTTGCCCATAGGAACCAATCAGCTCGCTTCTTTCAGAGGCCTTGTTAAAAATGAAAGAAGCAATCTGATTGGTTGCTATGGGCAACTGGGCAAATATTCCTCTGCACAGGTTTTATTATTTCCCCAATAGTTGGGATTTTTTCATTTAGAGAAAAGTTCCTGCAAGCATTTGTCTACCAGCTCTGTTGGTTCTCATTGCAGCCTAATATGCACATGCCCTTGTCAAAATGGCCAGAATCCTTGCTCCTCTGCATAGTTTCCATGGCACTTTATGCTATGGTGCCACAGAAATCACATACTAAGAAGGAGGAATGAGCTGTATACATCCTGCTTGGTAAACACTTGTTGGACAGGGGGCAGAGTGATGCATGCAACATTGTCACCTACCTCCAATGGCACACATTTACTGGACTGGGTGTCCTGCACTTGGCTTAGTGAGGTGAGCTGAGCTGCAGCCATACAATGTATTCATGCTTCTCAGTAATGACACTGGGGATCACTAACAAGCTTGCCATAAACCTTAAAGGGATACTCCACTGCCCCAGCGTTCAAAACATTTTGTTCCAAGCACTTGGAGCGGGCGGTGGGGATCATGACGTCACAGCCACACCCCTTGTGATGTCATGCCATGCCCCCTCAATGTAAGCCTATGGGAGGGGGCGTGGAGGCCGTCACGCCCCCTTTCATCGACTTGCATTGAGGAGGCATGGCATGATGTCACGAGGGGCGTGGCTGTGATGTCATGAATCCTGCGGCCCCCGCCCAGCATTCTAAACGAACACCAGGTGCTGGAGAGAGATTGCGGGGGTCCCACCTGCGGGACTCAGACAATCAGACATCTTATCCCCTATCCTTTGAATAGGGGATAAGATGCCTAGGGGCGGAGTACCCCTTTAAGCCTCCTGACTGTCCCCGATAAAAGATGCGGCCAATGGAGTCTAGCAGCAGCCTACTCCACTTTCCCTTTCACTTACAATATTGTCCAAGGCCAAGTTTGCATGTGTATAAAGGGGTTGGGTGTGACAGCTCACTTTTGTTCAGCAGACAGCTAGTTCCACAGATCCTTCCATCTACACACTCGGCTTGGCCAAGTGTGTGTTCACTGTAAATACCGCTGTCGGACTAATATGGTGGTGGCTTATCTCTCTATAAACAAAGAGATTGCTCATGTTGAAAGCCAACATTCCCGGCTATTCTCTCCCCCCCCCCCCCCCCCCCCCCCGACATATGCAATCAGTGGAGAGTCTGAGGCCCCATACACATTAGGTGGTTGGCTGACCCACCAAAGTCAGACAAATTTAATCTTATGTGTATGGGCAAGCTTTAGTTTAGCAAGTAAATCCTGGTCAAACATAACAAAAAGCTGAGTAAAGTAAAGGGCAAAATATATGGTATTGGGACTTAGTGGGAGACTGAGTCTGTCTGGACTTTACATCTCAGTATCATTATTTCTAGAACACGTTATTGTTAGCGCACAGATAATTTTATATTCCGGTAGAGCGGCCCACCATATTGTCATCTGAAGAGCTGTGCTGTTCCTAACTGCTTGATGCTTTTATGGGTAATAAACTATTATTCCCTAAAGAGCTGTGTCCTCCTGTAACAGAACACTATTTATTTCTGTCTTATTTGAATTTACCTTTGGACTTCGGCAATATAGCTGGCAAGTTACAATTCTCAGCTGCATTCGTCCCTATGTACCAAACCGTGTTGCGCACATCTGTACCGTATAATTCCAGCCTAATATTGACGCCTGATGAATACTAAACACAACCTTCCTGCAGAATAAAAGAGGAGGAAAACTCATTTATAACCATAAAATCATTAAGCCAGATTAGAATTTTAAGACTCGTATACATATTATTATTATAATTTAGCTCAGTACCCAAACATGACTGGATTAAGGGAGGACATTTTTATAAGCCGTATTTCAAAGATCTAGGATAGAAGGTAAATCTGCAAATTTCCAGTTGTGTCAAAAATTTTTACGTCTGTTGAGATGGTTTAATCTTAGTAAATAGAAATCTCAGTAATTTGTCTAAAAGTTCACAGGAAAATGTTTTTCAATTGCTAGCTATTATGTACAGTCTAGAGCACTGACAGGCTATGGAGACCTTTAAACTTCTTTTTAAATTGTACTGCATGTACTTACTGAATAAAGCACATTTGAAATTGGTTTTAATTAAATAGGCCCTGTCAGAATCAAAAACTTTTTATATGTTGAGCATTTTGGCAAAACAGTAAACTTTCTAATATACTTTATAAAACTGTTTTAGTTCCTTCTTATAGAAATCATAGTTTATAAAAATGTCCACTAGGGGTCCCCATACCTCTAGAACATAATACTGCCTGGCTGCAGCATCATCTTTGTCCCAGCTGAAGCACAGGCTGGGACAAAGTCCACAAAGTGAGGGCGGGACTTACACTCCTCTGTGCTCACTCCTGTCCTGTCTATCAGACTTCGGCATGAAAACAGAGAGAAGGTGGTTACAGAGCAGCCTGCAGTGATTGGATGAAGAGACACCGCACAGTAGACTCAGGGAGGAAGTGAATGCATGGTGAGTAAGGGCAGGCTCAGTGCTTGCCTCGGACACATCCCTTCCTGAGCAGTGGATGTCAGAATGAGTGAGCAACAGAACATAGGGATTTGTGAGCCAAATATAGAATCTAGACACATAAAACAGTCATATAATGAATCTGCATGACCTAGTGAGTCTGTGATATGACAGGTACGATTTAAACAGTTTTTTCCCCCCAACATTTTTACAATTTGGCTTTTGCAGGTTTCATGTATTAGCATACAATGAAAGCTGCTCGTTGCTGTTTTCTGCTTGTTCTGCCTAACAGCTCTATGGCCAGTCTGCAGTCCTCCTCATCGCTCCTTTCCTGAACACAAGTCTAAGCTGAATCAAAAAAATGTTCAAAGGTCTCCATAGCCTTAAGATAAATCAAAGGGGAAAAGCAACTGTTCTTATCATTATGAAATATAAAATGTTATCAGACAAACCTTCCAATCTATATCCAATATCAGACAACAGCATGCCTATCCATTCAGGCAATATTACCTGTACAGGCACAGGAGTCCGGCACAGACGCAGCTCGTTCCGCCCCAGGGCACCATTTTCGGGTCACAGCGGACGCAGGGGACGTAGGGGACGCAGGAGACACAGGGGAGAGACGCAGGGGGAGGGGGATGCTGTGTGCGCAGTTCTCGCATATGCGAATATTGAGTCCTCCCTTCTTTAATGGTATAGAGAACTGTGACTAGTGCATGAACTCTGTGATTTTTTTGCCCATTGAAACCAATAGGCCCATTGTGGTCTATGGGGATCTCACAGCATGTAACACAGTAAGCCAAGCAGGACCATCTCGGCAGCACAGAGGATGGGAGACCACCATGGGTTCGAGTCCCAGGGTGGGCCAGAGTTTTACAGTGTTGTGGTTTAACTTTACTTTCCTGGAAAAGCTGCTGAGTTGCCCATAGCAACCAGATTGCTTCCTCCATTTTTCAGAGGCCTTTTCAAAAATGAAGGAAGCAAACTGATTGGTTGCTATGGGCAACTGCACAATGCTTCCTCTACACTGGTTTTGATGAATCTCCCCCATAGAGGGAGATTAATCAAAACCTGTCGAGAGGAGAAGTTTCTGAGTTGCCCATAGGAACCAATCAGATCGCTTCTTTCATTTTTCACAAGGCCTCTGCAAAATGAAAGAAGCAATCTGATTGGTTGCTATGGGCAACTGCACAACTTCCTCTACACTGGTTTTGATGAATCTCCCCCATAGAGGGAGATTAATCAAAACCTGTCCAGAGGAAAAGTTTCTGAGTTGCCCATAGCAACCAATCAGATCGCTTCCTTCATTTTGCAGAGGCCTTGTGAAAAATGAAAGAAGAGATCTAATTGGTTGCTGTGGGCAACTTTTCCAGGAAAGTAAGGTTAAACCACAGCACTGTAAAATTCTGTCCCACCCGAACTCGAACCTGTGGTGGTCTCCCATCTACTGTGCTACTGAGACGGTCCTCCTTAGCTTACTGTTTTACATGCTGTGAATTCCCCATAGACCACAATGGGCCTATCGGTCTCAATGGGCAAAAATTCACAGAGTTAATGCGCTAGTCACAGTTCCCTATATCATTAACCTCTTCAGGACACAGGGCGTATGGATACGCCCTGCATTCCGAGACCTTAAGGATGCCAGGCGTATCCATACGCCAGTGTCAATTCCGGTCCCCACCGCTAGCCGGTTGGGGACCGGAGCCGGATGCCTGCTGAAGTCGTTCAGCAGGCATCGCGGCATATTGCCCAGGGGGGTCATTATGCCCCCCCATGTCGGCGATAGCCGCAGATCGCTGGACAATTCAGTCCAGCGATCTGCGGCGATTCCGGGTCAATCGGGTCTCCAGCCGACCAATCAGGGCGCCTGCTGAGGGTGTCACTCCCGCAACCCGCTCCGCCCCTCTTCCGGACGACGTGAGCGGGTGTGGGACGTGGACCCCGGCAGCTGGGGACCCTGATCCCCAGCGTCCCTGTTGGGATCGGGGCCCCAGGAGCGACGACGGCGGCGGGAATGACCTGTGTCCCGGAGCAGCAGCAGGAGGTGAGTGACAGCCTCCTGCTGTTGCTTAGCAACAGCTCCCAGCATGCAAAAAGGGCATGCTGGGAGCTGTAGTTATGCAACAGCAGGAGGCAGACCACCACAACTCCCAGCATTCCCTTATGGGCATGCTGGGACTTATAGTTTTGCAACAGCTGGAGGCACATTTTTTCTATGTAAAAGTGTACCTTCAGCTGTTGTATAACTACAACTCCCAGCTTGCACAAACAGCTAAAGTGCATGCTGGAAGTTGTAGTGGTGCATATGTTGGTTGCATAACTACAACTCCCAGCATGCCCTTTGGCTGTCGGTGACTGCTGAGAGTTGTAGTTTTGCAACAGCTGAAGGCACACTGGTTGTGAAACTCAGAGTTTTTTTTTACCTAACTCAGTGTTTCAAGACCGGTGTGCCTCCAGCTGTTGCAAACTACAACTCCCAGCATGCACCGTATATGCTGGGAGTTGTAGTTTTGCAACAGCTGGAGGCACACTGGTTGGGAAACACTGAGTTAGGTCACAAACTCAGTGATACATAACCAGTGTGCCTACAGCTGTTGCAAAACTAAAACTCTCAGCATGTACAGTCTGTCAGCGCATGCTGGGAGTTGTAGTTTTGCAACAGCTGGATGTTCCCCCCCCCCCCCTCCCCAATTTGAACGTACAGGGTACATTCACATGGGCGGAGGTTTACGGTAAGTATCCGGCGGCAAGTTTGAGCTGCGGCAAATTTTCTGCCGCAGCTCAAACTGCCAGCGAGAAACTACTGTGAACCCCCGCCCGTGCGACTGTACCCTAAAAACACTACACTACCACACAATAAAATAAAAAGTAAAAAAACACTACATATACACATACCCCTACACAGCCCCCCTCCCCTCCCCAATAAAAATGAAAAACGTCTGGTACGCCACTGTTTCCAAAACGGAGCCTCCAGCTGTTGCAAAACAGCAACTCCCAGTATTGCCGGACAGTTGTTGACTGTCCAAGCATGCTGGGAGTTTTACAACAGCTGGAGGCACCCTGTTTGGGAATCACTGGCGTAGAATACCCCTATGTCCACCCCTATGCAATCCCTAATTTAGGTCTCAAATGCGCATGGCGCTCTCACTTTGGAGCCCTGTCGTATTTCAAGGCAACAGTTTAAGGTCACATATGGGGTATCGCCGTACTCGGGAGAAATTGTTTTACAAATTTTGGGGGGTATTTTCTGCTTTTACCCTTCTTAAAAATGTAAAATTTTTGGGAAAAAACAAGAATTTTAGGTAAAAATAAACATTTTTTTTACATATGCAAAAGTCGTGAAACACCTATGGGGTATAAAGGTTCACTTAACCCCTTGTTACATTCACCGAGGGGTCTAGTTTCCAAAATAGTATGCCATGTGTTTTTTTTTTTTTGCTGTGCTGGCACCATAGGGGCTTCCTAAATGCGACATGCCCCCCGAGCAAAATTTGGTCTCAAAAAGCCAAATATGACTCCTTCTCTTCTGAGCATTGTAGTTCGCCCGTGCACTTCAGGCCAACTTATGGGGTACCTTCATACTCAGAAGAGATGGGGTTACAAATTTTGGGTGGTATTTTCTGCTATTAACCCTTGCAAAAATGTGAAATTTGGGGGGAAACACATTTTTGTGAAATTTTTTTATTTATTTTTTTACATATGCAAAAGTCGTGAAACACCTGTGGGGTATTAAGGCTCACTTTATTCCTTGTTACGTTCCTCAAGGGGTCTAGTTTCCAAAATGGTATGCCATGTGCTTTTTTTTTTTGCTGTTCTGGCACCATAGGGGCTTCCTAAATGCAACATGCCCCCCAAAAACCATTTCAGAAAAACGTACTTTCCAAAATCCCCTTGTTGCGCCTTCGCTTCTGAGCCCTCTACTGCGCCCGCCGAACACTTTACATAGATATATGAGGTATGTCCTTACTCGAGAGAAATGGGCTACAAATACAAGTATACATTTTCTCCTTTTACCCCTTGTAAAAATTCGAAAATTGGGTCTACAAGAACATGCGAGTGTAAAAAATGAAGATTGTGAATTTTCTCCTTCACTTTGCTGCTATTCCTGTGAAACACCTAAAGGGTTAAAACGCTGACTGAATGTCATTTTGAATCCTTTGGGGGAGTCGTTTTTATAATGGGGTAATTTATGGGGTATTTCTAAGATGAAGACCCTTCAAATCCACTTCAAACTTGAACTGGTCCCTGAAAAATAGTGAGTTTGGAAATTTTGTGAACAATTGGAAAATTGCTGCTGAACTTTGAAGCCCTCTGATGTTTTCCAAAAGTAAAAACACGTCAATTTTATGATGCAAACATAAAGTAGACATATTGTATATGTGAATAAATTTTTTTGGGGGGGGAATATCCCTTTTCCTTACAAGCAGAGAGCTTCAAAGTTAGAAAAATGCTAAATTTCAAATTTTTCATCAAATTTTGGGATTTTTCACCAAGAAAGGATGCAAGATACCACAAAATTTTACCACCATGTTAAAGTAAAATATGTCACAAAAAAACAATCTCGGAATCAGAATGATAACTAAAAGCATTCCAGAGTTATTAATGTTTAAAGTGACAGTGGTCAGAATTGCAAAAAATGGCCGAGTCCTTAAGGTGAAAAAGGGCTCAGTCCTTAAAGGAAATCTGTCATCAGAATCACCCGCACTAAACCTGTTACACAGGCTTGTAGTGCGGGTGATCCTGATTAAAACGCTTCTTACCTGGTTAAAAATGGTTCAGCGGTTCTTCAGATATCTTTATCTTTAGTTTTCTGTTATTCCCTGGCTTGGGACTCAGTGGGAGGTCTTATCATCTCTGACTCGGCTATACGTCATTCTAGTCATTCCGGCTTCACTCGAGCTGCGGCCCAATACAAGTAAGAAGACGGGCTGCATGAGTGAAAAGCCAGGGGGAGAACGCCGCTTCTGCGTGTACGGAACACTGCGCATGCGCGGTCCTCTCCACCAGACCTAGAAAAAGGAGTTAGACTATGAATATTCATGAGCCGGGCGGCCGCTCCGCCCAGCTAGAATGACGTGTAGCCAAGTCCGAGATGATAAGACCTCCCACTGAGTCCCAAGTCAGGGAATAACAGAAAACTAAAGATATAGATATCTGAAGAACCGCTGAACCATTTTTAACCAGGTAAGAAGCGTTTTAATCATGCCTGTGTAACAGGTTTAGTGCGGGTGATTCTGATGACAGATTTCCTTTAAGGGGTTAAAGAAGGGAGGGCTCAATATTCGCGAATATATTTTTGCATATGCGGAAAAAACGAATATAACGAATATGCGAATTTCGCGAATATATGACAAATATTCAAGCATATTTTTGTGAAATATCGCGAATTCCAATATGGCCTATGCTGCTCATCACTAATTATCTGTAGTGCCACTACAGTATCCAGTATCCACCATCTATCTATCTATCTATCTATCTATTTCATATACAGTATATCTTTCATCTATCTATCTCATATCTATCTATTTCATATAGAGCATATCTATCATCTATCTATCTATCCATCTTTTATCTATCCATATATGTCCTATCTATCTTTCTCTAACTCTGATCTATCTGTCCTCAATTTATCTGTATTGATTTGGAGAAGAACCTATCTTATGTTGTCTTCTAATATTTTATTAATAAAAGAAAGCTTCCTGCAACTATTCTTCATTCGCCTCAATATTTCCCGATCGTCTGTTGACAGACTATAATCTTCAGAAGTAAAATTGCCAACATACTCCCACATGCCACTTCCTATGCTTTGATCTCAAACCTTGTTCAGATGAGATCAGTATATTATCCCAGTTATTACTTGTCACCTTAATTGTCCATCATTTCCTTCTGTATCAAAGAGATGAAAGGCCGAGTGGAGTGAACTCTTTATCTTACAGCTGTAACCTTTTCTCTTGGCCATAGAGAAGAAGTCTTATTACTAAGAAAACCTTATGATTCAGGAGATACAAATTAAGAAAAGTCTTTTATACAATAAAGAATATTTCAGGCCCGGGGATCTTGCTGTAAAACATATAGACGGTCTATGGCAAACTGAGGAGTTCTAAGATACCGCATTGTATGAAAACCCAAATCAATAACTATTATTCCCACTATCACTATCAGATCCACATGCCAATATTTCCCATTCTCCCCACACTGATAAATGTGACCAGCAAGGCCAATGGGAAACCATTAATGTAATCTCCAGTAAGTGGACGGCTTTGGATAGTGACAGATATTGAATTGATGATTTCAATGGACACTAACTTCTACATTCCTCTCTCTTTCATTATATCTGCTGAATAGGTATCTACATACCATTGCTCTATTGATTTATATTGGGGGACGGTTGGATGGATTTTTTTTAGAGAAGCTCGGGGACGGTTCCTCTTTGCCCTCTTCATCATAATAGAGGAGCCTGATGGTCTTGGATCCACCATGCTGCACTCTGAGGCCCTATTCACATGGCAGAATTTCCACTCATCCACCCCAGAAATTCTGCAGAGGTGTGAATGGGAGTGTGGACTCCCATAGAAGTGTATAAGGCTAGGTTCACACTACGGAATCTCTGGGCAGAATTTCTGCTGGAGATCAAGCCTGCGGCACTAGGACCACACGGACTGCATTGCCATCCCCATAGACAGCAATGCATTTCTGGGTGGATCTTTTGGGAGATCTGCATAGAAATGCATTGACATCTATGGGGACGGCAATGCAGTCCGCGTGGTCCTAGTGCCGCTGGCTTAATCACCGGCAGAAATTCTGCCCAGAGATTACACAGAGCGAACCCAGCCTTAAGCTTTAAAGGGTATTTCTCATCAAAAAAACTTTTGATATATTATAGATTAATGTATGCAGAATAACTTTACAATTGCATGTTATTAAAAAATATGCTTCTTTCTATTTAATTTTCCACTTTGAAGAAATGACCACTAGGGGTCTCCCTACCAGTCCTGGCAGCAAGCATTTCAGACTCATGCTGGAGTCCTAAACACTACGAGCTGCCAGTCTGCTTTGTTCACAAAGGAGAACACTCAGAGCTGCCAGCCTGCTTTGTTCACAGCCTGTTTGGCTGTGAACAAAGCAGGCTGGCAGCTCTGAGTGTTTAGGACTCCAGCATGAGTCAGAAATGCCTGCTGACAGGACTGATCGGGAAAAATAAAATAGAAAGAAGCATATTTTTCATTAACATGCTATTGGAAAGTTATTCAACATTCATTAATCTAAAATATATGAAAAGTTTATTTGATGAGAGGTACCCTTTAATTTGAGGAGGAATTGCTTAAGCGTAATTCCGCTTGAGGAAATTCTGCCGTGTGAATAGGGCCTTAAGAGGACTTTGTCAAGAGGATCTTCCGTCCTTATAAATTTACTGAAATACAATTTTATTTGAATAATGAATAATAGTGATAGTATGTAATGTAGGACTCATTTTAAAGGGGTACTCCACTGCTAGATATCTTATTCGCCCCCCCCCCACATTCTAAACAAATGCCGGTTGATGCGGCAGTGATTGTGACGTCATGCCCCCTCCATAGACATGAATGGAGGGGGCGTGGTGTGACGCCACAAGGGGGCGTGGCTGTGACATCACGATCACGGCCTCAGGTTCTGAGCATTCTGAACACAATGTTCAGAATGCTGGAGTACCGGAGTACCCTTTTAACAGAGGTAACAGAGGCCCTGTAAGTGCCAGACAGCATGTAGTAGGAGCTTGACCTCTCTGGACTTCTCTCATAGTCTCTCTCTGGAGCTCAGGTTACACAACCTTGTAGCAGCAATGTCCACCATACTTACCACTGTATACTGGGTTCTGTACTGTGGCCTATCCAGGCAGCATGCCTTTTCATCCTAGTAATGCTAGGTTACACCATTTTTTCTATTGTTTTGCTCTGTCACTGTAACAGAACTATGAAAATGCAGCATTTTGCCAGACAGAATAACACATTTTAGCACATGTAGAGAAGATGGAGGACAGCACTTGATCCCAGCTGATGTGCAAGTGATCATCCAGAAAACCAGTCCAGAATGTCAACATCCAAGCAGAATTGGTCACAGCACAAAAACAGCAGACTCCAATATATATAAAGAAGGCTGTAGTATTTTATTGGTAACCAATAAAAGACCACACCCTTCTTTATATACAGCATTGGACCAGTTTAATCTGGTTTAATATTGTTACCTGGTATACAATAGGATATATTCCCAGGAAGAGTGTAGGTGACATAGGGGGAGATTTATCAAAACCTGTCCAGAGGAAAAGTTGCTGAGTTGCCCATAGCAACCAATCAGCTTGCTTCTTTCATTTTTCAGAGGCCTTTTCAAAAATCAAAGAAGGGATCTGATTGGTTGCTATGGGCAACTCAGCAACTTTTCCTCAGAACAGGTTTTTATAAATCTCCCCCATAGTCTTTATATATTGGAGTCTGCTGCTTTTGTGCTGTGACCAATTCTGCTTGGATGTTGACATTTTAGCACACAATATTTTTGACAGAACATGCAGTGAAGGTACCCAATACCTAAATCATTGAATCATCCTAAACTGTCACCTATACTTGCACTCTACACTAAGCTGCAGAACTTATATGTCAGCACAACCAGACAAAAATGGATCATGTGCCTTCGCACTATTTAGGGAGTCGGCCTTTACACTAGGAAAGGGTGCAAACTGTTACCACTCCCATTGTACTGGGCCATGTACTCTAACTTGCAGGTTGCCATCTCACCTGGAGTAAACCCTTTCTCAGTGCCATGATGGCCAATTCAGCCTGTGCATGCCTCATATAACAAAACAATCCAGAAATTTACAAGCTACAGAAAGAGCCCAATTATGTCCCAACACACAATGCCCCTGCCAGATAGTGCCCTTATTTACTGTACCAGCCACAGTGCCAACAGTGTACCCCATACATTGGTGATGCTTCCTTAAGAGCAAGAAAGGGGTTACACAAAGCACCGAACTGCTGCGATGAGAAGTAAGCCTTGATTTACTTTTCAGGGATGGTGGAGATGCTCTGGAAGAGGAAGACAGGCTCACAGGTTGCGGCACACAGCCCAGGCTTGCTCTTACCCAGCAATAGCTTAGCCCCACCCCAAATCCCTGTGTTTCCTCCTTATTTGTTGGTTCTAGAGATGGCCCAAGCCTTAGAACAGTCAGTGAAGAGCAGTTTGCAGTAAGGTTAGACATCTAGTGGGCGAGATTTTAGAGACTTTTTTTTTCTGGGTGAAAGAAGTAATTTTTTCTTGTAAATAAGGTGATTTACAAATATGTTACAAATCACATAGGCTATTAAATGGAAGCAAGTTGCTTTAAAAGACATTGACCCTTTAAGCCATAGCTAAATGTTATGTGCAGCCATTTAATGGCGTAAAAGGCTGCATTAAGGCCCCTATAATACCTCAATAGTCAATAGGTTAAAGTGGTTGTTTGGTTTTGAAAACCCTTATTTAATAGATGGATTCTTTCTAGGGAAACCTGGCATTAACCCCTTCAAAACAAGATCAATTTTAATGTTTGCATTTTAATAGCTATAATTCTTAGTTTTCCATCTACAGCTCCATATAAAGGCTTGTTTTGTGGGACCAATTATACTTTGTTGTGATTTCTTGGAATTTCCCATAAAGTGCAAAACAAAAAAAATTCATTTTTACGCCGTTCCCCATGTGGTCAAACTTACATGTTATTTTAATGCCTTTAATGGTTGGTACAATTACAACAGCACCCAATTTGTATAATTTTGTACATATTTTATCATATTTAAATAATTGTAATTTTTAAATTTTAAAGTAAATTGCTATATTCTGGCCACTATATATATATTTTTTACTTTTATAACTATAAAGCGTTTTTTTGTGCTCATTTTGTCTATGGCATAGATTGGACTTTTTGACCACTTCTTATTTGATTTTTTTTCCTGGAATGTGACAACGCAATTCTGATGTTTGGTATTTTTTTTGTTGGATACACTTTTAACCATTCGGGAACAATAATGTAATATTTTAATAGTTTGGACAATTCCGCGCACAGTGATACCAAATATGTTTATTTTTATTAAGTTTAGATTTTTTATTTATTTAGAAAATGGTAAAAAGAGGGTTATTTAAATTTAAATTCTCTTTACAAAACGTGATTAGTTTGATTTGGTATTGACATGTTTCCATGCAGCCTTGCTGATCATAGTTCTATTGTTGTCAGGAGGATTTGGTGAATAATGCCTCTGAGCAACAAGTAGAAATGCTTCACCTTATATTTTTAACAAATCATATTATTAGGATTATGTTCTGTTTCCAGACAATTATGAAAAAAATGAATTAAATGGTAAAATAATACTTTATTGAATTATTGTGAGAAGCCTGGTGGGTTTTTTGCATTCTCATTGTGTTTTCATGAGTTGTTTCCTTCTCTATGAAATTATTGAATTTCTTTACCTCTAGGTCTTCACTTACAATTTTTTGATGGTAACCTAATATTTCACTGTGATCTGATTTATTGTATTTCCCCACCAATTTCTTACAGACACATACAGAGATCAAGAACAACATATTTCATATGCAATATATTTATTAAAGTACAACACTATATTCGTGTAACGACTGGTGCGGGCCAGTAGTATTTGCATTGACAAAGAAGGATAGTATAAATTGGATCATAGATGAACAAGGGATGACTAGTATATCCCTAACTATTGGCCCTGCCTGGCGATACTGCAGGTCCCCTGTCCTTATGACCTGGGCCTACACTGGAACCTCCTAGTGGCCTTAGGCTACAGAAGGGACAGCCAAACAATAATACTGTGTCGCCAAGGAACAGTCGAGCATGGCCATTAGCCCATGAGATCCAATGTACAATATAGTATATTGTGTATAACGCACTGATACTCTTTCAAGAATAGACATACATGTGGTAAATACAATACAATACAATATCAAAACCCGAGGGTGGTATCTAGGGGTATATAGTAGAATTCACGTTTCAGACCCACAATTGTATGTGTTACATACAAGGTATAAATATGCATTTGACGGAGATTGCATTAATCCAGCGGGTTTCTTTTTGTGTTAGTATTTTGTCGAGGTTTCCTCTTCTTTGAGAAGGTGATATAATTTCTAGGGCTTGGAATTGAAGGACTGTCGGGTTGCATTGTGTTTGATGTTAACATGCTTGGCAATTGGTTTGTCCCGGTTGTTGTTCACATCACCAATGTGTTCCAAAATCCTGCATTTGAATTCCCGGGTGGTTTTGCCTACGTATCTAAGTCCGCAGATACAAATGGCAATATATATCACCCGCGTTGTTTTGCAGTTTGAAAAAGTTTTGCTTGGGAAAGACCGGTGGAGTTCCTTTTCAAAGTATTGGTTGTCAACCTTCATGAATTGACACGCTCTGCAACTCCCGCATCTGAGGGTACCCGGTCTCCGTTGGGAAAACCAGTTGGTATGTGATGTCTGTGATGCGAAGTGACTAGACACTAATCTGTCCCCCACATTAAGGCCCCTCCTGAACAAAATGACTGGATAGGGGCTTACCGCATCCTTCAGGTCCTTATCCATAATCAGGATATCCCAGTGTTTTTGGATGATATTGCGTACTTCCTGGGATGCAAATCCTCCTTCCTCATTTCTTGTTGTTGTTCTGGGGTTGAGTAAATCGTGTCGTGGGGTCGAGTTGACTGACTGGAGGGCTGTGTCCAGATATTTACTAGGGTAACCTCGTTCCTGGAACCTGGAATAAAGTTTGGATGCTTCATCTCAGAAGGTTTCTTCCGACGAGCAATTCCTGCGTTCCCTCAGGAATTGACCTTTTGGGATGCCTTTTAGCAGAGTTAGCGGATGGAAGCTCTGCCATCTCAGAAGGTTGTTTCCTGCCGTAGGTTTACGGTAAAGTGTTGTATCTAATTGCCTGCGGCCGTTTTTAGAAATCAGGACATCTAAAAATGGAAGTTGTGTCGTTTGGATATCTGATGTAAAGAACAAGCCAATTGAAATGTGGTTGAGTGCAGTAATCAATCCCTTAAACTGAGGTTGTGATACAGACCAGATGATGAACACATCATCAATGTATCGTGTCCACATGACGATGTGTTGGGTGAAGTGAGAAGTGGAATCTGTGAAGATGATGGTATCCTCCCACCAGCCCAGGGTTGGCATAACTGGGGGCATAGGGGCTCCCCATGGCCATACCCCTGAGCTGGTGGTAGAAGGAGGAGTCAAACAGAAAGTAGTTGTGGGTGAGTATAAACTGCAAACACATATAGAGGTTTTTATCTTGCAGACTCCACATGAGAGTTCCTTTTGGGATCCGTATTACAGAGGTATCTAGTCTAGAAGCATTTATTCTAAGGAAGAATATCTCAGAAATATGGTGCCAGAAGGAGGATCATATGTTGGCCTAAGGAGTAGCTATAGTTCTGTAGCAAGTAGCTAAATGGACTTCATGTACTGCCATTGAACCACTGTGACTTATGAGTTCTTAAAGGGGTACTCCACCTCTACTCTGCCATAATGTCACGACGGCCCCCACCGCCCGCTCCAAGTGTTTGGAACATAATGTTCCAAATGCGGGGGCAGTGGAGTACCCCATTAAAGCAACATTCTGCTCCTCAAAGCATGAACACAGATTTTATGCAGATTATTTGTATATTTAACAGTAAAATAGTGCTTCTCAAGATGATGATTAAATATACTATGAATTTTGTGTTACTTGTAAAGCTTCAAAAAAATTGTTTCAGAAGTAGTTAAGGAGATTGACTCATTGCTGAATTCAAAAACAAGTCTTCAATCAACGGCCGGGACCCGCGGCTAATAACCAATTGCGGTGATGCCCAGTATTAACCCTCTAGGCACGGTGATCAAAGTTGATTGCCACGTCTGAAGTGAAAGCTTCCCGGCAGCTCAGTGGTGCTGTCCGCAATCGCCACGGTGAAATCGCAAGGAGGATCCCTACCTGCCTCCTTCGCGCCCGATCGCCGAATGACTGCTCCTTGCCTGAGATTCAGGCTGGAGCAGTCGATCGGTGATAACACTGATCAATGCCATGCTATTGCAAGGCAGTGATCAGTGTAGGAAATCAGTGTTTGCAATGCTATAGTCCTCTATTGGGGGCTATAACATTGCAAAAAAATTAGGTGTTAATAAATGTGATTTAACCCCTGCCCTAATAAAAGTCAGGAATCACCCCCATTTCCCATTGAAAAAAAATAAATGTAAATAAAAAGAAATATAAACATATGTGGTATCGCATAAATGTCCGAACTATAAAATATATAATTAATTAAGCCGCACGGTCAATGGCATATACATAAAAAAAATTCCAAAAATCCAAAATAGCGCATTTTTGGTCACTTTTTATACCATCAAAAAATTTATAAAAAGTGATCAAAAAGTCTGATCAAAACAAAAATCTTACCGATAAAAACTTCAGATCTCGGCACAAAAAAATTAGCCCTCATACAGCCCTGTCTGAGGAAAATAAAAAAAGTTATAGTTATATGTTTAAACTAATTAATTTTCATGCATGTTGTTATGATTTTGTCCAGAAGTAAGACAAAAACAAACCTAGTATGTCTCATTTTAATTGTATGGACCTACAGAATAAAGATTAGGTGTCATTTTTCCTGAAAAATTCACTGTGTAGAAACAGAAGCCCCAAAAATGTTTGCTTTCACTGTAGATTTTTGGGTAAAATGACAGATGTCATTACAAAGTAGAATTGGTGGCACAAAAAATAAGCCATCATATGGATTTTTAGGTGGAAAATTGAAAGGTTATGATTTTTAAAAGGTAAGGAAGAGAAAACGAAAATGCAAAAACTTAAGGGGTTAAATGGGAAAAAGGGGTGATTCAGATTTTTATTAGGGAAGGGGTTGAATAACATTTATTAATACTTTATTTTCACTTTTTTTGTAATGTTATAGCCCCTATAGGGGACTATAACATTATACACACTGATTTCCTACACTGATCACTGCCATGCAATAGCATGGCAGTGATCAGTGTTATTGCCGCTCAACTGCTCCTGCCTGGACATCAGGCATGGAGCAGTCATTCGGTGATTGGATGCGCAGGAGGCAGGTAGGGGTCCCCCTCGCGACCTGCAAGCTGTTCGGGACACAGTGGTGAAAGTTTCACCGCGGTGGTCCTGAACAGCACCACTTAGCTGCCGAAAAGCTTTCACTTTCACTTCAGACGCGGTGATCAACAGCCATTAATGGCCACCGGGACTGACCCGATATGATACAGGGTCAGCATTGTTAATGAGTTAATAGAGGACAATGTGCTTTTAGTGCTCTGCTCACCCTAACTGGCTGGCTACTATAAGCTTTTCAGTTGTTGTACACCCCAGTGCTGCAGCACACAGTCACTGTGTACTACACCCAAAATTGCACTTTCTCTATCAATCTCACTCCCTTCCCTATCAGTGCTTCTAGGCTGGATTTGGGCTTGAGGGGAATCGCTGCTGTAAAAATGCTTTTCTGTGCAACACACTGCTCTCTGTCCCTCTCTCTCTCTCTGCAACAGAACGCCGATGTGACTGGGAGGTGAATCGCTGCTGTAAAAATGTGTGCAACCCACACTGCTCTCTGTCCCTCTCTCTCGCTCTCTGCAATAAAAGGCTGAAGTGACTGGCCGCAAGATGGCTGCCGATTATATAGGGCTGTGACATCACAGGGGTGGCTGACTGCTGATAGGCTGCATCCTGCATGTGATTCAGGGTCATCCCGCCTACCCTTGTTCCCACCTTCCCAGGATTCCTTGCCCCATGTCCTCACATGTGGATTCGCCATTTTAGATGCCCTTGGGCCTGGACCTCACTAAATGGAGTTTAATGAAGCGATTCGCGTGATTTTGAGTTTTCAGAGTATACCATACTTAAAGTTATATAGCTTCATGCAACCTATTTATAGAGACAAATAGTGGAAAACAGTACATATGTATAGAAACGTTCTGTACCAAAAAGTACCCAGAGCTTTATATTTTGTACACATAATTATAGAGAGTGGACACACAATATAGTGGCAAACAGTGCCATCCTTTAGTTTATTACCTACAGTGGCAACACTACAGTGACTTCTATATCTCATATAACGTGGAACTTGATCATAGAGCTTAAAGGGGTACTCCATTGGAAACTTTTTTTTTTTTTTTAAATAAACTGGTGCCAGAAAGTTTATCAGATTTGTAAATTACTTCCATTACAAAATCGTAATCCTTCCAGTACTTATCAGCTGCTGTTATTGTTACGCCGAGCGCTCCGGGTCCCCGCTCCTCCCCGGAGCGCTCGCTTCACTCTCGCTGCCGCAGCGCTCCGGGCAGCTCCACTGACCCGGTGCGCTGCGATACCGTCTCCAGCCGGGATGCGATTCGCGATGCGGGTGGCGCCCGCTCGCGATGCGCATCCCGGCTCCCGTACCTGACTCGCTCTCCGTCTGTCCTGTCCCGGCGCGCGCGGCCCCGCTCCCTAGGGCGCGCGCGCGCCGGGTCTCTGCGATTTAAAGGGCCACTGCGCCGCTGATTGGCGCAGTGGTTCCAATTAGTGTGTTCACCTGTGCACTCCCTATTTATACCTCACTTCCCCTTCACTCCCTCGCCGGATCTTGTTGCCATTGTGCCAGTGAAAGCGTTTCCTTGTGTGTTCCTAGCCTGTGTTCCAGACCTCCTGCCGTTGCCCCTGACTACGATCCTTGCTGCCTGCCCCGACCTTCTGCTACGTCCGACCTTGCTTCTGTCTACTCCCTTGTACCGCGCCTATCTTCAGCAGCCAGAGAGGTTGAGCAGTTGCTAGTGGATACGACCTGGTCACTACCGCCGCAGCAAGACCATCCCGCTTTGCGGCGGGCTCTGGTGAAAACCAGTAGTGACTTAGAACCGGTCCACTAGCACGGTCCACGCCAATCCCCCTCTGGCACAGAGGATCCACCTCCTGCCAGCCGGCATCGTGACAGTAGATCCGGCCATGGATCCCGCTGAAGTTCCTCTGCCAGTTGTCGCCGACCTCACCACGGTGGTCGCCCAGCAATCACAACAGATAGCGCAACAAGGCCACCAGCTGTCTCAACTAACCGTGATGCTACAGCAGCTACTACCACAGCTTCAGCAATCATCTCCTCCGCCAGCTCCTGCACCTCCTCCGCAGCGAGTGGCCGCTTCAGGCCTACGACTATCCTTGCCGGATAAATTTGATGGGGACTCTAAATTTTGCCGTGGCTTCCTTTCTCAATGTTCCCTGCACTTGGAGATGATGTCGGACCAGTTTCCCACTGAAAGGTCTAAGGTGGCTTTCGTAGTCAGCCTTCTGTCTGGAAAAGCTCTGTCGTGGGCTACACCGCTCTGGGACCGCAATGACCCCGTCACTGCCTCTGTACACTCCTTCTTCTCGGAAATTCGAAGTGTCTTTGAGGAACCTGCCCGAGCCTCTTCTGCTGAGACTGCCCTGTTGAACCTGGTCCAGGGTAATTCTTCCGTTGGCGAGTACGCCGTACAATTCCGTACTCTTGCTTCAGAACTATCCTGGAATAATGAGGCCCTCTGCGCGACCTTTAAAAAAGGCCTATCCAGCAACATTAAAGATGTTCTGGCCGCACGAGAAATCCCTGCTAACCTACATGAACTCATTCATCTAGCCACTCGCATTGACATGCGTTTTTCCGAGAGGCGTCAGGAGCTCCGCCAGGATATGGACTTTGTTCGCACAAGGCGTTTTTTCTCCCCGGCTCCTCTCTCCTCTGGTCCCCTGCAATCCGTTCCTGTGCCTCCCGCCGTGGAGGCTATGCAGGTTGACCGGTCTCGCCTGACACCTCAAGAGAGGACACGACGCCGCATGGAGAATCTCTGCCTGTATTGTGCCGGTACCGAACACTTCCTGAAGGATTGTCCTATCCGTCCTCCCCGCCTGGAAAGACGTACGCTGACCCCGCACAAAGGTGAGACAGCCCTTGATGTCAACTCTGCTTCTCCGCGTCTTACTGTGCCTGTGCGGGTATCCGCCTCTACCTTCTCCTTCTCTACTATGGCCTTCTTGGATTCCGGATCTGCAGGAAATTTTATTTTGGCCTCTCTCACCGACAGGTTCAACATCCCGCTGACCAGTCTCGCCAGACCTCTCTACATCAATTGTGTTAACAATGAAAGATTGGACTGTACCATACGTTTCCGCACGGAGCCCCTCCTAATGTGCATCGGATCTCACCATGAAAAAATTGAGTTTTTGGTCCTCCCCAATTGCACTTCCGAAATTCTCCTTGGACTACCCTGGCTTCAACACCACTCCCCTACCCTGGATTGGTCCACTGGGGAGATCAAGAGTTGGGGCCCCTCTTGTTCTAAGGACTGTCTTAAACCGGTTCCCAGTACTCCCTGCCGTGACCCTGTGGTGCCTCCTGTAACCGGTCTCCCTAAGGCCTATATGGACTTTGCGGATGTTTTTTGCAAAAAACAAGCTGAGACTTTACCTCCTCACAGGCCTTATGACTGTCCCATTGACCTCCTCCCGGGTACTACTCCACCCCGGGGCAGAATTTATCCTCTCTCTGTCCCAGAGACTCTTGCTATGTCTGAGTATATCCAGGAAAATTTAAAGAAGGGCTTTATCCGCAAATCTTCCTCTCCTGCCGGAGCCGGATTTTTCTTTGTGTCCAAAAAAGATGGCTCTCTACGTCCTTGCATTGACTACCGCGGTCTTAATAAAATCACTGTAAAAAACCGCTACCCCCTACCTCTCATCTCTGAACTCTTTGATCGCCTCCAAGGTGCCCACATCTTTACCAAACTGGACTTAAGAGGTGCCTATAATCTCATTCGCATCAGAGAGGGGGATGAATGGAAAACGGCATTTAACACCAGAGATGGACACTTTGAGTATCTGGTCATGCCCTTTGGCCTGTGCAACGCCCCTGCCGTCTTCCAAGACTTTGTCAATGAAATCTTTCGTGATCTCTTATATTCCTGTGTTGTTGTATATCTGGACGATATCCTGATTTTTTCTGCCAACCTAGAAGAACACCGCCAGCATGTCCGCATGGTTCTTCAGAGACTTCGTGACAATCAACTGTATGCCAAAATGGAGAAATGTCTGTTTGAATGTCAATCTCTTCCTTTCCTAGGATACTTGGTCTCTGGCCAGGGACTACAAATGGATCCAGACAAACTCTCTGCCGTCTTAGATTGGCCACGCCCCTCCGGACTTCGTGCTATCCAACGTTTTTTGGGGTTCGCCAATTATTACAGACAATTCATTCCACATTTTTCCACCATTGTGGCTCCTATCGTGGCTTTAACCAAAAAGAATGCCAATCCTAAGTCATGGCCTCCTCAAGCGGAAGACGCCTTTAAACAGCTCAAGTCTGCCTTTTCTTCGGCTCCCGTGCTCTCCAGACCTGACCCATCTAAACCCTTCCTATTGGAGGTTGATGCCTCCTCTGTAGGAGCTGGAGCGGTCCTTCTACAGAAAAATTCTTCCGGGCATGCTGTTACTTGTGGTTTTTTTTCTAGGACCTTCTCTCCAGCTGAGAGGAACTACTCCATCGGGGACCGAGAGCTTCTAGCCATTAAATTAGCACTTGAGGAATGGAGGCATCTGTTGGAGGGATCAAGATTTCCAGTTATTATTTACACCGATCACAAGAACCTCTCCTATCTCCAGTCTGCCCAACGGCTGAATCCTCGCCAGGCCAGGTGGTCTCTGTTCTTTGCCCGATTTAATTTTGAAATTCACTTTCGGCCTGCCGATAAGAACATTAGGGCCGATGCTCTCTCTCGTTCCTCGGATGCCTCGGAAGTAGAGCTCTCTCCGCAACACATCATCCCCCCTGACTGCCTGATCTCCACTTCTCCAGCCTCCATCAGGCAAACTCCTCCAGGGAAGACCTTCGTTTCTCCACGCCAACGCCTCGGAATCCTCAAATGGGGTCACTCCTCCCATCTCGCAGGTCATGCGGTTATCAAGAAATCCGTGCAACTCATCTCTCGTTTCTATTGGTGGCCGACTCTGGAGACGGATGTTGTGGATTTTGTACGAGCCTGCACTGTTTGTGCCCGGGATAAGCCTCCTCGCCAGAAGCCCGCTGGTCTTCTTCATCCTCTGCCTGTCCCCGAACAGCCTTGGTCTCTGATTGGTATGGACTTTATTATGGACTTACCCCCATCCCGTGGCAACACTGTTGTTTGGGTGGTCGTTGATCGATTCTCCAAGATGGCACATTTCATCCCTCTTCCTGGTCTTCCTTCAGCGCCTCAGTTGGCAAAACAATTTTTTGTACACATTTTTCGTCTTCACGGGTTGCCCACGCAGATCGTCTCGGATAGAGGCGTCCAATTCGTGTCAAAATTCTGGAGGGCTCTCTGTAAACAACTCAAGATTAAATTAAACTTTTCCTCTGCATATCATCCTCAATCCAATGGGCAAGTAGAAAGAATTAACCAGGTCCTGGGTGATTATTTACGCCATTTTGTTTCCTCCCGCCAGGATGACTGGGCAGATCTTCTACCATGGGCCGAATTTTCGTATAACTTCAGAGTCTCTGAATCCTCCTCCAAATCCCCATTTTTTGTGGTGTACGGCCGTCACCCTCTTCCCCCCCCTCCCTACTCCCTTGCCCTCTGGTTTGCCCGCTGTGGATGAAATATCTCCTGATCTTTCCACCATATGGAAAGAGACCCAAAATTCTCTTTTACAGGCCTCATCACGCATGAAGAAGTTTGCTGATAGAAAAAGAAGAGCTCCCCCCATTTTTTCTCCTGGAGACAAGGTATGGCTCTCCGCTAAATATGTCCGCTTCCGTGTCCCTAGCTACAAATTGGGACCACGCTATCTTGGTCCTTTCAAAATCTTGTGCCAGATTAATCCTGTCTCTTACAAACTTCTTCTTCCTCCTTCTCTTCGAATTCCTAATGCCTTTCACGTTTCTCTTCTTAAACCACTTATCATCAACCGTTTTTCTCCTAAGTTTGTTTCTCCCACTCCTGTTTCCGGCTCCTCGGACATCTTCTCCGTTAAAGAGATTCTGGCCTCCAAGAAGGTCAGAGGAAAAACCTTTTTCCTGGTCGATTGGGAGGGTTGTGGTCGTGAAGAGAGATCCTGGGAACCTGAGGACAATATCCTAGACAAAAGTCTGCTCCTCAGGTTCTCAGGCTCTAAGAAGAGGGGGAGACCCAAGGGGGGGGGTACTGTTACGCCGAGCGCTCCGGGTCCCCGCTCCTCCCCGGAGCGCTCGCTTCACTCTCGCTGCCGCAGCGCTCCGGGCAGCTCCACTGACCCGGTGCGCTGCGATACCGTCTCCAGCCGGGATGCGATTCGCGATCCCGGCTCCCGTACCTGACTCGCTCTCCGTCTGTCCTGTCCCGGCGCGCGCGGCCCCGCTCCCTAGGGCGCGCGCGCGCCGGGTCTCTGCGATTTAAAGGGCCACTGCGCCGCTGATTGGCGCAGTGGTTCCAATTAGTGTGTTCACCTGTGCACTCCCTATTTATACCTCACTTCCCCTTCACTCCCTCGCCGGATCTTGTTGCCATTGTGCCAGTGAAAGCGTTTCCTTGTGTGTTCCTAGCCTGTGTTCCAGACCTCCTGCCGTTGCCCCTGACTACGATCCTTGCTGCCTGCCCCGACCTTCTGCTACGTCCGACCTTGCTTCTGTCTACTCCCTTGTACCGCGCCTATCTTCAGCAGCCAGAGAGGTTGAGCCGTTGCTAGTGGATATGACCTGGTCACTACCGCCGCAGCAAGACCATCCCGCTTTGCGGCGGGCTCTGGTGAAAACCAGTAGTGACTTAGAACCGGTCCACTAGCACGGTCCACGCCAATCCCTCTCTGGCACAGAGGATCCACCTCCTGCCAGCCGGCATCGTGACAGTTATTATCCACAGGAAGTTCTTTTCTTTTTGAATTTCATTTCTGTCTGACCACAATGCTCTCTGCTGACACCTCTGTCCATTTTAGGAACTGTCCAGAGTAGGAGCAAATCCCCATAGAAAACCTATCCTGCTCTGGACAGTTCTTAAAATGGACAGAGGTGTCAGCAGAGAGCACTGTGGTCAGACAGGATGGAAATTCAAAAAGAAAAGAACTGTGGATAATAACAGCATCTGATAAGTACTTTTTAATAGAAGTAATTTACAAATCTGTTTAACTTTCTGGCACCAGTTGATTTTAAAAAAATCAGTTCCAGTGGAGTCAAGGTTTTGACCCAGGAGACACCGAATCAGTTCAGGACTAAGGAATAAGATGAAGCATGATCATAACCAGCAGGACAGGACTAAAGAGTGGTCAGACAGAGGCAAGGGTCAGAGCCAGGAGTCAGAATTAAGAACATGGCCCTCAGGGAGGAGGCGAGGAAACAAAACCAGGAGTTGAGAGTCCAGGAACAGTTAGGAATCAAAACCAGGAACATGGATCTCAGGGAACAGGTAGGGAAACAGAACCACGAATGGAAAGTCCAAGAATCAGCCAGGCTTCAGGACCAAGAATACAGCTACCAAGGAGACAGGAAGTCAGGAATTTATCTAGGAGCAGAATCCAGGAACAAGCTACACTTCATAACCAGGTACACAGCAATCAGGAACCAAGCCACGAGTTGGAAAACAAGAGGAGTAAGTCCAGGCACAGGCCAGCTGTAAGAACAAGGAATACTGAATTAGAAAGGGGAACAAAGGCAAGGTCCAGGAGTAGGCCAGGAATTGAAACCAGGAACACATCAGCAGGAACTAGAGGCAAAGGACAAGGTCAGGAACAGACCAGGAAACCAGGAAAACAGCAGCAGGAACTAGAGGCAAAGGACAAGGTCAGGAACAGACCAGAAAACCAGGAAAACAGCAGCAGGAACTAGAGGCAAAGGACAAGGTCAGGAACAGACCAGGAAATTAGGAAAACAGCAGCAAGAACTAGAGGCAAAGGACAAGGTCAGGAACAGACCAGGAAAAAAGGAACAAAGAACCAGAGCAACGTCCAAAAGAATTGGTCCTGTCCTGACATGAAAGCAAGCGTCTGAATGCCTGCCTATTGGGAACCCATCACCATAGAAATGCTATCTAACCTGTCAGTATTATGGTATAGAGCAGGAACTTCTGAACAGATTGGAATAAACTATTGGGAAGATTTATCAAAACCTGTCTACAGGAAATATTGCTGAGTTACCCATAGCAACCAATCAGAGGCCTCTGAAAAATGAAAGAAACGATCTGGTTGGTTGCTATGGGCAACTCAGCAACTTTCCCTCTGGACAGGTTTTGATACATGTCCCCCTTTATCTTTGTGGGAAAAGATTCAGTATACCTTGTGATTTATTCTTTTTATAGTCCAGTGGGTGGTCATATCTTGTCCACTAGACTTCTTAGAACAGAAAGAGCAGAGATTTCAATCAAAAAGTTGCAAGTTATAACAAATATTTTCCTATAAACATATTTATCAATCTGCTCAGCTCTTTCTGCTCTATAACATAATGACAATAGATTGATTAGCATTTTTAGGGTGACAGGTTCCCTTGAAATATGCTAATGGTTCATATGGAATTGGTTTGTTATAGAGACTGGACTTCCTTGGTAGAGATATCCTACTCTAAATGTTTAAACCTCACCAAAAACCCATCTGCTTTTTCCTCCATCTTCATCTGACTAGAGCAGTGTTTCCCAATGAGGATGCCCCAGTTGTTGTAAATCGACAACTCCCAGCATGCCTGGACAGCCGAAGGCTTGCTGGGTATGCTGGGAGTTGTAGTTTTGCAACAGCTGGAGGTACCCTGGTTGGGAAACAGTGGGCTAGTGGGATTAGTAACTCCCAATCGCCAAGTTCATTGTGAATTTTTCTTTTGTTTTTATACTTCTCTCCCATTGCTTTTACATTCTTCATTACAATTATGAGAGAACTGTAATGAATGATTTTCCTGCCTTCCTACAAAAATGTCAAAACACGGTAATATAAAAAATCATAACAATAAACCAAGATGAAAAATTAAAAAAAACATTGTCTTCATTCCCAAAAGTGATGTGTCATTGCATAAAATCATGTCTGGGCTATCAGACAGCAATTATCTGTCTTGTAAAGCAAATGTTTTTGTATCTGCATTACATTAATGCGGGAAGCTTTAGGAATGATGTAATGCATTATATATATATATGTACAGAAGTGGATAAAATTATTGGTCCCTTACGATAAAGACAGAACCACAATGCTCCCGTAATAACCTAAAAATGACAATATTAATAATGAAAAAATATACTGAAAATTAAAAATCAGACATCACTTTGAATTGTTTTTGCACAACCTTTTGAAGCAGTCATTGTGATCCAGCGACTTCTATAACCCTCAATGAGACGTCTCCACTTGTCTCCAGGTATCTTGGCCCACTCCTCATAAGATCCTGCTCCAGCTGTCTCAGGTGTAAAGATGTCTTCTCCAGACTGCATGTATCTTGGCCCACTCCTCATAAGATACTGCTCCAGCTGTCTCAGGTGTAAAGGTGTCTTCTCCAGACTGCAGGTATCTTGGCCCACTCCTCATAAGATCCTGCTCCAGCTGTCTCAGGTGTAAAGATGTCTTCTCCAGACTGCATGTATCTTGGCCCACTCCTCATAAGATACTGCTCCAGCTGTCTCAGGTGTAAAGGTGTCTTCTCCAGACTGCAGGTATCTTGGCCCACTCCTCATAAGATCCTGCTCCAGCTGTCTTAGGTGTACAGGTGTCTTCTCCAGGCTGCAGGTATCTTGGCCCCCTCCTCATAAGATCCTGCTCCAGCTGTCTCAGGAGTGAAGGTGTCTTCTCCAGACTGCAGGTATCTTAGCCCACTCCTCATACTGCTCCATATGTCTCAGGTGTGAAGGTGTCTTCTCCAGACTGCAGGTATCTTGTCCCACTCCTCATAAGATCCTGTTCCAGCTGTCTCAGGTGTGAAGGTGTCTTCTCCAGACTGCAGGCATCTTTGCCCACTCCTCATAAGATCCTGCTCCAGCTGTCTAAGGTGTGAAGGTGTCTTCTCCAGACTGCAGGTATCTTAGCCCACTCCTCATAAGATCCTGCTCCAGCTGGATTGTATGTGTGTACCTGTATGTATGATGTGCCTGTTGGCTATATCTTTTTGTATATATTCCATGTTATATGTGTGTCTGTGTATTTATGTTTCTTAATGTATATTTGTACCTGTATGTATGTGTCAAAGTGTCTCTTTGTATGTGTGTATATTACCTATGTACTGTATGTGCCTTTATATATAGGGAATTTATGGAAGCACAGTATATATTTCATTATATTGGAACATTATATTTCACATGTGCCTATTTTTGCCTATTTTTTGCCTATATAGGGAATTCATAGATGAATGTTGGCACAGTATATAGGTAATTAATAGATGAATGGTGGCACAGTATATAGGGAATTAATAGATGAATGGTGGCACAGTATATAGGGAATTAATAGATGAATGGTGGCACAGTATATAGGGAATTAATAGATGAATGGTGGCCCAGTATATAGGGAATTAATAGATGAATGGTGGCACAGTATATAGGGAATTAATAGATGAATGGTGGCACAGAATATAGGGAATAGATGAATGGTGGCACAGTATATAGGGAATTAAGGGGGGTATGGTATATAATTAAAGGGAAACTGACCAGTTGTTTACTCGCACTAAACCCAATACACTAAGTTACAGTGCATGTATACAAAAATTGGTCTTTCCATTTTCTAGGTATTGCCCCACATTGCTAGTATGCAAAGTCAGTCTTGTGCGCTATGGAGGCGGAGCTTCCCTGCCTCCATCCTGTATGCTGTGCTATACCCGGCCGTCTTTGTATATTTATAATTCTTTTTTTTTTGCCAACTCTTGTATATTGTAGCATGTAAGTATATATTAGTGTGGTGTCCCTCTCTTCAGTGTAAGAACCAGAGCTGTGTGGAGATTCCTGCATAAGGTGGATGCTGGGTTATTGGGGATGGGGGATGGGTGCTGGGTTATTGGTGCTGGGTGATTAGTGCTGGGTGATGGGTGCTGGGTTATTGGTGCTGGGTGATTGGTGCTGGGTGATTGGGGGATGGGTGATTGGTGCTGGGTGATTGGTGCTGGGTGATTGATGCTGGGTGATTGGGGCTGGGTGATTGGGGATGGGTGATTGGGGATGGGTGATTGGGGATGGGGGATGGGTGATTGGGGATGGGTGATTGGGGATGGGTGCTGGGTGATTGGTGCTGGGTGATTGGTGCTGGGTGATTGGTGCTGAGTGATTGGTGCTGGGTGATTGGTACTGAGTGATTGGTGATGGGTGCTGGGTGATTGGTGATGGGTTCTGTCATATAGAGGTCAGACCGGGGCATATAGGGGGAGATTTATTAAAGCCTTTGCAGAGGAAAATCCTTCTGCAAAACGATCTGATTGGTTGCTATGGACAACTGCACCGCTCTTTCTCTGCACAGGTTTTGATGAATCTCCTCTATAATACAGTATATTATAGGGCAGCTGTCACACAGCAAAAGTGTATATACACATGGCAGACCTCAGAGAAACTGTTCTTGACTCAATTTTACAAAAACACCAACTTTTATGGGGGATAGGAATGTCGAGGAGGCCTGGCGGGAGTCCACTGTGTCCCTGGGCGGCAGCACATCTGCCCATTAAGTCTGGCAGACGTTTTTTAAATTATGAAAAGTGTCCTCTTTTTTTTACTTGAGCCCCTGCCCTTCAAAATGTCTGTGCACATCCCTGCTGCCCCAGCTGTCTGAGGTGTGAAGGTGTCTTCTCCAGACTGCAGGTATCTTGGCCCACTCCTCATAAGATCCTGCTCCAGCTGTCTCAGGTGTCTTCTCCAGACTGCAAGTATCTTGGCCCACTCCTCAGAAGATCCTGCTCCAGCTGTCTCAGGTGTGAAGGTGTCTTCTCCAGACTGCAGGTATCTTGGCCCACTCCTCATAAGATCCTGCTCCAGCTGTCTCAGGTGTGAAGGTGTCTTCTCCAGACTGCATGTATCTTAGCCCACTCCTCATAAGATACTGCCCCAGCTGTCTGAGCTGTGAAGGTGTCTTCTCCAGACTGCAGGTATCTTGGCCCACTCCTCATAAGATCCTGCTCCAGCTGTCTCAGGTGTCTTCTCCAGACTGCAAGTATCTTGGCCCACTCCTCAGAAGATCCTGCTCCAGCTGTCTCAGGTGTGAAGGTGTCTTCTCCAGACTGCAGGTATCTTGGCCCACTCCTCATAAGATCCTGCTCCAGCTGTTTTAGGTGTAAAGGTGTCTTCTCCAGACTGCAAGTATCTTGGCCCACTCCTCAGAAGATCCTGCTCCAGCTGTCTCAGGTGTGAAGGTGTCTTCTCCAGACTGCAGGTATCTTGGCCCACTCCTCATAAGATCCTGCTCCAGCTGTCTCAGGTGTGAAGGTGTCTTCTCCAGACTGCATGTATCTTAGCCCACTCCTCATAAGATACTGCCCCAGCTGTCTGAGCTGTGAAGGTGTCTTCTCCAGACTGCAGGTATCTTTGCCCACTCCTCATAAGATCCTGCTCCAGCTGTCTCATGTGTAAAGATGTCTTCTACAGACTGCATGTATCTTGGCCCACTCCTCATAAGATCCTGCTCCAGCTGTCTCAGGTGTAAAGATGTCTTCTCCAGACTGCATGTATCTTGGCCCACTCCTCATAAGATCCTGCTCCAGCTGTCTCAGGTGTAAAGATGTCTTCTACAGACTGCATGTATCTTGGCCCACTCCTCATAAGATCCTGCTCCAGCTGTCTCAGGTGTAAAGATGTCTTCTACAGACTGCATGTATCTTGGCCCACTCCTCATAAGATCCCGCTCCAGTTGTCTCAGGTGTGAAGGTGTCTTCTCCAGACTGCAGGTATCTTGGCCCACTCCTCATAAGATCCTGCTCCAGCTGTCTCAGGTGTAAAGATGTCTTCTCCAGACTGCAGGTATCTTAGCCCACTCCTAATAAGATACTGCCCCAGCTGTCTGAGGTGTGAAGGTGTCTTCTCCAGACTGCAGGTATCTTGGCCCACTCCTCATAAGATCCTGCTCCAGCTGTCTCAGGTGTCTTCTCCAGACTGCAAGTATCTTGGCCCACTCCTCAGAAGATCCTGCTCCAGCTGTCTCAGGTGTGAAGGTGTCTTCTCCAGACTGCAGGTATCTTGTCCCACTCCTCATAAGATACTGCCCCAGCTGTCTGAGCTGTGAAGATGTCTTCTCCAGACTGCAGGTATCTTTGCCCACTCCTCATAAGATCCTGCTCCAGATGTCTCAGGTGTGAAGGTGTCTTCTCCAGACTCCATGTACCTTTGCCCACTCCTCATAAGATCCTGCTCCAGCTGTCTCAGGTGTGAAGATGTCTTCTCCAGACTGCAGGTAACTTGGCTATCTCCTCGTAAGTTCCTGCTCCAGCGGTCTCTGGTGGGAAGGTGTCTTCTCCAGACTGCAGGTATCTTGGCCCACTCCTCATAAGATCCTGCTCCAGCTGTCTTAGGGTGAAGTTATCTTCTCCAGACTGCAGGTATCTTGGCCCACTCCTCATAAGATCCTGCTCCAGCTGTCTCAGGGTGAAGGTGTCTTCTCCAGACTTCAGGTATCTTGGTCCACTCCTCATAAGATCCTGCTCCAGCTGTCTCAGGGTGAAGGTGTCTTCTTCAGACTGCAGGTAGCTTGGACCACTCCTCATAAGATCCTGCTCCAGCTGTCTCAGGGTGAAGGTGTCTTCTCCAGACTGCAGGTATCTTGGCCCACTCCTCATAAGATCCTGCTCCAGCTGTCTCAGGGTGAAGGTGTCTTCTCCAGACTGCAGGTATCTTGGCCCACTCCTCATAAGACACTGCTCCAACTGTCTCAAATTTCAGCTCCTTCCACAGTTCAATATAATTCAGAACAGGATTCATAAAAGGTCACCATAGAATAGTCCAATATTTTTTAGCCATTTTGGGTGTTTTTAGCTGTTTTTTGGGTCATTATCCCATTGGAGGACCCATGACCTTCGACACCTGCAATCTTTCTAACACTGAGCAGCACATTTCTAACACTGAGCAGCACATTTTGCTCCTGAATGCCTTGATAGTCTAAGGCCATGTTCACACGTCAGAATTTCTGTGAAATTTGGCACAGAGATTCCGCTGCAGCAGAGTCCTGTTGAATTCAATGGGATCCTGCTGCTCTGTGCATACGGCGGAATTTCCATGCCAGATGTTTCCCGTTTCTGTTTCCTTCTTTCTGCAGACGCTGCACAGAATGCATAGCTGTCTGTGAGACAACGCATTGCTGTGAGGTCCTAGCGCCGGCAATTTGTAGAATGTCCGCATGGAGATTCTCCATGCTGACATTCCGACGTGTGAACATAGCCTTAAAGTTTATTTGTACCTTGAACAGATTCAAGACACCCTGTGCCAGATGCCGCAAAAGCACCCCAAAATATAACAGAGCCTCCTCCATGCTTCACAGTAGGTACAATGGGGGAGATTTATCAAATTCTGTGCAAAGGAAAAGTTGACCAGTTGCCCATAGCAGCCAATCAGATCGCTTCTTTCATTTTGCAGAGGCCTTGTTAAAAATGAAAGAAGCTAGCTTGCTATGTGCAACTGGGCAACTTTTCCTTTGCACAGGTTTTGATAAATCTCCCTGAATGTTCTTTTGTTTTTGTGCTTCATTTTTGTGTCTGTTAACGCAGAGCTGTAGATATGTATATGTATAATAAAGGATTTAGGGGGATATCCAGGAATAGAAAAACAGAGCTAAGATCTTCCAAAAACAGCACCACATCTATTCTCAGGTTGTGTGTTGTATTACAACTTGGTTCTATTCACTTCAATGAAACTGAGCTGTAATATCACACACAAACTAAACAAGTGTGCTGCTGCTTTTGGAAGAAATCAGCTATGTTATTGTAATCCTGGATAACCCATTTCAAGGGATTCCTTTCAAATGGATAATCTGGCAATAGACTGGATTTGAAAACACATAAGGGGTATTGCCTGCTTCGAGTGTTGCTCTGACCGTACATGATCCAAGCTGATCAGCACCTCCTGACACAAGGATACTGTAGCTCAGTCTGTCGATGGCTGAAGAGGGTCACTGCCACAGACAATGATTGTATAAGTGGGCATCCAACTCACGGAGGGAGGAAAAGAAAATGCAGATCAGTAGGGACACCATCAGAATAGCAGTGACGGGATTAGGCAGGTACGTACAACTATAGAAAATATTAAAATAGGCCTTTGCATTTGTTTTCCCCTCCATGCTCTTTTCATGTCCTATGTGCCAATCCCCCACACCCTTCCTTCAATGTAGTTGCTGTAGAGCAGGGAATTCAGTCTCCCTCAGGGCCTTAAACAAATGGGGACATGAATCGGGGGGTGAGGGGGGTCTTGCCTTTAAGGTGGTAAAGATTTAACCACAGGTAGTTCTACTTTAAAGTGGTACTCCACTGTCTAGCATTTGGAACTAAATGTTCCGAACGCTGTTTTCGCGCTGCGGGGGTCGGACACGCCACCTCGTGATGTCACGGCCACGTCCCCTCAATGCAAGTCTATGGGAGGGGGTGTGACGGCCATCATGCCCCCTCCAATAGACTTGCATTGAGGGGGCATTTAATTCCGAATG
This sequence comes from Hyla sarda, assembly GCF_029499605.1. Classification (NCBI taxonomy): domain Eukaryota; kingdom Metazoa; phylum Chordata; class Amphibia; order Anura; family Hylidae; genus Hyla; species Hyla sarda. The sequence goes on from NC_079191.1 coordinate 399,615,929, forward strand.
CTGGACAGTGGAATACCCCTTTAAGAGGAAGAAGTATGCGTGTGCCTAGTAGATCACAATAAGGAGGGATTTGAAAAGAGATGTAACTAACTGTCTTATCTCTCTTTTCCTCTTCTCCTCTAATTCATGCCAAAGCCACCACACTACAGGGACATGTTCCCTGTAAACCATCCTGCCTGATATGCATGTCTCATGTGGCACTGTTGTCTTCTCTGGCTGCTTGATATTCTTTGCAATCCTTGCAAATGCTTTCCTCCCTTTGCCTACATCTCCCATTATTCAGTCCTGCTCTGTTCTGCCAGCCAGCTCACTCTCTGAGAGCAACCCCCACCCTCCTGCTCTGAGCGGCAGAGAAAGATTCAGTGTCTAATTGGCTAAGGTTGCACACACCTCCCGGTTCTCAGCACTAAAGAGAGTATGACTCATCAGTGCAGGGTAGAAACCACATGGTCTGTGTCTCTCAGGAGAGTGGGGAGCTGCTTGCAGAGAAGAAGTTGGACAGAGACAGAGTGGATGGCTGGATGATGTCATTCCCCCACTTCATGCAAGTGACAATTATTAAATACTGTATCAGGATATACACGCACTATAATTTTAATAAGGAAATTTGGGTAAAAAAAAACTTTTTTACCCAAATTCCCTTGGAAAAATGAGGGTGCGTGTTTTACCACAATAAATACGGTAGGTTGATAAGAAGGAATTGATAAGCTATGGGATTAGTTCCCCAGAGTACTCCTTTAAATAGGCATTGTCATTTTCAAAAACTGCTAACGTTGTATTAACATGTCAAAAATTTGGATCGTCGGGGTGTTCAGACCCCTTTATTGCTGTGTGGCCATGGGCTATATATGAGACAGCTGTTGCTCTTATAGGATCTGTATCTTTTGGTTGTCCGTGCATGCTGGGAGTGGCAGTCTAACAGATCCAGGCACACTGGTTGGGAAACACTGCTATATAGTTTGTATACCCCTGACTACAATGACTTGTCAATGTAGACCTTTGCTTTACTCAGAAAAGACAAGAGAGATAAGAAAGGTTCTAAGCGGAATAAAACTAAGCACAGCAGGTGAATTATAGTGCATTTAGGAAACAAAGAGAAGAAAATTTGGTGATTGATCTACCATCTATATTTAGCATAACATTTTTCTGACTGGAACAAAAAAAGCTTTTATTTAGAGTAGACAGATAGCAAGAAAGCTAAAATCACAGGATTAAAAACTCTAATCATGAGACAGCTCGACTTTGAAATGATTGATTATTTTTTGGTACCTGAGTTGTGGCGCATTGTAGACCAGCCTGACATAGAAATAACAAGTCCGCCTGTGATATAAATACTCTGATAGAAAAACCATGATTTGTGACGAGAAGAAGAATGTATTTCTTCAACTTTTCTTATTTTTAACTTAAAGGAGAACTCCAGCTAAAATCAATTTATCCCTTATCCACAGGATAGGGGATAAGTAGCTGACTGTGGGGCTCCAACTGCTGGGACCCCACGCTATCTCTGGAACGGGACCCTGGCTCTCAGTGAAGAGCGTATGCGGAAGACAGCACGTGCTCCATTCATTTTAATGGGAGCGCCGAAGAGACCCAAGCACAGCACTGGTGCTTTCACAGAAATGAATGGAGCGTGGGCCATCTACCAGTAGATGACACACGCTCCCAACTGAGAGAGCCACACGCTCCCAACTGAGAGAGCCGGGGTCACATTACGGAGATCGCAGGGGGTCCGAGCGGTCCGACTCCCACCCGCAATCAGCTACTTATCCCCCCATCCTGTGGATAGGGGATACGTTAATTTAAGCTGGAGTACTCCTTTAAGTTCTTCTTTTTTAAAGGGGTTTTCTGGGACTTTTTTATTGACTGCCTATCCTCAGAATAGGCCATCAAAATCTAATCTGCAGGGGTCCTCCACTGGGCACCCCACTGCCGTACAGCTGTTCGATTGAGCTGCGGCCCCTACATATGTGGCAACACCACAGGTGTTAGGATGGCGGAATGAACTTTTTGTGACGGCAGGGCACCATTAACCTACACGGTTAGAGGATGCGATATCATTGGCTCCATGTTTTGACCAGGAGAAGCTGACACCAATGCAAGGTTACTGATAACTATCTTTACTGTGGCAGGAATTGTTATATCCATCACAGTACAGACTTTGGTGCTGAGTAAAGTCTAAAGTGGTCTAGGATAGCCTGTCCCCTTGCTGAGATTTGTAGTTGTTGAGACTTGAGATTAGATAGCAGCCCACACTGGCTTAAAGCCTTTAGTCAAATTATTTGGGGGCCACTGGAGGTAGCAGCTGGGTGAGGCTGGGCCGCATGCATCCCTTACATATAATGCCCTCATCGTGCACCTCTTACATATAATTGCTCCATCATGCGCCCCTTATCATCCACCAGCAACCCCCCCATTCCCCCTACCCCCGTGTGGTAATAGCATGAGCTGATGGATGATGGGGGTGCTACTTCTGGGGGTTCCCCACATTAGGCAGGCAGCAGGTTCCCCACATTAGATAGGCAGCAGATTCCCCACATTAGGTAGGTAGTAGCAGGTTCCTCACATTAGGTAGTAGCAGGTTCCCACATTAGGTAGAAGCAGGTTCCCCGTATTAGGTAGTAGCCGGTTCTCCACGTTAGGTAGTAGCAGGTTCCCCACATTAGGTAGTAGCAGGTTCCCCACAATAGGTAGTAGCAGGTTCCCCACATAAGGTAGTTGCAGGTTACCCACATTAGGTAGTAGCAGGTTACCCACATTAGGTAGAAGCAGGTTTCCCACATTAGGTAGTAGCAGGTTCCCCACATTAGGCAGAAGCAAATTTCCCACATTAGGTAGTAGCAGGTTCCCCACATTAGGTAGAAGCAGGTTCCCCATAATAGGTAGTTGCAGGTTCCCCATATTAGGTAGTAGCAGGTTCCCCACATTAGGTAGTAGCAAGTTTCCCACATTAGGTAGTAGCAGGTTCCCCACATTAGGTAGAAGCAGGTTCCCCACATTAGGTAGAAGCAGGTTCCCCACATTAGGTAGATGCAGGCTCCCCACATTAGGTAGTAGCAGGTTCCCCACATTAGGTAGTAGCAGGTTCCCGACATTAGGTAGAAGCAGGTTCCCCACATTAGGTAGTAGCAGGTTCCCCACATTAGGTAGAAGCAGGTTCCCCACATTAGGTAGCATTGTCCCGACTTTCAGACACACACAGACACACACACAGACAGACAGACAGGCACCCACACATGCACACACACACAGACACACTTACCTGTCCTGCGCTTCTCCTCTCTGGTGGCGGCCTGACGAGTGATGTCACTGACATCCTCCTGTGTGGGTCTGTGGAGGGACGTCACATGCGCAACTTCCCTCATCAGACTCGGGCCGGCCAGCCAACTGGAGACCGGGAGGAGGAGGGCTGGGTAAGTTAAGCCTTCCGGCATTTAGCACTGCTTGCCCGAAGCTGGGCTAAATGCCTGAAGAAGTTACCTGCCCGGCGCCCGGAACGGCATGTACGGGCGTCGGGCAATACAAATTTCACATACCTGGTGCGGGCCACAAACTTTCGTTCTGCGGGCCGGGAGTTTGAGACCCTGCTTTAGACTGACTAACTGAAGAGAATGTTTTCCCCCTGAATGCTCACCGCTAGGCTTTGACTTGCACTTGAGCAAGGGGGGTGTCCTGAGATTGGCATGGCTGCAGATTTTTGATTTCTCCTCCTTAGGCCTCCTCTGACTTCTTCACATACTTACTGTACTTCAGCTCACACTGAGCTCTGCACTCAACTCACACTTAGGCTGAACACTTACTGAACTGCTCCTCCCCCCACACTACAAAAGGGACAATGTTACCTGTTACCTGGGAGCCATTGGGGGTTAGGATCACCTGATTCACTCTGCAGCAACCTCTTAAAGGTACAATAACATAATTTAACACAGGAATAAAACACAGTATTATAAATTACACAATGGAGCAGCAAGCCCAACACATAGACAGCAGGGATGCCCGAGGAAATCTTTAGCCCACAGGACAGCGTTTGGTGCTGGGACACCACATAAACATAGAGAACAGAGCAGGAAGGAGACAGCTGTCTTCATTATGTAGTGGCCGTGGCCATGAAAGTGAATGGGAGCTAGACATGTGCAATTCGTTTTGTACATTTGCATTGATCCATAGAAGAAAAAAGTTAAATTGGTATAAAAACTAATATGTAACAAAACGAATTGTACATGTCTACGAAATTGCAGCAAACAGATTTTATTTGTTTAAAAAAAATGAATTATTATTATTATTTTACTAAGCAGTTGACCATTATCGGGAGGGGGTGCAGGGAAAAGAAGAGAGCCGCGGAGGTGGGAACATTAGAGGACAGGTAAGGTCATGTATAATTTTATGTGATTTATTAATACATGATGTAATGTTGAATGAATGAATGATTGATGTGTTGGATTGACGGGTGATTTATATATAAAAAAGGTCAATAAAAAAAATTCCCACGGCAATTAATGACATGGCCCAATTTTTCAAATCTGGCCTGTGTCTCTTTAAGTGGTAATACCTCTGACACACTTTTACTTAGCGACGTGATTCGGAGATTGTTTTTTCGTGACATGTTGTACTTTATTTTAATAGTAAATCTTTGTTGATTCATGCAGTATTTTTTGAGAAAAACTCCAAAATATGTTTTTTTAATGGTATTCACTGTATGGTAAAAATGATATCATTTTTATTTTGTGGGTTGGTACGATAATGGTGATACCAAATGTATAGCTTTTTATGTTCTTTTTCCTTTTCTAAACAAAATCCTTTTCCCCCCTTTTTGTGTTGTCATGTTATTTTTCGTCCAAAGCCATTGTGTGAGAGCTTATATTTTGCTGGACAAGCTCTTCTTTTTTATTGGTACCATTTTTGTGATTCATGCTACCCTTTGACCTATTTTATTACACATTTTGGAGCAAAATTTGCATAAAAAAAAAATACTAAAGAATAAATACCATTATCAGTTTATTGTAAAAGTCATTACGGACATGGAAATACCTACTATGCATAGGTTTGGGTGTTTTTTATTTTTTTGGGTGATAATATAGGGTTTTATTGGGAAAGGGGCATTTATTACATTTTTTTACACTTTATTAATTTATAAAAAAACGTTTTATTTTTGTTTTACTTTTCACTTTTTGCAGGTTATACTATGTACTACACTGTCTTAACAGCCTGTGCGATCCAGCTTATGGCTGGAACTCACAGGTTGCCGTACTAGGCAGACAGGAGGCCTTCAGCTGGCCTCCTGCTGCCATGGCAACCAATGGGATCCCGCAATTGCATCGTGGGATTGCCATTGGTGGATGGGGGGGGGGGGGGGAGCCCCCTCCCCTGTCAACCCCATAAATTCATTGATCAGGACTGAACACGGCATCTGCAGGGTTAATGCTGCTGAGACCGACGCGATCCCGGACTCGGCAGCTGCGGCGGTGCCCCGGCTGTGATTGACAGCCAGGTCCTGCCGGCGATCTCCTGCAGCGCATTGTGCTGAGCAGGATATCGCCAGCACATTTGCATATGTCCAGTTGCGTTAACAAGTTAGCAACTTGGACGTATGCATAGGTCCTGGGGCGGGAAGGGGTTAAACATTTTTTTTTTAAATTCTTTTTCCCCACAAATATAAGTACAAAGAAATTTAAGAAAAAACTGTCTCACACAGATAATAAATACAAAAGCTTATTTCCTATCCCTATCCCCCAACCTGTCCCATCACAAATACAAAATTAGTAATTTTTAAACAAAAAAAACAAAGCCATTGCAGGCCTTCCGGTAATTTACATCTCTCTATATGTATAAGATCTTATGTTTAGTTCATATTTACTGTAGTCTTTTCCTGGAATTCCTTAGGCAGCACAAACGGGTTAAGTTTTATTATACTATTGAACAATACATAATAGATTACTGTATTTATCGGGGTATACCACGCACCGGCCTATAACACGCACCCTAATTTTACCAAGGATATTTGGGTAAAAAAAGTTTTTTATCCAAATATCCTTGGTAAATTGAAGGTGCGTGTGTGTGCATGTGTATACCCCGATACACTGTTTCTGACCCCTCAGATGCCCCCAGGAAAGGCAGGGGGAAAGAGGCCTTCGCTGACTGCTTCCCTCCCCCTGCCTTTCCTGGGGTCTAGAGCCCTGCTGCCGCCTCTTCTCTCCCCCTGGCTATCGGCGCCAGCAATGGGGCAGCGGCGCCAATAGCCAGGGGGAGAAAAAAGGCAGCAGCAGGGCTCTAGACCCCAGGAAAAGCAGGGGGAGAGAAGCGGGCGCTTTAAATTAATGAACTGCAGTGCTGCGCGGTGCAATGACGATTGATGACTTCAAAGCGACGTCACTCGTCATTGCGCAGCGCATAGCAACGACGCAGGGGACGCCACATCGGAGCCAGAAGCAGTGCGGACCCGACCCCAGCAACAGGTAATTATAAAACCGGAGATGGGGGAGGCAATGGGGCAGCGGCGCCGATAGCCAGGGGGAGAGAAGCGGTGGCAGCAGAGCTCTAGACCCCAGGAAAGGCAGGGGGAGAGAAGCGGACAGCGATGGCCTCTCTCCCCCAGCCTTTCCTGGGGGCTTCTGTGGGGTCAGAAAAACCGGGGATGGCGGGCTCTGGTGAAAACCAGTGGTACATTAGATTCCGCTCCCTGGTACGGTCCGAGTCATCTGCCACACAGGTCCAGCGGATCCACATCCACCGGAGTTCCTGTCTTCTGAAACGTGAGTGTTACAGTAAGATCCAGCCATGGATCCCGCTGGGGTACCCCTGCCTGAAGTCGTGGATCTTCCCTCCATTCTGGTACGTCAGTCACAGCAGTTGGCCCGACAGGCGCAGCAACTTTCAGCTATGATGCAACAGCTTTTGGCCTTGCAACAGCAGCAGGTACTGCAACCTGGCCCACTCCCACCACCAGCTCCTGCAGTGTCTTCTGGTTCCCAGCTATTTCTGCCTTTACCTTCCAAGTATGATGGGGATTCCAAGTCATGCAGAGGCTTCGTTACACAGTGCTCCATGCACTTGGAGCTCATGTCTGAACTGTTTCTGACGGAACGTGCTAAGGTGGCCTTTGTCATTAGTCTACTGTCTTGAAAAGCCGTGGCCTGAGCTACACCCCTTTGGGACCACAGGGATCAAGTAGCTTCCAACTTGACGGCTTTTCTGGCAAAATTTCGCTGTGTCTTTTGAGGAACCCCCATGTGCCTCTTCTGCTGAGACGGCTTTGCTAAACCTCTGTCAAGGGAATTTTTCCGTTGGTGACTATGCGGTTCAATTCTGCATTCTAGCCTCAGAACTAGCATGGAATGATGAGGCCTTGTGTGCCACGTTCAAAAAAGGACTGTCTAGCAGGATTAAAGATGCCCTTGCTGCTCCTGATCCTCCATCTTCTTTGACTGAACTTATCCACTTGGCCCCACGTATTGATGTGCATTTTGCTGAAAGGCAGGAAGAACTGCGCTTAGAGAGGGAACCTGCCCGAACACGGAGATATTCTCGCCTGGCCCCTGTGTTTCAACATCCACCTCTACAGTTTCCTGCGCCTTTTGCCAAAGAGGCTATGCAAGTGGATTGTTCCCGTCTTCTGCAACAGGAGAGATCACGACAATGCAGTGAGAATTTGTGCTTGTTTTCTGTTAGCCCCGAACACTTCCTCAAAGACTGTTCTGTTCCTCCTCAGTATCCTGGAAAATGCTTGCACCTAGGGCATGTAGAAGAGGCGTCCCTAGGTGTGAATATCACATCTCCTCGCTTAACTATTTCTGTACAAGTCTTTGGTCCACAAGTATCATCTTCCTGTCACTCGGCTTGCCAAGCACTTGTTCATCTCCTCTGTTAATGGACAAAATCTGGACTGTATTGTTCACTTCTGTACTGAATCTCTTGTCATGCAAGTGGGAGGATAGGGGATAAAATGTCAGATTGCCAGGGTCCCGCTGCTGTGGGCCCATGGGATCCCAGTTTCTGCACCCACCTGTACGGCTTCCACCTCACACCGGCAACACTGGAGGCTTCGGAGCCCGACCACAATGGCGGACGAGCGTGATGTCACGACTCCGCCCCGTGTGACGTCACGCCCCGCCCCCACAATGCAAGTCTATGGGCGGTTCGTCACGCCCCCTCCCATAGACTTGCATTGAGGGGGCGGGGCATGATGTCACACGGGGCGGAGTGGTGACATCACGCTCGTCAGCCATTGTGGTAAGGCTCCGAAGCCTCCAGCGTTGCCGGTGTGAGGTGGAAGCTGAACAGGTGGGTGCAGAAGCCGAGATCCAGGGGGCCCACAGCAGCGGGACCCCGGCGATCTGACATCTTATCCCCTATCCTTTGGATAGGGGATAAGATGTCTAGGGGTACCCCTTTCAGTCCTCTTCTCCTGCTGGAGCTGGTTTCTTCTTTGTTGCTAAGAAGGATGGCTCACTCCGTACATGCATTGACTACAGGGGACTTGACAAAATCATGGTCAAGAACCATTACCCTCTACCTCTTATCTCAGAACTTTTTGACCGTCTACGTGGTGCCAAGGTCTTCTCCAAATTGGACTTACATGGAGCATATAACCTCATTCGTATCCGCAAGCGAGATGAATGAAAAACGGCCTTCAATACTCGTGACAGTCATTTTGAGTATCTTGTAATGCCATTTGGTCTCTGCAATGCTCCAGACGTTTTTCAAGAGTTTGTAAATGATATCTTCCGTGATCTTCTCTACACCTGTGTTGTCATATACCTAGATAACATCCTGATCTTCTCTTCCAACTTAGAGGAGCATCGTACTCATGTTCGTCTGGTTCTCCAGCGATTAGGGAAGAATCATCTCAACGCCAAGCTGGAGAAATGCCTGTTCGAGAAATCTAGTCTTCCATTTCTTGGCTACATTGTTGCTCACCAGGGCCTGCAGATGGATCCAGATAAATTGTCTGCAGTATTGGATTGGCCGCGTCCTTCTGGCCTACGTGCTGTACAACACTTTCTGGGATTCGCAAACTATTATCATCAATTCATACCACATTTTTCATCCTTAGTTGCTCCAATTGTGGCTCTCACTAAGAAGGCATCTAATCTTAAATCTTGGCCTCAAGAGGCTGAAGAGACTTTCTCGCGTTTAAAGTCTGCATTTGTTTGCCTCTGCTCCCGTGCTTTGGAGAAGCCCTTTGCTTTGGAGGTTGATGCCTCATCTATTGAAGCGGGTGCCGTTCTTACTCAGAAAAACACCAAGGGCAAGACTCTCTCATGCTGAGAGGAATTACTCCATTGGGGATCGTGAACTCCTCGCTATCAAGCTAGCTTTGGAGGAATGGCGACCTTTATTGAAAGGTTCTTCTCATCCGGTCAGCATCTACTCCGACCATAAGAAACTTCTATACCTTTAGTCTGCTCAGCATTTGAAACCCCGCCAGGCAAGGTGGTCACTGTTCTTTTCCAGGTTCAACTTCTTCATTCACTTCCATCCAGCAGACAAGAACATCAGGGCTGATGCTCTCTCCAGGTCCTCTGACGTCATTGGTTTGGACTCAACGCCTAGGCGTATTATTCCTCCTGACCGTTTAATTCCTGCAGCTCCTTCCGAGATTCCGCAAGTTCCTCCTGGAAAATCCTTTGTGCCTGCCAGATTGATACGCAAGGTCCTGAAATGGGGTCATTCTTCCTTGACAGCAGGAAATCCTGGAATACGCAAGACTCTACTTTTTATTTCCTGGCACTACTGGTGGCGCCATCTTGAACGTGATTTTTCTGATTTTGTTCGTTCCTGTGAAACTTGCGCCCGTGACAAAACTCCTTGACAGAGACCTGCAGAACTCTTACAACCTTCACCCATTCCAGAGACTCCCTGGTCCCGTATCGCCATGGATTTAATCCCCGATTTGCCACCATCTCATATAAACACTGTCATCTGAATCATTGTAGATCGGTTTTCCAAGATGGCTCATTTTTTATTCCTCTACCAGGTCTTTCTAATGACCCGCAGCTGGCGAAGCACTTCTTGTTGCATGTCTTTCGTTTACTTGGTCTTCCTCAGCAGATCGTTTCGGATTTAGGTGTGCAGTTTGTCTCTAAATTCTTGTGACCCTTTTGTAACTGTCTGGACATCAATCTGGACATCTCCTTGGCCAACCACCCTCTGTCCAATGGTCAGGTGGAGAGGGTTAATCAAATTCTCAATACTTAACTTCGGCATTTTGTTTCAGCTCGCCAAGATGATTGGGTCAACCTTCTTCCCTTAGCTAAATTCTCATATAATCATAAGGATTCCGAGTCCAGGTTGTCGTCTCCCTTTTTTGTTGTCTACGGACTCCATCTACGTCCTCCTCTTCCTCTCCCAGTCTCCTCCGGTGTGCCTGCTGTTGATGAGCTGGTCCGAAACTTCTATACCATCTGGCAACAGACCCGACAGTCGTTATCTCAGGCTTCTTCATGCATGAAGGTGCAATCGGATAAAAGTAGAAGACCTCCTCAGTCCTTCTCTCCTGGTGACATGGTGTGGCTTTCATCCAAGTACATCTGCTTCAAAATCCCCTGTTACAAGCTCTGTCCTCGCTACCTTGGTCCCTTCCAGATTCTACAAAAAGTCAACCCTGTCTCCGACAAACTCCCTCTACCTGCTTGTCCCCACACCTGTCTCCGGCTCTTCTGACATCTTCAAGGTTAAAGAGATTCTTGCTACAAAATCTGTGAGAGGTTAAAATTTTTTTTTTGGTCGACTGGGAGGGTTACGGTCCTGATGAGAGATCTTGGGAGCTTGAGGAGAAAATCCTGGACCTTGACCTTCTCAGGAGTTTTCTGACTAGTAAAAGGAGGGGGAGACCAAAGGGGGGGGGTACTGTTACATTATGCGCTCCGGCCGCACATGCTGGCCATGGTCCCGTTACCTGTTGCTGCCGGCGGGGCTGGGACTCGCATCGCGGAACATGCCCGCATGCGAGCCCCAGCTCGTCACTCACCTGGTGCTTCTCCTGCCCCACCCTCTGCCTCTCTACTCCCTTCCCCTAGGGCGCGCATGCCAGAGCTTTACGTTTTAAAGGGCCAGTTCGCTTATTAGCGTAATTCACCTGTGGCTCATTGATAAAGTCCTCCACCCTCCTCACTTCCCTGCCGGATCTTTGTTGCCTTGTGCCTGAGAAAAAGCATTCCTGAGAGTTGCCTTTCCATGTATCTGATCCTTTGCTTTGTGACTTGACCTTGCTCCTCTGCCGCCTGCCTACTGACCTCCTGTTACGTCCTGACTATGCTACTTTGCCACCTGCCTTGATATTCTGCTATCCTGACTATGAGCTGTCTTATCCCTCCTGTGCCTCGCATCTCCTCAGCCGCCTGTGTGGTCGAGCCATGCCAGGGGTAGCGACCTGGGTGCCGCCTGCCGCAGCAAGTCCATCCGACTTTGTGGCGCCTTAGACTCCGCTTCCTGGTACGGTCTGAGTCATCTGCCACATAGGTCCAGCGGATCCACATCCACAATCAAACAGACGCATCAGTGTCACTATGGTGATTACTTCCTGACCTGCGCACTCTCAACTACAGGATCGGCACGGCCATCTTTATTACGGGCTATTACAACCTCTTCAGTATGGGCATCTGCACTAAAAGAATGAGGACTAGTCCTGTAGGCACAGGACAGGGGATTGTCCAGTCCACTATTATTAGGGGTGAGTCCGTAACCCGGATTCGTATACCTGCGTGCATCACATGCAACTATTGCATCTAGTTGGGTTGTGCTGTTCTTCTGGAATATTTTCTTTCTAGATAGATAGATGATGATAGACAGATAGATAGATAGATAATAGATAGATAGAGAAAGACAATGGGAGATCATTGAAAAGTTGCACGTTTTGTACTCTGTTGAGGATGGAATAAATTTCACCTGGGTTTGCTTGAAATTTGTGTGCTGCGATCTTTTTCTTTGGATAGATATATAGATATGAGATAGATAGATATGAGATAGATAGATAGATATGGGATAGATAGATAGATAGATAGATATGAGATAGATAGATAAACCCTTTTTATTGATTTTGTGATAAAGTTCTCTCAGCAATCAAAATTTTGCAGTTTTTGTTTTTCTTTGCTTTGTCCATAGACACAGAACAATGCTGAGGCTGGAGTCATGAGGATAATTCCTTCTGATGGCTGTGAACACTGAACCTTGTCGGATTACACATAATTACACATTTATATGGTGACGCTGTGTTCCTTCTCCATGGACCTGTGACACTCACCTCACTTTGCACTCCATTAACAGCTGGGGATGGGAATTAAGGAGAAACATGTTCACTGACAGGTCTGTCATTGACTTTTTTATATAGTAAACTTTATATATTTATATACCTAAGCGAAAATATTTTTGCTGCAATGAGTCAAATGACTGTACAGTAATAATCAAAATGTAGGTGTAATCACAAAAACCTACAAATAACAAGGATACACTTGGTTATTTATTATGTTTTTATTTTTTTGCTTTTAGAGTGTTTCAGCTTTTCATGCATTTTCTAGAGATGCATCATATTTATTAATGTCTCTGGCTTACCTGTAAATGTTACAAAAATTATGTGTATTGTTCTTTTTATGTATTTTATATTATGTGATGTAAATGCTTTACATGCAGACATAAAATGAAGCTACTGAAACCCATTCTCCTGCATTATACTGTACTTTGAGGCAGATTTGTGGTAAGGAATTTGCAATGTAAATCTGCAACAAATACACTACTGAGCGTGTCCTAAAAGCTCATGCAAACAAGAGTATATTAGATTTGTGGTGGCTGGGGGGGGGGGGGGGGGTCGTGTGGTGGTAAATTGACAGGGTGTTGTGACTGGAATAGAGTTTGTGACACCAGAGTAGTGTTAACCTCCACACTTCAAGAATAAGCGACTTCCTGGGCCAAGTGCTGGAGCAATAAATACTACAGATGTAAGGTTACGGAAACAACTTTTACTAAAAAGCCCTTGCAGGCAGATATTAAAGCCCATGCTGTATAACAGCAAACTTTTGGTAGTGCAATAATTGCGGTAAAGTTGAATAGGATGTCCCTTTATATGCAGCTGTGATGACTTGACTGACTTGACTGGACTTTAGATATGAAGAGCAAAATTCGACCCATACGTCCGGCGCTGTTCCAATTCCCAAGGTAAAATAAATGTAGCCAAAGCAATATGGCAGTTTGGCAATCGGAGGAAGGAGGGTTCTACCTCCGAAACATGTCATTGGTTCTTACTCAAATAAATATAGTGCCTGCTGGCACTTTAACTGCCATATTGCTTTGGCTAGGTTTATTTTATCTTGGAAATTGGAACAGCGCCTGATGTATGGGTCAAATTTCGCTCTTCATATCTACTTCACTGAACAGGAGTGGTTTCCCTATCCCTGTGACCAAATAGGCTTCGCAGTTCATTCCGATCAAGCTTCTGACTGTACCCCTATCTAGGGGCGATAAGCGCAATTTATCCTCTAGAAGGTGAGCAGCCAACCGTAAGGCTGGTGTCCTGCCCTAACCCTCATTCCACCCTGTGTCTTGGGTAATACAGGAGGTGCGGTCCCTCTTCTTTCTCTTTTATTATAATGACTGGACTTTAGTCTGACTTATTTGGACTTTAGACTGACTTAGGAGACAATTAACACTGACTCAGGATACTCCACGCTTTGTCCATGGAATTGCTTACTGCCAGAGGTGAACCTGGACGTTTGGACCGGAGTTGCTGGAGGCTTTCTACTCTTGTTCCCCGACTTGCACTACAGGCCCCTTTCACAACTTCTCCCCGCAACTTGGACTTTGACAGACTTGACCTTGATGGCGGGATGCTAACGGTTTGGCATAGCTGCTCAGGACTTGATTTCTCCTCAGACTTGGATGCTGCACAGACTCTCCTCTCCCCTTCTTCCCACGTGCATCAGCACCCTCTGCACACCCCCTATAGTTACCCCCCTGGTCCCTTGACAATATTCTGATCAAAAATACCCCAATGAGCTGTAATCTGTAAAGAAACCTGGAAGTAAGTGTTCAATTTCTCTGCAGCAACACCACAGGAAAAATGAAGTATTATACAGTGCCCATTCATAACAGTGGCTTGTCTGTGTAACGCCAGACAGAAGTGACAGAGGTTCTCTCTCCATTGTGACAAAAAGATTGGACTATAATTGGACATATCTCAGAGTGTCTGGGTTCTCTTGGAAGAACATTACACATAGAGTATTAGAGACCTTAGAGAAGGAAACTGCTCAGTACCATGTCAGTACCATGCTCAGTACCTTGATGAGTACCATTTCAGTACCATGCTCAGTTCCATGTCAGTACCATGCTCAGTACCATGTCAGTTCCATGTCAGTACCATGTCAGTACCTTGCTCAGTACCATGCTCAGTACCATTTCAGTACCATGCTCCATACCATTTCAGTACCATGCTCAGTACCATTTTAGTACCATGCTCAGTACCGTGTCAGTACCATGCTCAGTACCAATTTCAGTACCATGTCATTTCCATGTCAGTAGCATGCTCAGTATCATGTAGGTACCATGCTCAGGACCATGTCAGTACCATGCACAGTACCATGTCAGTACCATGTTTAGTACCATTTCAATACCATGCTTAGTTCCATGTCAGTTCCATGTCAGTAGCATGCTCAGTACCATTTCAGTACCATGTCATTACCATGTCAGTTCCATGTCAGTACCATGTCAGTTCCATGTCAGTACCATGATCAGTACCATTTCAGTACCATGTTCATTATCCTGTCATTACAATGTCAGTTCCGTGTCAGTACCATTTCAGTACCATGTCAGTACCATGTCATTACCATGCTCAGTACTATTTCAGGGCCATGTCATTACCATATCAGTACCATGTCATTACCATGTTCAGTACTATTTCAGTACCATGTCATTGCCATGTCAGTACCATGTCATTACCATGCTCAATACTATTTCAGTACCATGTAATTACCATGTCATTACCATGCTCTGTACCATTTCAATACCATGTCATTACCATGTCAGTACCATTTCAGTACCATTTCAATACCATGCCATTACCATGTTCAGTACTATTTCAGTACAATGTCATTACCATACTCATTAATATTTCAATACCATGTCATTGCCATGTTCAGTACCATTTCAGTACCATGTCATTACCATGCTCAGTACTATATCAGATCACTGTTTTCATATTCCATCATAATTGATCCTTTACTTTACTGAAGAAATACATAATACAATCCTAGTGTAAAATTATGCTGGTAATTGCTGATAATGTGACTCTCAATCTCTCTGCCATCAAATAATTACTGTAACCGGTGGCAATCACAGTGACACAGACTCATTTATAACACAACTATATGAAGGATCAGAGGGATTAGTGCACATCAGATCATTAAGAAGCATTAGGGACAGGAAATGTATTGTCCTCTGGATGTAATAACACAGATATTAACAGCTTTTCTTCATTTCCTTCATCAGGTGGGGTGTAAAATGTTCTTATTTAGAAATTAATGACAGATAGATAAATAGATAGATAATAAGTAGGTAGGTAGATAAATTGATAATAGTTAGGTAGATAATAGTTAGGTAGATAGATAATAGGTAGATAGATAGATAGATAGATAGATAATAGGTAGGTAGATAGATCGATCACAGGTGACCAGCTGTCCCCCTCACCTACTGTCCCCCTCCCCTTATGGATTGAAAGCCATACAGGGCCCTCTCTCCCTCTGTATCAGTCATCTTCTCTGTGTCACATTTACTATACTGCATTTGTAGGCTGTCTGGGCATGCTGGAAGTTTTAGTTTTGCAACAGGTGGAGGCGCCCTGGTTGGAAAACAGCGATCTCTCCCAATGCTAGACATTCAATATCTGTAACAATTGATGGCCTGTCCTCTGGACTGATCATCAATAGTAGATCAGCTGGGGTTCCACTCCCATCACCCCCACCATTCAGCTGTATTGTAATAGGACCATCCCACTCGCGCGAGCGCTGTAGCGCCTTCACTATTTACTCGCGGTTATCCTCCTTCCATTACACAATTCCTCAGTTAATACTGAAGCCCATTTATTTTTCCTGTTTTAGTTATAGGAGTAACCATTCATGTTTTTCCCATTACCCAATTTTTATTACTGTGTTATTTTTTTCCTACACATTATTAGCCTGAAATTGGCTTTTTTTATTGTCTCCTAATGAGATGAAAAGTAGAATATGTCTCTGGGAGATGGTAAGTCTCGGGACCGCCATTAAAACATACAGTTACTAGGAAACGGCAGAAAACAAAGTGCGGCATCTCTGCACTCGTGTCAGCATCACAAAGTGCTGCGTCCAGACGTGGAAACACAAACAAAAACAGATTGAGATGAAATGCTTTGCTGTGTTTTATCTGGATGGCGAAGGTAGCAACTGATACATTCCTATTATAACAAGAGCATGTGGCACCTCTAATACATGACAGGTTCACATAGAGCCCAATTATTTTCATATCTGTTTATATACTTGGTTAACACGCTCCGCATAGCTGGAACATCGGCGCGAACAAGCAAAACGCAAATGGGGTAAACAAATGGGGTAGTCAATCCTAAATATAGTGGATATGCAATAGAGAGAGGAGTCTGCACCTCAACCTGTATTGTCCATAAGACCACGCTGGCAGGTGTAGTAGTAGAAAATAACTGTCTGATACTCAGCTTAAAGGGGTAGTCCAGTGGTGAAAAACTTATCCCCTATCCTAAGGATAGGGGATAAGTTTGAGATCGCGGGGGGGCCAACCGCTGGGGCCCCCTGCGATCTCTCTGTACGGGGCCTCGGCTCTCGGCCCAGATAGCGGGTGTCGACCCCCGCACGAAGCGGCGGCCGACACGCCCCCTCAATACATCTCAATGGCAGAGCCGGAGATTGCCAAAGGCAGCGCTCTGGCTCTGCCATAGAGTTGTATTGAGGGGGCGTGTCGGCCGCCGCCTCGTGCGGAGGTCGACACACCCCCTTCCCGCGGGCTGTTGGGGCTCCGTACAGGAGATCGCAGGGGGCCCCAGCGGTCGGACCCCCCGCGATCTGCAACTTATCCCCTATCCTTAGGATAGGGGATAAGTTGCTCACCACTGAGTCAACACTGGACTACTCCTTTAATACACTGACGGAGGTGCATGTCTTCAGAAAACAAAAGTCCAAGTAAATCATGAAATGAAAGGAGAAGATAAATGTTCTCACTGCTCCGGTATCTACTATGAGAGGGATTTATTCAGTGCAGAAACAAGGTGCAAACATCACGGACAGGTACGCGGCATACCTGATAGAGCTCGGTGACAGCTGTTGCATGTGCGCGCCGCATGCTTCTTCATAAGCGTGCCTCCCGAAACAGCTGTCACCGAGCTCTATCAGTTATGCCGCGTACCTGTCCGTGATGTTTACACCTTGTTTCTGCACTGAATAAATCCCGAAATATAGCAGGCCTGAATGGGAAGATATAGTGTGAATGTACATAAAGATGTCATCAGCAGCTGTGTCTACACCAACTGCAGGATTGACAGCCCCACTACTGGAGAAAACTCTGACCCCAGCTATTTAACCCCTTGTCCCGTTAAATAGGCCCTGTCAAAAACTTTTCATATGTTGTACATCTTGGCAAAACATTAACCTTTCCAATATAGTTAAAAAAGAAATCATCTCCTTTTTATAGAAATCACGGCTTATAAAAAAGACAAATAGGGAGGGGCCCCCATACCATCCAGAACATAATCCTGTCCGGCGGCAACATCATCTTTGCCCCAGCAAAGCACAGGCTGGAACAAATTCAAAGAAGTGATGGCATGGCTAGCACTCCTCTCTGCTCACTCCTGTCCAATCAGACTGTAACATGAAAACAGAGGAGGGAATTACAGAGCAGCCAGCAGTTTTTGGATGAAGAGACACAGAACAGCTCAATAGACTCATGGAGGTAGTAAATGCATGGTGAGGGCAGCTTCAGTGCTTGCTCTAATGGCGCCCCCTCCTGAGCAGTGGATGTCAGAAGAAGTAAGCGGCAGAAGAATGGGATTTGTGAAGAAGCTAGGTGCGTAAAAAAGACATGTAAAGAATATGCATGACCTAGTGAATAACATATATAAGCATTACATTTTTCCTGTGATATGACAGGTACACTTAAAAAAATTATCATTTTCATGTATCTTTTTATAGAATTCTGAGTTAGCAGAGTTTGATTGCATGTTCAGGCTCCTCATCTCTTGACCAGAATGGAAAGCATTTACATACAGTAGAGCATCTTTTATTCTAGACAACCTTTCTATTCCTGCATTTCTCAAACCCATTGATGTTAATGGTCACTGTGTAATGCTTACTTTTTCCTGTTGTGGCGCTGCAGGGAAATTAAACACTTACGGCAGGTCTCCTGGCAATTTACCCCGATCACTGGGGTTCTCAACAAGAGCACTCTTTGTTATAGGCCTTTTGTCAAAGGATCCTTCTAAGAAATAGCAACTGTCCAAAGCAGAGGACCCTTTATTCTGGTCCCTACTAGAACTCAAACTGTTTTCTGGTAACATTCCATTCCCAAAAGGGTTTTCAGACAATGAAACCTATTTTCAATTATCTAACAAATTAACTTATATTGGTAACAAAACTTAATTTTACTCCCTTTCTGAGTTTCTTTTTATTTTTTAATTTTTTAATTTTTTTATTTTTGCTTCTAATGCAGCCTGTCTGCTCTGTTGTCTTTATTGGCCACTATTTACATCCTGGAATGAACTTTCTGCTCCTTCTGTACACTCTAGCCTGGAATTCAGCCAACTTTATCCTCTTTTCACTAGACCTTTTAGACCTTTTTGATTGTAACCCTGCCCACATACACATAGGAGCATTCCACATAGTGGGAGGGAGATAGAGGTGGCTGATTTGCTGGCTAGAGTGTACAGCAGAAACAGGAAGTCCATTGCAGGATGTAAAGCATGAAAGACCACAGAACTGTAGTGAATATCTTTATTTACCAATATTTGTTAGACAGTTAAAATAGGTTTTATCATTGGAAAACCAATTTAAACTAACAGCCAAGGCCCCAGAACTTACCAGTAGTAATGCCAGTCATTGCTAGGTCTTCTAATGTAAGCGGCAGTGCTCAAGTAGAGCCAAGTAAACCTTTTTTTTCTTTTAAAATTATGCTACTACGATCATGATCACATCTTTCTAAAATTCCCTGACAATCTGCCCTGCACAGATGCACTGCCTAGACCAAGGTACATTTTTGGATGTAACTCCTACCTTGCTATGATGCTGTTGCTTTTTTTCTTTAAGCTCACACATTACCTTGCAAAGCCAGTTTATCAATAACCCCCTACTTTCACACCTGACATATATAGTAGTGTGCCTTATGCACAGTACCATCATGTTTCAAAGCAGTGCAATTTCTCCAGCACTCTGTCAAGGCATAGCAGAGAGGAGTAGATGCTGTTCTGTGATTGACCAGACAGTAAGGTAAAGGAAATGCTGGTGTGAGCACTGCTGGCAAGCTTCTCATCCCTGAAATGAAGAAAATAAGAAATAGTTGTGCACCATGGAGGGGACTCCTAGGAGCTCAATACAGAAGAGAGAGCACTAAAATCACCTTATCCACACTTTGAAGGGTTTATATAACAAAACCCATGCAGGTGTTTTAAATTCTTTAGAAAGTACTGGTATGTTATAACACACTATTTAAAATGTAGCCAGTCCAGGAAGACATTTATCGCAGTCTGTAATTTTTTGAATACCATACAGCAAAAGCAAAATCTGACTAAATTGCTTGACAAATGTATAATTTATATAATGCATGGCTACCAAAATTACTAGCATTTCTGTCTCTATCTCTTAGATTTAGTAGTTCCAAGGAAAGCATTCTGTGACTTTAGGATTTTGATAAAACTCCTAAACCTTAAGTACAAAACATGTTCTTATCTTTCGATAATATGTAATTTGTTGCTGCAGCTTTCCTGTTTTTATCTTTGCTTAAAGCACACAGTAAGGGTCAGCTCAACGGGGAATCGAGGCCCACTACCCCAACAGCAATAATAATGTCATCCAGGGTCAAGAGGCCGGTGAGGTTTTCCTAGTCTAAATGAAGGTAGAGAAGAATTTTCTTTCTACATAATCTATATATATATATAACTCAATGGGGGAGATTTATCAAAATCTGTCAAGAGGAAAAGTTGCCCAGTTGCCCATAGCAACCAATCAGATAGCTTTTTTCATTTTTAAAAAGGCCTCTGAAAAATGAAAGAAGCGAGCAACTTTTCCTCTGGACAGATTTTGATAAATCTCTGTGAATGTGTGTATGTGTGTGTGTATGTGTGTGTGTGTGTGTGTGTGTGTGTGTATATGTATGTATGTTCCAGCATCACGTCCAAACGGCTAAAGATATTAACATGAAACTTGGCCACATGTTACTTATATGTCAACAACATATAAGTATTTAAGGATTTAACCCCTACTCACCCCTATTTGCCAGGGTCTGGGTTTTTGTTTAAAGTTCCATACAAGTCTATGGGAAATATATGTTACTGCATAACTTCCAAATGGATGGAGATATTTCGATAATACTTGGTCACATGTTACTTATATGTCCACTTAAAATATAGGATAGTTAATTTAACCTTTAACTTTCCCCATTTGTCAGGGTCGTGTTTTTTGTTTAAAGTCCCATACAAGTCTATGGAAAATACATGTTACTGCATAACTTCCAAACGGCTGGAGAATTTTCGATAATACTTGGTCACATGTTACTTATATGTCCAGTTAAAATATAGGATAGTTAATTTAAGCCTTAACTATCCCCATTAGTCAGGGTTTTTATTTAAAGTCCTGTGCAAATCAATGGGAAATGTATGTTCCCACATAACTTCCGTATGGCTGGAGATATTTTAATAATACCTGGTACACATATTACGTATATGCCAAATAAAAAGATATGATAGTTAAATTAACCCTGCCCTACACCCTTATATAAAAGATGGGTTTTTGTTTCAAGTCCCATGCGAGTATATGGGACTTCCAGTACCTTACTCCACAAGCTCCGCTCTGCATCTCCTGGTGAATGTGTAAATCCAGCTTGCAAGCCACACCCCATCTCACAAAGAGAGGAGGTCGGGATAGGAGGTCAGGATAGGAGGTCGAGATATGAGGATGGGATATGAGGACGGGATATGAGGTCCAGATAGGAGGACGGGATAGGAGGTAAGGATATGAGGACGGGATATGAGGTCGGGATAGGAAGTCGGGATAGGAGGTCGAGATATGAGGTCAGGATATGAGGACGGGATATAAGGACAGGATAGGAGGACGAGATAAGAGGACAGGATAGGAGGTCAGGATATGAGGTCAGGATATGATGACAGGATATGAGGACGAGATGTGAGGACGGGACATGAGGACGGGATATGAGGTCGAGATATGAGGACGGAATATAAGGTTGAGATATGAGGACGGAATATGAGGACGGGATAGGAGGACGGGATAGGAGGAAGGGATAGGAGGACGGGATAGGAGGTCGGGATAGGAGGTCAAGATATGAGGACGGCATATGAGGACGGGATATGAGGAAGGGATAGGAGGTCGAGATATGAGGACGGGATAGGAGGTCGGGATATGAGGTTGAGATATGAGGTCAAGATATGAGGTCGGGATATGAGGACATGAAAACAGAGGAGGGAATTACAGAGCAGCCAGCAGTTTTTGGATGAAGAGACACAGAACAGCTCAATAGACTCATGGAGGTAGTAAATGCATGGTGAGGGCAGCTTCAGTGCTTGCTCTAATGGCGCCCCCTCCTGAGCAGTGGATGTCAGAAGAAGTAAGCGGCAGAAGAATGGGATTTGTGAAGAAGCTAGGTGCGTAAAAAAGACATGTAAAGAATATGCATGACCTAGTGAATAACATATATAAGCATTACATTTTTCCTGTGATATGACAGGTACACTTAAAAAAATTATCATTTTCATGTATCTTTTTATAGAATTCTGAGTTAGCAGAGTTTGATTGCATGTTCAGGCTCCTCATCTCTTGACCAGAATGGAAAGCATTTACATACAGTAGAGCATCTTTTATTCTAGACAACCTTTCTATTCCTGCATTTCTCAAACCCATTGATGTTAATGGTCACTGTGTAATGCTTACTTTTTCCTGTTGTGGCGCTGCAGGGAAATTAAACACTTACGGCAGGTCTCCTGGCAATTTACCCCGATCACTGGGGTTCTCAACAAGAGCACTCTTTGTTATAGGCCTTTTGTCAAAGGATCCTTCTAAGAAATAGCAACTGTCCAAAGCAGAGGACCCTTTATTCTGGTCCCTACTAGAACTCAAACTGTTTTCTGGTAACATTCCATTCCCAAAAGGGTTTTCAGACAATGAAACCTATTTTCAATTATCTAACAAATTAACTTATATTGGTAACAAAACTTAATTTTACTCCCTTTCTGAGTTTCTTTTTATTTTTTAATTTTTTAATTTTTTTATTTTTGCTTCTAATGCAGCCTGTCTGCTCTGTTGTCTTTATTGGCCACTATTTACATCCTGGAATGAACTTTCTGCTCCTTCTGTACACTCTAGCCTGGAATTCAGCCAACTTTATCCTCTTTTCACTAGACCTTTTAGACCTTTTTGATTGTAACCCTGCCCACATACACATAGGAGCATTCCACATAGTGGGAGGGAGATAGAGGTGGCTGATTTGCTGGCTAGAGTGTACAGCAGAAACAGGAAGTCCATTGCAGGATGTAAAGCATGAAAGACCACAGAACTGTAGTGAATATCTTTATTTACCAATATTTGTTAGACAGTTAAAATAGGTTTTATCATTGGAAAACCAATTTAAACTAACAGCCAAGGCCCCAGAACTTACCAGTAGTAATGCCAGTCATTGCTAGGTCTTCTAATGTAAGCGGCAGTGCTCAAGTAGAGCCAAGTAAACCTTTTTTTTCTTTTAAAATTATGCTACTACGATCATGATCACATCTTTCTAAAATTCCCTGACAATCTGCCCTGCACAGATGCACTGCCTAGACCAAGGTACATTTTTGGATGTAACTCCTACCTTGCTATGATGCTGTTGCTTTTTTTCTTTAAGCTCACACATTACCTTGCAAAGCCAGTTTATCAATAACCCCCTACTTTCACACCTGACATATATAGTAGTGTGCCTTATGCACAGTACCATCATGTTTCAAAGCAGTGCAATTTCTCCAGCACTCTGTCAAGGCATAGCAGAGAGGAGTAGATGCTGTTCTGTGATTGACCAGACAGTAAGGTAAAGGAAATGCTGGTGTGAGCACTGCTGGCAAGCTTCTCATCCCTGAAATGAAGAAAATAAGAAATAGTTGTGCACCATGGAGGGGACTCCTAGGAGCTCAATACAGAAGAGAGAGCACTAAAATCACCTTATCCACACTTTGAAGGGTTTATATAACAAAACCCATGCAGGTGTTTTAAATTCTTTAGAAAGTACTGGTATGTTATAACACACTATTTAAAATGTAGCCAGTCCAGGAAGACATTTATCGCAGTCTGTAATTTTTTGAATACCATACAGCAAAAGCAAAATCTGACTAAATTGCTTGACAAATGTATAATTTATATAATGCATGGCTACCAAAATTACTAGCATTTCTGTCTCTATCTCTTAGATTTAGTAGTTCCAAGGAAAGCATTCTGTGACTTTAGGATTTTGATAAAACTCCTAAACCTTAAGTACAAAACATGTTCTTATCTTTCGATAATATGTAATTTGTTGCTGCAGCTTTCCTGTTTTTATCTTTGCTTAAAGCACACAGTAAGGGTCAGCTCAACGGGGAATCGAGGCCCACTACCCCAACAGCAATAATAATGTCATCCAGGGTCAAGAGGCCGGTGAGGTTTTCCTAGTCTAAATGAAGGTAGAGAAGAATTTTCTTTCTACATAATCTATATATATATATAACTCAATGGGGGAGATTTATCAAAATCTGTCAAGAGGAAAAGTTGCCCAGTTGCCCATAGCAACCAATCAGATAGCTTTTTTCATTTTTAAAAAGGCCTCTGAAAAATGAAAGAAGCGAGCAACTTTTCCTCTGGACAGATTTTGATAAATCTCTGTGAATGTGTGTATGTGTGTGTGTATGTGTGTGTGTGTGTGTGTGTGTGTGTATATGTATGTATGTTCCAGCATCACGTCCAAACGGCTAAAGATATTAACATGAAACTTGGCCACATGTTACTTATATGTCAACAACATATAAGTATTTAAGGATTTAACCCCTACTCACCCCTATTTGCCAGGGTCTGGGTTTTTGTTTAAAGTTCCATACAAGTCTATGGGAAATATATGTTACTGCATAACTTCCAAATGGATGGAGATATTTCGATAATACTTGGTCACATGTTACTTATATGTCCACTTAAAATATAGGATAGTTAATTTAACCTTTAACTTTCCCCATTTGTCAGGGTCGTGTTTTTTGTTTAAAGTCCCATACAAGTCTATGGAAAATACATGTTACTGCATAACTTCCAAACGGCTGGAGAATTTTCGATAATACTTGGTCACATGTTACTTATATGTCCAGTTAAAATATAGGATAGTTAATTTAAGCCTTAACTATCCCCATTAGTCAGGGTTTTTATTTAAAGTCCTGTGCAAATCAATGGGAAATGTATGTTCCCACATAACTTCCGTATGGCTGGAGATATTTTAATAATACCTGGTACACATATTACGTATATGCCAAATAAAAAGATATGATAGTTAAATTAACCCTGCCCTACACCCTTATATAAAAGATGGGTTTTTGTTTCAAGTCCCATGCGAGTATATGGGACTTCCAGTACCTTACTCCACAAGCTCCGCTCTGCATCTCCTGGTGAATGTGTCAATCCAGCTTGCAAGCCACACCCCATCTCACAAAGAGAGGAGGTCGGGATAGGAGGTCAGGATAGGAGGTCGAGATATGAGGATGGGATATGAGGACGGGATATGAGGTCCAGATAGGAGGACGGGATAGGAGGTAAGGATATGAGGACGGGATATGAGGTCGGGATAGGAAGTCGGGATAGGAGGTCGAGATATGAGGTCAGGATATGAGGACGGGATATAAGGACAGGATAGGAGGACGAGATAAGAGGACAGGATAGGAGGTCAGGATATGAGGTCAGGATATGATGACAGGATATGAGGACGAGATGTGAGGACGGGACATGAGGACGGGATATGAGGTCGAGATATGAGGACGGAATATAAGGTTGAGATATGAGGACGGAATATGAGGACGGGATAGGAGGACGGGATAGGAGGAAGGGATAGGAGGACGGGATAGGAGGTCGGGATAGGAGGTCAAGATATGAGGACGGCATATGAGGACGGGATATGAGGAAGGGATAGGAGGTCGAGATATGAGGACGGGATAGGAGGTCGGGATATGAGGTTGAGATATGAGGTCAAGATATGAGGTCGGGATATGAGGACGGGATATGAGGTCAAGATTTGAGGAAGGGATATGAGGACGGGATAGGAGGTCGAGATAGGAGGTTGGGATATGGAGTTGGGATGTGACAACAATATATGGGGATGGGATATGAAGTCAAAAGCTTCCTCCTTTGTTGATTTTCCTCCCCAACAAGGATTAGGAAGGAAAAAACGGGCAATGCCGGGTACTCAGCTAGTAAAATTATAAAAACGCCTTTACTAGTTATTGTAGGTTCATAAACAGCTTTACCTATTTCTGATGATGACTTTGCTCTGCATCAGTGGCGTTGCTAGGGTTGGTGTCACCCGGTGCAGTAAAAAATGGCATCACCCCATACTCATACCCCCCCCAGCCTGTTGTGACAGACGCCAGTGGTGTAGCTCGTTGCGGCAAATTATTTCCAGTATAATAATCAAATTTACCAATTGCCACAGAATGATACAGTTCTAGAGAAGTTTTAACCATTTAAAACTAAAGCTCCCAGAATGACCTAAGCAGTGGTGAGGTTATACTGAGAGTTGTTGTTTCACCGATCATAACTGCAGAACTTACAAGGGACTACAGCTCTGATGGAACAGTCAGGCAGCATATACAATGATATCAGTGACTACAGGTGACGTCTTCTCTATAGTCTTTCCTCATCTAATTCAGATGGTACATACTGCCAGGACTTCATCCAGCAAAATCTTATCTTTACAGAACGTGATGCCCAAATGGCTCCTCACTATGTCAGCACATTCTGATCTTTTATATGAAAACAATAATCATTATAACCCTGCTACACACTGCACCCTCTGAATATAATACTGCTACACACTGTATCCTCTGAATATAATACTACCACAGACTGTACCCTCTGAATATAATACTGCTACACACTGCACCCTCTGAATATAATACTACCACTCACTGCACTCTTTGAATATAAT
The DNA here is from genome assembly GCF_029499605.1 of Hyla sarda. Classification (NCBI taxonomy): domain Eukaryota; kingdom Metazoa; phylum Chordata; class Amphibia; order Anura; family Hylidae; genus Hyla; species Hyla sarda. The sequence goes on from NC_079191.1 coordinate 399,642,308, forward strand.
ACTACCACACACTGTATCCTCTGAATGTAATACTGGCACACACTGTACCCTCTGAATATAATACTGCAACACACTGTACCTTCTGAATATAATACTGTCACACACAATTCCCCCTGAATACAATATTATCACACACTGTAACCTCTGAATATAATATTGCCACACACTGTACCCTCTGAATATAATACTACCACAGACTGTACCCTCTGAATATAATACTGCTACACACTGCACCCTCTGAATATAATACTGCCACACACTGTACCCTCTGAATATAATACTGCCACACACTGTACCCTCTTAATATAATACTACCACAGACTGTACCCTCTTAACATAATACTGCCACACACAGCACCTCTGAATATAATACTGCCACACACTGTACCCTCTGAATATAATACTACCACAGACTGTACCCACTGAATTCAATACTGCTACACAATGCACCCTCTGAAAATAATACTGCCACACACTGTACCCTCTGAATATAATACTACCACAGACTGTACCCTCTAAGTATAATATAACCACACACTGCACTCTTTGAATATAATACTGCCACACACTGTACCCTCTAAATATAGTACTAACACACACTGCACCCTCTGAATGTAACACTGGCACACATTGTACCCTCTAAATATAGCTGACAGCTCCAGCTCCTCCATTCTAGTGTACTGCCTCTGCGTTCCCATAGGAAGTACACTTTCTAGCTGTTACGCCTAGCGCTCCGGGTCCCCGCTCCTCCCCGGAGCGCTCACGGCGTCTTTCTCCCTGCAGCTTCCCGGTCAGTCCCGCTGACCGGGAGCGCTGCTCTGTCATGGCCGTTGGGGATGCGATTCGCACAGCGGGACGCGCCCGCTCGCGAATCGCATCCCAGGTCACTTACCCGTTCCCGTCTCCTGCGGTCATGTGCTGGCGCGCGCGGCTCCGCTCTCTAGGGCGCGCGCGCGCCAGCTCCCTGAGACTTAAAGGGCCAGTGCACCAATGATTGGTGCCTGGCCCAATTAGCTTAATTGGTTCCCACCTGTTCCCTGGCTATATCTAGTCTCCTCCCTTGCACTTCCCTGCCGGATCTTGTTGCCCTTGTGCCTAGTGAAAGCGTTTTGTGTGTTTATACCCTGTGTACCAGAACTACTGCTTTCTCCCCTGACTACGAACCTTGCCGCCTGCCCCCGACCTTCTGCTACGTCCGACTTTGCTTCTGCCTACTCCCTTGTACCACGCCTATCTTCAGCAGCCAGAGAGGTGCCGTTGCTAGTGGATACGACCTGGTCACTACCGCCGCAGCAAGACCATCCCGCTTTGCGGCGGGCTCTGGTGAAAACCAGTAGTGTCTTAGAACCGGTCCACTAGCACGGTCCTCGCCATCCCTCTCTGGCACAGAGGATCCACCTCCTGCCAGCCGGCATCGTGACAGTAGATCCGGCCATGGATCCCGCTGAGGTTCCCCAGCAGTCCATCTCTGATCTCACCACGGTGGTCGCCCAGCAATCCCGACAGATCGCCCATCTATCCCACCGGCTGTCGGAAATGTCCACCATTGTGCACCAACTTCAGTCGCAACTGCAGCAGCAATCATCTCCTCCGCCACCTCCTGCACCCCTTCCGCAGCGAGTGGCCACTCCTAGCCTCCGCCTGTCCTTGCCGGACAAATTTAATGGGGACTCTAAGTTTTGCCGTGGCTTTCTTTCGCAATGTTCCTTGCACTTGGAGATGATGTCGGATCAGTTTCCTACTGAAAGGTCTAAGGTGGCTTTCGTAGTCAGCCTTCTGTCTGGAAAAGCCCTGTCATGGGCCACACCGCTCTGGGACCGCGATGACCCCGTCACTGCCTCTGTACACTCCTTCTTCTCGGAAATTCGAAGCGTCTTTGAGGAACCTGCCCGAGCCTCTTCTGCTGAGACTGCCCTGCTGAACCTGGTCCAGGGTAATTCCTCCGTTGGCGAGTACGCCATACAATTCCGTACTCTTGCTTCTGAACTATCCTGGAATAATGAGGCTCTCTGCGCGACCTTTAAAAAAGGCCTATCCAGCAACATTAAAGATGTTCTGGCCGCACGAGAGACTCCTGCTAACCTGCATGAACTCATTCATCTAGCCACTCGCATTGACATGCGTTTTTCTGAGAGGCATCAAGAGCTCCGCCAGGAAAAAGACTTAGATCTCTGGACACCTCTCCCACAGTCTCCACTGCAATCTGCGCCTAGGCCTCCCGCCGAGGAGGCCATGCAAGTGGATCGGTCTCGCCTGACCCTGGAAGAGAGGAATCGCCGTAAGGAAGAGAATCTTTGTCTATACTGTGCCAGTACTGAACATTTTTTGGTGGATTGCCCAATCCGTCCTCCACGTCTGGGAAACGCACGCTCGCACCCAGCTCTCGTGGGTGTGGCGTCTCTTGATGCCAAGTCGGCTTCTCCACGTCTCACGGTACCTGTTCGGATTTCCACTTCAGCCAGCTCTCCCCTCTCAGCCGTGGCCTGCCTGGACTCTGGAGCTTCTGGGAATTTTATTCGGGAATCCTTAGTGAATAAATTCCGCATTCCGGTGACCCGTCTTGTCAAGCCACTCCACGTTTCCGCGGTCAACGGAGCCAGGTTGGATTGTACCATACGCTTCCGCACGGAGCCCCTTCTAATGAGCATCGGATCTCATCACGAGAGGATTGAACTTTTGGTCCTCCCCAATTGCACCTCGGAAATTCTCCTTGGACTTCCCTGGCTTCAACTTCATTCCCCAACCCTGGATTGGTCCACTGGGGAGATCAAGAGTTGGGGGCCCTCTTGTTCCAAGGACTGTCTAAGACCGGTTCCCAGTAACCCTTGCCGTGACTCTGTGGTTCCTCCTGTATCCGCTCCCCCTAAGGTCATTAAGGACTCTGCCTGCCACAGGAAATGCCTCTCCCCCCCTCCCAGTCCCATCAGGCAAACCTCTGTGTCCCCTCATGGCCCTCGTCCTGGTGTCACACTGCCCCGTGCCAGGTCTCGCCCTCTGCCCTCCCTCCCCATTCCTACTCCTGCTGTACTGCCTGCCATTGAGGAAACCATCCATTCCTTCCCGGTGTCCTCATCCCAGGGGAGGCAGTCACCGGACAAAAAAAAGGGGAGACCTAAGGGGGGGGGTACTGTTACGCCTAGCGCTCCGGGTCCCCGCTCCTCCCCGGAGCGCTCACGGCGTCTTTCTCCCTGCAGCTTCCCGGTCAGTCCCGCTGACCGGGAGCGCTGCTCTGTCATGGCCGTTGGGGATGCGATTCGCACAGCGGGACGCGCCCGCTCGCGAATCGCATCCCAGGTCACTTACCCGTTCCCGTCTCCTGCGGTCATGTGCTGGCGCGCGCGGCTCCGCTCTCTAGGGCGCGCGCGCGCCAGCTCCCTGAGACTTAAAGGGCCAGTGCACCAATGATTGGTGCCTGGCCCAATTAGCTTAATTGGTTCCCACCTGTTCCCTGGCTATATCTAGTCTCCTCCCTTGCACTTCCCTGCCGGATCTTGTTGCCCTTGTGCCTAGTGAAAGCGTTTTGTGTGTTTATACCCTGTGTACCAGAACTACTGCTTTCTCCCCTGACTACGAACCTTGCCGCCTGCCCCCGACCTTCTGCTACGTCCGACTTTGCTTCTGCCTACTCCCTTGTACCACGCCTATCTTCAGCAGCCAGAGAGGTGCCGTTGCTAGTGGATACGACCTGGTCACTACCGCCGCAGCAAGACCATCCCGCTTTGCGGCGGGCTCTGGTGAAAACCAGTAGTGTATTAGAACCGGTCCACTAGCACGGTCCTCGCCATCCCTCTCTGGCACAGAGGATCCACCTCCTGCCAGCCGGCATCGTGACACTAGCATTGCTGGGTGACACCATCGCGGGATTACTTCCCACTTGATGGTGTCACCCCACTTGGGGGGTTTCACCTGGTGCAGCCTACCCCCCCCCCCCCTCGCCCCCAATAGCAATGCTACTGCTCTGCATGACAAGTCATAGTGGTGAACTGCGATCAGAAGTCATCTAAAACCATACTAAGAATGAACTTAAACAGAGTATAAACAGCGCATAAGTGGAGAATCCTCAACTCACAATGGCCTCAAGTTAAAGGATTTTCAGCTAACAATGGTCTTAGGACCATTGTAACTTGAAATCTTACTCAACATATAATGTCGCAGACAGTCTGAATCCACGACACATATGAATGCCTGGAAGATCTAACCCAGGGGTCCTCCAACTACGGCCCATGGGCCACATGCCGAGGACATTTATCTAGCTCGCCGGGTGTTTTTGCCGCTGCTGCCTGTCTTTTACTTTTTTTTCTACATGAGAAGGATGGTCATTGGTGGAAGAGGGAGAGGGGGTGGCCGCCGCCGATTGGCTGGCCGGCTGAAGGGCTGGATCATGGGAATTGTAATCCGGCCGCAATCAAGCTTCAGGAACTGAACAGCACAGCCGGACTCCCACTCCAACTCCCACCTCCCAGGATTCAGAGGAAGCCAGGGCATTTGGGAGGGGCCGGCTGCGCGGTACCTTGTGGGCAGTGAAGGTCGGAAGCTGGCTCGCGGGAGAGAGCACAGGAGATTTGACAGACTGAGCATCACAGCGCTGCCTCAGTCTTTTAGAGCAGAGGCAGCTTGGAGGAAGTTGGAGGTAAGATAGATGACACCCACATCCCATGGTCACTACTTGGGCTGCGCTGGTGAGCACTAATTGGGCTGCGCTGGCAAGCACTGATTGGGCAGTGGTGGTGGGCACTGATTGAGCTGCGGCGGTGGGCACTGATTGAGCTGCGCTGGTGAATGGTTCAATGGGCCAATTGACTGTACTTGCTTCCCAGGCCTAAGGCTGCCAGCCCTCCCCTGGCTGTGCCTGACTGGCTCTCCCTCCCTCAGCTCCCTCACTTGCCCCTCGACTCCACTCCCAGTGATATTCCTGTGTGCTGGGGATATATGTCTCTGTGTGGGCATAGTTATTGCTGGTATATTGCTTTTGTAGCGCTGTATATATATATATTGGTATTTTACTAATAGCAATTTGGAATCCCTTGGAAACAATGATGTCAAGAAAGAGAAAAATTGACTCGGAGTATGGGATATTCAAAGAACAGTGGACTTATGATTACTTTTTTCATGCAGTACAAGTAAAGAGCTGTGCGTCTGATATGCCAGAATATAGTGTCTGTGGTCAAAGAATACAATTTGCGTTGACATTATAAAACTCAACATAAAGATAAATATGATTGTTTGGTCGGAGAAGCGAGAAAAGATAAAATATTAAAACAGAAAAATACATTGACAACTCAGCAAAATACTTTTGTGAAGCAGAAGCAGCTAAATATTTCATCACTGCGAGCAAGTTTTCAAGTTGCCAAGCTAATAGCGTGCACTGGCAGACCATTCGTGGAGGGAGAATTTGTTAAAGAATGTCTTCTTTGTGTTGCCAAAGAGATGTGTCCAGAGAAGGCCGATTTATTTGGTACAGTGAGACTTTCAGGATCTACAATTACACAAAGGATTGAAGAAATGAGAGACAATTTGCATCAGCATTTGCAAAACTCGACAAAAAAAACTTTCCTATTTTTCCTTGGCACTCGACGAAAGCAATGATGCGATTCTGCACAACTTCTAATTGAATGACTATTTCCAAGTCACAGAAGAGCTTGCTGCACTGAAAAGCATCAAAGGAACAACTACAGGAGAGGATATCTATGAAAAGGGTTGCCAAACTGTGAATGGTTTGGAGCTGGACTGGGCTAAACTAGCCAGTGTGACAACTGATGGTGCTCCTAGCATGGTGGGGTCTAAGAGAGAAGTAATTGCTCACATTAACCAAGAGATGGACAAACATAACCATTCTCATCCAATAGCCATACACTGCCTCATCCACATTAGGTGTGGTATAGTTCCACCACATTAGGTGCAGTACAGTTCCCCCACAGACATACAGCATTCAGACATATACATTGTATGGCTGGAGGCTGAATGCCTGTGTACTGCCCCACTTCAGTGTTCTGACCACCACTCCTCCGGTCCGGGGTCACGATCTACTGCTATGGCCTATAGACCATAGCAGTAGGTCCCGGGACCAGAGGACCGGTGCGCTTCTTCCTCACAGCCCCGCTCCGCTCCTCTGTTGCTATGGGCACACACAAAGGACGTCAGTGACGTCCCTGTGTCCGCTAACTCCCGGCGGCCCCTGCGTTTTTAAAGTTAATGCGGGGGGGGGGGGGGGGTTGGGGGTGCCGCAGAAAGGTAACAGGGACATCCTTGTTGATTTTTCGGGACACAGGGATGTCCAGAATGGGACGGGGGCCCTTGCGGGCTTCTCAGTGTCAGCCGCGTATCCCCCCCGGGCTGGGCGCCCTAGGCAATTGCCTGGTTTGCCCCGCCCTAACGCCGGCCCTGCCGACTCCACACTATCATTAGACTTTAACATTCTGTTATTTAGTCCTTGTTTAGACACATTTGAGATAGGGGAAAAATGCTGAAAATAGACCCTGACTGTTAGATTAGTTCCTTTCGGACTCGAGCAGGGAGGCGACAGATGGAACGGGGGGGGGGGGGTATCAGACGCTGTCCACGGACCGTATCACGCCCCTAGGCGCTTCATCAGGCCGTACACGTTCACAAACATTCATTGGGCTGGTTACAAATTGTGCTTGTGTCCAGATCAGCAGCACACAATGTTGTTAGGCTAGTGGTGGTGGTGTTGGTGGAGTAGATTACATGACTTACACTTGGTATGTCACCTCGGTGCCACAATAGCTACTGACCACGGCATGCAGGTGGTGAAATTGTCAGGATTGAACTGACTGAAGTTTGATACGGTCAGGTAAAAAGGTCTTAAAAGGGTACTCTGGTGGATTTTTTTTTTTTAAACAACTGGTTCCAGAAAGTTAAACAGATTTGTAAATTACTTCTATTAAATAATGTTAACCCTTCCAGTACTTATCAGCTGCTGTATGCTCCACAGGAAGTTGAGCTGTTGTTTTATGTCTGACCACAGTGCTCTCTGCTGCAGTGGGATGCACGTGACCCTGGTAAGCTACTGCTACTACCCCTGGCAGAAGCACCACCATCATCCGTCAGCATCACTACCAATCCCCCCAGTGGTAATAGCATCAGCTGATAGATAGTGAGGGATGTTACTGATAGGGGGGTGGGGGTGTTGCTGGTGGATGATGGGGGTGCTACTGCCAGGAGGAAGGTGCTGGCAGTAGCACCCCACTGGCAGTAGCACCTCTATCATCCACCAGCAGCACCCCCCCATGTGGCAATAGCACCCCTCATCATCCATCAGCAGGGTGCTACTGCCAGGAGGATGGTGCTGAGCTGATGGATGATGGGGGGCAGTCGTGCCCCCATAAGCAGCACCATCCTCCTGGCAGTAGCACCCCCATCATCCACCAGCAACACCCCTCCCCCCAGCAGTAGCACCCCTCATCATCCATCATCAGATCCTGCTGAAGGATGGTGAGGGGTGTTATTGCCATTGGGGCAGGAGGGGGGGTGCTGCTGATGGACACCATCCTCCTGGCAGGGAGCAGGGGCTGGAGTCTGGCTATGCACTGGTCCAGCAAGGAAATCCTTCGGGGAGGAGGAGGGGGGGGGAGATATACATTATACAGCCATCTATATCGATGGCTGTATATTCTATAGAGTGAATAGAGGTCTACTTACAACCTTATTGCGGCCCTGCACCTCTTCTTCTGTAGACCCACCTCAAGCGATGACAATCCTAGAGGTGGAGCTACACAAGAAGACACTCACAGCCTGCAACTATGGTGGTAAGAATGGCTTACATGTTTTTAGCATACCTTTTTGTTTTAAAATGGCATGTTAAAAATGTATAATGTGAATGGACCTTTTCTGACAGTGTCTTCCCAAACAGGGAGCCTACAGCTGTTGCTAAACTACAACTCCCATCATTCCCAGATAGCCAAAGGCTTTTTGGGAACACGCTGCTTTATGGGTGCGCTCCCCAGTGGAGGGCACAAAAAAATGTTGTAATGTACCATTTTTTGTGCTTTTCTTTTCGTTTCAGATCTGTATATCCTGTGGACTACATCGATGACCTGCATTTCTTAAAAAAACTTAAATAAAATTGTTAACGAGGGCTGGTTGTGGGGGAGTGTTTTTTGTAATAAAATATTTTTTTCCGTGTGGTGTTGTGTTTTTTTTTTACTTTACTTTACAGGCTTAGTAGTGGAAGCCGTCTCATAGACAGAGTCCATTACTAAGCCAGGCTTAACGTTAATCCCAAAAACCAGAAAGCGCAAACAGCCAATTACACTGCTCAAAATAATAAAGGGAACACTAAGATAACACATCCTAGATCTGAATGAATGAACTAATCGTATGAAATACTTTCGTCTTTACATAGTTGAATGTGCTGACAACAAAATCACACAAAAATTATCAATGGAAATCAAATTTACCAACCCATGGAGGTCTGGATATGGAATCACACTCAAAATCTAAGTGGAAAACCACACTACAGGCTGATCCAACTCTGATGTAATGTCCTTAAAACAAGTCAAAATGAGGCTCAGTCGTGTGTGTGGCCTCCACGTGCCCGTATGACCTCCCTACAAGGCCTGGGCATGCTCCTGATAAGGTGGCGGATGGTCTCCTGAGGGATGTCCTCCCAGACCTGGACTAAAGCAGCCGCCAACTCCTGGACAGTCTGTGGTGCAACGTGGCGTTGGTGGATGGTGCGAGACATGATGTCCCAGATGTACTCAGATGTACAATCAGATTAAGGTCTGTGGAATGGATGGGCCAGTCCATAGCATCAATGCCTTCCTCTTGCAGGAACTGCTGACACTCCAGCCACATGAGGCCTAGCATTGTCTTGCATTAGGAGCAACCCAGGGCCAACCGCACCAGCATATGGTCTCACAAGGGGTCTGAGGATCTCATCTTGGTACCTAATGGCAGTCAGGCTATCTCTGGCAAGCACATAGAGGGCTGTGCAGCCCCCCAAAGAAATGCCCCCCCTCACCATTACTGACCCACCGCCAAACCAGTCATGCTGGAGGATGTTGCAGGCAGCAGAACGTTCTCCACGGCATCTCCAGACTCTGTCATGTCTGTAACATGTGCTCAGTGTGAACCTTCTTTCATCTGTGAAGAGCACAGGGTGCCAGTGGTGAATTTGTCAATCTTGGTGTTCTCTGGCAAATGCCAAACTTCCTGCACAGTGTTGGGCTGTAAGCACAAGAGTGAAAGCATCGCCAGCATTAAAAAGGGACCAAAACATCAGCCAAGAAGCATAGGAACTGAGAAGTGGTCTGTGGTCACCATATGCAGAACCACTCCTTAATTGGGGGTGTCTTGCTAATTGCCTATAATTTCCACCTGTTGTCTGTTCTATTTTCACAACAGCATGTGAAATTGATTGTCAATCAGTGTTGCTTCCTGAGTGGACAGTATGATTTCACACAATCATAGTGTCATTGACTTGTAGTTATATTGTGTTGTTTAACTGTTCCCTTTATTTTTTTGAGCTGTGTATTTCCCCGATGCCGGGAAGAGCCAGTACCAAAAAGCCCGTAGCGTCACTAATGACGGTCTTGTGCCTAGGCGGTAACAGGCTGGCATTATTTAGGCTGGGGAAGGCCAGTAACAATGGTCCTTGTATACCCTGGTAACATCAGGCTGTTTCTGCTTGGTTTGTATTTGGCTGAGAATGAAAAGACGGGGAACCACACGTTTTTTTTTCACATTTAAAAAAATACCAACCAAGCAGAAACAACCGGACGATACCAGGGTGGGCGAGGACTATTGTTACTGTCCCTCCCCAGCCTAAATAATGCCAGCCTGTTACCACCTAGGCCCAGGAGCGCCATATTTGATGCTCCGGGCCTGTTACCGCCTAGACCTAGGAGCGCCATATTGTTTTTTTTTTTTTTTTAACATATTACCCCCCCACCCCCACCCCCCGGTGCACTGGAAAGAGAGAAAAGAGATAATCTACCAATTCTCCCATACTCTTATACATCTCTGCAATTGCCTAATTGAGGAGTAAGCCTTCAAATATTCATATTTATTTACTTTATCCACCAAATTCAACCATTCCGTAGCACTTGGGACAGATAACCATACCCTTAAAATCAATAGTTTGGCACAAAACAGAACCTTGTTAATTAACAACGAATGCTTACCCCCTTGGAGCGACTCTCCCAAGATAACTAATCTACCTGTTAACTCTATTTGTATTCCCAATTTACTATTTATGTGTTTCACGACCACTGTTCAATAATCAACTATTTTCCGACAGTTCCATATTACATGTATAAAATCCGCATAGAGCCTGTTTGTGAGCCCATCTTGGCCAGTTGTTTCGGGGACAAATAAGTGTTATACACAATCCGTAGTTGAGTAAATACAGGTGATGTCCTGTATTAGCCGCGGGTACCGGCCGTTGATGGCCGCAGGGACCGCCGCGATAGGGGTGTATTCGCCGTATAAGACGCACCGACTTTTTCCCCCCAGTTTTGGGGAAGAAAAAGTGCGTCTTATACGGCGAATACACCCCTATCGCGGCGGTCCCTGTGGCCATCAACGGCTGGGACCCGATGCTAATACAGGACATCACCGATCACGGTGATGCCCTGTATTAACCCTTCAGACGTGGCGATCAAAGCTGACCGCCGCGTCTGCAGGGAAAGTGACACCGCGGCGGTCCCGAACAGCCAGACTGAATAGCCGGGTTAGTGCTTACAGGACACCGGGAGGGACCTTACCTGCCTCCTCGGTGTCTTCTCCGTTCAGGGATCCCCTGTATGGCCGGCGCTCTCCTTCCTCGTCATCACGTCATCGCGTACGTGCGTCGGCGTCCGTAACGACGTGATGGCGGTGACGGAGAGCGAGGATACCCGGCCGGCAGCAGAGACGTTCCGGAGTGACGGGGACACGGCGACAGTGATGGAGCGACATCCAGGGCAGCGGTGACGGGTCCGGAGCGGCGGGGACACGTGAGTATTACCTCCTATGCAGTGGTCTTCAATCTGCGGACCTCCAGATGTTGCAAAACTACAACTCTCAGCATGCTGGGAATTGTAGTTTTGCAACATCTGGAGGTCCGCAGGTTGAAGACCACTATTGGGTTCAAAATCTTAATTTTTTTAGATTTTTCACCTATAAATTGGGTGCGTCTTATACGCCGGTGCGTCCTATAGGGCGAAAAATACGGTAATTGAAATATTGGGAATAGTCTTCAATATATTACCCCACTGTGTCTCTGAGATTTCCCCCATCCACTTAGCCCATAATGAGCTGTATTTCAAATTTATTTTCTTCCTATTATCTTTCACCAATACCCCGTATATTGTAACCATTAATTTCTTCTTGTGATCCTTTTTATTCATTAACTCTAACACTCCGTGTTTCTGTATTAGCAAATAATTTTTGTGTTCCACACTGCGATATGCGTGACTTAATGATATAAATCTAAAATATTGATTTCTATTAAGTGCATAGTTATCTATTAAATAATCAAATGTGACCATTCTACCTCCCAACATTATTTGTGACACACATTTAATTCCGGCGCCATATTTGATGTTCTGGGCCTGTTGGTACCGGCTCTTCCCAGAACCCCTGGGGCGGTGGGTATCGAGGTAATAATTGGAGTTTAGCGCTAGCTGTTTTTGGGGCTAACTCTAAGCCCGACTTAGTAATGGATTCCGTCTATAAGACAACTTTCACTACTAAGACTGAAAAGTAAATAAAAAAAACACAACACACAGAAAAATATATTTTATTACAAAAAACAATCCCTTACAACCAGCCCTCATAAACATTTCATTTAAATAAAAAAAGGCCGGTCATTGACTTAGTTCACCAAATCCATAGTAATCCTCAGCATACACATATCTGAAATCAGAAGAAAAGTACAGAAAATGGGTTAGTAAATTTTGGCAGTGTGTTCCCAAACAAGGAGCCTCCAGCTGTTGCTAAACTACAACAATCATGATGATGAGGCTGACATGAGGAGGCACAGCAATGGGGGGTCAGGAGGGTGATGATGAGGAGGAACAGTAATGTGGGGGTTGGGGGGGTGATGATGAGGGTGACATGAAAGAGCATTTGGGGGGGTTAAGGATGCTTGGGATACTGAATCAGGCACAGTATATAAAATGGAAGTGGGTGACCATGGAGGGCATGAGGCACAATATATAATATATGGGGGCACTAGTGTATAATTTATTTATGGGGCACAGTTTGTTTTGCATTTCAAAAGGAATAGTGTATATTGGAAGGTATATATATGGGGTAAACATTTTTTATGGGCTACAGTATGTTGCGGTATTATGTTTAGAGGGTACAGTGTGTGGCAGTATTTTATTCAGAGGGTACAGTTTGGGACAGGGTTATATTCTGAGGGAGCGCAGTGTGCGTGTGGTAGTATTATATTTAGAGGATACAGTGTCAGGTTGGGTTATATTAATTATTGTTTTCATATAGAGGCTCAGAATCCGCTGACACAGTGAGGAGCCATCTGAGTTCTAGTCAAGTTCTACAGAGTGAAATTTTAGCTGGAACAAGTCCCGGCGGTATATACCAAATGAATTCCATAAGGAAAGACTATATAGAAGATGTCACCTGAAGTCACTGATATCATTGTGTATTCTCCTCACCATAGAAAAGACATCACCTGTAGTTACTGATATCATTGTGTATTCTCCTCACTATAGAGAAGATGTAACCTGTAGTCACTGATATCATTGTGTATTCTTCTCACTATAGAGAAGATGTCACTTGTAGTCACTGATATCATTGTGTATTCTCCTCACTATAGAGAAGACGTCACCTGTAATCACTGATATCATTGTGTATTCTTCTCACTATAGAGAAGACGTCACCTGTAGTCACTGATATCATTGTGTATTCTCCTGACTATACAGAAGACGTCACCTGTAGTCACTGATATCATTGTGTATTCACCTCACTATAGAGATGTCACCTGTAGACACTGATATCATTATGTATTGTCCTCACTATAGAGAAGACGTCACCTGTAGTCACTGATATCTTTGTGTATTCTCCTCACTATAGAGAAGATGTCACCTATAGTCACTGATATCATTGTGTATTCTCCTCACTATAGAGAGGACGTCACTTGTAATCACTGATATCTTTGTGTATTCTCCTCACTATAGAGAAGAAGTCACCTGTAATCACTAATATCATTGTATATTCTCCTCACTATAGAGAAGATGTCACCTGTAATCACTGATATCATTGTGTATTCTTCTCACTATAGAGAAGACGTCACCTGTAATCACTGATATAATTGTATATTCTCCTCACTATAGAGAAGATGTCACCTGTAATCACTGATATCATTCTGTATTCTCCTCACTATAGAGAAGACGTCACCTGTAGTCACTATAAAACCATAGAAAAAATAAATGGCACCGATACCTCACAAACGTAGACCATCAGAAGGACAATATAGCACCTGAACAGGTAGCCAAGTAATCTCCAGCAGCGGCGGTGCTAGAACAAAGTGAACAGTAATCACCAGTATGTATGCCAAAGAAAAAAAAGTGCTCTGCACTCACCGCTAGATGCTGGTTGTACGGCTTCCATCTCGGACTGATGCTCCGGCACGGCTCACAGGACTTGTAAGTTCTGATGATGATGGATGAAACAACAACTCATAGCATAACCTTACCAGTACTTAGATTCTACTGGGTGCTGTTGTTTCACAAGGTATAAACTTATTTAGCACTTTCCCCTTACTTGCCAGATATGTGTGTATCTAATATTTAGATCACACAGAGAACCCAATTATTGAAAATCAACCAATGACCTAAATAATGATAAACCAAGTGAGGTCTCATCAGTGCTCTGTACAGCGGCATAAGCACTTCCCTCTCTACTGCTAATACCTCTCCCTATACACCCATGAGCAGTAACTTTGATTTCTTTCAACATATTTCTTGTTATATGCGAAAAAATGATTGCTTCTACTGCACCAGGTGACACCAGCACTAGCAACACCACTGCTCTGCTGAAACCTCTGTTCGTGTCAGGAACTGTCCAGAGTATGAGCAAATCACCATAGCAAACCTCTCTTGCTCTGGGCAGTTCCTAATACGGACAGAGGTGGCAGCAGAGAGCACTGTGGTCAGACTGGAAAGAACTACACAACTTCCTCTGGAGCATACAGCAGCTGATTAGTACTGGAAGGATTAAGACTTTTTAATAGAAGTAATTTAAAAATCTGAATAACTTTCTGGCACCAGTTGATTTCTGAAAAATAGTTTTCCACCGGAGTACCCCTTTAACAAATGTTGGATAATAATTGCTGTAATTTATTAATCACATTATCAGGGACACCCTTACCAATAAAGTGTTAGTAACAGCTCAGGCATAGAGATATGAATGCAGATGTTCTCACTACCTCGTTCTGAAACGCCGGCCTACAAAGAAGTTAGTGTTCATTAAGGTGTTAATCATATGATTTTCCATTTTGTATTTTGTACCCTGAAACTATCTACGAGCCAATATTCAGAAGTCTTGCTGACAATTGTTTCTGTCAGTCTTGTGTGAAGATCACACAAGGGATTTGATTAGGATGTACTTCACATAGAACTCTAGAGATTGAACGCTGTGATGACGGAAAATATGGATAGGTAGCACAACATGCTGATGGAAGCATCTCTGCTCCACAGTATTTGATTTTTGGGGCATTTGTATAGAAACATTTTTTTTTTTAAAGTTCTTTCAGGTTTGTGTCATTCTGAGGTGCAGCTATAGGGTAATTGTCTTCAAACTGTGAACCTCAAGATGTTGCAAAACTACAACTTCCAGCATGCCCGGACAGCCAATCTATCTTGGGAATATGTTCCCTATATAATGGGAGTTTCTACGCCTCAACAATAAGTCACCAAGAAGGCATTCAATTCCGGCATAGGGTTGCAGGTAGCTACTGTATCGTGTAGTATCAAAGCAGCTTTGTTATATGCTGTCAGACGCACATAGCTGTGACATGCTGAGAGCGTCTGTAATATAACACAATGTGGTCCTTTCTGAACATTTTATCTATAATTCATTGATCTTGAATGTCAAAAACATGTCAGGAACCCCTTATACACCTTTTTCTCGCTCCTATTAGCATGGACTGGTGGGAGAAGGAGCCTGGAGAAGTCATTGATGCTTATTCAGTATACGACTGTCCTGGCATATGCTCAGAATGCTCTAAGGAAAAACTGCACTGTTCTATTGTGCTTTTATTCTTGCCCCAACCACAGCCCTTGATAATGAGCATGTGGGGCAGAGGTGTTCATTTCGAAATAAAAAATGTTCTGTTGCTTGTATAGCATTATCCTATTCTGTAGTGCTATACAGAAATGGTCATCAGGGGCATCAATCCTTGTCCTCAGTGGTGTTCACAATCTAAGTTCCCGTGTTTTAGTAAAACACTCACTAGGGCCAAATTAAGAAGTCAATAAACTGACCAGTATGTTTTTGTAAATGATGTGTTTGCTTGGGTTCCAATTTAGGACAGTGCTACAAGGCAACAATGCTGTAAATTGCAAAGGTAAAAAAGTATGAAAGGGTACCGTATATACTCGAGTATAAGCCGACCCGAGTATAAGCCGAGGCCCCTAATTTCAACCCAAAATCCCAGGAAAAGTTATTGACTCGAGTATAAGCCTAGGGTGGGAAATACCTCATCCCCCCATGTAATCATCCAGACCTGTCATTAACATCCTCATCATCATCCCCTTGTCATCATCACACACATCCCCCCTTCATCATCCCCTTATCATCCCACACATCCCCCCTTCATCATCCCCTTATCATCCCACACATCCCCCCTTCATCATCCCCTTATCATCCCACACATCCCCCCTTCATCATCCCCTTATCATCCCACACATCCCCCCTTCATCATCCCCTTATCATCCCACACATCCCCCCTTCATCATCCCCTTGTAATCATCCCACACCCCCCCTTCATCATCCCCACCCCCCTTCATCATCCCCACACCCCCCCCTTCATCATCCTCTTCTCATCATTCGCCCTCAGTGGTCTTCAACCTGCGGACCTCCAGAGGTTTCAAAACTACAACTCCCAGCAAGCCCGGGCAGCCATCGGCTGTCCGGGCTTGCTGGGAGTTGTAGTTTTGAAACCTCCGGAGGTCCGCAGGTTGAAGACCACTGCGGCCTTCAACATCATTCAGCCCCCTCTCACCCCCTTTAGTTCTGAGTACTCACCTCCGCTCGGCGCTGGTCCGGTCCTGCAGGGCTGTCCGGTGAGGAGGTGGTCCGGTGGGATAGTGGTTCCGGGCTGCTATCTTCACCGGGGGCGCCTCTTCTCCGCGCTTCCGGCCCGGAATAGAGGCGTTGCCTTGACAATGACGCAGAAGTACGTTGGCAATGAACGCACCTCTGCGTCGTTGTCACGGCAACGTGACTATTCTGAGGCCGGGCCCGAAGCGCTTAGAAGAGGCCTCCCCGGTGAAGATAGCAGCCCGGAACCACTATCCCACTGGACCACCTCCTCTCCGGACAGTCCTGCAGGACCGGACCAGCGCCGAGCGGAGGTGAGTATTCAGAACTAAAGGGGGTGAGAGGGGGCTGGATGATGTTGAAGGCCGCAGTGGTCTTCAACCTGCGGACCTCCGGAGGTTTCAAAACTACAACTCCCAGCAAGCCCGGACAGCCGATGGCTGCCCGGGCTTGCTGGGAGATGTAGTTTTGAAACCTCTGGAAGTCCGCAGGTTGAAGACCACTGCGGGTGGGGGAGTTCACTCGAGTATAAGCCGAGGGGGGTGTTTTCAGCACGAAAAATCGTGCTGAAAAACTCGGCTTATACTCGAGTATATACGGTAATTTGGTCAGGGAAGAGTGCAAACTATCGATGTCACCCACACCTCTGGCCTTGTCTATTTAACAATCTGCTGCTAAGTTACAGTTTCTTAACTGGGCGACGAACCCTGTACTTAACTTAGTGCAGAGTGTAACACAGTCATATCTTGCAAAACAAAATCAAATGGTCAGAAAATAAAGTTAAAAAAACAATAGGTAAAAAGCAAACAGGTCAATGATTATGAACTAGATGCAAAGAACACAAATTTATGGCAGACTAACAGGGGGGAATAAGAGGAGGAGCAAAGAGGTACCAAATCAGCAGACTAAAGAATGGTAAGGAAACAGGCAGGAGGTCAAAGAAACTATTGTAGACAATAACAGACGTGAACACGGGTGAGGGAATGAACCGCAAACACAAGCAAAGAGAATGCTCACAACCAGGATTTAATAATCTGCCAAGCAGGGAGTGTCCCATTGCTCCAGACATAGGTAACCCAGCACTTCAGCAGGAAAAAGGAAGCAGAAGCTGTCAATCACTGGCATCCAGACCTCCAGCGTGCAGTAAGGAAAATGCCAAACGGATCATTACATTTACATGTACACTTACTCTAGGAGTGTGGTGAGCTGAATGTATCTTTCCTTGTACACAGGACAACACGTAACGCTGACAATGAGGATTGGCAGTATCGGAATGGTGTAAGTTTTGAATCTGCAGCACATGAGTTCAGGTTTCTTTATTTTTTTTCCTCCAACTTGAGCAGTTTAGAATCTCCTGAAGCCCCCTTTAAAGGATTTTCAATCATAAGTGAGGAAGGAAAAAATATTTCCGCTCACCCTTCCAAAAGCAAGTCCAATAGTCCCTAACTGGCCAGGTGCACGGAGCGTGATAGCCACAATCACGGTGTAGACTGAGAGAAAGGAAACTCCCTGGGGGAGAGAACCAGCACTCCAGATTCCAGTCTGGATACAGTAAAAATTGAAAGCTTTATTTCTATCTTCTTAAAATCTTTAAGAAGATAGAAATAAAGTTTTCGATTTTACTATATCCTGACTGGAATTTGGAGTGCTAGTTCTCTCCCCCAGGGAGTTTCCTTTCTCTCAATTTTTAATCACGTTTCTCAAGCATTATGTTAGGAATTTACTGTCAGCGTCCAGTAACAACAACAATGCTGGGAGTGATCATTTTCAAGGTTGGTATGGCCACCAGACAAACTCTAGCAAGAGTTGCTCGTCCAGTCAGTGGCTTAGGATGCCCAGTCTATCAGGGCTTTTGTTTAACATCCAATCAGAGCTGAGATGGGGAATTTAATTTCTGACATTTACTCAGGATTAGTGCCTGTGATTCTTTATGTGTCTTGGCCTCTCTGTAGTTGCTGTTAGGATTCGGCAGGCTGGATGTGGATCCTCTGTGTCAGTGAGGGATTGGCGTGGACCGTGTCGGTGGACCGGTTCTAGGTTGCTACTGGTATTCACCAGAGCCCGCCGCAAAGCGGGATGGTCTTGCTGCGGTGGTAGCAACCAGGTCGTATCCACCGGCAACGGCTCAACCTTTCTGACTGCTGAGAAGGCGTGGGACAAAAGGACTAGACAGAGGCAAGGTCAGACGTAGCAGAAGGTCGGGGCAGGCGGCAAGGTTCGTAGTCAATGGCGATAGCAAGAGGTCAGGAACACTGGTAAGGCAAACACTATAAACGCTTTCTCTGGCACAAGGCAACAAGACTCGGCAAGGCAGTGAGGGGGAAGTGAGGTATATATGAGCAGGGAGCAGGTGGAGGCTAATTAGACTGATTGGGCCAGGCACCAATCATTGGTGCACTGGCCCTTTAAATCTTAGAGAGCTGGCGCGCGCGCGCCCTACGGAGCGGAGCCGCACGCGCCAGGACGTGACAGCCGGGGACCGGGACAGGTGAGTGACTTGGGATGCGATTCGCGAGCGGGAGCATCCCGCTATGCGAATCGCATCCCCGCCGGCCGTGTCAGTGCAACGCTCCCGGTCAGCGGGTCTGACCGGGGCGCTGCAGATAGAGGAACGCCGCGAGCGCTCCGGGGAGGAGCAGGGACCCGGAGCGCTCGGCGTAACAGTACCCCCCCTCAGGTCTCCCCCTCTTTTTGTCCGGTTGTCGCTCCACATGGGACGAGGACATTGGGAGCGATTGCAGAGTCTCCTTCTGGAGGACAGAGAAGTCCTGGGTACACTCATCAACGGCAGGCAGTACAGAAGGAGTGGAAATGGGGAGGGGGGGCAGAGGGTGAAGCTTGGCACGGGGCAGAGTGTTACCAGGACGGGGGCTATGAGGAGGAAACACTGAGGTTTGACTGACGGGACTGGGAGCAGACGCGAGGCATTTTTTGTGGCAAGAAGCACCCCAGCTCTTGATCTCCCCGGTGGTCCAGTCAAGGGTAGGAGAGTGGCGTTGGAGCCATGGCAGACCGAGGAGGACTTCAGATGTGCAGTTGGGCAAAACAAAAAATTAAATTTTTTCCTGATGCTGTCCAATGCTCATGAGCAGGGGTTCTGTGCGGTAACGCACAGTGCAGTCCAACTTTACTCCGTTGACCGAGGAAATGTAG
Source organism: Hyla sarda (assembly GCF_029499605.1). Lineage (NCBI taxonomy): Eukaryota > Metazoa > Chordata > Amphibia > Anura > Hylidae > Hyla > Hyla sarda. The sequence goes on from NC_079191.1 coordinate 399,661,691, forward strand.
AGCGGCTTGACGAGACGGGTCACAGGGATGTTGAACTTATTAACAAAAGAGGCCAAAATGAAATTTCCCGCAGAACCAGAGTCCAAGAAGGCCATAGCTGAGAAGGAAGAGTTGGCAGAAGGAGAAATCCGCACGGGCACAGTGCGATGTGGAGAAGCAGACTTCATACCAAGAGACGCCACACCCACGTGAGCTGGGTGCCGTGCGTTTCCCAGACATGGAGGACGAATAAGGCAATCCACCAAGAAATGTTCGGTACTAGCGCAGTACAGACATAAATTTTTTTCTCTCCGGCGGCGAGTCCTCTCTTCATGGGTCAGGCGAGACCGATCCACTTGCATAGCCTCCTTGGCGGGAGGCACAGGGGTAGATTGCAAAGGATACTGTGAGAGAGGTGCCCAGAGATCAAGGTCTTTTTCCTGGCGGAGCTCCTGGTGTCTTTCAGAAAAACGCATGTCAATACGGGTGGCCAAATGTTCATGCAGGTTGGCAGGAATTTCTCGTGTGGCCAGCACATCCTTGATGTTACTGGATAGGCCTTTTTTAAAGGTCGCGCAGAGGGCCTCGTTGTTCCAAGATAATTCAGAGGCGAGGGTACGAAATTGGATGGCGTATTCTCCTACAGAAGAATTTCCCTGGACCAGGTTCAGCAAGGCAGTTTCGGCAGAAGAAGCTCGGGCTGGTTCCTTGAAGACACTACGAACCTCAGCGAAGAAGGACTGTACAGTGGCAGTGACAGGATCATTGTGGTCCCAGAGCGGTGTGGCCCATGACAGGGCCTTCCCAGACAGGAGACTAACCGCGAAAGCCACCTTCGACCGTTCTGTAGGAAATTGGTCCGACAACATCTCCAAATGTAGGGAACATTGTGACAGGAAACCACGGCAAAGTCTAGAGTCCCCATCAAATTTGTCTGGCAGGGACAAGCGGAGGCCAGGAGCGGGCACTCGCTGCGGAGGAGGTGCAGGAGCAGGTGGAGGAGATGGTTGCTGCTGTAGCTGTGGCAGAAGTTGCTGTAGCATGGCGGTCAACTGCGACAGCTGCTGTCCTTGTTGGGCGAACTGTTGTCCAAGTTGCTCTATCTGTTGCGACTGCTGGGCGACCACCGTGGTAAGGTCAGCGACAACTGGCAGCGGGACCTCAGCGGGATCCATGGCTGGATCTACTGTTAGGATTCGGCAGGCTGGATGTGGATCCTCTGTGTCAGCGAGGGATTGGCGTGGACCGTGTCGGTGGACCGGTTCTAGGTTGCTACTGGTATTCACCAGAGCCCACCGCAAAGCGGGATGGTCTTGCTGCGGCGGTAGCAACCAGGTCGTATCCACCGGCAACGGCTCAACCTCGCTGATTGCTGAGAAGGCGTGGGACAGAAGGACTAGACAGAGGCAAGGTCAGACGTAGCAGAAGGTCGGGGCAGGCGGCAAGGTTCGTAGTCAATGGCGATAGCAAGAAGTCAGGAACACTGGTAAGGCAAACACTATAAACGCTTTCTCTGGCACAAGGCAACAAGATCCGGCAAGGCAGTGAGGGGGAAGTGAGGTATATATGAGCAGGGAGCAGGTGGAGGCTAATTAGACTGATTGGGCCAGGCACCAATCATTGGTGCACTGGCCCTTTAAATCTTAGAGAGCTGGCGCACGCGCGCACACCCTAAGGGGCGGAGCCGTGCGCGCCAGGACGTGACAGCCGGGGACCGGGACAGGTGAGTGACTTGGGATGCGATTCGCGAGCGGGCGCGTCCCGCTATGTGAATCGCATCCCCGCCGGCAGTGTCAGTGCAACGCTCCCAGTCAGCGGGTCTGACCGGGGCGCTGCAGATAGAGGAACGCCGCGAGCGCTCTGGGGAGGAGCAGGGACCCGGAGCGCTCGGCGTAACAGTTGCTAAACAAGAAATTGGTTGAGTATGGAAATGACCTGTGCAGCTTGAATTCATTTTAGTGAATACTACCTCCCGATCATTGCCTTTTTAAAGGGATTATCCAACATGGAATGCAATCAATCGAAGAAATGGTATCGCACTCACCGGTACTGCAAACTTCTTACTTTTTGGTAACTCACATGAAGGAATCAGAGATAGACATACAATGGCGGGGGTGTACAGATAGGTACACTTCCTCTGGCCTCAACACACATCATTACGTCATAAAATATATATATATATATATATATATATATATATTACGTCATCTAAAAACATTATAAAAAGCTAAGGTCATTCCTATAATTGAGACCCATCAGTCGAAATGCATTGCGTTTCATTATTAGTTTAGCAACTTTTTGCAACAAGATCTTATTTCTGTCTCCTCCTTTCCTGGGTAGGTTAACTCTTTCAAGTCCTGCAAATTTCAGCACAGACGTATCTGCTCCGTGTGCCTCTATTACATGTGTGTTGAGGCCAAAGAAAGTGCCGGCAGGCGCCAAATCGCGATCGCCTTCTATCAATACACCCCCGCCATTGTATGTCTATCTCTGATTCCTTCAAGTGAGTTACCAAAAATAAAGTAAGAAGTTTGCAGTACCGGTGAGTGCGATATCATTCCTTCTATTGATTGCATTCCATGAACTTGCCAGTTCGTATGTCAGCACCACAGATTGCTGCAGGACGAGGATACCACATTAGTGGAGGGAAGTGTTGATTCGTACCTGACTAGAGCAGATTGCATCACACCTGCGCTGGACTATTATCCAACATGGACATGCCTACCAAGGATCTGTGTGTTGGTGGTAAATGGCCGTGTCCTGTGTCCCCCATCAGACTGCTGGCTTGTTCTTGTAAACTGTTTCTGTGGCCTCCCTCAGACTACAATCTCCAGGATCCTTTGTTACAGGGTGGGATGTGACTTATTTCACTCAGTAAAACATCGGTTACCCCACCTAGTGCAGCACAGTACCATTGTAATTTCATCAGGTTACTGTCTTCACACACAACAGATGAAGCAGCCAAGCCCACTTTCAGCACCTGACTTGTGATGTATTGTCTCGGGCTGCACAACAAGCTGGGAAAAGTCTGAGACAAAATTCATTTTGTAGGCTGCAGAAAATAAACTTCCAGGGAAAATAAAGACAAAGAAATTTGATACCAGCCACTAAACACAGGTAAGTGAAGTATATTAGTAACTAGACTGACTTTGCTGCCCCTGTCTTTCATTTAACCCCTTAAGGACGCAGGACGTAAATGTACGTCCTGGTGAGGTGGTACTTAACGCACCAGGACGTACATTTACGTCCTGTGCATAACCGCGGGCATCGGAGCGATGCCCGTGTCATGCGCGGCTGATCCCGGCTGCTGATCGCAGCCAGGGACCCGCCGGCAATGGCCGACGCCCGCGATCTCGCGGGCGTCCGCCATTAATCCCTCAGGTGCCGGGATGAATACAGATTCCGGCATCTGCGGCAGTGCGCGATTTGAATGAATGATCGGATCGCCCGCAGTGCTGCTGCGGGGATCCGATCATTCATAACGCCGCACGGAGGTCCCCTCACCTTCCTCCGTCCGGCTCCCGGCGTCTCCTGCTCTGGTCTGTGATTGAGCAGACCAGAGCAGAAGATAGCCGATAACACTGATCTGTTCTATGTCCTATACATAGAACAGATCAGTATTAGCAATCATGGTATTGCTATGAATAGTCCCCTATGGGGACTATTCAAGTGTAAAAAAAAATGTAAAAAAAAGTGTAAATAAAAAAGTAAAACGTCCGTTTTTTCTTATTTTACCCCCAAAAAGCGTAAAAATTTTTTTTATATACATATTTGCTATCGCCTCGTGCATAAATGTCCGAACTATTAAAATAAAATGTTAATGATCCCGTACGGTGAACGGCGTGAACGGAAAAAAAAAAAGTCCAAAATTTCTACTTTTTTAATACATTTTATAAAAAAAAATTATAAAAAATGTATTAAAAGTTTTTTATATGCAAATATGGTATCAAAAAAAAGTACAGATCACGGCGCAAAAAATGAGCCCCCATACCGCCGCTTATACGGAAAAATAAAAAAGTTAGAGGTCATCAAAATAAAAGGATTATAAACGTACTAATTTGGTTAAAAAGTTTGTGATTTTTTTTAAGCGCAACAATAATATAAAAGTATGTAATAATGGGTATCATTTTAATCATATTGACCCTCAGAATAAAGAACACATGTCATTTTTACCATAAATTTTACGGCGTGAAAACGAAACCTTCCAAAATTAGCAAAATTGCATTTTTCGTTTTAATTTCCCCACAAAAATAGTGTTTTTTGGTTGCGCCATACATTTTATGATATAATGAGTGATGTCATTACAAAGGAAAACTGGTCACGCAAAAAACAAGCCCTCATACTAGTCTGTGGATGAAAATATAAAAGAGTTATGATTTTTAGAAGGCGAGGAGGAAAAAATGAAAACGTAAAAATTAAATTGTCTGAGTCCTTAAGGCCAAAATGGGCTGAGTCCTTAAGGGGTTAAAGAACCAAAAATCCCGGAATAACCCTTTAACAACTAGGGGTATCTCAGAATCTAGACTAGTTTAAACAATCCCTTAATGCAAAACCCCTTCCTGATGAAGAGCTGATTGTCTATTATCTCTGGGATAAGCCACCAGCGAGTCCACACTTTTTCTAAATATGAGAAAGTCACCAAAATCATGGACAAGACAAGTCCAGTCTAAAATAGTGATCTCCATACTGTGGACCACCAGTTTTTGCAAAACGACAACTCCCAGCATGCCCGGAACGCCAACGGCTGTTTGGGCATGCTGGGAGTTGTCGTTTTGCAAAAGATGGAGGTCCACAGGTTGGAGACCTAGGATCTTAAAGAAGGCTTGACGAACAGGCCTAATCTCTTTAATGTAAAATTACAAAGCAATAAATAAATTAATTAATAAAACTAAATAAAATTAAAAAATAAAATTAATTAAACGTAACCTGCAAATATCAAACTTAACAAAGCATGTGTTTGCATGAATGAGTTTGTGATTTCCTTAGTAATTAAAAAGATGGTAATTACTAAGGCGTCTTGGATCAATGGTTCACTTCACTATCATAAAATTACATATAAAGCAACACACTGCACAATCCATAGGGTATACCGGTATAAGTACTAAAAAGGTAAAGTGCCGTGTGCATAAAGTGCCAAAAAGAGTAAAGTACAACAGTGCATAACATAAGGCATACAATACCCACTAAATCACAAAGAATGAAACACAATGCAGGGACCAGGATGGTGCCACTACTACGCATGCTTCGGAATGCAAACCTTTGCATGGGAGGCATTGCCGTCTATGGGGCAATCAGTAGGTGCTGCCTGCACTCGGAATCTCCAGACAGATTTCGGCCATCCGGATATTATGCAGTGTGAACCCAGCCTTATAATCTAACTTTTAGGCCAAATTCTGCTGCCTGAAGGTACAATACAGATGAATGGGTTTTCTGTTAACCCATTCAGACTGCATAATTTTCTGGGTAAAATTTCTGCCAGAAAACCCGCTCAATGTTCTGACGGTATTGGCGCCGCAGACATCAGGACGGCAATGTCCGTGCAGTCCTTCTGGTAAATTTCTTAGTGCAGCCACTGAATGAGTCGGCGCTGGCCGCGCAAAAAATTTACCAGCCGTGGAATCTGTAGTGCGAACCCGGCCTTATCGTTCAACACATTGGAACATAATGGAAATGCACCTAAGTGCGCCCAAATGAACAAACAGGTTGTCATTTATTGGATTTCATATGTGAAAGATCGCAGAGGAAAAAGACGCCAAAAACAGGGCAGAAAATGTATTAAATGACTCAGGCTGTGAAAAAGTAGGATGCCATGCCCACATTTCCACATTTCGGATAAATAGTGGAAAGTGATGACTTTCTCTAAAAAAAAAAAAAATTAATTTGTCGCATGTTTGGCGCACAGGTGAAATGCATTGCCCTATACTTTTTCCCCCCACAATTTATACTGAGCTCCGCAAGTAAATGAGGGGTGTTGTGTCATTTCTATTTTGTTCTTTTCTCATTTCTACGTTTTCCCATATCATTGGCATTTATCTCAGCAACGCATCACGGCGAAGCCTCACAGAGTTCCTGGCAGGGAGACATTAGTGCCATTCCAGCAAAAGCAGATGCCAAAATGTCGTAAGTGACTTAATTTGACATGCTCATTTAGTAGTACATTTCAGTTTCCAGGACAACAATGCGGATCTACCACACACGGTTCTGTAGTCCTAGCTGTAGAATACTTCTGTCAGCTCCACATTCCCTATCATAGCCATTTCTCCCCTGTCTCTGTTCACCTTTGCTAATGGGTTTGCATAACCTTTTAATAATGCATGCGAAAAATGTCTGAAGGAACACTTCACTACTAAATTTGGCCTAGATAAAGTGTTGTGTACATAGGAGGCATATGTCTTATAAATAGGACTTGCAGAGTATGTAAAGAATGCTGGGTGAGAACCTGCGACCAGGATCCACAGCAGGAACATTCTTAAAGGGGTTATCCAGGAATAGAAAAACAGAGCTACTTTCTTTAAAAAATAAAAAAAATGCTACCCATCTCTCTCCAGGTTGGGTGTGATTCTGCAGCTCAGTTCCATTGAAGTGAATGGAGCCAAGTTGTAAAACCACACCCAATCTGGAGACAGACTTGGAGCTGTTTTGTAAGAAATTTGCTGTGTATTTCTATTCCTGGATAACCCCTTTAAACTTATACCCACTCCCCACCCTGCGTTAGGTTCTCATGAGGAACTGAGCTTATTGTTGCCCCCTTTTCAGTAATGCATAGAGTACTCTTATGATCATAACTTAAATCCATAAAATAAGGAAAAAAATTGTGCGGCCCCTGTGCAAGGTACCCGGGTCCCTTGGCCCCATATTGTTTTCTACAGCTATAGTGTTACCAAATGCACCAATAGGTCTAGAAAAAAATAGTGGCATTTGGGCAACCTATAAATGAAAATGAGAGGCAACCTATAAATGAAAAATAGCACTTTGTGCTATTACAGTCACTGTTCGGGTGGCAATTACCTTTAAAGGGGTACTCCGATGAAAAACTTTTTTTTTTTTAAATCAACTGGTGCCAGAAAGTCAAACAGATATGTAAATTACTTCAATTTAAAAATCTTAATCCTTCTAGGACTTATCAGCTGTTGTATACTACAGAGCAAGTTCTTTTCTTTTTGAAGAACTCTGCTGACACCTCTGTCCATGTCAGGAATTGTCCAGAGCAGGAAAGGTTTGCTATGGGGATTTTCTCCTGCTCTGGACAGTTCCTGACATGGACAGAGCTGTCAGCAGAGAGCACTGCGGTCAGGCTGGAAATAATACACAACTTCCTATGGAGCATACAGTAGCTGATAAGTACTGAAAGGGTTAAGATTTTTAAATAGAAGTAATTTACAAATAAATCTGTTTAACTTTCTGGCCCCAGTTGTTTTCTAAAAAAAAAAAAAAAAAAAAAATTCCACTAGAGTATCCCTTTAAAGTTCCTGGCTCTGTCTCAGGTCTTTGTTAAAGGGGTATTCCAGGAAAAAACTTATATATATATATATATATATATATATATATGTATATATATACATCTCAACTGGCTCCAAAAAAGTTAAACAGATTTGTAAATTACTTCTATTAAAAAATCTTTATCCTTTATCCAATAATTATCAGCTGCTGAAGTTGAGTTGTTGTTTTCTGTCTGGCAACAGTGCTCTCTGATGACATCTCTGCTTGTCTCGGGAACTGCACAGAGTAGAAGAGGTTTGCTATGGGGATTTGCTTCTACTCTGGACAGTTCCCAAGACACGTGTCATCAGAGAGCATTTAGACAGAAAAGAACAACTCAACTTCAGCAGCTCTTAAGTACTGAAAAGATTAAGATTGTTTAATAGAAGTAATTTACAAATCTGTTTAATTTTCTGGAGCCAGTTGATATATAAAAAAAAGTTTTTTCCTGGATAACCCCTTTAACTGTTGGGTAACCACAATTTTCTGGAAAGCTGGTGAAAAGTCAAATGTTCCCTTTCAGCCAATAACGGGTGGAGAAAAGTCTGGGTGGATAGAAGTGTGCGGTTGCCCGTTTCTCTACCTGCTTGTTCTCTGTATTAGTCAGGGTCTGAAAACTCAGACCTCCACCTATAAAAAAAACTTTTGACATGTCCCTAGGACAGTGTTTCCCAACCAGGGTGCCTCCTGCTGTTGCAAAACTTACAATTCTCAGCATGCCTTGACAGCCTTTGGCCATTTCTTTAAAGGAGAAAATTATGGTGAAATAACTGGTGAAGTTACAAACCTTTTTTTTTTTTAAGTGAAAATGTTTCTTAAAAGGTGGAAACTTAAAGAAAACCTGTCAGAAGGAAAACAGCGGGTTCACACTACGTTTTGTCCCATACGGGAGCGCATACGGCAGGGGGGAGCTAAAAGCTCGCGCTCCCGTATGTTACCGTATGCGCTTCTGTATGTCATTCATTTCAATGAGCCGACCGGAGTGAAACGTTCGGTCCGGTCGGCTCATTTTTGCGCCGTATGCGCTTTTACAACCGGACCTAAAACCGTGGTTGACCACAGTTTTAGGTCCGGTTGTAAAAGCGCATACGGCGCAAAAATGAGCCGACCGGACCGAACGTTTCACTCCGGTCGGCTCATTGAAATGAATGACATACGGGAGCGCATACGGTCACATACGGGAGCGCGAGCTTTTAGCTCCCCCCTGCCGTATGCGCTCCCGTATGGGACAAAACGTAGTGTGAACCCAGCCTAACTTACATATCATCCAAAAGGCTTATATCTCAGTGCTGGAAATGACTATTAGGTTATGGTATGCCTGGACTCATGATGATGACTAGCCCTATCTAGCCATGTGCTTCCCAACATTTTGATGTACATTTACATCAAATGTCAGGTAGTGATTGTGGTGGTGTTTCCCAACCAGGGTTCCTCCAGTTCTTGAGACAGGTTGCCTTTAAAGAGCTTTTCAGATAACAAACCCAATTTTTTTTACTGTCTAATAAATTAACATGTATTTTAAAATGATAATTTAATGCTTTCTTTCTGCTTTGCATTTAAATTATTTCTCTTTTTTCTTCAAAGGCCTACTTCCTGTCCAGTGTTCCTGCTGTTCTCTCTAGCTGTGAACTCAGCCATCTCTATCTCTCTCCACATACACCTTTTGACTATAACCTCGCCCACAATACCACAGGTGTCTACCACATAGTGTGAGGGAGATAGAGGTGGCTGAATTCCTAGCTAGAGTGTACAGCAGGAACAGGAAGTCCAATGCAGAAATGTACACTAGACAGGAACAAGGGAAATAAAGACAACAAAGCTGTTTTTACCAATAAAATAATTTGTCAATATATGTTCATTTTATGGAAAGTAGAAAATAGGTTTTATCATTGGAAAACCTCTTTAAGTAAAATAAATTCTAATAATTAAACTACTACCATATATTTGTTAAAAGGTGGTCTGTCAATTGTTATGAGGTTCTATCATGGTAGTAAGTAAGCTCACTAACAGTTTTAGTAGCTGTGACAAGCGTAAGGCCATGTGTTAGGACCATGCTCCTGCTGGTATAGGGTGGGCACACTGGCCTACACCATCTCCTAGTATTTCAAGCTGCACAAGCTTTTTAGCCATACTTTTATATTGAGGTGCAGAAAGGGGTTAAAAATCAGTACAAAAAATGGACAATAAGAGACAAACTGCTTCTTAGATGCATTGAAATTCATGACTCAGCCTGTCGCCATTTTTTTATGTCTACCATCTGCTTCAAGGATGGGAAACTCATCTCAGACTCACTCACTGATTTACAATTATAAAATGGAACAACTAAAATCATGAAGTATTGCCATACAGCAAATAAACTGTTTTCTTTTATAAACTTCTCCATATTTTAATTACATTCCTCCTGACCGCAGTTTATTTTCTTTGCTGTCATTAAAGGGGAACACCTTCTGATGTGATGTCTTTATAGGGTGGTGCTTTAGTAGTGAACTGAGGACCATTTGAAAAGCTTTTGGCATCAGGGCTGTGATCAGAGACCAGCAAGGTTGGTGTCAAATCGCATAAAGGGGTTTTCCAACATATGGTGACTTTACTAATTACCATGCCAGCCAGTAATGGATGTGCTTACCAAGGATCAGTGCTTGTGTTGATGGTAAATTGCCTGTGTCCCCCATTGCACTGCTGGCTTGTTTATGTGAACTGGCTATTTCCTGTTTTGGTGCCCTCCCTCCGACTAGAATTCCCAGTATACTTTGTTTCTAGGTGGAAAGTGACTTATCTCTCTCTCACACATCAGCCAACCCACCCATTGCAGCACAGTTAGTCTCCCTTCTATGTGTGATGTGCCTGAAACTACAATTTCCTGCAGGCCAGTGAAAATCTCCCTCCCACCCATGGGTCACTCCACTCACTGAAGCACAGACATGCTCCCTTTCAACACCTGACTAGTGATGCATTGTCTTGGGTCGCACTGCAATATGGCAAAGGCCCGAGACAACACTTATTTTGTATGCTGTTAAAAATGAAAATCCGAGGCAAAGACCACATAAGAATTGCGAGACCACCATCGAACATGGGTACAGACACTATATTATGAACTACACTAACTTTACCGCCCCTGTTTACGCAGTCAAATAAAAAATCCCAAAATGCCCCTTTAACCTCTTAGGTGCCATAGTGAATTGCAACCACAGCATCTAAAGCAGTGATTCCCAACCAGGGTGCCTCCAGCTGTTGCAAACTACAACTCTCAGTATGCCCGAACAGCTTTTGGCTGTCTGGGGATGCTGGGAGTTGTAGTTATTTTGAAACAGCAAGAGGCAGCCGGGTTGGAAAACACTGATCTAAAGCAAGGCTTTATTGCTTTGCCTGTCAATGTAACATCGGCAAGCAATGATTATTTGAAAAACGATATATTTCATAGAATTATAAAAGGGATCAAATGATTTCTGATTCAAATCCTTAGGGGGACAAAAAATACAGTTATGTTTAATAAAGTTTTTTCTCAAAAAGAGTATTATTTTAGTTTTTCATTTATATTTTACATTAAAGGGGTACTCCGGCCCTAAGACATCTTATCCCCTATCCAAAGGATAGGGAATAAGATGCCTGATTGCGGGAGTCCCGCCGCTGGGGACCCTCGCAATCTTTCATGCAGCACCTAGTTATCAACAGCCTCTGGAGCGAACATCGCTCCGGGTCTGACGAATCGCGATCACGGGGCCGGAGTATTGTGACATCATGACTCCACCTACGTGTGACGTCACGCTCCGCCCACTCAATGCAAGTCTATGGAAGGGGCATGACAGACCCGGGGATAAGATGTCTTAGGGCCGGAGTACCCCTTTAACCCCTTAAAGACCAAGGGCGTACAGGTACGCCTTTGCTCCCTGGTACTTAACCCCTTAAGGACACATGACGTACTGGAACGTCATGTGTCCACTCCTGATCTATAACGCAGGGCCACGGCGTGGCCCCGCGTCATAGCGGGTCGGGCCTGGCCTCTAACAACGGCCGGGACCCGTGGCTAATAGCGCGCGGCATTGATCGCTGTGCCGCGCGCTATTAACCCTTTAGACGCGGCATTCAAAGTTGAACGCCGCGTCTAAAGTGAAACCGAAAGCATGCCGGCTAGCTCAGTGGGCATCCCGAACAGCTTACTGGACAGCGGGAGGGCCCCTACCTGCCTCCTCGCTGTCCGATCGCCGAATGACTGCTCAGTGCCTGAGATCCAGGCATGAGGAGTCATGCGGCAGAATCATCGATCACTGGTTTCTTATGAGAAACCAGTGATCAATGTAAAAGATCAGTGTGTGCAGTGTTATAGGTCCCTATGGGAGCTATAACACTGCAAAAAAAAAAAGTGAATAAAGATCATTTAACCCCTCCCCTATTAAAAGTTTGAATCTCCCCCCTTTTCCCATAAAAAAAAAACACAGTGTAAATAAAAATAAACATATATGGTATCACTGTGTGCGGAAATGTCCGAATTATAAAAATATATCATTAATTAAACCGCTCGGTCAATGGCTTGCGCGCAAAAAAATTCAAAAAAAAGTCCATAATAGTGAATTTTTGGTCAATAAGTCCTATCAATGCAAAAATGGTACCGTTAAAAACTTCAGATCACGGCGCAAAAAATGAGCCCTCATACCGCCCCATACACGGAAAAATAAAAAAGTTATAGGGGTCATAAGATGCCAATTTTAAACGTATAAATTTTCCTGTTATGATGTTTTACAGAAGTACGACAAAATCAAACCTATACAAGTAGGGTATCAATTTAACCGTAGGGACCTACAGAATAAAAAATCAGGTGTCATTTTTACCCAAAAATGTACTACGTAGAAACGGAAGCCCCCAAAAGTTACAAAATGGCGTTTTTTTTTCAATTTTGTCTCACAATGATTTTTTTTTCCGTTTCACCGTAGATTTTTGGGCACAATGACTGACATCATTACAAAGTAGAATTGGTGGCGCAAAAAATAAGCCATAATATGGATTTTTAGGTGCAAAATTGAAAGAGTTATGATTTTTTAAAGGCAAGGAGCAAAAAACGAAAATGCAAAAACGGAAAAACAACTGGTCCTTAAGGGGTTAAGGACCAAGGGTGTACCTGTACGCTCGTGGGAATTTCGGTCCCTGCCATGCGCCGGGTGGGGACAGGACGGGGATGACTGCTGATATCTATCAGCAGGCACCCCGCGCAAATGCCCAGGGGGGGGTCATCAGACCCCCCCATGTCGGCAATCGCCGCAAATCGCAAGTGAATTCACACTTGCGATTTGCGGCTATTCCGGGTCATACGGGTCTATGGTGACCCGGAATATAAGAGGGATCGCGGTTGTCCAAGACACCCACGATCCCCCTGATGGGATAGGAGTGAGGTGGCAGGGGTGCCACCCCTCCTATCCCTGCTGTTGGTGGTCTAGATGTGACCACCAATAGCAGATCGGGGGCAGGGGCTTTACTTTCGGCTTCCCCGTTCTGCCCACCCACAATAGGCGGGGCAGAACGGGGAACCGACAGAGGACCGGCGCCGACGTCCACTTACCCCGTGCGGGCGACCATTGGGGGAGGAGATCGGAGTCCGGCGATGTCGTGCGGCTGGCTCCCTGGATCCGATGGAAGCCGGTAAGTTGCCTAGCAACATCTGGAGGGTACAGTTTGAGACCACTATACAGTGGTCTCTAAACTGTAACCCTCCAGATGTTGCAAAACTACAGCTCCCAGCATGCCCAGACAGCTGTTAGGGCATGCAGGGATTTGTAGTTTTGCATCAGCTGGAGGGCCCCAGTTTGGAGATCACTGGCATTGGTCTCTAACTGTGGCCCTCCAAATGTTGCAAAACTGCAACTCCTAGCATGCCCAAACAGCAGTTTGCTCTCTGGGCATGCTGGGATTTGTAGTTTTGCAACAGCTGGAGGTCCACAGTTTGGAGATCTCTAAATTGTAGCCCTACAGATGTTGCAAAACTGCAAATCCCAGCATGCCCAAACAGCAAACAGCTGTCTCGGCATGCTGGGAGTTGTAGTTGTGTACCTCCAGCTGTTGCATAACTCCATCTCCCAGCATGCCCTTCAGCGATCAGTACATGCTGGGAGTTGTAGTTTTGCAACAGCTGGAGGCACACTGGTTGGAAAATACTGAGTTAGGTAACAGAACCTAACTGAAGGATTTCCAACCAGTGTGCCTCCAACTGTTGCAAAAGTACAACTCCCAGCATGCACTGTCTGTCAGTGCATGCTGGGAGTTGTAGTTTTGAAATAGCTGGAGGTTTGCCCCCCCCCCCCCTATGTGAATGTACAGGGAAGTTTCCTGCTTCAAGTATGAGCTGCGGCAAGCTCACTGTAAACCGCCGCCAGTGTGAATGTACCCTAAAAACACTACACTACACTACACTAACACAAAATAAAGGGTAAAACACAACATATACACCCCTTACACTGCCCCCCCCCCCCCAATAAAAATGAAAAACGTATTGTACAGCAGTGTTTCCAAAACGGAGCCTCCAGCTGTTGCAAAACAACAACTCCCAGCATTTTCGGACAGCCACTGACTGTCCAGGCATGCTGGGAATTTAGCAACAGCAAAAGGCACCCTGTTTGGGAATCACTGGCGTAGAATACCCCTATGTCCACCCCTATGCAATCCCTAATTTAGTCCTCAAATGTGCATGGAGCTCTCTCACTTCGGAGTCCTGTCATATTTCAAGGAAACAGTTTAGGGCCACATATGGAGTATCTCCGTACTCGGGAGAAATTGAACTACAAATTTTAGGGGGCTTTTTCTCCTTTTACCCCTTATGAAAAAGAAACGTTGGGGTCTACACCAGCCTGTTAGTGTAAAAAAAAAGTGTAAATTTTTTTTACACTAACATGCTGGTGTTGTCCTTTACTTTTTATTTTCACAAGAGATAAAAGGAAAAAAAGACTCCCAAAATTTGTAACGCAATTTCTCCTGAGTACGGACATACCCCATATGTGGCGTAAAATGCTCAGCGGGGGCACAACAAGGCTCAGGAGTGAGGGTGCACTATGTACATTTGAGGCCTAAATTGGTGATTTGCACAAGGGTGGCTGATTTTACAGCGGTTCTGATATAAACACAAAAAAATAAATACCCACATATGACCCCATTTTGGAAACTACACCCCTCATGTAATGTAATAAAGGGTACAGTGAGCATTTACGCCCCACAGGGGTCAGACAGATTTTTGGAACAGTGGTCCGTGAAAATGAAAATTTTAATTTTTCATTTGCACAGCCCACTGTTCCAAAGATCTGTCAAACGCCAGTGGGGTGTAAATGCTCACTGCACCCGTTATTAAATTCTGTGAGGGGTGTAGTTTCCAAAATGGGGTCACATGTGAGGGGGGTCCACTGTTCTGGCACCACGGGGGGCTTTGTAAACGCACATGGCCCCTGACTTCCATTCCAAACAAATTCCCTTTTCAAAAGCTTAATGGTGCTCCTTCTCTTCTGAGCATTGTAGTGCGCCAGCAGAGCACTTGACGTCCATACTCAGAAGAAGTGGGGTTACAAATTTTGGGGGCAATTTTCTCCTATTACCCCTTGTAAAAATGTAACATTGGGGAAAAACCAGCATTTTAGTGAAAAAAAATATATATTTTTTCATTTACACATCCGACTTTAACAAAAAGTCGTGAAATACATGTGAGGTGTTAAGGCTCTCTGTACACCTTGTTACATTCCTTGAGGGGTGTAGTTTCCAAAATAGTATGCCATGTGTTTATTTTATTTTATTTTTTTTTTGCTGTTTTGGCACCATAGGGGCTTCCTAAATGTGACATGCCCCCCAAAAACCATTTCAGAAAAACTCACTCTCCAAAATCCCATTGTCGCTCCTTCCCTCCTGAGCCCTCTACTGAGCCCGCCGAACGGTATTTTCTTACTTGAGAGAAATTGGGTTACAAATTTTGAGAGGATTTTTTTCCTTTTACCTCTTGTAAAAATTCAAAAACTGGGTCTACAAGAACATGCGAGTGTAAAAAAATGAAGATTTTGAATTTTCTCCTTCACTTTGCTGCTATTCCTGTGAAATACCTAAAGGGTTAACACACTTACTGAATGTCATTTTGAATACTTTGAGTAGTGCCGTTTTTATAATGGGGTCATTTCTGGGGTATTTCTCATATGAAGGCCCTTCAAATCCACTTCAAACCTGAACTGGTCCATGAAAAATTCCGATTTAGAAAATTTTGTGAAAAATTGGAAAATTGCTGCTGAACTTTGAAGCCCTCTGATGTCGTCCAAAAGTAAATGATGCAAACATAAAGTAGACATATTGTATATGTGAATCAAAATATAATTTATTTAGAATGTCTATTTTCCTTACAAGCAGAGAGCTTCAAAGTTAGAAAAATGCAAAATTTTAAATTTTTTCATCAAATTTTGGAATTTTTCACTAAGAAATGGTGCAAGTATCGAATTTTTTTTTACCAATAACATAAAGTAGAATATGTCACGAAAAAACTAACTCGGAATCAGAATGATAGGTAAAAGCATTCCAGAGTTATTACTGCTTAAAGTGAAAGTGGTCAGATGTCCAAAAAACGCTCTGGTCCTACAGTGAAAATTGGCCTGGTCCTTAAGGGGTTAATATAGTATGTTAATATAGTATGTTAATAAATGTTTTTCTCTTTAAAACAATAAATAAATTAGTTTACCATCAGTTCACCAGAAACAAAAACATTTTTGGTACTGCCACTTTTTTAACAACTCATAAAATAAAGAAAACTTTTAGTTATTTTTACCGCACAGTAAACAGCAAAAACATTGAGTTGATGCTATCTTGTTTTTACTTTGTTAAATTGTTCTAAAACCCCACCAATTTATACATCTTTGGTATCACTGTATTTATACTGACCCGTAGATTAAAGTTAGCTTGTTATTTTAACCTTAAAGTGTACAGAAAAATTGTGGCGTGATACGGTCCGTGGCCCTGACGTCTGAGCTCCCCCCGGATCCATCTGCAGCCTCCCTGCTTGGATTGAGACGACCCATGAAGCCATAGATTCCCGGTAAACTGTTTGCAACTTCTGACGGTGAGCGCTCTGCTTTTGCCTTCCTTTGGTGTTACATATATATAACATCCCTCTTTTAGGAACATTTCATGATTTCAGTGTAAATAAAAAAATAATTTACTTTGCAAATATGTTTTTTTATAATAACTATTGAGTCACAGTATGCAATTTAGAAATCTAAGCTCATTGCTCAAAATTCTGCCAATGAAACCAGACTACAGTTTAGCTCCACTCTGTAGTCAGGCACATGACTTAGACTTGTGTAACTGGTTTTCAGAAAAAGAAACCAGCTAAAATCTAAACTAAGGCCCCTATTACACAAGGCGATTGTGATCTGAACAGAACGATATTGCCCTGTGTGATGGGCCCAGATATTTTAGGGGGGGTTACATTCAGCCCATGTCCTCTCTATCTAGTAGCTATCAGTGAAACTGGGTAGGTAGATGCAAGCGGGCTAGTGTTAGATTGGCACTTGAATTGTGCACAGATCTGCACATATACTGGAGTCGGGAAAGAATTTTTACCTCTAGTATGAGGGTTTTTTGCCTTTCCCAGCATCAACTCAGTAGGGACTCATTAGGGTTATAGGTTGAACTAGATGGACTCTGGTCTTTTTTCAACCTTATGAACTATGTTACTATGTTACTACCACCCTAAGGTTTGAACGTGAGTACAGAAAGCATCATCTTATTACACATCATGTAAGTAAAATAAGTAAAGGAGGCATCCATCACTTGGAATCCCCATCAATGGCCATAGTACATGGCTGTCTACAAAGACACATTACACACATCACAGTTTCAATGGACACTATGTAATACTCCATTTTACCTTCTGTAGCGCTGCAGGGGTATTAAGCGCTTGTTGATTAAAATTTAATTAAATGAAAACCTAGGAAGTGCCTTGTAATCTGTTTATCCTTGGGAGACCCTATTTTTTTTTTATGTAACTTTTATAACAAATTTATGTAAAGCGAACCTGTCAGCAGAAGAACACAGGTATAAATAAGCAGATGTATCTAGCTAGTCATCAGGATTTCAGGAATACTTTTTTTTTATCTCCATAGTCCTTTTCAGTGCTGAGATATAAGCTTTTTTTTTAATGCAAATGAGGCTCAAGAGCCCAGGGGGTGTTCCTCAGCATGGCAAGAGCCCAGATAAGTCCATCCCATGTTCTCTTTATTATTGCCTACTGGTCCACTTGCATCTGTCTATCCTATCTGACTGACAGCCGCTAAATAAAGGGAATATGGGTTGGACTTACCTAGGCTTTTGCCAAAGTGGGGAATGCCCCCTGGGCTACTGCATAATAACAGAACATCTGCCAAGAATCCTGACAACTAACCTTTAAACAATTTTAATATGTTGGCAAGGGGCATGCTCTGTAGAAGATGCATATAGTACAGACATGGTACTTTTTCTATGCTCCTCCCACTTGTCCTTTTCAGCTGGATGCCAGTCCTTGAGTTAATAGTTTAAACATGTATGTGCACCCACAGATACCCTTATGTGATTTATCCAAATATTAGAAATGATTTTCCGTGCAGTTTTGTACTACACATATTAGATTGCAATGCAAAGCAGAGAGTGCCTCATTGTCTCTATCATTGGTATGAGTACATTTCATCTATTGAATTTCTGTGTGAGTTTTCTCCATCAATCTGATGACTGCGGCATAAACCAAAACAACAGTCTAGGAGAGAGCGCTCGTTGCTGAGAGGCGGGTGATGAACAGCTGCCGCCAGTCGTGCACATTTCACTCATACAATTTATTTGTTTTCAAACATAATTCTTCATTGTTACGCCTAGCGCTCCGGGTCCCCGCTCCTCCCCGGAGCGCTCACGGCGTCCTTCTCCCTGCAGCTCCCCGGTCAGCGCTGACCGGGAGCGCTGCTCTGCCATGGCCGTTGGGGATGCGATTCGCACAGCGGGACGCGCCCGCTTGCGAGTCGTATCCCAGGTCACTTACCCGTTCCCGTCTCCTGCGGTCATGTGCTGGCGCGCGCGGCTCCGCTCTCTAGGGCGCGCGCGCGCCAGCTCCCTGAGACTTAAAGGGCCAGTGCACCAATGATTGGTGCCTGGCCCAATTAGCTTAATTGGTTCCCACCTGTTCCCTGCTTATATCTAGTCTCCTCCCTTGCACTCCCTTGCCGGATCTTGTTGCCTTAGTGCCAGTGAAAGCGTTCTTGTGTGTTTATACCCTGTGTACCAGAACTATTGCTATCTCCCCTGACTACGAACCTTGCCGCCTGCCCCCGACCTTCTGCTACGTCCGACTTTGCTTCTGCCTACTCCCTTGTACCTCGCCTATCTTCAGCAGCCAGAGAGGTGAGCCGTTGCTAGTGGATACGACCTGGTCACTACCGCCGCAGCAAGACCATCCCGCTTTGCGGCGGGCTCTGGTGAAAACCAGTAGTGGCTTAGAACCGGTCCACTAGCACGGTCCACGCCAATCCCTCTCTGGCACAGAGGGTCCACTACCTGCCAGCCGGCATCGTGACAGTAGATCCGGCCATGGATCCCGCTGAAGTTCCTCTGCCTGTTGTCGCCGACCTCCCCACACTGGTCGCCCAGCAAGCCCGACAGATTGCCCAACAAGATCACCAGCTGTCGTACTTGACCACCATGACTCAGCAACTCCAGTCGCAGCTACAGCAGATTCAGTCTCAGCTACAGCAGCAGCAACCATCTCCTCCGCCAGCTCCTGCACCTCTTCCGCAGCGAGTGGCCACTCCTAGCCTCCGCCTGTCTTTGCCGGACAAATTTAATGGGGACTCTAAGTTTTGCCGTGGCTTCCTTTCCCAATGTTCCCTGCATCTGGAGATGATGTCGGATCAGTTTCCTACTGAAAGGTCTAAGGTGGCTTTCGTAGTCAGCCTTCTGTCTGGAAAAGCCCTGTCATGGGCCACACCGCTCTGGGACCGCGATGACCCTGTCACTGCCTCTGTACACTCCTTCTTCTCGGAAATTCGAAGTGTCTTTGAGGAACCTGCCCGAGCCTCTTCTGCTGAGACTGCCCTGCTGAACCTGGTCCAGGGTAATTCCTCCGTTGGCGAGTACGCCATACAATTCCGTACTCTTGCTTCTGAACTATCCTGGAATAATGAGGCTCTCTGCGCGACCTTTAAAAAAGGCCTATCCAGCAACATTAAGGATGTTCTGGCCGCACGAGAGACTCCTGCTAACCTGCATGAACTCATTCATCTAGCCACTCGCATTGACATGCGTTTTTCTGAGAGGCATCAAGAGCTCCGCCAGGAAAAAGACTTAGATCTCTGGCCACCTCTCCCACAGTCTCCACTGCAATCTGCGCCTAGGCCTCCCGCCGAGGAGGCCATGCAAGTGGATCGGTCTCGCCTGACCCTGGAAGAGAGGAATCGCCGTAAGGAAGAGAATCTTTGTTTGTACTGTGCCAGTACTGAACATTTTCTGGTGGATTGCCCAATCCGTCCTCCACGTCTGGGAAACGCACGCTCACACTCAGCTCTCGTGGGTGTGGCGTCCCTTGATGCCAAGTCGGCTTCTCCACGTCTCACGGTACCTGTTCGGATTTCCACTTCAGCCAGCTCTCCCCTCTCAGCCGTGGCCTGTCTGGACTCTGGAGCTTCTGGGAATTTTATTCGGGAGTCCTTTGTGAATAAATTCCATATTCCGGTGACCCGTCTTGTCAAGCCACTCCGCATCTCCGCGGTCAACGGAGCCAGGTTGGACTGTACCATACGTTTCCGCACGGAGCCCCTTCTTATGAGCATCGGATCTCATCACGAGAGGATTGAACTTTTGGTCCTCCCCAATTGCACCTCGGAAATTCTCCTTGGACTTCCCTGGCTTCAACTTCATTCCCCAACCCTGGATTGGTCCACTGGGGAGATCAAGAGTTGGGGGTCCTCTTGTTCCAAGAACTGTCTAAAACCGGTTCCCAGTAACCCTTGCCGTAACTCTGTGGTTCCTCCTGTATCTGGTCCCCCTAAGGTCATTAAGGACTCTGCCTGCCACAGGAAATGCCCCTCCCCCCCTCCCAGTTCCATCAGGCAAGCTTCTGTGTCCCCTCATGGCCCTCGTCCTGGTGTCACACTGCCCCGTGCCAGGTCCCGCCCTCTGCCCTCTCTCCCCATTCCTACTCCTGCGGTTCTGCCTGCCGTTGAGGAATCCCTCCATCCTTTCCCGGTGTCCTCATCCCAGGGGAGGCAGTTACCCGATAAAGAGAAGGGGAGACCTAAGGGGGGGGGTACTGTTACGCCTAGCGCTCCGGGTCCCCGCTCCTCCCCGGAGCGCTCACGGCGTCCTTCTCCCTGCAGCTCCCCGGTCAGCGCTGACCGGGAGCGCTGCTCTGCCATGGCCGTTGGGGATGCGATTCGCACAGCGGGACGCGCCCGCTTGCGAGTCGCATCCCAGGTCACTTACCCGTTCCCGTCTCCTGCGGTCATGTGCTGGCGCGCGCGGCTCCGCTCTCTAGGGCGCGCGCGCGCCAGCTCCCTGAGACTTAAAGGGCCAGTGCACCAATGATTGGTGCCTGGCCCAATTAGCTTAATTGGTTCCCACCTGTTCCCTGCTTATATCTAGTCTCCTCCCTTGCACTCCCTTGCCGGATCTTGTTGCCTTAGTGCCAGTGAAAGCGTTCTTGTGTGTTTATACCCTGTGTACCAGAACTATTGCTATCTCCCCTGACTACGAACCTTGCCGCCTGCCCCCGACCTTCTGCTACGTCCGACTTTGCTTCTGCCTACTCCCTTGTACCTCGCCTATCTTCAGCAGCCAGAGAGGTGAGCCGTTGCTAGTGGATACGACCTGGTCACTACCGCCGCAGCAAGACCATCCCGCTTTGCGGCGGGCTCTGGTGAAAACCAGTAGTGGCTTAGAACCGGTCCACTAGCACGGTCCACGCCAATCCCTCTCTGGCACAGAGGGTCCACTACCTGCCAGCCGGCATCGTGACATTCATATTTAATGAAAGCACAATGAAGTTTTCTTTGTGTTCAAAGAGCATGACAAAAATTGTTGTTCCTACAAATCCCAACACCGCCTTCTCCCTAAAACAAAATGTGTCATCCGGTTTATATTTCTGTTTCTATAGAGGAAAATAAGTTAATTTAATGTATCATTGCTTAAATGGGCACTGTCAGATACAAAAACTTTTGATATGTTGTAAAGCATGTATAACCAATAGGTTTTGCAATTGGTTTCATAAGAAAATTTTCAGTATTTCATATAGAAAAAGCCAGTCAAACAACTGCCCCCCTGCCTGCTTGGACACATACTAGTCCTGCTGTGTCCATGCATCATCACCTATGTCATGGACACACTTCCTTGATTGACAGCTGTGAGCGCAGGGCTCATAGCTGGAGGAAAAATCCTTCCACTGTCAGCTTGTGTCCTGCTACTTTCAGTGAGGACAAGTGGGAGATGTGAGCAGACAGCATACTGAGGGAGGGGGCGGAGACCTGCACAGTGAGGCCACGCCCCCTCCCTTTGAGAGGAATTCAGACTAGTGAGCTAAATTAAAAGTGTAATAAAAAAGTAAATAAAGGTGCTAGACACATAAAAATGTACATGGTCAGGATTAGGTACTGAGTGATTTATTAAATTTTTTTATTTTTTTTGTTGGATCTGACGGGTACGCTTTAACCTGTAACATTAAAAAAAAGGTTTTTGAGCTATGACATTTTGGGCGTCTGTGGGTGGTCCCACTACTGGAAGACACCACAGTTGATATTGTCAGGGGAATTGTGTAAATGTTCGTCTTCCTGTAGGAAAACAAAGCATTGTAACATGGTCGCCCATTGTTTTTAAGGGGTACTTACAATCCAGAATTGACTCTCTATTCTTCCTGGCATACTGTAGGTAATGGACACACAGGTGGATATTATGGGTGATCCTGATAAAAACATTTTTTCCCTTACCAAAATCTGTGCAGCTGTTGTGGAAATATTAGGCTTTTTGCTTATGTGCAAATTGTATTTTCTGTGGCGGGGGGGGGGGGGGGGGGGGGATGTTGAAGACTTCACTGTCTATGCTGTCCCATTCACCCCATTCATAAATATGCATGCCCTTCTCTCTCCCACGTTTTCATGAAGTGATAGTCCCAGACCAATGTTTTGTGATACAGCGTATGCACCAAGGCCATAGTGCACCCTAAGTCCACTCTTCAGCAATGGTTACCGTACTGAGGCCAAACTATACCTCACTTGTAGAGTACTATGGCCTAGGCGCTGATACCTTGCAGTTACAAGGTTTGAAGATGTCGGAAAGAGGGAATGCATATTTATTATTGGGGCAAAGCGGACCAAGGGAATGGTATAGAAGTTGCACAAAATCTCCAAACCCTCCTCTGCGCTGAAAATACAATTAACATATAAGCAAAAAGCCTTTTATCTTGGGAATGGCTGCAAAGATTTCAGTTAGGAAAAAAAGCATTTTAATCCAGTTCACCGGCACTATCCACCTGTATATTCTGGTTAGTGCGCCGATCCTGCTGTCAGTTCTAAAGTGAACCGGAGAACAAGGTGTCTAATCTGCAGCATGCTAAAAAAGAAGCTGCGTAGATTGATATATAGTTTTGTGGGAAAGGATTCAGAAAATATTTGTATGACTATGAGAAAACAACTCTAGAGATCCTTTTCTTGCAACTATGCACTTTGTCATTTCTCTGTTATTCCTCCTGAATATTTATGAACAAATATTGGATGAAACAATGTGTCTTGTCAATAACGCGTCTCTCTATACTGCCTGATACTGTTCAATAAGAACCGATTCAGACTAAATTTGAAGCCCTGTCAGCTCCTGACAGTTCTTCTTGACTTTACTGAGCTGCACAAGGTCATCCATTGTGTATAACCATAGCAGATAACTCCTTATCTTAAAGATGTCCACAAAAGGTAGTTATCTAGTACATTTTCTCTGGATTTAATTATTATGTGCCCTGTATGCCTATGAGCCTGTGCTGAGCCTGAACCTTTGAACCAAGAGCGGCAGTGGCCATTTAAAAACCAACATCTGGAAGAATGGCGTGTATGTACCTTTAAAAAGCCAAAAGCGGAGGGGTTACCAGCAGTTCCTGTTCCTCCAGCAAGTTCAGTATGAGGAGTATTCCAGGGTTTGCAGTCTACAGGGGGAAATACTGCTCCTGGGGGAGCCTAGTCGGGCTGAAGAGTCTGCAGAACAATCCGGACAGCCTGAAAAGCAAGAGAACCTGGTGTAAGACGATATTCACAGTACGTGCCTCGCCAATCACTGCGGTGCTAAAGCAGACACTGGTGACACATTTTTAACTGCATTCAAATATTTTACCCTCATTTGAGAGGCTCAGTCATCATTTGTTGATGCTATACTAGCTTTTGTAACTTAAAGCGCAACTGTCATGAAATTTTAGTGTAATAAGTAACCTGCACACAGCCTTTGTACTGTGTGCAGGGGTTGTGTACAGCAATTATTTTACCTCATATTTGCAGGCTTTCGTGAAGCTAAAAAGTGCTTTTAATCAAAGCCACTGGCGGTCGGATAGGCGTGGTGCGAGGTACGCGATGCCGCGCCGCCGCCACGCCAACCCACACGCCCACTTGTATCTCAGTGCTGGGACCGCTGTGTGATTGACACACATGTCCCAGCGCATGCTCCCTTCCACTAATGTAAAGTGCATGCTGCTCCGTGTCATCCAGCAAGCGCTCGCTCCTGCCGCTGTCGTCCTCCTCAGTGCGCCTGCGCAGGGCTAGATGCGGAGAGCGCGTGAGCAACTGCTCGCTGGAGGAGGTTTTATTTTATTTTGAAAATAATAGTAAAAATATACAGCTAGACTTTTGGCAACCAAAACTTCACTCGCCTCCAGCACAATTACGGACAAGCATGCAGAATAAAAGCCATTATCTCGCTTGCCCTTACAAGGCAGGTAGTCCAGACGTTAGCTCATTGAGCATAAGGGAAATAATTACCATGGTATCCTTGGAGGACAAAGGTCACTAAAATGTCACTTTAAACATAATGTCAAATAGAAGAGAAAATCATCATGTTAATTAACAACGAGCCAAGGACGACCACTAGGGATGAGTGAATCGAATTTGAAGAATCCAAATTCCTTACGAATTTCACGAATAATTTGATTCACAACCAATGCTAATATCTCTGCGATTCGATCAGGCAAGTCACTTCATAAAACTCAATTTAGTGCGGTCCAGGCTCCAGGGCATCTAAAAATGGCGGATCCACATGTGAGGACATGGGGCAAGGAATCCTGGAAAGGCGGGAACAAGGGTAGGTGGGATGACCCTGAATCACATGCAGTATGCAGCCTATCAGCAGCCAGCCATCCCTGTGATGTCACAGCCCTATATAATCGGCAGCCATCTTGCGGCCAGTCAATTCAGCCTTTTATTGCAGAGAGAGAGAGGGAGAGGGACAGACAGCAGTGTATGTTGCACAGAAAAGCATTTTTACAGCAGCGGTTCACCTCAGGCCCAAATCTAGCCTAGAAGTACTGATAGGGAAGGGAGTGAGATTGATAGAGAAAGTGCAATTTTGGGTGTCGTACAAAGTTACTGTGTGCTGCAGTACTGGTGTGTACAACAACTGAAAAGCTAATAGTAGCCAGCCAGTTAGGGTGAGCAGAGCGAGCACTAAAAACATAGTGCAAAGTCTTCTATTAAGTGTAATAGGCCAGGCAAGGCAAAAGTAAACACCTGCTGGTGTTGTAGACAAATACTGTTTTAAGCGTACTGGTATGCACTGTCCTCCCCTCATAAGTGCATACCACATACGTACATCTAAGTGGTGTACTATTTTGTTCCTGTAAAAGTCTTAAGGGCCTAGATACTGTGAAAGGCCAGGCAAATGTATACCCCTGCTGGTGTTGTAGACAAATACTGATTTAAGCGTAGTGGAGCGTATTGCACTCCCCTCATATACGCACTAAGTATGTCAGGAAGAGATTTGCCAGGATGTGCTCAGAGGAGTGCTAAATTCATCAGGCAGAGGTCTCAGCAGACTAGGGGCAAGTGGCAGCAGGAGTCACAGCGAGAGGCCTGAGCTTCCGGTATCAGCTAGTGGTCGTGTCTTGAACAGCAACCCATCTGCCGTCATCGATTGTTTAACACTGTAATCCACTTCATGACAAGTGACATGTGACACCCCCAGTCAACATTCGGTCGGTTCCTCAGACACAACCCTCAGTTGGCATGGCCCGGGAGCAGTCCCTGTCTTCCCATTGCCTCTGTCCTATGCTGTTCCCTCCCCACAGAAGTATCTTATGCTGTGGGTTCAGCTCCACTATTTACTGAGGACGATCTAATAGAGGACAGTCAGCAGCTACTGCCCAGCCAAACAGTGGAGGAGACATCCGCTGCTTCCTGCACTAGGCGGGCAAGAAGTGATGAGGAGAGTGGCGTGGGAGGTGGTGTTGCGAGCGTTCAGGCTCCTGAAGAAGACACTGTTGAGGAACCTGAGGAGGACATCAGTGACGTGCTGACACAACTTGATGATGATGAAGCCGATCGCACTTGGGAGCTGGGTGCAGAAGGGGCTTCATCATCATCGGGAGAAGAGGGTTACAGGTTACCCGTGAGGCAGCAGCTGAGCCAGCAAGGTGGTACCATGGTTGGCAGTCCGCATGGTGGCAGAAGTGGAAAGTCTGGAGCCAAACGTGCCCGGGGTAGACCACCTGCTTCGCGGCAGCCTACCTTCCAGGGAGGTAGTGGAAAAGGGGTTCCTGGAGTCAGTGGCAGTAGAAGTCAATCTGTCCTGACTGTTAATGGCAAAATCAGCTACTCAGTGGTGTGGCAGTTTTTCCATCAAGCATCCGGAGGATGTTAACCTGGCCACCTGGAAGATGTGTCGGCAGAAGCTGAAGCGTGGCCAGGGTCCCAATGCTGGCACCACGGCCCTGCGTCAACTTGTGCAGTGTCACTTTAAAGAGGCCACAGAGAACCGTGGCACCGATGTGGCGGTCCAGCCTGCTGCAGAACCTAGTGGCACGCCACTCCCTGTTTCAGCCAGCCAAAGCTCCACCACCTCAGCCGAAGGAAGCTGTGTGTTATACCCCTCTTCTGTCGTTCCAGATGCTCATGCTCCTCCTACTTCGGGTCAGTCATTCCGCCAGCAATCCATCGGCAAAGCCATGTTCAAGAGACAACAGTATGTGCCCACTCATCCAACTGCGCAGAAGCTGAATATGCTCCTGTCCAAGTTGCTGGTGCTGCTGTCCCTCCCTTTTCAAGTGGTGGACGAGGTGGAGAGTCCCAAGCCATCATTTCTTTGCGAAGAAGGCAGTAATAGCCCTGCACAATTTTGTGGAACAGAAGGTGGGCCAGTCCTTGAGCCTGTCGGTGTGTACCAAAGTGCACGGCAGCGCTGACGTGTGGAGTTGTAACTATGGTCGGGGACAAAACATGTCCTTTATGGCCCACTGGGTGAATGTGGTTCATGCACAGCCACAACAGCAACTTGGACAGGTCACCCGCCTCCATGCTCTCAGGCCGTTGGTCCTGTGACAGTGTGCGACTCCGCCTCCTCATCCTCCACCGTGTCCTCAGCCTTCACTGCACAGACAAGTCTCAGTGCCCCTCCAGCATACCATGTGTGCAGGACACGGCGGTGTCACGCTGTTCTTCACATGGTTTGCCTTGTGAACCGAGTGACACAAGGGAGGAACTGCTAAAATTCATTCATCAAGAAATTGAATCATGGCTTACGCCACGAAAACTGGAAATGGGAACCATGGTGACCGACAAAGGGAAGAACATCTTGTCTGCTCTGCAACAAGGAAGCCTGAGACATGCGCCCTGCATGGTACACGTGTTCAATCTGGTTGTCAAGCAGTTCCTGAAGTTTTCCCACCATCTGCAAGACATCCAAACAATGGAAAGGAAACTTTTCATTCACTTCAGCCACTTATACACTGCAAAGCACACCCTCCTTGAGCTGCAGTGTCAGAACGGTATCCCCCAACATAGTCTGATTTGTGACATTTCCTTGCGTTGAAATTCCCCCCTCCATATGTTGGACCGAACAGAGAAAAGCCATCACTTATTTCTTGATGATCCAAGCGGATAGGGGTACTCCCCTGTGTAACTTCAATATCAACCAGTGGCAGCTCATACGTGAACCTGCCGTTTGCTCAGGCCCTTTGAGGAAGCCACAATATTATTCAGTCGCCAGGATTACGGGATGAACAACGTCATTCCACTGCTTCATCTACTACAACACATGTTGGAAACGATGGCTGGTCAGGGCACTGGAGACATGGCGCCCACATCTCACGGCCGCATGAGCCTTTTGGGGGCTGAACCTGAGGAGGAGGGGCACAGTGGAGCACAGTTTAGGTTTCGCGAGATGGGCTTTTTTCTAGTCACCTGACAGGAGAGGAGGAGCAGGAGAAGCTAGAGGAGATAGAGGGTTATGAGGAAGGCGAGACAGAGGACCTAGACACACCAAGGCAGTATGCAGTGGAGATGGAGGCAGGGAGTCCCTCGGAGTCACTTGCACAAATGGATGCTCACATGCTTGTGTAGTGACCACCGAATTGTCACCATTCGACAGCGGGATGACTTCTGGCTCTCAATCTTATTATAGTGTGCCATCAGAGAGGGTGTTTAGTGCGGCGGGGGCCATAGTATCCCCAAGAAGAACTCGTCTGTCCACGAAAAATGTGGAGAGACTGACCTTTGTGAAGATGAATCAGGCAAGGATTAGCCAGGATTTCCAACCACCAATGCCTGATGCATCAGAGTAGATTGACCTTGGTGCCACATCAACACTTCACAAATATGGATAGTGCTAAACATATTTAAAGGGGTACTTTGCTGCTTAGCATTTGGGACAAAGTATTCCGAGCGCTGTAGCCGGCGCCGGGAGCTTGTGATGTCATAGCCCTGCCCCCTCATGATGTCACGCCCCCCTCATGACGTGCACACTAACACTTTTACAAAAGAGACCGTTTTCTTCTACCTACCTGCCTCAGCTACTATTCTGATCCTGCCACCCGCCTGATGCCACACATCTGATGCCAAGTTCTCCTTTTTTCACCCACCTTCATCACTGGGTACTGGTATTGCCAATCACCGCACCACTCTATCACCGGGTCACTTTCAGGATTCCTGATGGTGCTGCCACCTCCAGGCTGTCTCATTCTGCCACCATATGTTCTCCTTGTGGTGATGCCACCTCTAGGCTGTATAATTCAGCCACTATATGGTCTCCTCATGCTTTCGCCACCTTCAGGCTGTGTCATTCAGCCACTATATGTTCTTCTCATGCTGCCACCAACTCCAGTCTGTGTCATTAAGCCACTATATGGTCTCTTCATGCTGCCGCCAACTCCAGGCTTTGTCATTCAGCCACTATATGGTCTCCTCATACTGCCGCCACCTCTCTGCTGGGTCATTCAGCCACTATACGTTCTTTTCATGCTGCCGCCAACTCCAGGCTGTCTCATTGTGCCACCATGTGTTCTCCACGTGGTGATGCCACCTCCAGGTGCTGTCATTCAGCCACTATATGTTCTCCTCATGCTGCCGCCAACTCCAGGCTGTGTCATTAAGCCACTATTTGGTCTCCTCATGTTGCCACCAACTCCAGGCTATGTCATTCAGCCACTATATGGTCTCCTCATGCTTCCGCCACCTCCACGCTGTGTCATTCAGGCACTATATGTCTCCTCATGCTGCCGCCACTTCCATGCTGGGTCATTCAGCCACTATATGTTCTCATCATGCTGCCGTCAACTCCAGGCTGTGTCATTCAGCCACTATATGTTCTCCTCATGCTGCCGCCACCTCCAGGCTGTGTCATTCAGCAACTATATGGTCTCCTCATGCTGCTGCCAACTCCAGGCTGTGTCATTAAGTCACTATATGTTCTCCTCATGCTTCTGCCACCTCCAGGCTGTGTCATTCAGCCACTAAATGTTCTCCTCATGCTGCCACAAACTCCAGGCTGTGTCATTCAGCCACTATATGCTGCCGCCAACTCCAGGCTGTGTCATTCAGCCACTATATAGTCTCCCCATGCTGCCGCCACCTCCACGCTGGGTCATTCAGCCACTATATTCCGACTCATGCTGTCGCCAACTTTAGGCAGTGTCATTCTGCCACTATATGGACTCCTCATGCTGCCGCTAACTCCAGGCTGTGTCATTCAGCCACAATATGGTCTCCTCATGCTGCCACAAACTCCAGGCTGTGTCATTCAGCCACTAGATGCTGCCGCCAACTCCAGGCTGTGTCATTCAGCCACTATATAGTCTCCTCATGCTGCCCCCATCTCCACGCTGTGTCATTCAGCCACTATATAGTCTCCCCATGCTGCCGCCACCTCCGCGCTGTGTCATTCAGCCACTATATGGTCTCCTCATACTGCCGCCACCTCCACGCTGGGTCATTCAGCCACTATATTCCGACTCATGCTGTCGCCAACTTTAGACAGTGTCATTCTGCCACTATATGGACTCCTCATGCTGCCGCCACCTCCACGCTGTGTCATTCAAGCACTAATGTGGTCTACTCATGCTGCCGCCAACTCCACACTGTGTCATTCAGCCACTATATGGTCTTCTCATACTGATGTACAAAAAAGAAAGTTGCAACAGCACTCTATGTCAAAAAATGGAGGCTCTTAGCGCACTTTTTGATCAAAATGTGTCCCCCCATCCACCCAATCTCCTCATACTGATGCCACCTCCAGGCTCTGTCATTGTGCTGCTCTGCGACAGTGATTCTAATAGCGACACCTCTGATCTGCACGTCATACTGAATAACAGTATTATTTCAATAACCCAGCACACACCCTATGCATGTTACAGCAAGGCAAAGTATTCTACACCCCTACTGAGGCTCTCTGTAGGCCAGAAATAGCCATTTTTAATAGCGATTCAAAGAGAATAAATTCGGACCGAAACAAATTTTTGGGGAGGATTCGGTAAATCGTCCGAATCAAATTTTTCAAAAATTCTATAATCTCTAACATCCACTTAGATACATTTTGGTTAAGGTCTGGTTAGGGAGGACAATTATAAACTTGGGTCATATCATTTTATCTTATAGAATGTATTTTAATATTATATTAAAAGACCTAGTATGCAATGATAAGGACCATTACATTAATATAGGGCCAGGCAAATCAATAGGTCCAACCCCAAATGATCAAATAAGAAACTAAAAGGTCAAAGTCCTTAGCTGAACCCTTCAACCCATTTTTTTTTATTTACTAAAACAGCTCTAATTTTATTTACCAAAATAACTCTAAATTCTTGGCCACTAGATGTCTTTCTTCCCTGCAACATGCTGTTTAATGCCTGTTGTTAGAGGACTTTTGTCTCTAGTAACAGACACAGCAAGAAAAACACAGGAAGAGAGGCAGGGCTTAGTGTGTGCTCTTCATTGGAGAAGGGGAAGGGGGGAAAGTTTGTGCCTGAAAGCTGTGTCCATTGTCTAAAAAATTCCTGCTGTTCATGAAAGGAGAGGTGACTGGAAAGATATTGAAAATCCTTTGGCGCTTTAGGTATGGAAGAAGCCGGACTACAAGGATAAAAAAAACAGGTGCTGTCAGTCAAGCTAGGCCGGTTTTTCAAAAATCTTTTGAAATATAAGATTTTTCTCATATACTTCATAAACAAATGTTATCACCTTGCTATAGAAATGCATGACTTGACTGAAAAAAACTCAAGGAGGCCCTATACCATTAAGATCATAATCCTGTCTGGCTGCAGCATCATCTTTGTCCAAGCAAAAGCACAGGCTGGGACAAAGTCCAGGAAGTGAGGGTGGGACTAGCACTCCTCTGTGCTCACTCCTGTTCCATCAGACTACAGCATGGAAACAGAGAGGAGGGGATTGTAGAGCATCCTGCAGTGATTGGATGAAGAGACCCAGCACAGCAGCCTCAGGGAGGAAGATGAGTCATGCAGAGGGAGGACATGCTCCCTTTAAAGAACAGGATGATAAACCGAGTGAACAACAGAAAGAAAGTATTTTTTGAGAGAAATACAGGCGCTAGACACGTACAAATTATATGTACATAATCAGGATTAGGTACTGAGTAACACATAACAATGTATTTCTTTTTTCTTTATTTTGTGGGATATGACTAGAGATGAGCTAATTGAATCTGACGAATCTGAATTTGTTACGATTTTCCTGAAAAATTCGATTTGTAACAAATCCAAATATCGCCGCGATTCGATAAAACCAATCGCTTCATTAAACTCCATTTAGTGCAGTCCAGGCTCCAGGGCATCTAAAATGGTGACTCCATGTGAGAGGACATAGGGAAAGGAACTCTGGGAAGGTGGGTAGGTGGAATCACCCTGAATCACATGTAGCATGATGCCAGCCAGCTAGTACACTTCTGGGTGTACTACACAGCAACTCTGTACTGCTGCACTGGGGTGTACAACAACTCTGATAGCGAAGCCTGTAATCTGCATGTCATACTTAACAGTATTATATCATTAACACAGCACAATCCCTGCGTGTTACGACAAGGCAAAGTTTTCTACACCCCTGAGGGGTGTTCTTCAACCCAACTGTAGCCCGGAAATAGCTGTTTTTAATGGCGATTTGCTGCAAATAAATTCGGATCAAGCGACATTTTTTTGGGCAAGTTCGGTAAATCGGCTGAATCAAATTTTTTGGTAAATCGGCCGAATCGTACCTGTCATATCTCTAGATATGACAGGTACATTTTATGGCTTCATCCTCTGTAGACCACTAGGGAGATCACAAGGAATACTTTTTACTAACCTCATAAACTGCCTTATGTAAAGACTAATTAATTTCAACTAACACCCTCCTATCCATTGATAACCTTGTGTTTGCCTTTGGATGTTGTTCCCTTGATATGGAAACACAATGGTGGCTTTCTATTATCTGTCTCCATTCTGTAGGCTTTGTGCAGAAGATCTTATATATGAAACGGCTATTGATCCTTTAGATGCTGCTCGAGTAAAGGTCATTATGTTTGCAATACTTTGCATTTCTACTCCTCTGGCTTTAGGACATAAATAAGGTAGATTGACCAGAATGTGCACACGAACAGGTAAATGCATTGAGCCTGGACTTTATGTATTGTCTTGCAGTCTTGAACCAAAATATGCCTTGACAGGTAGAGTAACTTAAGGTCAAGAGACTTCTATTACTTTACTAAATTTGTTTATAGCAATTGGGAAGATGAATCTGCTCCTGATCCACTTCAATTACTATAATCATTAGCCCTATTGCGGGGACATTTACTTGTTATAGAAACCATAAAGAAGCCAAGACATGAAGTCAAGAAAGAGACATATAACATATCCTCTTCTCATGCAATGCAATAGGACATTAATACATTTATTAGAGCGATTAGAGCGAACTAAGAGAATTGCCTGACATGCATCTTCCATACCTGTAACAGTACAGTCCACATATGATTTATGCTTTCACAGTCATAGCTGTATAATTTGTGCACTGCTGTAGAAGGGTCTTTTGTGATTGCCCCTTTTATATTGCTTTCCATGGTCTGGACCAGTGTTTCTTGAACAGTGTGCCTCCTGCCAAACTTCAACTCCCAGCATGCTCAAACAGCCAATGAGAGAAGTGTATGCCAGCAGTGTGCCAAAAACTTTGGTCCCTTCCAAATGGTGATACTCAAATTAGCAGCTATATGGAAATCAATGATGCTCAATTTGGCACTCCTTTAAAGGGGTATTTCATTTTTTATTTATTTTTTATTATTATTTTACTGTGCTACAGGGGCTGTAAAGTTAGTGTAGTTCATAATATAGTGTCTGTACCTGTGTTTGATGGTGGTCTAGTAATTCAAGTGTGATCATTGCCCCAATGTTCATTTTTAGTAGCATACAAAATAAGTGTTGTCTCTGGCTTTTCCCAGGTTTCAGTGAGGCCTGAGTCAGGTGTTCAAATGGAGTCTTTCTGAGATTTAATGGGTGGAGAGACCTCTGAATGGGAGGGAAATCATTCTCCACAGGGCTGCAGGGAATTGTAGCTTTAATCCCAGCATGCAAGGGGGAGTGGCTGTGCTGCAATGGGTGGGGTGGCTGATATGTGGGAGGGAGATAAGTCACCTCCCACCTCGAAACAAGGAATCCTAGAGATTGAAGTTGGAGGGAGTGAACTCAAACAAGAAATAGCGAGTTCACACACAAGCCAGAAGCATTATGGGGGGCTCAGGACACAGCCATTTACCACCTACAAAAGCACAAATCCTTGCTAAGCATGTCTATTACTGTCTGGCAGGTAAGTACTAAAGTCACCTTATGTTGGATAACCCCTTTAACCACTTTGCCTACATCTGTTGCAAAACCACAACTCCCATCATGCCCAAACAGCCAATGAGAAAAGTATATGCTGGTTGTGTGCCAAAAACTTTAGTCCCTCCCAGTTGGTGATACTCAAACCAGTAGCTATATGGAAATCAATGATGCTAAAGTTGGCACTCCTATATAAATAATAATAATTCCTTTATTAACATAGTGCAAGAATATTTTGTAGGGCTTTTCAGAGCCTGTCATCATTCAGATCGGTCCCTGTCTCTCCTGGGGCTCAGAAACTTAATTCCAAATTCACCTTTCAGTATGTTTTGGAGTCCTCAGAGAATGGGACAAGATTCTGACATATGACGAGGAAGCATGAATTTGTGTCCTTCTTGCTTCATTAGAATTTAAAGGATTCACAGAAACAGTGCACTCAAAAAACTTACAGAGCAGGATGAAGAGTTTGGTATGAACCCAAAATGCGTTGTGTCTATGCATCCTGTAAATTCTCCACCATAACTCAAATCCTGTAAAAGTCAAGTCACATTTAGCCAGATAATACCATCAACTTGTTTCCATCCTGTCTTTTTTTTTTTTAGAATTTAAAGAATGCACAGAAACAATGCGTTTTGAGTTCATTCCAAAAAACTTACCTGATGAAGAGTTTTCTAAGAACCCAAAACGTGTTGTGTCTGTGCTGTCAGGGACCGGACTGGTAAGTGGTTAGGATGCTGGTAGTGCATCCTCTGTGTCAGTGAGGCGATGACGTGTGCCGTACCAGGGGACCGGTTCTAAGAAGTTACTGGTTTTAACCAGAGTCTGCCGCAAAGCAGGATGGACTTGCTGCGGCGGTAACTCCCAGGTCGTATCCCCTGACAGCGACTCGACCTCACTGACAGCTGAGACAGGCGTGGTACACAAGGACAAAGCGAAGGCAAGGTCGGACGTAGAAAAAGGTCAAGGCAGGCGGCAAGGTTCGTAGTCAGGGGCAACGGCAAAGGTTCTGGATACACAGGCTAGGGATACACACGAAACGCTTTCTCAGGGCACTAAGGCAACAAGATCCGGCAAGGACAGGAAGGGGAAGTGGGTTTTTATAGTGTGGAAAGTGATTAGTACTGATTGTGCCAGGCACCAATTAATGGTGCACTGGCCCTTTAAATTTCAGAGAGCCGGCGCGCGTGCCCTAGAGAGCGGGGCCGCGTGCGCCGGGACAGGACAGGAGGAGGACGGGGCAGGTGAGAAGATTGGGACGCGACCCGCGGGCGGGCGCGTCCCGCTACGCGGATCGCATCCCCGCCGATGATAGCAGAGCAGCGTTCCCGGTCAGCGGGTCTGACTGGGGCGCTGCACGCTGAAGAAAGCCGCGAGCGCTCCGGGGAGGAGCAGGGACCCAGAGCGCTCGGCGTAACAGTACCCCCTCCCTTTGGTCTCCCCCTCTTTTTGGAGCCCAGGAATCTGCGGACAAGCTCTTTGTCCAGAATGTTGGCCTCAGGTTCCCAGGACCTCTCTTCTAGACCACAATTCTCCCAATCAATTATAAAAAATCTTTTACCTCGGACGATCTTGGAGGCGAGGATCTCTTTGACAGAGAAGACATCAGAGGAGCCAGAAACAGGAGCAGGAACAGTGACCTTGGGAGAATAACGGTTAAGTATAAGAGGTTTGAGAAGAGACACATGGAAAGAGTTAGGAATACGAACAGAAGAAGGAAGGTGGAGCTTGTAGGAGACAGAATTGATTTGGTTTTTGATTTTAAATGGCCCGAGGTAACGAGGACCCAGCTTGTAGCTAGGGACACGAAACCGTATGTATTTGGCAGAGAGCCACACTTTGTCACCAGGGACAAAGACAGGAGGAGGAGTTCTCTTTTTATCCGCATGTCTCTTCATGCGAGAAGAGGCCAGTAAGAGTGACTGTTGAGACTCCTTCCAGATAGAGGAGAAGTCCCGGGTTAATTCATCCACGGCAGGAACTCCAGAAGAAGTGGGAATGGGGAGGGGGGCAGCGGGTGACAGCCATACACCACAAAAAATGGAGATTTGGAGGAAGATTCAGAATTTTGGAAATTGTACGAGAACTCAGCCCAGGGCAGAAGGTCGACCCAATCATCTTGACAGGAGGAGACAAAATTTTGCAAATAGTCACCAAGAATCTGGTTCACTCTTTCCACTTGTCCATTGGATTGGGGGTGATAGGAGGAAGAGAAATTTAATTTGATCTTTAATTGATTACAGAGAGCTCTCCAAAATTTTGACACAAATTGAACGCCTCTATCCGAGACGATATGCGTGGGAAGCCCGTGAAGATGAAAAATCTGCATAACAAATTGCTTTGCCAACTGTGGCGCAGAAGGAAGGCCAGGAACCGGGATAAAATGAGCCATTTTGGAAAAACGATCAATGAGTGCCGGGACCCTTCTTTCTACTGAATTCTTGTTACATTGGTCCTCGGGCACCAACTATTGGTTGCAGTGCCGACCTTCTTGGGATTTGTCATGTACACACACTGTACAGGCTCGTACGAAATCGGTCACATCTTTTTCCAGGGAGGACCACCAATAGTGTCTGGCAATCAACTGTATAGATTTTTTTATTCCAGCGTGACCAGCCAGATGGGAGGAATGGCCCCATTTGAGGATCCGGTGGCAAAGACATGGAGGAACATAAGTCTATCCTGGAGGAATTGGCACCAGAGAAGCAGGAGCAGAAGATATCAGACACTCAGGAGGGATGATGTGCTGAGGAAGGGTCTCGGCTTCTGAGGCATCGGTGGAACGTGATAGAGCATCAGCCCTGACATTCTTGTCTGCGGGACGAAAATGGATTTGAAAGTTGAAACGGGCAAAAAACAACAACCATCTAGCCTAGCGAGAATTTAGCCGCTGGGCGGATTGAAGATAAGACAAATTTTTGTGATCTGTGTAGATGGTGATGGGATGAAGGGATCCTTCCAGAAGATGTCTCCATTCCCCAAATGCCAACTTAATTGCCAATAGTTCACGGTCTCCTATGGAATAGTTTTTTTTAGCTGGAGAAAAGGTTTTGGAGAAAAATCCGCAAGTGATATTTTTTCCCTTAGCGTTTTTTTGTAGAAGAACAGCTCCGGCTCCAACTGAGGAGGCGTCAACCTCGAGGAAGAAGGGCTTCAGAGGATCTGGTCTGGACAAGACTGGAGCAGAGGAGAAGGTGGCTTTGAGGTGGTTAAAGGCTTCCTCTGCCTGTGGCGGGCAGGATTTCGGATTAGCATTTTTCTTAGTCAGTGCTACAATAGGAGCAACGATGGTGGAAATGTGGGGAATGAATTGACGATAATAATTAGCTAATCCGAGAAATCTTTGGATAGCTCGCAGGCCAGTGGGACGTGGCCAATCTATAACCGCAAACAGCTTATCAGGGTCCATTTGAAGACCTTGACCGGACACAATGTATCCCAGGAAGGGAAGACTGCTGTGTTCAAATAGACATTTCTCAATTTTGGTGTAAAGATGATTTTGGCGTAGGCGCTGAAGCACTTGACGGACATGGAGGCGATGTTCCTCTAGGTTGGAGGAAAAAATTAGGATGTCATCAAGATAGGCTACCACACAGGAATACAGCATGTCCTGAAAAATCTCATTAACAAAGTCCTGAAAGACTGCAGGGGCGTTGCAAAGTCCAAAGGGCATGACAAGGTATTCAAAGTGACCATCTCTAGTATTGAAGGCGGTTTTCCATTCATCACCTTCTCGAATACGGATGAGGTTATATGCGCCCCTTAGATCAAGTTTGGTGAAAATTTTTGCTCCACGCAGTCGGTTGAAGAGTTCGGAGATGAGAGGCAGAGGATAGCGATTTTTCACTGTAATCTTATTAAGACCGAGGTAGTCAATACAGGGGCGTAGAGATCCATCTTTTTTGGCAACGAAGAAAAATCCAGCTCCGGCTGGAGAAGAAGATTTCCGGATAAAACCTCTTTTAAGGTTTTCCTGAATGTATTCCATCATGGCTTGCGTTTCTGGAGCGGAGAGTGGGTAAATCCTACCGCGGGGCAGTGTGGTACCTGGGAGCAAGTCGATGGGGCAGTTGTAGGGTCTATGTGGTGGTAAGACCTCTGCTTGCTTTTTACAAAAGACGTCAGAGTAGTCCTGATAGGCCTTAGGAAGGCAAGGCAAAGGTGTAGCGATGGAGACTTGACTAGTAGGAACCGACTTGAGACATCACTTGTGGCAGGAAGATCCCCAACTCTTAACGTCCCCAGTGGCCCAGTGGAGGATAGGTGTGTGACGCTGGAGCCAGGGCAAGCCAAGAAGAATTTCTGAGGTACAATTGGGCAATACAAAAAATTCAATATTTTCATGATGATGAACTCCAATGTTCATGAGCAAGGGGTCGGTGCGATAACGCACGGTGCAGACCAGTCTTTCTCCATTCACTGAGGAAATGAAGAGAGGTTTGACGAGACGGGTAACAGGAATATTGAATCTGTTGATGAGTGAGGCTTCAATGAAATTTCCTGCTGAACCAGAGTCCAGAAAAGCCACAGTGGAGAAGGAAGTATTAGTACTGGCAGGTAGAGAAATCCGCACAGGTATAGTCAGACGTGGAGAGGATGAATTCACACCTAGTAACGCCTCTTCCACGTTAACTAGGTGCGCGCATTTCCCTGACGCGGAGGACGAATAGGCCAGTCTTTTAGGAAATGTTCGGTACTGGCACAGTATAGGCACAAATTTCCATTTCTGCGGCGAGTCCTTTCTTCTTGGGTCAGGCGAGACCGATCCACTTGCATAGCCTCCTCAGTGGGAGGCACAGGAGTAGGTTGCAGTGAACTCTGGAAGAAGGGTGCCAAGCGAGGAAACCGCCTGGTGCGAGCAAGATCCTTTTCTTGGCGGAGCTCCTGGCGTCTTTCAGAGAAACGCATATCAATGCGGGTGGCCAATTGGATTAATTCAAACAGGTTGGCAGGAATTTCTCGTGCGGCCAGAACATCTTTGATGTGGCAGGATAAACCTTACTTGAAGGTCGCGCAGAGGGCCTCATTGTTCCAGGCTAGTTCAGAGGCAAGGGTACGGAACTGTATGGCATATTCGCCCACTGAAGAGTTCCCTTGGACAAGATTCAGAAGAGCCGTCTCGTTTGAGGAAGCCCGGGCTGGCTCCTCAAAGACACTGCGTACTTCGGAGAAGAAGGACTGGATGGAAGTAGTGGCAGGATCGTTGCAGTCCCAAAGCGGTGTGGCCCAGGACAAGGCCTTTCCAGACAAAAGACTGACCACGAAAGCCACCTTAGACCGTTCAGTGGGGAACTGGTCCGACATCATCTCGAGGTGCAGGGAACATTGAGACAGGAACCCACTGCACATCTTGGAGTCCCCAACAAATTTCTCAGGAAGAGACAGGCGGACTCGAGAGGTAGATGTGGCAGCTCGCAGAGGAGGGGAATCTGGAGCTGGTGGAGGAGATGACTGACGCTGTGGAGGCAGAAGCTGCTGGATCATGGCGGTCAACTGCGACAGCTGTTGTCCTTGTTGGGCGATCAGTTGAGACTGCTGGGCAAATACGATGGTGAGGTCAGCGAGACTAGGCAGCGGCACCTCAGCGGGATCCATGGCCAGATCTACTGTCAGGGACCGGACTGGTAAGCGGTTAGGATGCTGGTAGTGGATCCTCTGTGTTAGTGAGGCGATGACGTGGGCCGTATCAGGGGACCGGTTCTAAGAAGTTACTGGTTTTCACCAGAGCCCGCCGCAAAGCGGGATGGACTTGCTGCGGTGGTAACTCCCAGGTCGTATCCCCTGATAGTGACTCGACCTCTCTGACAGCTGAGACAGGCGTGTTACACAAGGACAAGGCGAAGGCAAGGTCGGACATAGAAAAAGGTCAAGGCAGGCGGCAAGGTTTGTAGTCAGGGGCAATGGCAAAGGGTCTGGATACACAGGCTAGGAATACACACAAAATCCTTTCTCAGGGCACTAAGGCAACAAGATCCCGCAAGGACAGGAAGGGGAAGTGGGTTTTTATAGTGTGGGAAGTGATTAGTACTGATTGGGCCAGGCATCAATTAATGGTGCACTGGCCCTTTAAATTTCAGAGAGCCGGCGCGCGCGCCCTAGAGAGCTACGCGGATCGCATCCCCGCCAGCGATAGCAGAGCAGCACAGCCGCGAGCGCTCCGGGGAGGAGCAGGGACCCGGAGCGCTCGGCGTAACATGTGCATTCTGTAAAAGTCAAGTCACGTGTAGCCATGTACTACCATAAACTTAGAAATTAGGATTTTCAGAAACAAAATGTCCTCCCCCATATCTTTGGGATGTCTGCACAAAGTAAAACTTCCTCTTAAGATCTGATATTCATGTTATCCATTTCCATGAAGATAAATTGCTGTACTCGATGTATTGATCTTACGGTGTGAATGGAAAAACAGAAAAAAGAGCAATATTCCCACCCAGGTAATGAGTGAGGACATGCCGTCTTCTCCCCTGATTACTTATGGATTAGGTTTCAATACACGTTCTGCTTACTGCTGTGAAGCCAGTTCATTAAGTTATAATTAATTAATTGTATTACCTGCAGTGTGCTAGGATTGTACCGAATGATAATATATGGCAAGACGATAGAAAATGTAATACTAATATTGTGGGATAAATACACTCAGAACGATTCATACCAATTATACAGTAGTGGATTATTCCACAAAGTAAGGTTTTATGTTTGTTTTTTTGTTTTTTTTTATGTTTAGGTTGGACACAGAGAGAAGAGCAATGGCGTACGTACCATAGTGGCAGACCATGCGGCTGCTGTGAGGTCCTTGAAGAGAAGGAGCCCTGTCCTGGTTGGTCCCGTTCCTTTTTATATTGGTAAAAACTGTGTAGAACTCCTCTCTCCAGGGAACTGCATTGTCAGGAAATAAAAGAAAAGCATTGTTAAAGGGGTACTCCGCCCCTAGACATTTTACTTCCCACGATCTCCCTGTTGCACCCGGCGTTCGTTTAGAGCGTCGGGTGCCTCGCTGGAGGCTCGTGACATCATGTCCGTGCCCCGCTTGTGATGTCACGGACATGCCCACTCAATGCAAGTCTATGGGAGGGAATGTGACAGCTGTCACGCCCCTCCCATAGACTTGCATTGAGGGGGCATGGCCATGACGTCACGAATGGGGCGTGACCGTGACATCACAAGCCTTCGCCCCGCATCACCAGTCATCTGGCACGGAGCAAAGTTCGCTCCGTGCACCGGATGTCTGGGGTGCCACAGCCGAGATCGCGGGGGTCCCCGCATTCAGACATCTTATCCCCTATCCTTTGGATGGAGGATAAGATGTCTAGGGGTGGAGTACCCCTTTAAGCTGATTACAATAAATCAAGTTGGACTGGATGTGTGCTGCAGCAATCTTCTTTCTCCAAACTTGAAATTAAAAAACAGATACCATAATAGGAGGCCCATTCTGACTTCTGTTTTCGAGTCCCTTCTTTCCTATGTGTGTCAACAGAGAAGAGGGTCACTGCGACAGTTGAGTTGATTTCACTGGTCGATTAAAATTCTCCAAAACTTAAGAGGGTAGGGTTCCATGGTGCAGATGGTGATGGCCAATGGCCACATGCTTTTCAGTAAAACTATCTGCAAAATTGTGCGCCCATTGGCCACTGAATTTGGACCTGGTTCTGTCTGAATGTGGTAGCTGGAATGTGGGACCCTACCCTATGCCATGAGAATTAGTAACTTACCTGCAGTCTTGAAATTGGCTCCAGGACTTCCATGCAGCTGCATATATGTTATATCCACCCCTAACATGGTAAAGTCATGTACACCAAGCAAGTTTGGATACACAAAGGATACCTACAGCAGTACTATATAAACCCCATGTGTCACTGTAGGGCGCTTCTGTATGCCATGGTGTAATGGAGATGCTCCTCTTGGAGCAATGTTTCAAGGAGATAATATCTCCATAAGATACCCAATAGAATTTGGCAAGGCATTTGCTTCATATGAGATCAGATTTTGTAGCAATCTAGAAAAAAAGTGAATATGCTTCCATGTAAGTCAGAAGCATATATGAGAAAACATACAGACCATAGAAAAGAAAATATATTTTTTTTGTATCTTAATAAATTCAAATCAAGGGTTAAATAGATGCATTTGAAATTTCAAATTTTCCATAGCCTTTAAAGGGGTAGTCCAGTATTTTTTTTGTATTTGACATTGCTACCGGGGCTGTAAAGTTACTATAGTTAATAATATGGTGTCTGTACCTGTGTTTGATGGCTAGTCTTGCAATTTGTATGCGATCTTTGCCCTGATGTTTATTTTTAACAGCATGCAAATCAATGTTGTCTTAGGTTTTCCCAGGTTACAGTGCGGCCCGAGACATTACATCTCTCGTCAGGTGTTAAAAAGGAGCCTATCCTTGCTTCAATGGGTGGAGCGACCCCCGGGAAATCATTCTGCAGGAAATTGTAGTTTTGCAACAGCTGGAGGCTCCCTAGTTAGAAAACACTGCTCTATTGTTTACAGAACAGCATGGAAAGCAGCTCAGGTGTGCTTCAATGGTTGGGGTAGCTGTTATGTGGGAGTGAGAAAAGTGACCTCACACTTACAAAAAAGGGATCCTTGGACTTTGTAGTTGGAGGAAGGGAACTCCAACAGGAAATAGCCATTTTGCAAAAAGTAAACGCATTATTATGCGCTCACAACATAGCCACAACATAGCCATTTAGCCCCAAGACAAGCATGGATCCTTCCTTCCCATTACTATCCGGCACATAAGTACTAAAATCACCTTATGGTGGATAACCTCTTTTTAACCCCTTAAGGACCAAGGGCGTACAGGACGCCCTTGGACCTGCTCTCCTGATATAACGCGGGGTTACACAGTAACCCCGCGTCATATCACGGCGGGCCCGGCGTCATAGTGAAGCCGGGACCCGCCTCTAATAGCGCGCAGTGCCGATCGCGGCACTGCGCGCTATTAACCCTTTAGCCGCGCGCTCAGAGCTGAGCCGCGCGGCTAAAAGTGAAACCGAAAGTGGCCGGCTAGCTCAGTCGGGCTGTTCGGGATAGTCGCGGCTAATCGCGGCATCTCAAATAGCTGACAGGACAGCGGGAGGGCCCCTTCCTGCCTCCTCGCTGTCCGATCGCCGAATGACTGCTCAGTGCCTGAGATCCAGGCATGAGCAGTCATGCGGCAGAATCGTTGATCACTGGTTTCTTATGAGAAACCAGTGATAAATAATGAAGATCAGTGTGTGCAGTGTTATAGGTCCCTATGGGACCTATAACACTGCAAAAAAAAAGTGAAAAAAAAAAGTGAATAAAGATCATTTAACTCCTCCCCTATTAAAAGTTTGAATCACCCCCCTTTTCCAATAAAAAAAAAACACAGTGTAAATAAAAAGAAAAATGAACATATATGGTATCACCGCGTGCGGAAATGTCCGAATTATAAAAATATATCATTAATTAAACCGCTCGGTCAATGGCGTGCGCGCAAAAAAATTCCAAAGTCCAAAATAGTGCATTTTTGGTCACTTTTTATATCATTTAAAAATGAATAAAAAGCGATCAATAAGTCCTATCAATGCAAAAATTATACCGTTAAAAACTTCAGATCACGGCGCAAAAAATGAGCCCTCATACCGCCCCATAGACGGAAAAATAAAAAAGCTATAGGGGTCAGAAGATGACAATTTTAAACGTATTAATTTTCCTGCATGTAGTTATGATTTTTTCCAGAAGTTCGAAAAAATCAAATCTATATAAGTAGGGTATCATTTTAATTGTATGGACCTACAGAATAAAGATAAGGTGTCATTTTTACCGAAAAATGTACTACGTAGAAACGGAAGCCCCCAAAAGTTACAAAACTGCGTTTTTTTTTTTTCAATTTTGTCGCACAATGATTTTTTTTTACTGTTTCACCGTAGATTTTTGGGCAAAATGACTGACGTTATTACAAATTAGAATTGGTGGCGCAAAAAATAAGCCATCATATGGATTTTTAGGTGCAAAATTGAAAGAGTTATGATTTTTTAAAGGCAAGGAGCAAAAAACGAAAATGCAAAAACGGAAAAACCCCCGGTCCTTAAGGGGTTAAACATGTTGCATCACAAGTTGATGGATAGGGGAAATCCTATTTCTGGAAGAAAATAAAAAAGTAGACCTGTTATTAAATCTCA
The DNA here is from genome assembly GCF_029499605.1 of Hyla sarda. Lineage (NCBI taxonomy): Eukaryota > Metazoa > Chordata > Amphibia > Anura > Hylidae > Hyla > Hyla sarda. Next base: position 399,705,572 of record NC_079191.1, read on the forward strand.
GACAACCCCTTAGTTTTTAAATGACAGCTATAATATATCTATAACATTTTTGATCTGTTCTGTTCAACTCAAACAAAGAAAGAATAAAAATAGTTAAAGGGTACCTCTCATCAAAAAAACTTTTGATATATTATAGATGAATGTATGCAGAATAACTTTACAATTGCATGTTATTAAAAAATTTGCTTCTTTCTATTTAATTTTCCACTTTGAAGAAATGACCACTAGGGGTCTCCCTACCAGTCCTGGCAGCAAGCATTTCAGACTCATGCTGGAGTCCTAAACACTACGAGCTGCCAGTCTGCTTTGTTCACAAAGGAGAACACTCAGAGCTGCCAGCCTGCTTTGTCCACAGCCTGTTTGGCTGTGAACAAAGCAGGCTGGAAGCTCTGAGTGTTTAGGACTCCAGCATGAGTCAGAAATGCTTGCTGACAGGACTGATCGGGAAAAATACAATAGAAAAGAAGCATATTTTTCATTAACATGCTATTGGAAAGTTATTCAACATTCATTAATCTAAAATATATCAAAAGTTTATTTGATGAGAGGTACCCTTTAATGCACTGGAGTTGGATCATGATGTAGCTCTTCTGTTCACTCACTGCTTTTCACTATGTACCGAATTGAAAATCCAGGAGTATGCAGTCCTTTATTTCCCTTGTTGCAATCATTTGATGTACAACTTAAGTAACATTTATCAAATAACCAGACTCCAGAGAAGGAGGAATTTCAGTTCACGGTTCGATTTCTCTTTACTCAAAGTCTACAGGGACACCAATGTTCGGGCTGTCAGGCGATCAGCGAAGATGATGCTGCACATTCCCCGCTGACGAAGGCAAACCTGTCTATAATTCATTGATACAGGGAGTTCGGGATGTAATCAATAAAACCAGCTCAGCATTCCACACTAGGGCTGGGCGGTATGGCCAAATGTGTGTATCGTGGTATTTTTGTAACTTATGGCGGTTCCACGGTATATTAAATTAATTATCAGCCTAGCGCTGTCCCCATCAGGATACTGTGGAACATCGCTGCGGCCGGTGATAGGCTGACGGCTGTCCGACGTTCCATTCCCTGGGAAGCAAGTCTGGACCGACAGGGAAGGTGAGTTAAAGTTTATTTTGTTTACCTTTTGCAGCACGGGCATAGGGATACACTATAGAGCAGTGGTTTGCAAGCTGCGGACCTCCGGATGTTGCAAAACTACAACTCCCAGCATGCCCGGACAGCCAATGGCTGTCCGGGCATGCTGGGAGTTGTAGTTTTGCAACATCTGGAGGTTGAAGACCACTGGTATAGAGTGTCAGCGCCGGCGGCCGCAACAAACAGGAGGACGAGGAGGGCAGCGCTTGCGGGTGACATATGTGAGCAGTAGCGCTGGGCTCATAATTAATTAGGGGGGGAAGAACAGTGCTCGCGGGTAACATACGATCAGTTCCCCGATGGGGACAGCACAGCGCTGGGCTGATAATTAATTCATTCCCGAGGGGGAGGGGCCAAACCGGTATTGCGGTATGGGTTAAAATTCATGTCATGCAGCACAATTTCGGTATTCGGTATGAACGGGTATACCGCCCAGCCCTATTCCACACTGCTCTCCCGTCCGTGTCTGCTCTCAATGGGGGAGATTTATCAAAACCTGTGCAAAGGAAAAGTTGCCCACAGCAACCAATCAGATCGCTTCTTTCATTTTGCAGAGGCCTTTTTAAAAATGAAAGAAGAAATCTGATTGGTTGCTATGGGCAACTGGGGAACTTTTCCTCTGGACAGGTTTTGATAAATCTCCCCCACTGCCTTTACTATTTATTTGTCTTTTTTTAATCTCTTTGTTAGGAGATGACGAGGTTTTGAAATTAATCTAGGAATGTTGTCCCGCCAATGTACAACGTCTGCTGAGACTCAATAACTTCACGTTTTAAATTGTGAACGTGAATGTATGATACACATTTTATATTTTTTAAGGTAAAGACTTGGGGGGAGATTTATCAAAACCTGTCAAGAGGAAAAGTTGTCCAGTTGCCCATAGCAACCAATCAGATCACTACTTTCATTTTGCAGGGGCCTTGTTAAAAATGAAAGAAGCAAGCTGATTGGTTGCTATGGGCAACTGGACAACTTTTCCTCTTCACAGGTTTTGATAAATCTCCCCCTTGGAGAGATGAAGAAAGTGTCACTCGCGCATAGCGATACCTTACGGCAACAGTCGTTCCCTGCACCTGAGCGCACTTTCCCGGGCTGCCGGCCAGAGGAAGCGCCCTCGGACACAGGAAACAAAATTAAGGCATTTTATATGTGGTGGGCCAGTACAGGAGTTGCACCCCTGTGCTATTGCTGCCCTGTCAGGTGGACTCTATTTCAGTGACCCCTGGGCCTCCCTTTCTTCTATGTTCCATAAACAGTACTAAGTGCCTATGTTATCTAATGTAATGTGTATATATTGCTATGTACCTTTAAATACTGTTGAAGAAAGGGATTGTCGAGCACTAGGCTTGCGGTTAAAAGCTTGTTCTTTATTGGCAAATTCACAGAAAACACTTGACAGAGGACAACGTCTGACGTTGTCCTCTGTCAAGTGTTTTCTGTGAAATTGCCAATGAAGAACAAGCTTTTAACCGCAAGCCTAGCGCTGGACAATCCCTTTCTTCTACAGTCCACAAAGCCGAGGGCGGGACCGGCGTGTCCGTGCGCAGGTGTAGTGGAATTGGTCGGTGTAGAGAGCGATACTGGAACCTGCTACTTTAAATTCTGTTGTCATGCATTGTAACCAAGGAGGGTACCAGTGATCACGTGATGAATAGGGTGATCTATGGGACCCCTCCAGAGTCTCCCCTCTATAAACCCATGGAGGAGCTAGCTAGTAGAGTCTTTGCTGAGATTTTGAACAGTCAAGTCCTGAGAGAGTGTCTGGTGTCCTGAGGAGGCCCAAAGTCTACCACGCAGCCACAAGTCCACTACCCCACAGGTGAACATCAAAACCTAGTAAGCTACATATGGGGTGAAGTCAGTCTAGTCAAGTCAGTCAAGTTCGGTCTGTACACAGCGTGGGCCTGACGCAAATTGTCCAAAACCACCATAAGTCCCAGCGAGCCCTAAGGTCTCTGAAGTCACTGGTCCCCTTCTTGGAACTAACTGAGCTGTCAAGACTATTACACCTGTCTACCCCAGCAAAGCTGCTGTTGTTCTGTAACTTGGGGTCTGAGTCACTATTTGCCCCGTGCCGAGATCAGGATCCAGCGGTATACCTTCGGGTGGTGAAGAGGTTAAACTATGCCCTGGCATCACAAATAGAAGGGGTTAATGCCATCTGCCCCTAGGGTAATAACATCTGCCCTCATCACACCCTCACCACATATATATCACCCTGATTAAAACATTTTGGGGGGTCCTTTATCAAGGCCCAAAACCGCCTATGGGTTTGTGAAGTCTTGGCACGCAGTTTGTCACATTTATGTGACTTCCAACGAATCCAGTGGACGTTTTGTGGCCGTGGTTTCCTAGTCACGTAGTTTATGCGCTGATTTATGGCGTGCAAATTTTGCAGGGCCAAATGCAAACAACTGTGCCAGTCTGACTGACAAGTGTGCTGCACATTATCAAAAGTGGCAGGAATCTTGACAGAAGCAGGAGACCAGCTGAGCCCAGTGGATGGTGCACAATTGCGCTCCATTGGTTAAAAAATATATATACAAAAGCCAAAAATGTTAATAAATGACCCTCTTTATAAGTGATTATTGTGGCAATTTTTGCATTTTATATCATTAAACAAAAGAAAAAGTTGTGGGCATGTTCCAGAGTATATCCTCATAGACCAATGCACTTAAAGGTGTCTCCGGTGTACAACATTTTTTTTTTCATCAACTGGTGCCAGAAAGTTAAACAGATTTGTAAATTACTTCTATAAAAAAAAAATCTTAATCCTTCCAGTACTTATCAGCTGCTGTATGCTCCACAGAAGATTATTTTCTTTTTTAATTTATTTTCTGTCTGACCACAATGCTCTCTGCTGACACCTCTGTCCATGTCAGGAACTGTCCAGAGCAGGACCAAATGCCCATAGCAAACCTATCCTGCTCTGGACAAGTCCCGACAGTGGTCAGACAGAAAAGAAATTAAAAAAGAAAAAAATCTTCTGTGGAGCAAACAGCAGCTGATAAATACTGGAAGGATTAAGATATTTCAATAGAAGAAATTTACAAATCTGTTTAACTTTCTGGCACCAGTTGTTTTAAAAAAACATTGTTTTCCACTGGAGTTCCCTTTAAAGGCACAGTAAACAATTCTACCACTATTTTCACCCTTTTGGATCCATAACATTAGATTCTAACACACTACACATTTTCCCTGACAAACATAACATAAATGTAAATGTTTTAAAATATAGAGTTTTCCGGTTATTTAATCCCTCCATATTAAAACCTTCTGCAACGTTCCAATACACTCTGTGTTTCATTTCCTCCCTATTTTCAAGATCTATGTTTGCAGTCATTGAGTGGGAACATCTTGTTTACATCCAGAGACAAGAAGGTGTAAATATTTATAACTGAGAGTTTGCTACAATTGTATCCAGTGGAGTCAATTGCCTAAGAACTAAATACATCAGCAGAACCAATCTCCCTGCCATCCTGTGAGTTTTCTACAGTAAATCAGTGGAGGTATTAGGGATAAGCCTAGAGTGCAAGGTCTTAAGCTTGTAGAGGATTTCTTGCAATTGTAACAAATTCGTAGAATTAGATTTGTAACAGGTTTTCGGGAATTGGAAATACCGAAAATAAAAATAAAAAAAAACATTTGAAAGATATTCGAAAACCAGTTCTTATGTATTGTTATACTCCTTGGAACCCCACAATAAAACTTGGAATGAAAACTCATACCTATTCAAAACCCCAGTGTAAACTGGGAGCGAATTCCTATTAAAACAGTGAGGTGCATATTACACATGGTTGGAATACACATGAAAAACATGTCATGTAAACATACCCTTAGCATCTCTCTTTGACACCCGGCCCAGTGGATGTGTATAGCGCCTGTGCATTGAGCGGTGATGCTGAGTGCAGTGGTGTCTTGGGCTGGGATGCCCTCACACCTGGCCCTGCAAATGTTAAGTGAAAGGCAATGCATACAGTACTGTGTGCATTGCCGCTTAGTGTACAGGAGCAGGAAGTCCAGCTTCAACAGAAGTCCCTGCACCTGTATGTCCTTTCCATGATATTTTCACCAATAGAAATCTAGCAACCTGCTCTGTAGGTACAAGAGGCAAAAAACATAACATTTTTGTCTAAGAATAATTCCTTTATTTATATAGCACATATTCAGTAGTGGTATACAGAGATTGTCACCATTTACTCTCCACATTGGGGTCCCAATCTAAAGTGTGGGAGTAAACCAATGCAAACATTGGGGGGGGGGGGGGACATAAAGACTCTAAGCAAATGTTGTCCTTGGTGGGATTTTGAAGCCAGGACCCCAGTGCTGCAAGTTATGCCCCCCTCAATATATCTATATTAATATAAAAGAATCTCTGTCTCTCCTATAGACATAAATGGAGGGGACGTGGCGACCACGGCCGCCCAAAGCCTAGCACAGCCAGCGTTTTATACTTTGGATAGGGGATAAGATGTCTAGAACCGGATTACCCATTTAAGGAACAATTGATCACATCCAATCCAGGTTAGTAGCTGCAAGTGTGTAGTGCTTCCTGCTGCTTCCCTCAGTTGAGCCACATGCTTGGCCGCTGCAGACATTCTACTCTTTACTGTCGCAGGCAGCTGCAGTTTCTGGAGCAAGATGCACAGGCTGCTTCTTTAAAGGGGTACTCCACCCCTAGACATCTTATCCCCCTTCCAAAGCTGGGGACCCCCCGAGATCTCTCCTGAAGCACCCCAATATCTCAGCTGCACACAGCGAGGATCGCTCTGTGACTGATGACCGGCGATGCAGGGGATGTAGTATCATGATGTCACAGCTCTGCCCCTCGTGACATCATGCCCCGCCCCCTCAATGCAAGTCTATGGGAGGGGGTGTTCAGGAGAGATCGCAGGGGTCCCCAGCGACGAGACCCCCATGATCAGACATCTTATTCCCTATCCTTTAGATAGGGGATAAGATGTCTAGGGGTGGAGTACCCCTTTAAGGGTCCATGTACATCCCTGATTTCTGCACTCCTACCTTCCTGTGGTGCCTGAGCAAAAGTGTAGTTTGACTACTAGTGAGGATGTCTGTTCTGTTTCTGACCTGTTTTCCTTTGTTTGACCAAAGGCTGTAACCTGACTATGGCTTAAGCCTGATCCTTTCTGATCCAGTACCTGTCTGCTTTTCCAGTGCATGACCCGGATTGTCGACCATGCCTCTGGCTGCTGATCAAGCCTACACCACCTGGTTGCATCTGATCTCCTCAGTTCTGCTGTTCTAACAGCTCCAGCCCAGCTATACAACTAGTCAGCCCTGCTTGATCTGACACTGTTACCCCAATAATTCCATCTATAGCATCAGCACGTCCCACTTACCTGTATTCACAGTGATTTGCACAAGAGCGTTCTAGCCTGCCTGGCCAGCTGCCATTTACTGAGACCACTCTAGCAGTAGAAACCTAGTGTCTTCTCTGCAGCTAAAGTCCAGCTTCCACATCCTGGATCGAGATAAAGGGTGAAAACCAGAGGAACACTTAAACTCCACTCCCAAGTTTGGCCCAAACCCAGACCTGTAAGTGGTACAGTGGGTTCACACACGTTGGGACATTACAACACCACTGGCTCTCTTCAATGAGAATCAGTACCCCCCTCAGCTTTTGGCATACCATACATTTCTGCCCAGTGGTGTCTCCACATGAGTTCTATGTGGAATGTTTCAATCTAATGAACTTGTTGTTAGCTTCTTTCTGTAACTTTTAATTTATGTAAATCCTAATTACATTGAGTCTACAGCATTATATCAATTAACAGCACAGATAAAATGTGATTGACACAATTAAAGCATGAGTACATTGGAGAACAATATCCTTCCCCCTAATATAAACAATGTATATTGACGAGGCCTCAGAGGGCTTTACTGCTGGAACAACAAACATAGAACACTGATATTTGGCTGCGCATATGATCAAACAGAGCGCGGTTTATTACTCCTCCATATTTTATCTCCCACTCGTTACTCGTAACCTTTACACTTTTATTCCATTGTGTTGTTTCATGACGGTGCCAAATAAGTTCCTGTTTTTTTGTTGAGATCAATCCATTTTTCAGTGCAACAGTTTTTTCTTGTTATTTTTCTTTGTTTTGAAGAATAAATATTTTAAATTTTTTGTTGTGATATTAAAGGGTTGTTCTGCAATTTTTTTATTTGACTACAGGGCTGTAAAGTTAGTGTAGTTCATAATATAGTGTCTATACCTGTGTGTGACTGTAGTCTCACAAATCTTATGCGATCTTTGCCCCAATGTTTATTTTCAACAGCATAAAAATTAGTGTTTTCCCAGGTTACAGTGCAGCCCCAGACATTACATCATTAGGCAGGTGATAAAAGTAAGCTTATCCTTGCTTTAATGGGAGCAACAACCGCTGGATGGGAGAGAGATCCTTCTACAGAGAATTGTAGTTTTGCAACAGCTGGAGGAAGACACTGGTCTATTGTTTAGTGCAGAGGTAGAGAGTCCAGGTGTACTTCAATGGGTGGGGCGGCTGATGTGTGGGAGGGAGAAAAGTGACCTCACACTTACAAACAAGGAATCCTGGGAATTGTAGTTAGAGGGAGAGAACTTCAACAGCATACAGCCATTTCCCACAAAAAAAAGCAGGAAGAAGGTCATGTGAACAATTTTGTACTCAATAGAGACACCAACTATGCAGAAGATATGCAAGGCTAAGAATTCACAGTGTGTAGAAGCGAAGAAAAAAAACTTGGAATACGGCACTGCAGACTCTTATAGATGGATGAGGCGGATGCCAAAGGACAATTTATTGATAAAAAATTATAAAAGACAGGACCACGCATTTCGGGAGGAGCCCTCCCTTCCTCAGATCAGGGTGAGGTATCGTCAAAGGGTACAGGTTTAAATTGCCCAAAAATGGGCGCTAAAACAAAGGGGAGAGGTGTACAGTAGAAGGTTAAAAACAAATTTGCCATGAAAAACCATATTACAAAGCAATATATAACATAGGTATACATAAATAGATTATACAGTGCAATATCTGCATATTCAGCATATCTGAAAGAATCATATCAGTTAGCAACAGCTGTAGAACCGCAGTGAACTGGAAGTGGCCCACTGCGGCATGTAAATAGTCAGCAGTGCGATCCCCTGTAGGAGGCGCAGATTACTGTTTACATGTGCAGCAGCGATCTAGAGTGTCGGGCTGGTTGTCCATGACACGTTGCTATGCTGAGGGATCATGTGATCGGATCTCAGCCAATCAGCTCCATTCAGGGTCTGTACTTGCTTGTCAGTGCGTGTTACTTGTACCTAGCGCTGTGTGAGTAACAATCGCGCTGTGGGGCAATCTGGAGAGGGATCTCCAAAAATAATGCAATATGGTCAAAGAGTGACTGGAATGGTACCTCATAAGGATATGCACATAAAATGGGGAAAAAGGTGGAATAGTACACATTAATAATAATAAATAAGTAATTAAAAATTAAAATATATGCATACAATAAATAATTAAAATTACAGTATTGAATCTAAAAAAAAAAAAGAACAATTAAAATACTAGCAATGGTTATAAAGAACATTCAATCAGTTCATTGGGGCCAGTGGGAACCAAAGTTTGGAATTTGTATATCCAGTAGTTCTTCCTCTTCCATAGGGTGTTGAATCTCTGAGGGTTATTTTTGAATATACTTTCTATGGAATGGTAATAGAATAAAAATTTTGGTGATGATGCTGTGCCTGGAAACGCTATGTATTAGAAAACCATTGGTGCATTATTCCTGTGTACAGACCACATGCACTACCACTACTCACCCACCCACTAGCTTGGCCCCTCTTACCCAGCCTCCGTAGGAACTTATTGATTTCATCAATTCCTGCTGCATTGACATACCAGCACGAACCTGCCATTCCCCTTCCCTCAGGCCATTTCTCTACATCTGATCCTGATTGTTTCCTTGAAGATTCTCTTTTAACCGTTCAAATTACTGCAACTCCAGCTACCAATAATCCAGGCCATCAATACTTTACTCCACTGGAAAACCTCCCCTCTAACCCAGATCGATTTACAACCATAACAGCTCCCAGCATGGATCAATCTTTGCCTTACCACCAACACAATACAACATTTTTTTTAGACCTCCCCCGCAGAATCCTGAAATCCCCACCACCAGTGAATACCTTAACCCCCCATGGAACTGGTAGATATAGCCCCACCTCTAAGGGTAAAAAGAAAAGACCACGGAGACGGGGATGTAGGGGAGGTCGGAAGAGATTCGAGGGAAGACAAGAGAAAAAAGAAGAGCAAAACACACAAGGACTCACGAATCTAAACACTGTCAAAATATTTAATGTATCCACATATATATACTTAATGATATTGAAAACAGTATCCTCAAAAGAGGGTTATCATTCTGCCCTAATGGAAGGTCCAACAGTTTTGATCTATTTATTGATCTTAATAACTTTGTTAAAAAGCTCACTGTAAAAAAATTTTTTTAATATTGAAGGGAAACCTGGAATGGAGCAGAGCCAAACTCCGGAAATCACCACTACAGAACCAGCTCCAATGCATACTAATCTCAAGCCAAAATTAAATTTTTATCCTCTCCAGTCTAGAGGCAGTTATTTTGACACCTTCCTAAGTATGGCTTCACAAGATTTAGAGACTCTCACGAAAAAAGAAACCAAATACTCTAATAACCTTTCTCATCTGAAGTATCAAATACTCAAAAAGCCATCTGAAAAACGTAATATTGTGATTCGACCAGCAGACAAGGGGGGCAGGGTGGTCATTCTAAATACAGAGGACCCCAAATTTTATAAAACTCTACCCTTAGACCCCACTAAGAAGTACACAGATTAATTAAAAACAGTCAAGGAAGGTTTCCACTCGGGTATTTTGAATAAATCTGAAAAAAAATGTATACTGATTCATGAGCCCTCTGCTCCTATCTTCTATTATTTACCGAAGTTACATAAAAACACTGTATATTCACCTGATCAACCTATTGTGTCTGGTATAGGTTCTGTTTCCTCAAATTTATCACATAATTTAGCTCTACTATTGCATAAATACATTTTTAAACTGACATCCTTCCTCAAAGATACGACAAAGATTTCTTCCATTTTGAAAGCAGAATGGAAAACTGAACATTTATTAGTCACAATGGATATTACCTCTTTATACACTGTGACCATGATCTGGGGATTGATGTGGTGACCCATTTTCTCATTTATGACCCTGACCTACCCCAGACACAGCGTGATTTTATTCTTAAAGGTCTCCGTTATATTTTAACGCACAATTATTTTGAGTTCCAAAAACGTATTTATGCACAGCACACAGGCACCGCAATGGGGTCTCGAGTGGCACCTAGCTTTGCCAACATCTTGGTGGGCTTATTCAAGGAAAATATTATCTACCAGCATCTTCTGTTTCAACATTGTGTATATTTTAAACGTTTTATTGATTATATCTTTTTTATCTGGAATGATGGGTCTACTGTTTTACTTGTCCGAAGGCCATTGTGGATTCATCTTTTAAGAGGGCTAGCACTTTATCACAGCTGGAAACCGGGAGTCACCTTCAGGAGAGGCAAAATACTCTGTAACATTGTAGCCCTGAGTAGACTTAAAGCCCATAATACCCAACCCGTGAGTTTTCGTGAGGTTCATACAGGCATATCAGGTGTAAATGCTGCACAAATATGAACCATCGTGCCGCAACTTTCTCCTCCAGAACCACGGGAGAGACTTTTCAGATAAAAACACTGCTTAAAGGGGTACTCCGGTGGAAAACTTTATTTATTTATTTTTTAAATCAACTGGTGCCAGAAAGTTAAACAGATTTGTAAATGACTTCTATTTAAAAAAAATCTTAATCCTTCCAGTACTTATTAGCTGCTGAACACTACAGAGGAAATTATTTTCTTTTTGGAACATAGTGCTCTCTGCTGACATCTGTGTCCATTTTAGGAACTGTCCAGAGCAGCATATGTTTGCTATGGGGATTTTTGCCTACTCTGGACAGTTCTTAAAATGGACAGAGATGGACAGAGATGTCAGCAGAGCACTGTGCTCGTGATGTCAGCAGAGAGTTCTGTGTTCCAAAAAGAAAATAATTTCCTCTGTAGTATTCAGCAGCTAAAGTAATGGATGGATTAAGATTGTTTAATAGAAGTAATTTACAAATCTGTTGAACTTTCTGGCACCAGTTGATTTAAAATTAAAAAGTTTTCCACCTGAGTACCCCTTTAACTGCTCCTTTCAATATGTTGTATACCTGTTCGAATTCCAATGTGGTATACACATAGCGTTTCCAGGCACATCACGCAATACCATCACCAAAATTCCGATTCTATTACCATTACTCCCATAGAAAGTATATCCAAAGATAACCCTCAGAGATTCAACACCCTCTGGAAGAGGGAGAACTACTGGATATACAAATTCCAAACTTTGGTTCCCACTGTCCTCAATGAAATGATTGAATGTTCTTTATAACCATTGCTAGTATTTTAATTGTTCTTTTTTTTTTTTTTTTTAGATTCAATACTGTAATTTTATTATTTATTGTATGCATATATTTACATTTTTTATTATTTATTTATTATTATTAATGTGTACTATTCCCCCTCTTTCACAATGTTATGTGCATATTCTACTGAGGTACCATTCCAGTCACTCTTTGACCATATTGCATTATTTTTGGAGATCCCTCTCCAGATACATCCCCATGGAATGTTTTTATGTGAGCATCCTCTATTTTCCCATTAATATCCTTATCACACATCCTTCTGATTACCCTTGTCGAATGTAATATTTCAGCCCTCTATACCCCTGCTATGGGCCCATTATGAGTGATTATCATAATATAACCTTATACACTAACCATCACTAATACTGGTAAGCTCCGTTCCCCTCTTATAATTGTTACGCCGAGCGCTCCGGGTCCCTGCTCCTCCCCGGAGCGCTCGCGGCGTTCTCCCCTCTGCAGCGCCCCGGTCAGACCCGCTGACCGGGAGCGCTGCACTGTCACTGCCGGCGGGGATGCGATCCGCGTAGCGGGACGCGCCTGCCCGCGGGTCGCATCCCAATCTACTCACTCTCTAGGGCGCGCGCACGCCGGCTCTCTGAGATTTAAAGGGCCTGTGCACCATTAATTGGTGCCTGGCCCAATCAGTGTAATTAGCTTCCATCTGCTCCAGGCTTATTTAAACCCACTTCCCCTTCCTGTGCTTGCCGAATCTTGTTGCCTTAGTGCCTAGTGAAAGCGTTTTATGAGTGCCTTTACCAGTGTTTCCAGACCTTCTGCCGTTGCCCTTGACTACGACCCTTGCCGCCTACCCTGACCTTCTGCTACGTCTGACCTCGCCTCTGTCTAGTCCTCCTGTACCACGCCAGTTTCAGCAATCAGTGAGGTTGAGCCGCTACCGGTGGACACGACCTGGTTGCTACCGCCGCAGCAAGACCATCCCACTTTGCGGCGGGCTCTGGTGAAAACCAGTAGCAACTTAGAACCGGTCTTCTGGTACAGTCCACGCCAATCCCTCTCTGAAACAGAGGATCCACCACCAGCCTGCCGAACCCTGACAATAATAACTACTGATCCAGACTCTGCTCCTTACTTGAGGTCCCGCCGTCTATACTATGGCTCTGCTCCATCATTCTCTGCTGTTCTCCAGTATAACCGACTCATTTTCTGTTGTTCCCCAGTATAACCTACTTTAGCTATATGTTTTGAATATTATCCCTATTCTCAGTATATTTTCTCCCCCAGGCATACCACTTAATGCCCCACAGCGCGATCGTTACTCAGACAGCACTAGGTACGAGTGACCATGAATGCAGCTGATTGGCTGAGGTCCGATCACGTGATCCCTCAGGATAGCAATGCGGCCTGGGCAACCAACCCGACGCTCTAGATCGCTGCTGTGCATGTAAACAGCAATCTGCGCCTCCTACAGGGGATCGCACTGCTGACTTTTCGCACGCTGTAGTGGGCCACTTTCGATCCACTGCGGTTCTACAGCTGTTGCTAACTGATATGATTCTTTCAGATATGCTGAATTCTTATGAGATATTGTACTGTATAATCTATTTATGTATACCTATGTTATATATTGCTTTGTAATATTGTATTTCATTGCATGGTTGTTTTTAACCTTCTATTCTACACCCCTCCCCTTTATTTTGGCACCCATTTTTGGGCTATTTAAACCTGTACCCTTTGACAATACCTCACCCTGATCTGAGGAAGGGAGGGCTCCTCCCAAAACGTGTAATTTTGTCTTTTATTATTTTTTATCAATAAATTGTCCTGCTGAGGACTGTTTAAACTACCTTTGGCATCCGCCTCATCCATCTATAAGAGTCTGCAGCGCCGTATTCCAAGGGTTTTTCTTTGCTTCTACATATCCCTCCAAGACGTCTGCTGTCTGCTCCGGCAACCCACTGACTTAGCAGCGACTCACACCATTGGTACCCCGATATTATCTGGGGTTACATGCGCATTTATATTCTTTTTAAGGGTAATACACGAGGTGCCGTCCGTCGGTCCTTTTTCTTTCTATTTCCAAAGAATACAAAGTGCCTTAAAGCACTAGGGTCCTGGGTTCAAGAGCAACACCTGTAAAAAGTTAGTATGTTTTTCCTGTTTTCCTGTATATAAATCCATGATAAAGCCATGATTTTATAAGCCATGATTTCTATAAAAAGGACATTTTCTTATGAAGTATATTAGAAAGGTTAATGTTTTGCCAAGATGTACAACAAATAAAAAGTTTTTGAATTTGTCAGTGCCCATTTAAGGCACAAATTCATGCTACCCATATTTCCATGGGCTTTTCAAGTCCAGTGGGCCCAGTGATGTTTGCCCAGATTTATCTGGTATTGATGCTGATAGATTATTATATTATATTTTTGTGTTGAACATGATATGCTAAATAGATTCCCTTTATAAAGAAGAACACCGGCTCTCTCTAGTGCCCCCTGTAGGTGGCTATCCTGTAAACCAATGTCTGATCCTTTCGAACAGCAGTAACCTGGTTATAAGTGAGTGACATATCCATTCTACATTATATACAATGTTGCTGTCTTTGATACACAATGCAGATTCCCAATGGCTGGCAATAGTTGAGGTAGCAGGAAATAATACGGAGAAATAAAGTAGATTTCCTGTGGATTTATGACAGTAGAACCAGGTAATGAGAACCTGCTTTGTGCCAAAGTGCATATCCAATAATGAAACTATAGTAATTGTAATGCGCTGTAAACCGTAGTGATTACCTAATTATATAGCAGAAGCCCAGGAGAAAGAATTATACATGAAAAATGATCTGAGACAGAAATAATGTACGTAAACCTCTACTGAAAGAAACGTGTGAATCTTAAGGGAAGCATCCAACAAGGTCCACAGGTGACCAGGAAAAAAAGGGTAAGAAAGCCCCTAATACTTTCCTGTAGGGGGATTAAATAAATCTTCACTGCTCCGGGCCCGGCCCCGGACTAGTGACGTTGCCTTGACGACGACGCACAGGGGCGTTCATGCGCAGGGATGTGCCTGTGCATCGTTGTCAAGGCAACGTCACTAGTCCGGGGCCTTGCCCGGAGCGGAGAAGAGGGCCTCCCGGTGAAGATGGACAGCACCGAAGGACTAACCCTCCCCACCGGACGGTCCCTGCAGCATAGATGGCCCGGACCAGCTCACCCTTCCTTCCCACCGAGGGGGGGTGAGTAGAAAACTAAAGGGGGGTCTGGATGATGACGAAGGCCCAGCAGTGGTCTTCAACCTGCGGAGCTCCAAATGTTTCAAAACTACAACTCCCAGTATGCCCGAACAGCCGATGGCTGTCCGGGCATGCTGGGACTTGGAGTTTTGCAACATCTGGAGGTCCGCAGGTTGAAGACCACTGAAAGGGATTGACAGGCGGAGAGGTCACTTGAGTATAAGCCGAGGGGGGCGTTTTCAGAACGAAAAATCGTGCTGGAAAGCTCGGCTTATACTCGAGTATATACGGTACTTCTATTTAAAAATCCTAATCCTTCCAGTACTTATCAGCTGCTGTATGCTCCAGGGGATGTTGTGTAGTTCTTTCCAGTCTGACCACAGTGCTCTCTGCTGACACCTCTGTCCATGTCCAGAACTGTCAAGAGCAGGATAGGTTTGCTATGGGAATTTCCTCCTGCTCTGGAGGAATCCCGACATGGACAGAGGTGTCAGCAGAGAGCACTGTGATCAGACTGGAAAGAACTACACAACTTCCTCTGGAGCATAAAGCAGCTGATAAGTACTGAAACATCTTAACATCTTAAAATACAAACCTGTACAAATTTCTGGCACCAGTTTAGTTGAAAGCATGTATTTTTTTCCCTCTAGAGTACCTCTTTAAAGGGAACCCAGGAAAGCAAGTTTCTACACAAACATAAACAAGAATTCTTTCCTGTAAGAGCAGTAAGACTATGGAAGTGGTAATGGTAAACTAATGAATACATTTCATAAATGTAATAATATGGCAGGTTATAATTACTAGATTATTAAGAAGGGTTGTTGATCCAGGGGTTTATCTGCCAGATTTGAAGCCAGGAAGGATTTTCCCCCCCAAAGTTATGAAAATGAGTTTGTATCTCAAATAGGTTTTCTTTAATACTAATTACTAATAGAGATTGATTCAGAACATCTGGCTGATACTAAACTCAAACTACATTATTCTGAAAATTACCTGGAATACATTACAATGGTACATTTTATGGCCAGATGTCATATGAATACAGCTCTTCCCCCAGAGACCGGTAAGTGTCAGGAGAGCTGCACACAGAGTCTTATAGATATTTTTGCTATCCTGTGTTATCTAGGAACTCATCAGTATATAATAACTGTTCTTTGTAATTAAATCTCCTTTCCTGTAAGGATGACGACTCTGCTGACCCTGCCCTAGTCTACACAACAAAGCTGTAATAAAAATATGTATTTTTGATGGATACTCAGGCACATTTATGGATACTCGAGCACAAAGAAAACCAGACGAGACGTCTCATGTCCCCCTGACCCAATGTACTTGGGTATTTTCGGCAGTGCCAAAGACTTTCAATATGGTGGCAGTGTGCATTTTTAGCAGTAGCTATATTCATCTTTGGGAATACACGGATACATTTTTTTGTGATTGTTGAGGGTCCAAAAGGTCAGACCTCCACTGGCCTTACAGGTCAGATGAAAAGGGGATATTTTGTTAAAAAAAAAATCATCCAAATAATCAATATCTATATTTCATTTATGTAACATACACTAAATGAAAACTTGTATTACTTATGTAAATGACCATTTTGGTCTTATACATTGTATACAAAGCACAAGTATAAATAGGTGCAAATATCTACCCATATGTACTGTACTAACTTAATAAACAGAGTAACATGATAACATATAGATGTGCAGCCACATATTACTGTGCCTCATATTACACCGTATATCTGTGTTGACAGTTTTTGCACCTGAACGTCTGTGCATATCCATGAACTTTGATCTATAGGACATTATATGCACCATCTTGGGATTCAGAATTGACATTTTATTTTTGCTTTTTTTTGCACATTTTATTTATTTATTTATATTGAATTTATCCTATTTATTATATCTTATTTTTCATTTTTGGAGGGGGAATCACAAGGGCCCTGCGTTACCCCCCTCCAGCTCACATCTACCCTTTATGTATTTTATCTAATTTCTTCATTAAATTCATATATTTTTCACTCCATGGTCTAATCTCTCTTTTTTGTTTACCTCTATTATCTGATTCCTAGCTCTTTCTATTGCCCCTTTCCCTCCTCCTCTTTGCCCCCTTCCACCTCCCCTCTCACTAGATCACTTGAGGACTGTTACCTTATTTTTCACACATCATGTTTTTAGCCAAGCACCTTGGGTATTAGGTGCTATACAGTTAACCTCGGTTGTCTAATTTTCTACCTAGTCGAGCTGCATCTAGCAGATCTAGCCTGGTTCAGATTACTATATGCCGCATGTCATCCTCAGAGACAAAAGAAACACATTCCATAGATTGTAGTGCCAACAGATATTACAGGGCCTTCCATGTTTTTTTGTGTATTGGCAGTGACTGCTGGGTGGTGGTAATAATAGTTTTTATTACTATCTTATCCTATATATTTTATTCTTACTGCATTTCATTTTGATATCTCAGTGCTCAGTTCTGTGACATATCCACACAATAAGGAAATACATTCTCATTCTGATGTAGTAAGAGAAAACCTGCAAAATATCCCTTAGACCAACCATGCATTGAGAACCACTGGTGTATAGCACAAATACAGCCTCACAAGTACAGAGCTATTTATTCCAACCTACATACAGTGGTTTGTTGCTCAAAAATGAGAATTAACAAACTCAACAATATAATAACTCAGCTGCTGGGCTTGGAAAGTATTGGACCTTTTGCACACTGAAGTAATATCTATAACAACACATCTTTACAGCCAGAGATTGATGAAGACTAGATCAAGAATAGCACATTGTAAAGCATTTTCCTTGTCATTAAGGGCACCAGAACCTATTAATAGGGTCAATAGAGTCCACATAACCATTTAGATCCATTGGAGAATGGATAAATGTGAATGGCACCCAACAGATCCTACTGACTTATAATAAGTCCATAGGGCGTCCAAGGTTCCCAGATTCTATCAAAAGACTTAAAGGGATTTTACCAAGAAAATAAATATGTCTAAACTGATGCATTATGTGATGAAAAATATATTTCAGATGTACATACATTTCTGTAAATGTACTGTCACGTTGGGTACGGAAAAGTGCAGTCCTGAGCTTGCCCAGACTAATGTCCCTGCCTTGTCCATGTCCATGTCATTTATGTTTCAATGGGTGGGGTGGCTGATGTGTGGGAGGGAGGAAAATGGAATTATAGGATTTGTAGGCAAAAGAAGAAAACTCAAACAGGAAATACCAGTTCACAAAAAGCTAGCCACAGTGTTATGGTAATCTCATGACATAGCCAAGACAAGCACAGATCCTTCCTAAGCATGTCCATTTCTGCCTGCCAGGTATGTACTAAAATCACCTTATGGTGGAGAACCTCTTTAAGACTTGGACAATATTGTGTATTTATTGTATTCTGCTATTTTTTGGTGAAGTTCTTTTAAACTCAGCCTGAACCAAAAGAATGCTGATATATTAACAAGGTAATGGCTGCACCATGTACATTCTCCACTGAATGGCACATTCATTTATATACAGCTCCAGGCTCTACAAATTCACATTTTTCTGAAGTTTAATCTTTTCAAAGTAACAAAAATCTATTAAAATAAAGCAGCACAAGCAAATAGATTTTCTAAAGTTAAAAAACTTGCTTAAGTTTATATCAGACTGAGTATTATAAAACATTGGACTCCATTACTATAATCCGCTACTAAGCACTCCCTATACAAGATACATACAGTATATATATATATATATATATATATATATATATATATACATACAGTAGAATCTCCCAATAGCTGACACTCATGGGGAATGAAAAAGCGTCCGCTATTGAGAGATGCCCCTTATTGGGAAAAAGGCTCAGAAATCTTCCTGAATGATGGAATTCTGTCCTGTACTCATTACAGAGTGTAATTACCTATAAAACACAATAAGATGCAATATTACAGTTTAATTTCCCCTTATCACTCCCCTGTACCATTTAACCCCCCCCCCCTTTTTATACCCTGTGCCATCTTATTCCCCCCTTGCATTGTGCCAAAATAAACTCCCATTACCCGCTGTGCCACATCATTTCCCCTTGATCCCCTGAGTCATTTTATTAGCCCTTTATTACCCTCTGGCAAATTCATCACTCCCCCCCCCCCCTTTATGAAGTGGCACAGGGGGATAAAGGGGGAACAAAATGGCACAGGGAAAAAGGGGAAATGAAATGGCACAGGGGGATAAAGGGGGAACAAAATGGCACAGGAAAAAGGGGGAAATGAAATGGCACAGGGAAAAAGGGGAAATGAAATGGCACAGGGGGTGGTAAAGAAGGGGTGATGAATTTACATAAAGGGACATTAAGGGGGAATTAAATAGCACAGGGGTGATGAACTGGAAATTATGTGGCACAGGGCGTAATAAAGGGGGGGGGGTTAGCTCAGGGGGAATAAAGTGGCACAGATCAGGGAAGGAGGGGGGTGAATGATGTGGCCAGCGGACGTACAGAAGCAGGAGATCACTGTTTAAACATCGGTCTTCTGCTTCTCTTCTGGAGCTTCTGCAGGGGGTGCAGCGGGGGCCTGGGCCCCTTACTGGGGTATTGGCTGTACCCCGTGATGGTGGCCATATGTACAAGGTAGGGCCAGCACATAAGCCTGGTTGTCCTCTATTGGGAGTGTTTTGTCTCTTATTAGGTGTGTTTTGTCCCCATTGTCCCCGATTGGATGTGTCCGCGTCCAGTATTGGGAATGTCCCTTATTCGGAGGGGGAAAATACATTAAATCTTATGGGACTCTGCCGCGGAATTAAAAACTGTCAGCTATTGGGAGGTGTCCCCTATTGGGAGGTGTCCACAAAGGGAGATTCTACTGTATTTATATATAGTGTATATATGTATTTCTGCAGCCATCTTATCTATCCCCTGTCCTTTGAATAGGGGATAAGATGTCTAGGGGCAGAGTACCCCTTTAAAAAATATGTTTTATACTAGACAACCCTTTTAACACATGTTCACTACAATGTTTTTGTGATGTTTCTCTGCTATAACTTGTTCCATAAGTTCAGCTTAAAGTACAGATAACTACCCTGACCCCAGGATATCTAAATCCTAAGAGACAAACCACAAGGGTAGATACAGTAGTTCACAGTGAGTTTATAATCCTGCCATATCCAGAAGAATGTAATTATAGATAGTATAGTGTACGGCTCAATGAACTCCCCCATATGTTTGATAGGTTGATGGACTGGTGCCAGCTGTGTTGCCTGGTTATACTTTTTGTATTCAGAAAGTGGCGTCTTAATTTACAATTCATACTCTAATTGCTTTGAATGGAATCAGTGCCAGATGTATTGAACCCGGGATTTCATCAATGCTTGTTAACAAATTACAATGCTCCTTGATATTCTATACATTAAAATCCTCAGTCTGCATAAATAGTATGTAGCATCCCCAGAATAAGATCCCACATCAACATCCTCATCTGCAATACTGGATGCGTTCTGCTAAATTTAGTGCATGTAAAGCAAATCCATGGCTGTCCACATAATGAATATAACATCTAGATGTACCAAAGCCTGTTCTTATGGATTTCCATTCTAACTCATGGAAGAGGGACCTGAATAGGGCAAATTCCTCTTTGACGTCCATTTGCCTTAGTAGATTGTGTAGAGAGAGGTGGTCTTTATGAAAATCTTGTTTGTGGCTTAAAGAGGTACTCCAGTACCTAAAAACTTATCCTCTATCCTCAGGATAGGGCATAAGTAGTCTGATGGTAGGGGGTCTGACAGCTGGGACCCCAACGATCTCTTGTTTGGTGCTCTTGCTCTCCTTATGCAGTGAGCTGTGGTCAACACGCTCCCACTATGCATCTCTATGGGAAAGCTGAAGGTACAGAGCTCGTGTATCTCTGTCTCTCCCATAGAAAAAGGCTTAAAGGGGGCATGTCAACCACAGCTTCATGCAGTGGTCAACACAGCTCCTTGCGGTCGGACCACCCGCGATCAGACACTTATGCACCGGAGTAACTCTTTAATTTTTATTTTTACTCATGTCATTATGGTGGCTTTCAATGCTCATTGATGTACATGAATAATGATGGCTATCTTTGTCACAAAACATGAAGGCTTTACAGGGTAGTCCTGTGTTCCGTAGGCTAGCACAGTGAATAGGGGCTGCACACTGGTAATAGGTGGTGATAATTCCCCCTGGGGCAAACTCTGCCAAGTGACTGTTTGGTTGAAATGCTGGATGCCCTTCGTGTTACTGGTGCTGATAACAAGTCAGATGCAGAGGATGCAAAATGGAGGCACTATTCCAAAGAATGGCTGGAGCAGGAGGGTCCCATGCACTCTTTATGTCCCGCTCCAGTACTTGTATGGACTCTAGTCCCTACGACACGGCACGCTTCCTCGATACAAGTCTATGGGAGGGGGCGTGGTGGCGGTCATGTCCCCTCCCATAGACTTGCATTAAGGGGGCGGGCAGTGACATCATGAGGGGGCGGAGCCGTGACGTCACAATGCTCCAGCCCCTGTATCGTCCGTCATTACGCACAGAGCGAGTTTGCTCTGTGCAGTAATGACAGAGGGGTGCTGCAGCCGAGATCCCGGGGTCCCCAGCGGCGGGACCCCTGCGATCAGACATCTTATCCCCTAGATAAGATGTCTAGGGGAGGAGTACCCCTTTAAGCCATGTTTTCTATATGAATAAAATTATTTTTTGGATGAAGTATATTAGAAAGATTAATGTTTTGCCAAGATGTACAACACATAAAAAGTTTTGGATTCTGATATTTAAAGAAAATCTGCAGAGTTAGACACTCATCCCCTATCCGCAGGAAAGGGAATAAGTGTCTGATCGTGGGAGGTCCAAACGCTGGGACCCCCAGTAATCTCCTGTACTGGGCCCCGGCTCTCCCGTGCAGGAGACATGTTGGCCGCAGCATGACGCCATTGCTGACACCCATGCATCTCTATGGGAGAAGCGGAGATGCAGCGTTTGCGCATCCCCGCCTTTCCCATAGAGCTTTATGGAGGGGGCGTGTCATCGACCTCAGTGAGGTCGATGACACGCGCATTAGAGCAGCGGAAATGCTGGGACCCATACAGGAGATCACTGGGGGTCCCAGTGGTCGGAAGCCCTGTGATCAGACACTAATCCCCTATCCTGCGGTAAGGGGATAAGTGTCTAACACTTTAAGATGGCTCTATAGAGTAAGGGCCCAGGAGGAAGAAGATGCTGCAGAACTCTAGTCAGAAGAACTAAGAACAGCAGGAGAACATTGGGGGAGGGGGCATCGGCGGAGGAGAGCAGACAAATTGGCGGCATTGAGCGGGACTATGTGCATTCTTGGTATGCATAAGAAAAAATTTGATTAAAAAAATCAATTGGAAATTTGTAGCGATATTAAATTGAAATGACAAAAAATTATATAATAATAATAATATATTGATAGTAAATTTCTTCACAAGAAGCATCTCTTACTGCATAAAGTGCTATCCCGGGTAGGAAGCTGCTTCTGGGAACAGGCATTATGAATGAGGTGCCACAATGTGTAGTGTTGTCTAACAGACTGTCACTTGTGCACACAGCAGATGCCACCAAACAGGTGTAGCACTTAAACGCTCTGACAATTGGGGATTTTGATTATGTGAATATGAATATGTCAAAGAAGAGTCTTGTTCGCTATGGAGGACCTGGCAACAAAAATTCCTGCTTGACTATAAAAATAAATCCCTGATCAATAAGCCATCTCCAGACTCTTCTAACCATAACCTGTGATATTATGCTCCAGAAATGTATCCAGGCCCCTTTAGAAATCTGTTTAGTGAGTTTACGTTTCCATGTATTAAAAACATACATAAACTATAGAAGTAGCCAATGAGTGAGTCGTACGTTCTGTATGTCATTTATGACTATAAATACAGTATAGTTATTGGGATTATCTGCTCCAGACATGTGGGTATGCACTAGGCTGGTAAAGGAAGAAAAATAAATGAAATCAGGGTTTATTGTCTCAAGTACACTAAATCTATCTTGGCTAAATGATTATTGGTTGTCATGGGTTACCACTATATATTTAACCCCTTAAAGGGGTACTCCAGTGAAACTTTTTTTTTTTTTAAATCAACTGGTGCCAGAAAGTTAAACATTTTTGTAAATTACTTCTATTAAAAAATCTTAATCCTTCCTGTACTTATTAGCTGCTGAATACTACAGTGGAAATTCTTTTCTTTTTGAAACACAGAGCTCTCTGCTGACATCATGAGCACAGTGCTCTCTGCTGACATCTCTGTCCATTTTAGGAACTGTCCAAAACAGCATATGTTTGCTATGGGGATTTCATTTTACTCTGGACAGTCCCTAAAATGGGCAGAGATGTCAGCAGAGAGCACTGTGCTCATGATGTCAGCAGACAGCTCAGTGTTTCAAACAGAAAATAATTTCCACTGTAGTATTCAGCAGCTAACAAGTACAGGAAGGATTAAGATTTTTTAATGGAAGTAATTTACAAATCTGTTTAACTTTCTGGCACCAGTTGATTTAAAAAAAAATAAAATAGTTTTTCACTGGAGTACCCCTTTAAGGACTCAGCCCATTTTCACCTTAGGACTCAGCCCATTTTCACCTTAAGGACCTTTTTTTTGCAATTCTTACCACTGTCACTTTATGCATTAATAACTCTGGGATGCTTTTACCGTCTATTCTGATTCCGAGACTGTTTTTTCGTGACATATTCTACTCTAACATAGTTGTAAATTTTCGATGTTACTTGCATCCTTTCTCGGTGATAAATCCCCACATTTCATGAAAAATTAGATAATTTAGCATTTTTCTAACTTTGAAACTCTCTGTTTGTAAGGAAAATGGATATACCAAATAAATATTATATTGATTCACATATACAATATGTCTACTTTATGTTGGCATTAGAAAGTTGACATGTTTTTACTTTTTGAAGACGTTAGAGGGCTTCAAAGTATAGCAGCAGTTTTAAAAATTTTCACGAAAATTTCTAAATCTGAGTTTTTCAGGGACCAGTTAAGTTTGAAGTAGATTTGAGGGGCCTTTCTGTGAGAAATACCATATAAATGACCCAATTATAGAAACTACACCCCTCAAAGTATTCAAAATGACATTCAGAAAGTTTTTTTTAACCCTTTAGGTGTTTCACAGGAATAGTAGTGGAGGAGAAAAATCTAAATCTGCATTTTTTACACTAACATGTTCTTGTAGCCCCATTTTTTTTCATTTTTAAAAGTGGTATAAGGAGAAAAAGCCCCCAAAAATGTGTAGCCCAATTTCTCTCAAGTATGTAATTACCTCATATGTTGACATAAAGTGCTCTGCAGGCTCACAACATGGCTCAAGAGGGAAAGAGAAACTGGGATTTTTGAAAACTAATTTTGCTGTCATGGTTTTTGGGGGGGCCATGTTGCATTTAGGAAGCCCCCATGGTGCCAGAACAGCAAAATAACCCCCACATGGCATACTATTTTGGAAACTATACCCCTCAAGGAATGTAACAAGGGGTCCCGTGAGCCTTAACACCTCAAAGGTGTTTGACGACTTTGCATTGAAGTTGGACGTTAAAATGGAAAATTAGATTTTTAAGACTAAAATGATGGTGTTACCCCAAATTTTTCTTTTTCACAAGGGGCAATAGGAAAAAATGGACCCCAAAATTTGAAGCACAATTTCTCCCCATTAAGAAAACACTTCATTTGTGGGCATTAAGGGCTCTGCTGGCGCACTACAATGCTCAGAAGAGAAGGAGCAAAATTTGACTTTTTGAAAGAGAATTTTGCTGAAAGGGTTTTTGGGGGGCATGTTGCATTTAGAAAGTCCCCAGGGTGCCAGAACAGCAAAAAAAATAAAAATAAAATAAACCCACATGGCATACTATTTTGGAAACGAAACCCCTAAAAGAACGTAACAAGGGGTATAGTGAGCTTTAACACCTCACTGGTGTTTGACGACTTTGTGTTGAAGTTGGATGTGAAAATGGAAAATTAGATTTTTAATACTAAAACGATGGTGTTACCCCAAATTTTCTTTTTCACTAGGGGTAATAGTAGAAAATGGACCCCAAACTTTGAAGCCCATATTCTCCCGATTAAGAAAATGCCCCATATGTTGACATTAAGTGCTCTGCTGGCACACTACAGAAGGAGCGCCATTGGACTTTTGGAGAGAGAATTTTGCTGAAATTGAAGTCGGGGTCATGTGCATTTTCAAACCTCCCATGATGCCAGCACAGCAGAAACCCCCCACATGGGACACCATTTTGAAAACCAAACCCCTCCAAGAACGTAACAAGGGTTACAGTGAGTACTTACACCAGTTTTTTGAACAGTGGGCCGAAAAAGTGAAAAATTAGATTTTTAACACTAAAATGATGGTGTTACTCCAAATTTTTCATTTTCACATGGTGTAATAGGAGAAAATGGACCACAAAATTTGAAGCCCAATTAAGGAAACGCCCCATATGTGGACGTTAAGTGCTCTGCTGGCGCACTACAGGTCTCAGAACAGATGGAGCGCCATTGGACTTTTGGAGAGAGAGAATTTTGCTGAAATTCTCCCATGATGCCAGAACAGCAGAAACCCCCCACATGTGACACCATTTTGGAAATTACACCCCTCACAGAATTTAATAAGGGGTGCAGTGAGCATTTACACCCCACTGGGGTTTGACAGATTTTTGGAACAGTGGGCTGTGCAAATGAAAAATAGTTTCCAAAATGGGGTCACATGGCCTTCACATGGCCTTCAATTCCAGACACATTCTCTCTCCAAAAGCCCAATGGCGCTCCTTCTCTTCTGAGCATTGTAGTTTGCCCACAGAGAGCTTTACATCCACATATGGGGCATTTCCATACTCAGAAGAAATGGGGTTGCAAATGTTGTGGGCTTTTTTCCTATTACCTCTTGTAAAAATGAAAAATTTGGGATAACACCAGCATTTTTGTGAAAAAAAAAAATTCATTTTCATGTCCAACTTTAATGAAAATTATTCAAACACCTGTGGAGTGTTAAGGCTCACTATACCCCTTGTTACGTTCCATGAGGGGTGTAGTTTCCAAAATGAGGTCACATGTGGGTGTTTTTTTTGTTTTTTTTGCGTTTATGTCAGAACCGCTGTGATCAGCCACCCCTGTACAAATCACCTCAAATGTACTTGGCGTTCTCACTCCTGAGCCTTGTTGTGCGCCCGCAGAGCATTTTACGTCCACATAATGGGTATTTCCGTTACAAAGTTTGGCAACATCTGAAGGGCCAGATGTTGCCAAACCCATATCCCAGCATGCCCAGACAGCCGAAGGACATGTTGGCAGTTGTAGCTATGCAAAAACTGGAGGAGAACAGTTTGGAGACTACTGTGTAGGAATTCCGCAAGCGGATATTGCAAAGTGTGAATGGGACTTCAGAATCCCATAGAAGTCGATGGGCTTCAATTTAAGGTGGAAATTCTGCCGTGTGAATAGACCATTAGTAAATCAGGACGAGTCTTCACAAAATCTATGCCAGTAAAGGGTGTTCTCAACTAGCATCTGATGAATTGGCTCAGGGGAACTCATAGGAGCTCTTTAGAAGATTGCATGATGAATCCTCTGTTTACAATGGATCATTTATCTTCAACACAGCTATTGTCTGTTTAACCCCTTAAGGACACAGGGCATACCCATACGCCCCCGTACGCCCTGCGTTTCTCCGCTCCCTGCCGCTCGCCGTGCGGGGACTGGAGCGGGATGCCTGCTGAAATCATTCAAGCGGATTTTCCATTCATAAATTCCGCTTCACAAATTCTGAAGTGTGAATTTGTGAATGGAAACCCATTCACTACACTATACATTTTAGTAAGCAGAATTTCTGCCTGCAATTTCAAAGCGGAATTGGAGGCGGAAATTCCGTAGTGTGAACCTAGCCTAAGGGTGTATTCACATGGCGGAATTTCGCTTGAGGAATTCCTCCTCAAATGATAGCCCAATACACTTCTATAGGAGTCCACACTCCCCTTCACACTTCTTCAGAATTTCCGCTTGGATTCCACACCAATTCCGCACAAAATCCGCACAAGCGGAAGCAAAATTTGGGCGGATGAGCGGAAATTCTGCCATGTGAATAGACCCTTAGGGTGTATGAGTGTGTGTATGTGTGTGAGTGTGTATGTTTCAGGCTTGAAAGATATTGCTCTTTTAACTACGGGGACGCAAAGGTCGGCAAAAAAGAGGGAAAAAAATTCTGACCATTTTTTTTGGGGGGGGGGGGGGGGGTGACAATTTCCAGCTATATATTCACATGATGTTGAGTAAATTTATTAGTAAAGATGTCAGGTTGGTCTGAAATCACGGGGCCATGCCTTTTTGGGGGGTTTCCAGTGACTGCAGTGTGGAAGTTGGGTTCTTTTATTTTAAATTTTTTGTGTAAATTTAGGTGCACAACTCGATAGAAACCAGTCGGATACACAATAGAATATCAGGGCTACTGTGATGATTCTGAATACAAGTGTACAGTGTAATAGGATGCCTGGGTGATGTAGTACCACAGTCTTGTTATGAATCACAGGCATGAGGGTTCCCAAAGATAATCCATGTCTCTATAGGGCTGTAGTAGATTGGTGCGATGCATAGAGAAAGCAGGTTGGTGTAGGTCCAGAAGGTGTCAGGCAATACAGGGTTAACTTAGGAAATGGTCTCATTCTTTACTAATCTGAAAAAACAAAATTCAGTGACAGGTTTTATATGAGTATGCAACACAGATTATCAAGATCCTATAACATAAAAGGCAATCTGCTGCTTTTCTGGCTAAAGCAAAGGATCATCCTGAGGTTTATGGTGATGTATGGGGATCCATAAGTTCCTCTTTCTCTGTTCATTCATTAGGTAGGGGCTAAATTTACTCACAGTCCCAAAAGTAATCTCCTTTGGGCTCCTGGTAGATTTTCCTGTTAGTCCCACAACTTTTCTATAGCCAGCCACTTCAAATTAACAGGCCCGGCCTAAAGCCCTATTCGAACCTGGAATGCAGGAAGGCACTTGTACACTCTCTTATCCTTGCTGACTAACTTGCCAGTCCCTCTTGACCAGTAGACTTGAAGGTTGGGTATAAGTAGGAACCCTTTGACTGGTAATCCACGAGTATTGGGTATATTCGCTGTGGTGTATATACATGCAAACCAAACTCTCCATACTGAATTGCACTTGACTCACTCCTCTACTCTGCACTCATTTCTACTGAGCACTGAACACCCTACACTGAAATAACTTTTCCCTATGCTGGAAGGATATCCTTCTCTCATCTAGAGATTGGCTAGAAGACACGGGTCTTCCCGTTTCTAAAACCTTCTGGCTATATTTAGATGTCTACAATCACTTTTTCCATATAGATTATATTAAGTAGATATTACATTATTTATACAAAGTTCTTACATAAAAATGCTAGATAACAAGATTGAATGGGCACTGTCAGATCCAAAAACCATTTTATATGTTGTTACTGATGGAAATTAAAGACCTTTTGTAATATGGATCATTAAAATTCCTGAAAATCCCACCACTAGGGGGTCCCCATACCTACTGAGAGACTAACCAGACCTGCAGCAGCATCAGTGTTACGCCGAGCGCTCCGGGTCCCCGCTCCTCCCCGGAGCGCTCGCTACACTCTCCTCACTGCAGCGCTCCGGTCAGATCCACTGACCCGGGGCGCTGCGATACCGCCTCCAGCCGGGATGCGATTCGCGATGCGGGTAGCGCCCGCTCGCGATGCGCACCCCGGCTCTCGTACCTGACTCGCTCTCCGTCGGTCCTGTCCCGGCGCGCGCGGCCCCGCTCCCTAGGGCGCGCGCGCGCCGGGTCTTTGCGATTTAAAGGGCCACTGCGCCGCTGATTGGCGCAGTGGTTCCAATTAGTGTGATCACCTGTGCACTTCCCTATATCACCTCACTTCCCCTGCACTTCCTTGCCGGATCTTGTTGCCATTGTGCCAGTGAAAGCGTTTCCTTGTGTGTTCCTAGCCTGTGTTCCAGACCTCCTGCCGTTGCCCCTGACTACGATCCTTGCTGCCTGCCCCGACCTTCTGCTACGTCCGACCTTGCTTCTGTCTACTCCCTTGTACCGCGCCTATCTTCAGCAGCCAGAGAGGTTGAGCCGTTGCTAGTGGATACGACCTGGTCACTACCGCCGCAGCAAGACCATCCCGCTTTGCGGCGGGCTCTGGTGAATACCAGTAGTGACTTAGAACCGGTCCACTAGCACGGTCCACGCCAATCCCTCTCTGGCACAGAGGATCCACTACCTGCCAGCCGGCATCGTGACAGTAGATCCGGCCATGGATCCCGCTGAAGTTCCTCTGCCAGTTGTCGCTGACCTCACCACGGTGGTCGCCCAGCAGTCACAACAGATAGCGCAACAAGGCCAACAGCTGTCTCAACTGACCGTTATGCTACAGCAGTTACTACCACAGCTTCAGCAATCATCTCCTCCGCCAGCTCCTGCACCTCCTCCGCAGCGAGTGGCCGCTTCTGGTCTACGACTATCCTTGCCGGATAAATTTGATGGGGACTCTAAGTTTTGCCGTGGCTTTCTTTCCCAATGTTCCCTGCACTTGGAGATGATGTCGGACCAGTTTCCCACTGAAAGGTCTAAGGTGGCTTTCGTAGTCAGCCTTCTGTCTGGAAAAGCCCTGTCTTGGGCCACACCGCTCTGGGACCGCAATGACCCCGTCACTGCCTCTGTACACTCCTTCTTCTCGGAAATTCGAAGTGTCTTTGAGGAACCTGCCCGAGCCTCTTCTGCTGAGACTGCCCTGTTGAACCTGGTCCAGGGTAATTCTTCCGTTGGCGAGTATGCCGTACAATTCCGTACTCTTGCTTCAGAATTATCCTGGAATAATGAGGCCCTCTGCGCGACCTTTAAAAAAGGCCTATCCAGCAACATTAAAGATGTTCTGGCCGCACGAGAAATCCCTGCTAATCTACATGAACTCATTCACCTAGCCACTCGCATTGACATGCGTTTTTCCGAAAGGCGTCAGGAGCTCCGCCAGGATATGGACTCTGTTCGCACGAGGCGTTTCTTCTCCCCGGCTCCTCTCTCCTCTGGTCCCCTGCAATCTGTTCCTGTGCCTCCCGCCGTGGAGGCTATGCAGGTCGACCGGTCTCGCCTGACACCTCAAGAGAGGACACGACGCCGCATGGAGAATCTCTGCCTGTACTGTGCTAGTACCGAACACTTCCTGAAGGATTGTCCTATCCGTCCTCCCCGCCTGGAAAGACGTACGCTGACTCCGCACAAAGGTGAGACAGTCCTTGATGTCTACTCTGCTTCTCCACGTCTTACTGTGCCTGTGCGGATATCTGCCTCTGCCTTCTCCTTCTCTACTATGGCCTTCTTGGACTCCGGATCTGCAGGAAATTTTATTTTGGCCTCTCTCGTCAACAGGTTCAACATCCCGGTGACCAGTCTCGCCAGACCCCTCTACATCAATTGTGTAAACAATGAAAGATTGGACTGTACCATACGTTTCCGCACGGAGCCCCTTCTAATGTGCATCGGATCTCATCACGAGAGGATTGAACTTTTGGTCCTCCCCAATTGCACTTCTGAAATTCTCCTTGGACTTCCCTGGCTTCAACTTCATTCCCCAACCCTGGATTGGTCCACTGGGGAGATCAAGAGTTGGGGGCCCTCTTGTTCCAAGGACTGCCTAAAACCGGTTCCCAGTAACCCTTGCCGTGACTCTGTGGTTCCTCCTGTAACCGGTCTCCCTAAGGCCTATATGGACTTTGCGGATGTTTTTTGCAAAAAACAAGCTGAGACTCTACCTCCTCACAGGCCTTATGATTGTCCTATCGACCTCCTCCCGGGTACTACTCCACCCCGGGGCAGAATTTATCCTCTGTCCGCCCCAGAGACTCTTGCCATGTCTGAATATGTCCAGGAAAATTTAAAAAAGGGCTTTATCCGTAAATCCTCCTCTCCTGCCGGAGCCGGATTTTTCTTTGTGTCCAAAAAAGATGGCTCTCTACGTCCTTGCATTGACTACCGCGTTCTTAATAAAATCACGGTTAAGAACCGCTACCCCCTACCCCTCATCTCTGAACTCTTTGATCGCCTCCAAGGTGCCCACATCTTTACCAAACTGGACTTAAGAGGTGCTTATAATCTCATCCGCATCAGAGAGGGGGATGAATGGAAAACGGCATTTAACACCAGAGATGGACACTTTGAGTATCTGGTCATGCCCTTTGGCCTGTGCAACGCCCCTGCCGTCTTCCAAGACTTTGTTAATGAAATTTTTCGTGATCTCTTATACTCCTGTGTTGTTGTATATCTGGACGATATCCTGATTTTTTCTGCCAATCTAGAAGAACACCGCCAGCATGTCCGTATGGTTCTTCAGAGACTTCGTGACAATCAACTCTATGCCAAAATAGAGAAATGTCTGTTTGAATGCCAATCTCTTCCTTTCCTAGGATACTTGGTCTCTGGCCAGGGACTACAAATGGATCCAGACAAACTCTCTGCCGTCTTAGATTGGCCACGCCCCTCCGGACTCCGTGCTATCCAACGTTTTTTGGGGTTCGCCAATTATTACAGGCAATTTATTCCACATTTTTCTACCATTGTGGCTCCTATCGTGGCTTTAACCAAAAAAAATGCCGATCCCAAGTCTTGGCCTCCTCAAGCGGAAGACGCCTTTAAACGACTCAAGTCTGCCTTTTCTTCGGCTCCCGTGCTCTCCAGACCTGACCCATCTAAACCCTTCCTATTGGAGGTTGATGCCTCCTCAGTGGGAGCTGGAGCTGTCCTTCTACAAAAAAATTATTCCGGGCATGCTGTTACTTGTGGTTTTTTTTCTAGGACCTTCTCTCCGGCGGAGAGGAACTACTCCATCGGGGATCGAGAGCTTCTAGCCATTAAATTAGCACTTGAGGAATGGAGGCATCTGCTGGAGGGATCAAGATTTCCAGTTATTATTTACACCGATCACAAGAACCTCTCCTACCTCCAGTCTGCCCAACGGCTGAATCCTCGCCAGGCCAGGTGGTCTCTGTTCTTTGCCCGATTTAATTTTGAAATTCACTTTCGGCTTGCCGATAAGAACATTAGGGCCGATGCTCTCTCTCGTTCCTCGGATGCTTCTGAAGTTGAACTCTCTCCGCAACACATCATTCCTCCTGACTGCCTGATTTCCACTTCTCCAGCCTCCATCAGGCAAACTCCTCCAGGAAAGACCTTTGTTTCTCCACGCCAACGCCTCGGAATCCTCAAATGGGGTCACTCCTCCCATCTCGCAGGTCATGCGGGCATCAAGAAATCTGTGCAACTCATCTCTCGCTTCTATTGGTGGCCGACTCTGGAGACGGATGTTGTGGACTTTGTGCGAGCCTGCACTATCTGTGCCCGGGATAAGACTCCTCGCCAGAAGCCCGCTGGTTTTCTTCATCCTCTGCCTGTCCCCGAACAGCCTTGGTCTCTGATTGGTATGGATTTTATTACTGACTTACCCCCTTCCCGTGGCAACACTGTTATTTGGGTGGTCGTTGATCGATTCTCCAAAATGGCACATTTCATCCCTCTTCCTGGTCTTCCTTCAGCGCCTCAGTTGGCTAAACAATTTTTTGTACACATTTTTCGTCTTCACGGGTTGCCTACGCAGATCGTCTCGGATAGAGGCGTCCAATTCGTGTCTAAATTCTGGAGGGCTCTCTGTAAACAACTCAAGATTAAATTAAATTTTTCTTCTGCATATCATCCTCAATCCAATGGACAAGTAGAAAGAATTAACCAGGTCTTGGGTGATTATTTACGACATTTTGTTTCCTCCCGCCAGGATGACTGGGCAGATCTTCTACCATGGGCCGAATTCTCGTATAACTTCAGAGTCTCTGAATCTTCCTCCAAATCCCCATTTTTCGTGGTGTACGGCCGTCACCCTCTTCCCCCCCTCCCTACCCCCTTGCCCTCTGGTCTGCCCGCTGTGGATGAAATTTCTCGTGATCTTTCCATCATATGGAGAGAGACCCAAAATTCTCTCTTACAGGCTTCATCACGCATGAAGAAGTTCGCGGATAAGAAAAGAAGAGCTCCTCCCATTTTTTCCCCTGGAGACAAGGTATGGCTCTCCGCTAAATATGTCCGCTTCCGTGTCCCTAGCTACAAGTTGGGACCACGCTATCTTGGTCCTTTCAAAATTTTGTGCCAGATTAATCCTGTCTCTTACAAACTTCTTCTTCCTCCTTCTCTTCGTATTCCTAATGCCTTTCACGTTTCTCTTCTTAAACCACTTATCATCAACCGTTTCTCTCCCAAATCTGTTCCTCCCACTCCTGTTTCCGGCTCCTCGGACATCTTCTCCGTCAAAGAGATTCTGGCATCCAAAAAGGTCAGAGGGAAAACCTTTTTTTTAGTGGATTGGGAGGGTTGTGGTCCAGAAGAGAGATCCTGGGAACCTGAGGACAATATCCTAGACAAAAGTCTGCTCCTCAGGTTCTCAGGCTCTAAGAAGAGGGGGAGACCCAAGGGGGGGGGTACTGTTACGCCGAGCGCTCCGGGTCCCCGCTCCTCCCCGGAGCGCTCGCTACACTCTCCTCACTGCAGCGCTCCGGTCAGATCCACTGACCCGGGGCGCTGCGATACCGCCTCCAGCCGGGATGCGATTCGCGATGCGGGTAGCGCCCGCTCGCGATGCGCACCCCGGCTCTCGTACCTGACTCGCTCTCCGTCGGTCCTGTCCCGGCGCGCGCGGCCCCGCTCCCTAGGGCGCGCGCGCGCCGGGTCTTTGCGATTTAAAGGGCCACTGCGCCGCTGATTGGCGCAGTGGTTCCAATTAGTGTGATCACCTGTGCACTTCCCTATATCACCTCACTTCCCCTGCACTTCCTTGCCGGATCTTGTTGCCATTGTGCCAGTGAAAGCGTTTCCTTGTGTGTTCCTAGCCTGTGTTCCAGAACTCCTGCCGTTGCCCCTGACTACGATCCTTGCTGCCTGCCCCGACCTTCTGCTACGTCCGACCTTGCTTCTGTCTACTCCCTTGTACCGCGCCTATCTTCAGCAGCCAGAGAGGTTGAGCCGTTGCTAGTGGATACGACCTGGTCACTACCGCCGCAGCAAGACCATCCCGCTTTGCGGCGGGCTCTGGTGAATACCAGTAGTGACTTAGAACCGGTCCACTAGCACGGTCCACGCCAATCCCTCTCTGGCACAGAGGATCCACTACCTGCCAGCCGGCATCGTGACAATCAGGCTTGTCCATGAGTCATGGACAAGAGATTACTGATAGACAAGGCTGAATGAGCAGACACACCAATCACCTCCCACCACCACAAAGAGGAAACTGCCCTCTCTAACCACACACCAATCACCTCCCACCACCACAAGAAGGGACACACCCCCTCCCACCACACACCAATCACCTCCACCACCACAATGGAGGGACACGCCCCCTTCCCCTGAGAGGATTTCTAACACTGTGAGCTAATGAAAAGAGGGATTTTTACAATAAATATTGGTTATAGAGGCATAAAAATTAGATGTACATGGTCAGGATTAGGTACTAAGTAACATATTGTAAGTGATATTTTTGGGGCAACACATCCAACAACCAAATAATATCAAGCAAATGGGATCAACCAAGACTGATTCCCCTCTTTGCAGCTGCATAGTCTTGTATAGTATGTATGCCTTGAAGTAGATGCCATTTCTGGGTGAATCCACTGACAGGCTACAGACTTAGGGCAATCTGCTGGACTATGTGAGTGGACTGCAGACTACAGGTTTCTGCTGATTCAGGGGGTGTTACTGATAATGTAATTGCACAGTTCTGCAAATGTTTTATCAGAATAAGTATATTAGATTCTAGAAATATATTATAGAAATGCTATTGAAGGCAAATGTAATGTTTACTGATCCTAATCTAAGCCCCACAATAATAGGCCTGTGTGCAAACATGTTTTGTAGACTGACTGCACAACATGCACCATAGATGACATTGTATGGCTGAAGTCTGTCCTTGACTATCTCCCAGACATTTAAAGCAATATTTATGGAAATCTGAGTGAAATGTCTTTTGTTACAGAATGCAACACATTACAGAATTATTGGGAATACAGATCTGCAGGAAGATTGTGTGTTGTAATACCCGATGCTAATAAAATAGTAGATTTATGACTCTCTATCTCTATATATATATAACAAATATTTTTCAGATAGAGGAGATAGTTATATTGATTGATTGATTTTTTTCGACATTAGATAGCTAAAAATGAGATGGTAGATAGAGTTAGAGAGAGTTAGATAAATAGATGATAGATGAATAGATAGTAAATGGAAATAAAAGATAGTAGATTGAAAAAAGATACAAGATAGATATAATATAGATGTATAGATAGATAGATAGATATATCTAAGATGGATAGATACAGTATATATATATATATATATATATATATATATATATATATATATATATATATATGATAGAGAGATAGATGAGTATTTTCCAAACAGTGTGTCTCCAGCTGTTGCAAAACTACCAGCATGCCTGGAATTGATGATTGGATAATACACATATGTAGGGCAATGATACACTGACTGCACACTAACTATATTACATAATTACAGCTGAGTTGAAATTCAAGACATAACTCACGGTTTCATGGAAATATTCTTCTGGCTTTAGCCAATATAGTTGGTGTGCAGTCAGTGTATTATTGGGGTTGAGTGGAGATACAAGAGTATGGGCATTCACCTTTGATGTGAATATCATATAGGAACCAAATTGTTTTGTTTCTACGTGGAATTAATGATTGACATTAGATAGATAAAAATTAGATGTGTTGATCTATAGATAAATATAAGATAGATAGATATAAGAAAGATATATATGAGATAGATATTAGATAGATATGAGATAGATAGATAGATAGATAGATGATACATAGGAGATAGATAGATATGAGATCAATAGATAGATAGATATGAGATAGATAGATATTAGATAGATATGAGATAGATAGATAGATAGATAGATAGATATGAGATAGATAGATAGATATGAGATAGATAGATAGATAGATAGATAGATAGATATGAGATAGATAGATAGATATGAGATAGATAGATAGATAGATATGAGATAGATAGATAGATATGAGATAGATAGATAGATAGATAGATATGAGATAGATAGATATTAGATAGATATGAGATAGATAGATAAATAGTAGTAGAAATGGTAGCACTCCTAATGAAGCGTGCACGAGTGCCTCCAGCTGTTGATCCTGGTTCGGGATCCAAACTGTATACTTGAAGAAAAGTCAATGGCACTCCAAGTGGTGAAAAAAGTGATGTTTATTCACTCCCAAAAAGGCTAAGTTTCGGCAACCTCACGCTGCCATTCTCAAGCAACAAGTAATTCACATAGGTGAGTATTTAAAGGGAAAGTGTCACCTATTTTTTTTATTTATTTTATTATAATTGAATTACTATATAAATGCTATATACATTTTTTTTTAAATATTTAATTGTAAAACCGTGTTATGGGGGCTGCCATTACCAGAGCAAGTGTGCTGACGTCACTACACGACATCAGCACACTTGCTCTACAGCAATGCATGCATATATAAAAGCAGGGATGGAGGACGTCAGGTCTACTTACATTAGGGGCCTCTGGCACAAGCGCTGTAGCTTCTGTTGCTCACGCGGCCAGGAAAACATAGGGGGAAAAACGGCCGCCATTTTTTTTGAAGACCGGAAGCCACTGATTTCCACCGGAAGCAGGAGGAGCGGGACCATCACCGGCAGGAGCGGGACCATCGTGGGACCATCACCGGCAGGAGCGGGACCATCGTGGGACCATCACCGGCAGGAGCGGGCCCATCGCCAGCAGGAGCGGGACTATCGCGGGACCATCGCCGGCAGGTGCGGGACCATCGCCGGCAGGAGCAGGACCAGTCCACAGATCTCAGTAAGTGTACTCCTGGGGTATTCTTGCTCAACGTCAGTGGTGTCCAAACTGTGGCCCTCCAGATGTTGCAAAACTACAACTCCCAGCATGCCCGGACAGCCAACGGTTGTCCGGGCATGCTGGGAGTTGTAGTTTTGCAACATCTGGAGGGCCACAGTTTGGACACAACTGACGTTTTATTGGAGGGCCACAGTTTGGACACCAGGGGTATTCTTGCTCTACGTCAGTGGTGTCCAAACTGTGGCCTTTCAGATGTTGCAAAACTACAACTCCCAGCATGCCCAGACAACTTTTAACTGTCTGGGCATGCTAGGAGTTGTAGTTTTGCAACATCCTGACTGAGAAACACTGCTTTACACAATGTTGCCCCTCCATGCCAGTGTTTCCCAAACAGGGTGCCTCCAGATGTTGCAAAACTACAACTGCTGGGAGTTGTAGTTTTGCAACATCCTAGTTGGAAAACGCTGCTTTACACAATGTCGCCCCTCCATGCCAGTGTTTCCCAAACCAGGGTGCCTCCAGATGTTACAAAACTACAACTCCCAGCATGCTTCAGCTGTCTGGGAGTTGTAGTTTAGAAACAGGGTGCCTCCAGCTGTTGCTAAAAAATGACTCATGATTGGAGTAGTAGTTGAGGAAGAGCGAGACTGATAAACTGGATGCTCGCTGTTGCTAAATTACAACTCCCATCATTCCCAGAAAGCCAAAGGCTGTCTGGAAATGATAGGGGGTGTAGTTTAGCAACAGCTGGAGGCCTCCTGTTTGGAAAACATGTTTTATGGGTGTTCTCCCCAGGGGAGAACACCATAAATGTACTAACCAATTTTTTGTGTGTTTTTTTTCTTCTAATTTCAGATTCATGTATGCAGAGGACTACTTCAGATTCGGTGGACTACAACGATGACCAGCATTTTTTTTTATTAATAAAATGGTTAATGAGGGCTTGTG
This sequence comes from Hyla sarda, assembly GCF_029499605.1. Taxonomy (NCBI): domain Eukaryota; kingdom Metazoa; phylum Chordata; class Amphibia; order Anura; family Hylidae; genus Hyla; species Hyla sarda. The sequence goes on from NC_079191.1 coordinate 399,743,342, forward strand.
GGGGATTGTTTTTTTTTTTTGGGGATTAAAGTTTTTAAACCATGTTGTTTATTTTTATCTACTTGACAGGCTTAGTAGTGGAAGCTGTCTGATAGACAGAATCCATGTCTAAACCAGGGCTTAGCGTTAGCCCCAAAAACAGCTAGCGCTAACCCCCCATATATTACCCCGTACCCACCGCCACAGGGGTGACGGGAAGAGCCAGTACCAACAGGCCCAGAGTGTCAAAAAAGGCACTACTGGGCCTAGGCGGTAACAGGCTGGTGTTATTTAGGCTGGGAAGGGCCAGTAACAATGGTCCTCGCCCACCCTGGTAATGTCAGGCTGTTACTGTTTGGTTGGTATTTGGCTGATACTGAAAATAGGGGGAACCCTATGCGTTTTTTTGTTTTTGTTTTTTTTAAGTTTTGCAGCATCTACAGTGTTTCCCAAACAGGGTGGTATACTGTATTGTATATGCACAATATATTGTGTATGCACGGTATTGTGTATGCACAATATAGTATTGTATGGATATGGCGGTATTGTGTATGTACAAAATAATAGTGAGGAGTGGAGGAGCGGGCAGTGAGGAGCGCAGGAGCGGGCAGGGAGGAGCAGGCAGTGAGGAGCGGAGGAGCGGGTAGTGAGGAATGGAGGAGCGGGCAGGGAGGAGCCAGCAGTGAGGAGCGGGCAGTGAGGAGTGGAGGAGCAGGCAGTGAGGAGCGGGCAGTGAGGAATGGAGGAGCAGGCAGTGAGGAGCCAAGGTGCGGGCAGGGAGGAGTGGAGGAGCAGGCAGTGAGGAGCGGGCAGTGAGGAGTGGAGGAGCAGGCAGTGAGGAGCAGGCAGTGAGGACCGGAGGAGCAGGCAGTGAGGAGCCGAGGAGCGGGCAGGGAGGAGTGGAGGAGCAGGCAGTGAGGAGCGGGCAGTGAGGAGTGGAGGAGCAGGCAGTGAGGAGCATGCAGGGAGGAGCAGGCAGTGAGGAGTGCAGGAGCTGGCAGTGAGGAGCGCAGGAGCGGGCAGTGTGTCATCTACAGATCTTCCATAACACTGTGTCATCTATAGATCCCCATAACAGTGTCATCTACAGGTCCCCCATAACAGTGTCACCTACAGATCCCCCATAACTTCATCATGTAAAAATCCCCCATAACAGTATCATCTACAGATCCCCCATAACAGTGTCATCTACAGATCCCCCATAACAGTGTCATCTACAGATCCCCCATAACAGTGTAACCTACAGATCCCCCATAACTCCATCATGTACAAATCCCCCATAAGTGTCATCTACAGATCCCCCATAACAGTGTCATCTACAGATCCCCCATAACAGTGTCATCTACAGATCCCCCATAACAGTGTAACCTACAGATCCCCCATAACTCCATCATGTACAAATCCCCCATAAGTGTCATCTACAGATCCCCCATAACAGTGTCATCTACAGATCCCCCATAACAGTGTCATCTACAGATCCCCCATAACAGTGTCATCTACAGATCCCCCAGAACAGTGTCATCTACAGACCCCCCCATAACAGTGTGTCACCCAAAAATCCCCCATAACAGTGTCACTTACAGATCCCCCCATAACAGTGTGTCACCTACAGATCCTATATGGCGGTATTGTGTATGCACTATATGGCGACATTGTGTATGCACTGTATGGATATGGTGGCATTGTGTATGCACTATATGTCGGCATTGTGTATGCACTGTATGGATATGGTGGCGTTGTGTATGCACTATATAGCGGTATTGTGTATGCACTATATGGATATGGTGGCATTGTGTATGCACTATATGTCGGTATTGTGTATGCACTATATGGATATGGTGGCGTTGTGTATGCACTATATAGCGGTATTGTGTATGCACTATATGGATATGGTGGTATTGTGTTTGCACTATATGTTGGTATTGTGTATGCACTATATGGATATGGTGGCATTATGCACTATAGGGATATGGTGGCATTGTGTATGCACTATATGGCGGTATTGTGTATGCACTATATGGCGGCATTGTGTATGCACTGTATGGCGGTATTGTGTATGCACTATATGGATATGGTGGCATTATGCACTATAGGGAAATGGTGGCATTATGCACTATAGGGATATGGTGGCATTGTGTATGCACTATATGGCGGTATTGTGTATGCACTATATGGCGGTATTGTGTATGCACTATATGGTGGCATTGTGTATGCACTATATGGCGGTATTGTGTATGCACTATATGGCGGCATTGTGTATGCACTATATGGCGGCATTGTGTATGCACTATATGGATATGGCGGCATTGTGTATGCACTACTTTTGGTAGTCTGCATTTATCAATCACTGACAAAATGGCTCTGGCTAGTGGACTACAGATTCCCATCCCCCGCTCTATTTGCAGACACAAGAGGGACTTGCAGGAAAGCAAGGCCACATTTTACAGCAATTCCTTTCTATTCAGTCGATCCCTCATGTTAGCTCCCTCTGCTGGTCAAGAGTGGGAAATATGACAAGTTATTTTTTAATTTTTCATATTTTGTGACAAATAAAAAATGTTAAAAATATTTGCAAAAATTTTTAAAAAATGTGAAAAATGTATTAAACCTCTAAAAAAAAAAAAAAATTTGGTGACACATTCCCTTTAAGGTCACACAGGGCCGCCCCTTCAATTAACATATTAGATGAAAACAAAGCTCACAAAGTGTGAGAAACACAGTGATTGAGGAGGAGAGATCGGTATATTGATGTATATACAGTCCAATCAATTCCGATCGCGCTCAACATAAATATATTTGTACATTAGTGCAATACAGTGGTTCAGTGTACAGGTGTATAATATAATGCGTCCAGACAGTGGGCGGGCAGATGATGTCGCTCACCAGGCAGTCGACATGATCAGTTTCGGTGAAGAGTCGCAGAATGCCGGTGTACACTTCCGGATCTAGACACGCTTGCCTGAAGTGACGTCCTCGGCGTGGTCACATAATGATCATGTGTTCTGTAGCTAGGCAACCGGAGACGCTGTTCCTTGCGCGTGCGCAGAAGTCCGACTGAGGCTCAGCACGTCATACTGGAGTAGGGAATCCTTTGTTGGTTCAGTACAGCAATCGCCCAGCAGGTACAATAGCACCATGTGTACCGAGAATGCAGAGTAAACGCCGCGCATCTCGGCCACATAAATTAGGACAGACCTCTGACCAAATTAATGGACAGATGACCATCCATAGTGCAAACCTGCACTATGAAGTACTTCACCCTAACAAAGAGAGCCATGGAGTCAGGACTGTGTCAGGAACTGTCTTGCATTGTGGCCATTGTTTTGTGAGTAATAAAGATAATTTTGCATGTTTTGAGTTTATTGCCAGATCTGCCTGTATGAGGGTGCGTCTGCCATCCATGAACCATGAAATCCACATTTAATCCTGCTGGTTTTAATGAATTTAGTTCGTATATCCACCATAATTCTTTCCACTTGAGGATGGCTGACCGGTTGCCACCTCTTTTCCCTTTGGGAACATGTTCTAGTAAAGTAAATTTCAGATCTTTCTTGTCACGATTCGACTGGCTGGAGGTGGATCCTCTGTGCCAGAGAGGGATTGGCGTGGACAGTGTCGGTGGACCGGTTCTAAGTTGCTACTGGTATTCACCAGAGCCCGCCGCAAAGCGGGATGGTCTTGCAGCGGCGGTAGCAACCAGGTCGTATCCAACGGCAACGGCTCAACCTCTCTGACTGCTGAGATAAGCGCGGTACAAGGGAGTAGACAAGAGCAAGGTCGAACGTAGCAGAAGGTCAGGGCAGGCAGCAAGGATCGTAGTCAGGGGCAACGGCAGGAGGTCTGGAACACAGGCTAGGAACACACAAGGGAACGCTTTCACTGGCAACATGGCAACAAGATCCGGCGAGGGAGTGCAGGGGAAGTGAGGTATAAGTAGGGATTGCACAGGTGAGGATACTGATTAGGCCTGCTGCGCCAATCAGTGGCGCAGTGGTCCTTTAAATCGCAGAGACCCGGCGCGCGCGCGCCCTAAGGAGCGGGGCCGCGCGCGCCGGGACAACACAGACGGGGAATGGGTCAGGTACGGGAGCCGGGATGTGCATCGCGAGCGGGCGCGTCCCGCGTCGCGAATCGCATCCCGGCTGGGAGTAATATCGCAGCGCGCCCGGTCAGCAGGTCTGACCGGGGCGCTGCGAATGAGAGGACGCTGCGAGCGCTCCGGGGAGGAACGGGGACCCGGAGCGCTCGGCGTAACATTTCTCAGAGTGACCTAAGTTACAAAAGTGTTTTGGAACGGGTAAGTCAAGTTTATGCCTCCGAATAGTGTATCGGTGTTCAGTGATCCTGATTTTGGCCTCCAGTGTCGTTTCACACAGATGGTTCGTGACAAAACCATACTTGTGACAATGGATGTGGCTAGCCTGTACACCTCCATACCACATGATGGGGGAGTATAGGCAGTAAGGTCCTTCATTTCTGCTGATTTCTCTTGGGAAAATACTAATCTGATTATCTCATTGTTATTGCTGGTACTAACTAAAAATTACTTCACATTCAATGATGTATATTTTGTTCAACGAACCGGCACAGCTATGGGGACAAACGTGGCACCCACATACGCCAATTTGTTTGTTGCCCATGTGGAGGAGACACTCATCTATGTATCTCCCCACTTCAGACATGTTCTGAAGTGGTGGAGGTACATAGACGATATTTTTTTTTTACTGTGGACAGGGACGGAGGCTGAACTGTCTTTCTTTCTGTCCTTTCTTAACAACTTACCATCTGGGCTACAATTTACTCACAACATATCTAGAACTGACATCCAATTTCTAGATACCAAAATCAGTATCAAGAACAATTACTTAGATTCAGACACTCACGTTAAAACTACTGATTGCAATTATTTTTTGTGGGTCAACAGTTACCACCCCCGCAGCCTGGTTCCCTCATTACCTGTAAGCCAAATGATCCGTGCTAAACGCATCATTAGTACAGAAGAGAGAGTTGCTCTGGACATTATGGTAAACAATTTCATCGATCGAGGGTACCCATACAAACTGGTACTAGACAGTAAACAAAAAGAAATGTGTATGGACAGGATATCTTTGCTTGTCCCCTATACCAAAAAATCTCAGGACAGGATGGCCTTTGTGTCTACATTTTCTGGTGGCTCACACAAGCTATCAAACATCATTGGGAAGTATTGCCACATCCTGAGAGATGGGTGTGCCAATATACCTGAATAGAAAAATCCCCCCCCATCATGGCCTACAGACGCCCCACTAATTTACGCAACAGAATTGTAAAGGCAGACATTTCCCCTTTGTAACCCACACAGAAATATTTATCTACATCCAATAAAGGGTCCATTCCATGCAGAACCTGTGTAAATTGTGTGTGTATATGCACAAAGGTAACACCTTTACACATCTGGGCTCCGGTAAAACATGAAATTAAACAATACATTACCTGCACTACTGACTTTGTCATCTATGTCCTCCAGTGCCCTTGTCGCCTATTATATGTGGACTAAACGACACTGGAGGCCAAAATCAGGATCCCTCAACACCGATACACTATTCCGAAGGATAAACCTCACTTACCCGTTCCAAAACACTTTTGTGACTTAGGTCACTCTGAGAAAGACCTGAAATTTACTTTACTAGAACTTGTTCCCAAAGGGAAAAGAGGTGGCAGCCGGTCAGTCATCCTCAAGCGGAAAGAATTATGGTGGATATATGAACTAAATTCATTAAAACCAGCAGGATTAAATGTGGATTTCACGGTTACTCATGAAACATGCAATGTACGGTAGCTTCACACTGTTTATTCTGCTATATCCTGTTCAGTTTATGTTGATTTTAATAGTTTTTTCTTTTTTTCAGGCTAGAAATGAGGTCCCAGTCGCAGACCGCTTCTAACGATGAAATACTTGGCAAATAGCAGCACATCCAGACGGTATATAGTGCAAAAAACAGAGCTTTATTAGCCCATGTGCTTTGGATGTATCTATCTATCTCATATCTATCTATGTATCTATATATCTATCCATCTCATATCTATCTATCTATCTATCTATCTATATCTCATATCTATCACATATCTATCTATCTCATATCTATCTCATATCTATCTATCTCATATCTATCTCATATCTATCTATCTATCTATCTATCTCATATCTATCTCATATCTATCTATCTATCTATCTATCTCATATCTATCTATCTATCTATCTATCTATCTCATATCTATCTATCTCATATCTATCTATCTATATCATATCTATCTATCTCATATCTATCTATCTCCTATCTATCACATATCTATCTCATATATATCTATCTCATATCTATCTATCTATCACATATCTATCTATGTATAGCTATGCACTATATACCGTCTGGGTGTGCTGCTATTTGCCAAGTATTTCATAGATGGATAGATAAATATGAGATAGATAGATAGATATGAGATAGATAGATAGATAGATATGAGATAGATATGTGATAGATAGATAGATAGATGATAGAAAGATAGATAGATAATGTGATAGATAGATAGATAGATATGTGATAGATAGATAGATAGATATGAGATAGATAGATATGTGATAGATAGATAGCTAGATAGATAGATATGTGATAGGTACATAGATATGAGATAGATAGATATATAGATAGATATGAGATAGATACATAGATATGAGATAAATAGATAGATAGATATGAGATAGATAGATAGATAGATATGAGATAGATATATAGATATGAGATAAATAAATAGATAGATATGATATAGATAGATATGAGATAGATATGTGATAGATAGATAGATATGAGATAGATAGATATGTGATAGATATATATGATATTGATAGATATGTGATAGATAGATAGATATATGTGATAGATACATAGAAATGAGATAGATAGATAGATAGATAGATATGAGAGATACATAGATATGAGATAAATAGATAGATATGAGATAGATAGATATGAGATAAATAGATAGATAGATATGAGATAGATAGATAGATATGAGATAGATAGATATGAGATAGATATGAGATAAATAGATAGATATGAGATAGATAGATAGATAGATATTAAAGAGAAAGATAGCAGAGCTGGTTTTTCCATTTAGCACATCAGAACATGATATACTAGTGTATCAGTGTTTTTTCAAAGAACAAAGGTTCAATCCTACTTCTTTATCTCAATGAACAGTCGCCAATTTACCATTTCAGCTCTGCTGCATAGTCTAATGATTAGTATATATTGGTAAATATACTATATATATATATAAACATCTATCTTCCCCTTTGAGCAGCTCCATAGTTGCATCCACATAACATGAGCAGATCCTATTGTCTCCCCTTGGAGTGGCGGCTCCCGGGTGGTGTAGCCTGCAGCAGCCGTCCCTCCCCTCACCGCTGTCCTCAGTAACACACTGCGCTCTCCAAGGTGCTGAAGTGAGCGGAGCCGAGCAGCCTGCAAACTGCACAGCAAACTCCGCTCCACTACAGCTGATTATGCAACCCCGAGCAGGCAACAGGGAGACAACACAGCTCTGTCCTCAGGAAGACACAAGTATTCCTTCAACTAAGAGAAAACGCCTTCATCTGCCCTCCTCTACCGGAACATTACACTGTCTGGCTGCAGGAAGGGACCTGCACAGATAGATCACCCAAGGTGCCAGGTATGTGTCCTGTGCCTATGACTCCTATACACCCACATCCAACCCTGCACTACCCCATACAGCAGAGATACTTCATTATTCATGCTATTGTTCCTGCAATAGATGTGATCACCATTATTGATCTGCATTTCACTGGATTTTTATTGCTGCTTTGTTCCCATTGTGATCTGGCTGTGCACTTACTGCAATCTTAGCATGGCTCTCGTGTTTCCCAACCAGGGCGCCTCCAGCTGTTGCAAAACTACAACTCCCAGCATGCCCAGACAGCCGAAGGCTGCCTGGGCATGCTGGGAGTTGTAGCTTTGCAACAGCTGGAGGCACCCTGGTTGGAAAACACTGGCATAGGGAGTTGTAGATTTGCAACAGCTGGAGGCACCCTGGTTGGGTAACACTGGCATATTGAGTTGTAGATTTGCAATAGCTGGAGGCGCCCTGGTTGGGAAACACCTGCATTGGGAGTTGTAGATTTGCAATAGCTGGAGGCGCCCTGGTTGGGAAACACCTGCATTGGGAGTTGTAGATTTGCAACAGCTGGAGGTGCCCTGGTTGGGAAACACTGGCATGGGGAGTTGTAGATTTGCAACAGCTGGAGGCGCCCTGGTTGGGAAACACCTGCATAGGGAGTTGTAGATTTGCAACAGCTGGAGGTGCCCTGGTTGGGAAACACTGGCATAGGGAGTTGTAGATTTGCAACAGCTGGAGGTGCCCTGGTTGGGAAACACTGGCATAGGGAGTTGTAGATTTGCAACAGCTGGAGGTGCCCTGGTTGGGAAACACTGGCATAGGGAGTTGTAGATTTGCAACAGCTGGAGGTGCCCTGGTTGGGAAACACTGGCATAGGGAGTTGTAGATTTGCAGTAGCTGGAGGCGCCCTGGTTGGGAAACACCTTCATAGGGAGTTGTAGATTTGCAATAGCTGGAGGCGCCCTGGTTGGAAAACACCTTCATAGGGAGTTGTAGATTTGCAACAGCTGGAGGTGCCCTGGTTGGGAAACACTGGCATAGGGAGTTGTAGATTTGCAACAGCTGGAAGCGCCCTGGTTGGGAAACACTGGCATAGGGAGTTGTAGATTTGCAACAGCTGGAGGCGCCCTGGTTGGGAAACACCTTCATAGGGAGTTGTAGATTTGCAACAGCTGGAGGTGCCCTGGTTGGGAAACACTGGCATAGGGAGTTGTAGATTTGCAACAGCTGGAAGCGCCCTGGTTGGGAAACACTGGCATAGGGAGTTGTAGATTTGCAACAGCTGGAGGCGCCCTGGTTGGGAAACACTGGCATAGGGAGTTGTAGATTTGCAACAGCTGGAGGCGCCCTGGTTGGGAAACACCTGCATAGGGAGTTGTAGATTTGCAACAGCTGGAGACGCCCTGGTTGGGAAACACTGGCATAGGGAGTTGTAGATTTGCAACAGCTGGAGGTGCCCTGGTTGGGAAACACTGGCATAGGGTAAAGCATTAAGCGAATGATCTGCAAAGTGTTGGGGGTGTAAATGAATCCATGGAATGGATGTGAAGGTTTGCCACACCTTTCCTACCTTGTCTTTGCCTTGACACAATGCAAAAGTTTACAAACCCATTTGTATTTTGTAATTTTAGGTACAGCAAGGAAAACCCCTAAAATCATCTATCTGCAGAGGTCACAGGGGCAAGGCCGGAATGAAGATGCAGGACACGGATGTCTTTGGCAATGCCTAAAATTCCCCATTACAAATGGATCAGGACGAAATGGATACAAAGGATTTGCATTGAAGGTCATGGGCTGGATGGGATGTTATGCACTGGAGACATTGTAGCCATTGCCTATTATATTTTCTAGGATCTATCTCTAGTAGATAACAGTAGAGTATGCAACATTACCAAGTGCCAGACAACTATATGCATCCCTGAAGGATCCTGAAGCTCTCAGATGCCACATTGTACCTTGTGATGCCATGTGTTGTGTCACTCACCACAGTGTCCATAGACTGAAGATCCCAAAGGGCTTTACATTGAAACTCGACTTCTCAATATCCCCCAAACATCTCAGACACAGGTACAAGGTCAAATGAGAAATTAGGAAATTGTTGGGAGGTTTTTCCACCAATTTTCTGGAACTTGCAGAATAAAGAAAAATAAACCCCCCATAAGATACATTACTCTTTGTGGATTGTCCCCTTATGAAGTGTGGTCCAATGCCTCTCCATCCGACGAGGTGTTGGTTGCTGTCCAGCTGCCCAGTGGTGCTGAAATTTGGATGATGTCTGGCAGGAGAACTAAAAGCTGCTGTTGCTTGCTGCCACTGAATGAAGACAACGGGAGATTCCTTCTTCTAGCCATTTTCATTGTACTTTATCTGATAGCAGGAGCCACAATCTTTTCCACCATAGAGAGTCCATCTGAAGCTGTAGCCCAAAACCGCTGGGACAGGATCCTGAAGAACTTCAGTCAGTCCTTTAATATCAGCCTCCTGGAGCTTCGGTCATTCCTAAGAGATTATGAAGCAGCAATGGCAGCAGGGATCAGGGCAGATGCCCTCAGGCCAAGGTGGGACTTCACTGGAGCCCTGTACTTTGTAGGAACAGTAGTCTCCACTATAGGTAAGAACTCACCTGTGCTGTCTGTGTGTCCGTGTGTCCCTGTGTCTGTGTGTCCCTGTGTCTATGTGTCCTTGTGTCCGTGTGTCCCTGTGTCTGTGCTGTCTGTGTGTCCCTGTGTCCAAGTGTCCATGTGTCCCTGTGTCTGTGTGTCCCTGTGTCCGTGTGTGCTGATAGTAATGCAGAAAGAACTTATAACATTCTAACTTAATCACTATATATCTATCTTCTATCTATCTATATATCCATCTATCTCCTATCTATCTATTTATCTCCTATCTATCTATCTATCTATCTATCTATCTATCTGTCTGTCTATCTATCTATAGCTATCTCCTGTTTATTTATCTATCTGTCTACCTATCTATTTTTTTCTGTATATCTATCTATCTCCTATTTATCTATCTATCCATCTCATATCTATCCATCTCTTTATCTATTTATCTCATATCTATCTATCTATCTATATATCTATCTATCTTATATCTATCTCATATCTATCTCATTTCTATCCATCTCTTTATCTATCTATCTACTTATCTATCTATCTATCTATCTATCTATCTCTGAGTCTTATATCTATCTATCCATCTCTTTATCTATCTATCTCATATCTATCTATCTATCTATCTCATATCTATCTATTTCCTATTTATCTATTTATCTGTTTATCTATATATCTATCTCCTGTTTATTTATCTGTCTATCTATCTATTTATTTATCTGCATATCTATCTATCTATCTCCTATTTATCTATCTATCTAAAAAAAAAAAAAAGGATAAGTTTGGCCAAATGTTGAGCAAAGCACCGAAATTTTTTCCTTTTTTTGCATTGTAGCAATATAACATTTCATGTCATGTTTTATCTGTATCTTTGTGCTAGCAGTGTGCTGCTGTATTCTCCTGTTTATGTATCTATCATCTCATATCTATCTATCTATCTATCTCATATCTATCTATCTATCTCCTATCTATCTATCTATCTATCTATCTATCTCCTATCTATCTATCTATCTCATATCTATCTATCTATCTATCTATCTATCTCATATCTATCTATCTATCTATCTCATATCTATCTATCTATCTCCTATCTATCTATCTATCTATCTATCTCCTATCTATCTATCTCCAATCTATCTATCTATCTTCTATCTATCTATCCATCAATTTATCTTACTCAGTGTTTTCCAAACAGTGCATCTCCAGCTGTTACATAACTACAACTCCTAGCATGCCCGGACAGCCTTTGGCTGTCCGGGCATGCTGTAAGTTGTAGTTTTGCAACAGCTGTAGACACACTGTTTGGAAAACACTGACCTAACAATCTCTTCTAGATGAAAAGTATTTGTGTTATATATATATATATATATATATATATATATATATATATATATACATGTATATGTTACATCTATCCTCTATCCCATATCTATCTATCTATATCATATATATCTCATATCTATCTATCTATCTCATATCTATCTATCTATCTATCTATCTCATATCTATCTATCTCATATCTATCTATCTAGCTTATATCTATCCTCTATCTCATATCTATCTCATATCTATCTACCTGTCTATCTATCTATCTATCTATCTATCTAGCTTATATCTATTCTTTATATCATATCTATATATCATATCTATCTATCTCCTATCATATCCTATTATTTCTTTCATATAGCACTTTTACATTGTATCAACTGGTGCATCACATCAAAAGTTACAATTCAGCAAAATAAATGTATGTATGCTGTAGCATGTTATAAATAATGTATGTTGGCATGGCAACTGAAGAGAAAAACAAAATGCAAGGGCGCCCTCTATTGGCCTCACATAGACCTTCTATTGTGCAAAGATTACAGCATGCAGTGGTTGTATCATTGGAGCCCCATCTGTGCCAAATGTTTGCTGCAGAGTTTGTGCATTCTATACAATTAGCAATGGAGTTTACTATTTTGTGTGTGTGCATATATATATATATATATATATATATATTAACATCATTTTCTGTATATATATATATATATATATATATATAACATTGTTGAAGAGATACACTTGCACTCACCAGTCTTGTGATTTGTAATATTCCGGATTATCCGTTCATGCTGGGAGACATGGAGATGAGGGCTATATATATATATATATATATATATATATATATATATATATACACAAAATTGCATTGCAAAGGGATTTGGGGGGAGAGGGGGAGGGGTGATCTAGGGAGGTGGTCTTTTCAAAGAAAATGGGCACTATGCCACTATGCATAATGTGTGGGGGTCTTTGGAGTGATGACAGTATACATATATATATATATATATATATATATATATATATATATATATATACCACTGCCTTATTAATCGTTCAGCCGAATTCAGGCCATAGGGTGAACCTTCACTTTAAGAAGAAGTTGGCGAGGAGCAGCCACTACATATGCTCCAGCCTTTGCACTTAATTCAATATAACACTTCTCTATATCTGTGTCAGCTTCAGCAGGACACGACACCCATCACTATCACCAGATATGATAATATGTCCTTGTACTGAGGACATAGATTTGCTCTTGGCACAGCCAAGATGTGAAATATCTTAGTAATGCACCGAGCTCAGTCATCAATGTTCCTGCAGTCCGGGCAATACGATTATTGTGATTAATTTGACACTTACGTGTCTTGTGGTCAATGGCGTACATTGGGGGGGGGGGGGGGGGGGGGGTCTAATGGGTCTTGGTCACACATACTGGTTTTGCCAGGGGAAACTAAGGTGAAAATGCATATTAGTTCAGCATAGTCTCCGTAGTCTCATAAGACAAGGGGTTGCAAACTACAACTCCCAGCATGCCCGGACAGCCGTTGGCTGGAGACCACTGCTTTACTGATACTAAGCCTTTGTACATTCATGCACCCACAGAGCCATTACTCCATGTGGACATTATAAATCTCCCATTTGGGGATCTCCCTATGAGTTATAATGGAAAGCTGTCCATTGTGGCAGCCCCATTGTCACCATGCTTTACATAGACACATTAGTTGATGGGACCATCAGCTCATATTACATTTTTACCTAACACTAAAAACCCAGGGCTTGTTGTTCTACAAGGGGTTATCCCCTTAAAGCACTACTGTCATGACATTTTGGTGCAATAACCTGCACACAGCCTTTGTACTGGGTGCAGGTGGTGGGTATAGCAATGTTTTTACCTGAAATTTGGCAGCTTTCATGACTGCGAAAAAGGCTTTTATTCAAAGCCACTGACGGTCGGATAGGCGTGGCGCGAGGTACGCGATGCCCCGCCGCCACGCCTACCCCGTATGACCGCGCTGGGACCTCTTTGTGATTGATACACAGGTCCCAATGCATGCGCCCTTCAGCTAATCTATCCTGCGCGCTGCTGTGTGTCATCCAGCAAGCGCTCGCTCCCGCCGCCGTCTTCCTCCTCAGTGCGCCTGCGCAGTGCTAGGTGCAGAGAGCGCGCTTCCTCTCTGCATCTAATATCGAGAACTAACCTGATTGCGCGCTGCTCTGCGCAGGCGCACTGAGGAGGAAGACGGCTGGAGCGAGCGCTTGCTGGTCCCAGCGCGGACATACGGGGTAGGCGTGGGCGTGGCGACGGCGGGGCATCGCGTACCTCGCGCCACGCCTATCCGACCGTCAGTGGCTTTGAATAAAAGCCTTTTTTGCCGCCAAATTTCAGGTAAAAACATTGCCATACCCACCACCTGCACACAGTAGAAAGGCTGTGTGCAGGTTATTGCACCAAAATGTCATGACATTGCACTTTAAGACAACCCCTTTAACTCTCCAGACAATGGTCATACTGTAGTTTTACGTTGCTCAGAGGTTGCCTTAGATTGAGCTCAATCTTTCTGTTATTGACAAACATTGAAGTATTCTCTCCTCTGCAGTGATACAATGTTTCTATGAATGTAAATCTATAGCGTTGTTGTTGTGGTCATGGTGTGTCTGACTCCTATTGTAATCCATACTTTTGAACATGGTGTTTTGCTCAATTTGTTCTGCAACTGGACTTGTTCCAACAACAAGAATCTGACAAATCTCTCGTAACTTGTAAACAGTAGTATAATGGATCAACGTACAGCATTTGGTGACATGGAAACTATTTTGTTGTACGTTGCCCAAACTCTTACAGCAGAATGGTAATATCTTAAAGGAGTGCTGTGGTGCAGGAACACTGATGCCCCATCCAAAGGATAGGGGATAAGTGTCTGATCGAGGAAGGGGGGTGGTTCTGACCAGCGGCTCTCCCCAGGGTCGAAGCTTGTCGACCCCCGCACGAAGAGACTGCCAACATTCCACCTCCATGTATGTCTGTGAATGAATACTGTATCTCCGCCTCTCCCATAGAGGTACATGGAGGTGGCGTGTCTGCAGTCCCAGCTGTCAGGCCTCCCCCCCCCCCCCCCAAAGGCCTCACCTTGACAAACTGGCCTGATCAGCCTATCACTTCTAAGACCAATTTGTCTTGGAAGGTGGGTGGCTAGAGTACTCTGTGGTACATCCCTAATGTTCTTGAGATCAGGGTGACAGAGGAATATATATATATATATATATATATATATATGTGTGTGTGTGTGTGTGTATTGTTACCTTTTCTACATTTTGTTCAGCCCCAGGGGACTTGTATGAGCAAATGCTTTATTGCTCCGCTATATATATAATGTACTACATGCATCAGATTGGCAATAACAATGGCTCAGTCACAGCAGCCATGGAGGCCTAGTACAAGCCTTGTGCTGCAATGACAATGGATCGGCACCAAAAATCACTTTCCAGGGGGCCAAATGGGCACCCATACCACCAACAATGCTCCTTGACACTGTCACTGTTAGCGGTGGCTGTCAGATGCTGAAGGCAGCCAGCAGCCACCGGATATGGAGCAGGTTCTATGCACATTTGATGCTACCTTGACATACATATGATGATGATTATTATTATATAGAATTTTTATAACGTTGCGATTCTTACTGTGAATGAGCTGACATCAGGTGATGTTAATATTCAGAGCACAAAATGTTTGCAGATTTCATGGCTCAATTGCATGCGCATGATACAAGTTATATGTATTAGCTTATTTGAGAGGAATTCACAGCGAAAATCAAACTGAGCCCCCATTATGGTGCAGACCAAACAGAAGGGTCTGTTCTATCTCCTTTCCATGACCGTTGTGCCAACTTTCCATCCCCCTAACATTACAGCTCCTTTGGGCATGGAAGTCATGAACAGGTACTCACCACCCAGTAGTTAAGGGATGGGACCTCTACTCTCCAGGGACCCCATAGCAGTCACATGGTCTGTCCCTCTTGGATGTCTGCCCTTAGATATATATATGACATTGCTGCATTATAACAATTCCTGATGTAAGGTTTCCACATAACCTGAACTGTCTTGTCTTCAAGCCTCAATTCAAATCACACATTTTATTCATGTCTCATTGCACTTTACTCCAGGAATTGTGTGTACAGTGTTTCCACTCTATTAGACTCAAACACGCGTCCATCAGAGGTAGATTCACATGAATGAATGCTTTCAAAGCAAATGGTAGATTTGCTGTATAAACAGAGGTTGATGTAGCAGAGCTGAGTTTGTCAAGTAGTGTCATTTGCCTTAACTCATCATGATAATTCCTTTGGTTGCTTCTTATATTGACAAAATGGTAGAAGAAATTACGCCCCCATGCTACAGAGCATTAGTGTGCATTCACTTCTTGAACAGAAAGCATAGTCTGGATCTGGCTCTCCTGCTGTTGCAAAACTACAACTACCATCATGCCCAGATGACTATAGACTTACAGAGTGCTGGAAAGTTGGATTGCCAGGTGGGCTCTTGAATATCTGCAAGAAATATCTCTGCATTTGTTGCAATATGTGTAGTATGAGCTGGGACCAAAGTAACAAAGGCTACCATCAGTAACACACTACGCCGCCAGGGATTCAAATCATGCAGTGCCAGACTTGTCCCCTGCTTAAGCCAGTACATGTCTGGGCCCATCTGAAGTTTGCTAGAGAGCATTTGGATGATCCAGAAGAGTAGTGGGAGAATGTCATATTGTCAGATGAAACCAAAGTAGAACTTTTTGGCAAAAACTCAACTCATTATGTTTGGAGGAGAAAGAATGCTGAGTTGCATCTAAAGAACACCATACCTACTGTGAAGCATGGGGGTTGAAACATCATGCTTTGGGGCTGTTTTTCTGCTAAGGAACCAGGACGACTGATCGGTGTAAAGGAAAGAATAAATGGGGCCCTGTATTGTGAGATTTTGAGTAAAAACCTCCTTCCATCAGCAAGGGAAATTGAAGATGACTTATGGCTGGGTCTTTCAGCAGGACAATGATCCCAAACACACCGCTCGGGCAACGGAGTGGCTTCATTAGAAGCATTTCAAGGTCCTGGAGTGGCCTAGCCAGTCTCCAGATCTCAACCCCATATTAAACCTTTGGAGGGAGTTGAAAGTCCGTGTTGCCCAGCGACAGCCCCAAAACATCACTGCTCTAGAGGAGATCTGCATGGAGGAATGGGCCAAAATACCAGCAACAGTGTGTGAAAACCTTGTGAAGACTTACAGAAAACGTTCGACCTCTGTTATATACCCTTTGTTGGCAATGACAAAGTATTGAGATGAACTTTTGTTATTGACCAAACACTTATTTTCCACCATAATTTGCAAATACATTCTTTAAAAATCAGACAATGTGATTTTATGGATTTTTTTCTCATTCTATCTCTCATAGTTGAGGTATACCTATGATGAATATTACAGGCCTCACATCTTTTTAAGTGGGAGAACTTGCTCAATTGGTGGCTGACCAAATACTTTTTTGCCCCACTGTATATGCAACATACAATGCCATAGACCGTCTGGATCTGTGCCATATGTAACTGGCTGCAACATCCAGCCAATCCCCCTGGGCATAGTACTGATCAGACCCCTGTAGTACAAGCACTGGTCAGCTGTCTAGTGTCTGCAACACAGAAAGTGATTTACACCATTTGGTAGCTATTTCTGACTATATGTAATGATATGTTATAACTGTATAAGTTTTCTGCGCACTTTTCTTTAATCTTTTTTTTTCTCCTTACTTTAAATTGACATTTTGGGTTCTTTGGAACCAATTACTACCTTTTCAAGAATTTGGTTCTCAAGATATAATATTTTCACTTGCAATTGTCGACCTGGAACTAATTAATATGATAACTTGTTAAGTTTCTAAGTTCCACAGTTTTTAGCACCAACGATGATTTGTATTGTCTGAGGTTAACATTTCTTTAGACTTAGCAAACTTGTTCTCATCCAGAAGAAAAAATAAACTTTTTTATCCTCTCTAAACGAGAGTCTCCTCCAAAAGAATAGCCACTTATTTGTTGACGGCTGTTTTGGGGCTGTCCCCCCCCCCCCCCATCAGAGCAGGGTAGAGATATGCATAACACACAACTAATGGAGGTATTGAAAGAGAAGAGTGGCATGGAGACATATTTTTTAGGCAAAGCACCATGCATACCACTGTTTGATACATCAAGAGTCTGTTCCCCTCGAGCTGTATCTAAGTACACTGTTTTACATTGGCTTAGGGCAAGAAACCTGAAACAGCTGTCTACATGGGGCACCAACTAGATGCATTCCAGCACCGTGGTCCTCTTTAGTAACAGAGAGTATTGGTCCCTGTAAGAAAGCTAGAGAGGAGGGACTTAGTAAGAAGCTAGAGCAGTGTTTTCCATCCTTTTTAAGCTCAGTGCACACCTCATGGTAAAATGTTTACTATGGGGCACACCTATGCCCCCTAGAGCTCCCTATAGATAGTTCGCTGTCTGTAGGCAAGACCCATAGTAGGTACCTTGCCTCCATATATTGGAACCCCAGGTAGCTAGTTTGTACCCTGTAATGAGGACCCCCTTGTAGGTAGGACCTCACTGTAAGTAGGAACCTCCTGTATGTAGGACCCTTTGTAGGTGTTTTCCATTCTTCTCCAATGCACTGTTGCAGCACACCTGGCTTGTCCTCGCAGCACAGCAGCGTGCCAGGGCACACTGATTGGGAAACAATGAGCTAGAGGAAGAGAAGATGACTGGGCTGTTCGTGCAAGTCGAGTGTTGGTGGAAAAATAGAGAAAATCTAAGCCAGCATGCTTACCGAGTCTCTACAAGGTTAAGCCACACTGAACATTAGAGTTGGGCCCAGCAATGGGAATTACTCAGCCAGTGTTTGCTTGCCCATTGTTCTGGTCTGGACATTACAAAGGTCTCATGGAGAAGCAGAAACATTGGCAACCATCCTTTTACAGGAAACTCTTGTTTGACGACTATGAGTTTTCTTCCTTCTAAAGGAGTGGAAAGGAAATTTGCATATCTTTTTTCTGTGGTCCATTTTTAGCTTTTTTTTTCTTGTTTTATTGCATAATTTTTTTTGTTTATTGTAGAACTATTTTCTATTTTTTCTATTTAGTTTTATCAGGGATATAGTTCTCCTTAATATGTCATTTTGTTAATTCCAACTGTATTGAAGTGTTGAATCAATTTCCTATTTTGTTTCTGTGATTTTGATGTATAATGATGAGTGATCAGGATAGGCTTTGATTATGGTTTGGTGAGAGTAATACTAGACCTACCCAAAATTGCATTGAAAAGTAGTCTTTTATGGGACCAGTCTTCTCACAGAAAATACTCACTATGTAAAACTTATAGTAAACTGAATATCCATCAAATTAAATCTGGTCTGGATAAGGGGGGTATTATTATTATTATTTTTTTTAAAGAGGTGGTCTATTGGAGAGGTTTCACTGTATATGTATACAGCACATGTTTATTGAGTGGTTAAACAATACACATTGACCAGTGCCTTAGATATTAGCTTCTCCGCATAATGTATTGCTCTTATTTACATTCCCTTTAAAGTAGAGTTTAAAAAAAAATAAAAAGAAAAAAAAAAAGAATATTGAGCTTGATTTTATGGACGAGTATTACCCCAGAATGAATGAGCAGTGTACTATTCATCGGACGTAACATAGATTATGTGACACTATAACGCACGGCGGTACAATACACATCAAGGCATTCTACATCATCTATAATGGATCCTCACAATGACCATTCATGGGGATATTTATTACCTAGTTAATTCCCTGTTCTTCTCATCATATTTGCTTTGTATATTTTTTTCAACACAACCCATTACACAAGGTAAAACGTGTACAGAGAAGAGCAGAGTGTCAGTAGATGGGGGAGGATAGAGCACTCCAGGGGATCGATAAGACAGTAACTTTACCTCGCCTTGTAGTATCACATTAGTCAAAAAATTACTATTTAGATGTCAAAAAATTACTATTTCGATGTGAACGTGCCAAAACCACAGGGCTCCGGTGCAAAAGAAAATTCTGGGCCCCCCACCCCACGACGACCCCCAACCTCGAACAACCGCCTTCCTCAGCCACACAAAGATATTAGTGACTACTGACTAAAGATATTAGTTACACAGCCAGAAGAATATACAATGATATAATTGACTCACAGACAGGGCCGGACTGGGACCAATTTAAGCAGACCATTTTTTTTTGTGGGGGTCCGACTGCTGGTTCAAGTGGCTCTCCAGCTGTTGGAAATGCTACAACTCCCATCATGTCTGGAGAGCCTCAAGCATTATGGGTGTTGTAGTTTTGTAACAGCCGTAGAGCCTCAGATTGGGGTAAAGTTTCACTCATCATCACTGTAAACCGTACAAGTGACTTCATCAGCAATGGAACAGTCAGGAGAATACACAATGATATCCGTGACCTGAGTGTGCCAGGACTTCTGCTACATCTTCTGGCACCCGGACATCATTGGTTCCCCACTTTGTCAGCAGATCCTCATCCTCTATATGAAGACAATAATCATTACAACCTTGCCACACACTGCACCTGAAAATAATGCTGCCACTCACTGTACCCTCTGAATATAATACTGCCACAAACTTTAGCTTCTGAATATAATACTACCACACACTGTAGCCTCCGAATATAATACTACCACACTGTACCTTCTGTAAATAACACTACCACACACTCTATCCTCTGAAAATAATACTACCACTCACTGTTCCTGAAAATAACTCTTCCACACACTGTGCCCTCTGAATATAATACTGTCACACACTGTTTCTTCTCAGTTCCGCTGAATCCCAACCCTGCACTGTCCTCCTCCTGGCTCCTCTGTTCCCCCAGAACCCTAAGTCTTCCTCTCGGTTGTTCTACACCCCACCCCAAACCACCCCCAAGACCCCTAAATCCTCCTCCATGCTCCTCTGCCCCCCCTCCGTGGACCCCTAAGTCCTCCTCTATGCTCCTCTGCCCACCTACCCAGACCCCTAAGTCCTCCTCCATTCTCCTCTGCCCCCTTCCGTGGACCACTAAGTCCTCCTCCATTCTCCTCTGCCCCCTTCCGTGGACCCCTAAGTCCTCCTCCATGCTCCTCTGCCCCCAGACCCCTAAGTCCTGCTCCAGAAAGCTGTCAGAACATGATAGGAGTAACAGATTGCTGTCAGAACATGGTAAAGCAACATATTGGATAACACCAATCTAAACCAAAATTCCCCAACCCATCAGTGGTGTATTCTAGTTTTTTACTGCCCAAGGTCGATCCATACCCCATCGCCCCCTGGCTCCCCATCCCTCCGCATTGATGTACAGTATACGTATGATAGATGTGTGTGTGTATGATAGGTGTGTGTATATGTATGATGTATGTATGCATGATAGATGTGTGTATGATAGACGTGTGTATGTGTATGATAGATGTATGTATGATAGATGTGTGTATGTATGATGGATGTGTGTATATATTTGATAGATTTGTGTATATATGATAGATGTGTATATGTATGTATGTATGTTAGTTTTGTGTATGTATGATAGACACATCTATCATACATACACACACATCCATCATACATACTCACACATCTATAATACATACACACAAATCCATCATACATGCACACAAATCAATCATACATGCACATCGATCATACATACACACATCTGTCATACATACACAAATTCATCATACATATACACATCCCGCTACCACCCCCATACCCACATCCATCATACACATCCCGCTGTGATGAGCCCACTCACTATAGATGCCATGATCAGCATGGCATCTATAGTGAGTGGCATCTATAGTAAATGGCGGACATCAGCATGATCGCTGAGGTCTGTCATCATGAGATGCCCTCCCTTGAGTTAACAAGAGGCCTGGTCGCAATCACAACTGTTGCGCCCTCTATAGCTACTATGTCACTGGGCTTTACACTTGATGCAATATCTCTTCATGAGACTGGTCTCCAAACTGTGAACCTCCAGCTGTTGCAAAACTACAACTCCCAGCATGCCCAGACAGGCTAGACAGCCAAAAGCTGTCCTGGCATGCTGATAGTTATAGTTTTGCAATAGTTGGAGGGCCACAGTTTTGAGACCACTGCTTTATCGAATAATACTTTAATCCATACAAGACGTTTTATCATAAATCTTTTATTTGTGTTTCCATAACTAAAAATTTTTTTTCTATAAATTAATCTATGGTACATATACAATAATGCAGTGTTTCCAAACCAGGGTGCCTCCAGCTGTTGCAAAACTACAACTCCCAGCACACCCATATAGCAAAAGGATATCTGGCCATGCTGGGAGTTGTAGTTTTAGAACAGCTGGAGGCACCTTGGTTGGGGTCCTTGCGGCAAGGACTATGAAGTAAGCACAGCTCACTTCATAGCCATTCCAATAAATGTACGGCGCTGTGCGCGGTGACACCCTAGCGCTGTACATTTAGAGCACGCAGCGTCTAAGGCAGGGTCATACTGGATGCTGGCACCTCGGGCTGGCCAGGGAAGAGGTCACCTGGATGAGGTGTTGGCTGTATAGGACATGCGGGCGGCTGCAATGCACTGCACACCACAATAAAGAAGAAGGGCACGGCTTCCTGGATGGGACTCGTGCATGCCCTGCCCCTCCTCCTCTCCACTCACAAGGCTGCAAGGCAAGGGTGGGACAGTCAGGGCCAGGGCGTGATTATGTCTCTGCGCTGTTCCTGCCCATCCCGGGATATGTCAGGAGCCCGGGGTCTGGTCTCTCATCTGGACTCCCCTGCTGCCGTATGGTCACATCTGGCAGCAGCAGTCACGCTTGCACTTGAAGAATGTTCCACCAGGACAATAACATAAGTACTGATGGCGGCAGCCAGCCATAGTGACTGTTGCGACCTCTATAGCTACACCACTGCTTACACAATAAGATTTGTCACTAGTCTATTGCTGCACTTTAACTAAAGCTTAAAGAGATATTCCAGGATTTGTTTTATTTGACTATGCTACAGGGGCTGTAAAGTTAGTGTAGTTCATGATATAGTGTCTGTACCTGTGTGTGATGGCTGGTCTTGTAATTCTTATGGGGTCTTTGCCCCAATGTTCATTTTTAGCAGCATATAAATTACTATTGTCTCAACTTTTCCCAGGTTGCAGTGCGGCCTGAGACATTACATCACTAGACAGGTGTTGAAAGAGAGCCTATCCTTACTTCAATGGGTGGAGCGACCGCTGGGTGGGAGATCACAGGGCTGCAGGGGATTGTAATTTCAATCACATGCATGGAGAGCCTAGGTGTACTGCAGTGGGTGGGGTCACTGATGTTTGGGAGGGAGAAAAGTGACCTCACACTTACAAACAAGGGATCCTAGGACAAATAGTTGGTCAGAAGGAACTCCAACAGTAAATAGCCATTAGAAAGCAACCTCCCTGATGGCCATTGGTAAGCCTATCCAAATGAGCATGTTGAGTTGACCATTCGTGCATGTTGAAGTTTATGAGAATGTCCACATGGTATGAATGTGTATAAGGCAAATCCACTGTGGACTTTTTAGATCGGCAGCTAACAAATTTAGATTACTAATGCATATTGGCCATCAATAACAAATGTTTCTTGGCGCCTATATTTTCCCAAGTGTAGAGGATATAAATATTTCATCCACATGCACTGTCGAAGGACTTGTCAGCAGATTCTGTCAGGAGGAATTAGGCATAGAATCCACATACAAATCCTAAAAGAATAATCGGAGTGTGACCTAAGGGAGATAAGTTGGCCATCCACATTACATATGTGTTGACCAAACGTGCTCCTATCTATGGTACTGGCCAACCATTTAATGGGTGTGGTGGTCCTCCACCTGTTTTTTCCATAGCAGATGTTATGTGAGAGAAAGATCGGACATGTTGGATTTGAACTGCCTCATACATTTGTTCTTGGGGAGATCAGCCACCAGAGTAGGACTTCCTTATCTCCCCTATCAGAACACATGCATGCACGGCAGAGCCAAGTGTGCATGTGTATGGGTGGATCAGGAGACATAGCTGTCTGCTGAATAAACAGCTATCCTTTGTATATTATGATCTTTATTATTTCGTCTCTATAGATGATTCCAAGAGACTTTAGACAAGAGGGACATCAAAATCTCCTCCTATAGGGGTCAGGTCAGTGGTCTCAAACTGTGGGCCCCCATATGTTGCAAAACTTTAACTCCCAGCATGCCCGGACAGCCAACGGCTGTCCGGGCATGCTTGGAGTTGAAGTTTTGCAACATATGGGGGCCCACAGTTTGAGACCACTGGATCAGGTGGAGTCCATGTCCCAGAGAAGGAATGGTGCCCATGACAAGTTTATTCTGACACTGAAAGTATCTGGTAGAGTTCAAACAGTGTTTTTTTCTGTATCATTTTGACATCTAGAAGTTGTAGTTTTGGTGGAGACCACTAACATATATGGGATAGTTTGCTATTGCGGTTCTCACGTCATAGGTTCAGTATTCAAGATTCAGTGAGATATATAGGTAGAAATAATGTCAGAAAAAAAAATGTTCAAAATTTTAAAACTAAAAATTAGGAAACAAAAGCACCTTGTGTGTACAGTCTGTTAGGCTTGGCTTTTTCCAATTACTGTTCTCATTTTTGCTGTATACCAACTTTCGGCTTTCAGCCCCATCAGATTGATAAACCGCTCTCCATGAGTGAAAGGTTTCGAGAAACCATTATGATTGATGCGGAGTAGAGCTGGCGCTGTTTCTGTGCACCTACCCATCCATCTTTCCGGTAGGGAACTCAGCACGAAATAATCTGACGGCACAGAAAGCGCCAGCTCTCGGCGCCACAGTAACTTGTGTGTAGATTGCTTTGATGAAGATCCCTCTAGAGGAGATCATCCGCTGTGGATGATATTATTGTTTTGAATAAAGCCCATTAACTTGCCAGTGCTACGAGCGCGCTGATGTGACCTAGAAACTATTTTTACCTCAAATACATAAAAAGGAAATTGTTTCATCATGTAAAGCAGACTGTTACTTAGCCGTTTAATTTCGAAAAAAGATATTCTGTATCTTCATAGATTTTGTTTCCTTGAAATGCCTAGCCAAGTGGGGCAGTCTAGTGCCAAAGGAGGGGTATCCTTTTTCAATGCTGCAATAGAAAGCAGTGGATCTCGATAATGCTTACATTTACTTTATAGAGGATGGAAAGTATAATATTAATAATGTATATATATATATATATATATATATATATATATATATATATATATGTATATGTAAAGCTTCAAAGGCACCACACTTCCTGGATATGTTTCCTGTAAACCATCCTGCCTGATATGCATGGCTCCTGTGGCTCCTGTTGTCTTCTCTGGCTGCTTGATATTCTTTGCCATTTTTCTCTCCCCTTGCCTACATCTCTCAGCAATCATTGCAGCTCTGCTCTGACAGCCATCTCACTCTCTGAGAGCAACCCCCACCCTCCTGCTCTGAGTAGCAGAGAGAGATTCAGTGTCTGATTGACTGAGGCTGCACACACCTCCCAGTTCTCAGCACTAAAGAGAGCATGACTCATCAGTGCAGGGCAGAAACCACACGATCTCTGTCTCTCAGGAGGGTGGGAGCTGCTTTCAGAGAGGGATTTGGAAAGAGATACAGTGGATGGCTGGATAAAATAAATTTTTTCTCACTTCATGCATGAAAATGACAACCAAAGAGAGGGAACTGTTCTATAAAGCTAAATAATGATATTCAGACAATTAAATAGGTTAATGATTGGGAAAAAATAGACTATTGGTTTAGTTCCCCAGAGTACCCCTTCAAATAATAGATACATTCTTTGCATCATCATTGTTTTTGTTTTTAAAAATTGACCTTTTTTCCCCAGTGCTAATTTATATTGCATGCCTCATTTTAGCATCTCCTTTAAGACAAATTTTGGCCTTGAGGGCAAGAACACTCTTCTGACTTCTCTTCTTTCCATTCTGGGGTTCATAACCCTTTTTAGTAGCTGTATGAGGTTGCATTTTGTTTAGTTTTTTAGTGTTTTTTGTAGAATCGATATAGGTGATGAATATAGGTGCCCAAAAGCAATACACTTGTTTACATTTTTTCATTCTTTTATAAAAAATTTTTTTGTGTAAACTGGAAAAGGATTTTTAGTGTTTATTTTTAAACTATATTGTACTGGTCTATATCTATACATAAGTACATTGGGAAGAGTCTTGAACCCTGGAACCTTTTGTGGCAGAACTTTACTCACACTGGTAACAGTAATCAGTCATTTTGTCCTCCCATATGGGGGACTTAAACTTAAAGGAGTACTCCGCTGACCCAGTGTTCTGAACATTTTGTTCCGAATGCTTGGAGCAGGCAGCGGGGGTCATGACATCACGGCCATGCCCCTTGTGACCTCACGTCATGCCCTCTCAATGCAAGTCTAGGGGAAGGGGCGTGGCGGCCACTACACCCCCTCCCATAGACTTGCATTAAGGGGGCGTGGTGTGACGTCACAAGAAGCATGGTCGTAACATTATGTGATAGTGGGGCGTGATGAGGGCAGATGTTGTTACCCTAGGGGCAGATGGAAGTAACCCCTTGTATTCTTCACGCCAGGGCATGGTTTATCCTCAATACCACCCGAAGGTATACCGCTACATTCTGGGCTAGGCACAAGGGCAATAATGACTCCGACACCAAGTTACGGATAACGGTAGCTTTACTGAGTGACAGATGGTAAAGTCTATACAGTTCAGCCAGGGCCCACGGAGGTGACCAATGACTTAGAGACCTTAAGGGCTTGCTGGGACTTGTAGTAGGACTGGACAATTTTTATGCAGGCAACGCAGATTTGACAGTTGCTGACAGGGACTGACTTGACTGACGACTGACAAAGCTATGACTGTAGCTTACTTGCAATTGATTGTGTCTGCAGACTTGTAATGAGGCCTCCAATGACTCTGGACACTCACCTAGACTCGACTTGACTGCACTGGACCTCAGCAACAAGAGAGTGAGCAGGCTCCACCCAGGGCTTATATGGGGGAGACTAGCAGGGAGCCCATAGGTCACTCCTGGGATCACCTGGTCAGTGGTACCTCCTGAGTAACAATCACATGGTACATTTCTTAAAGCAACAACACATTATATATCATAATACATAGCAAAACATATATACAGGGGGGAAACAAGCACAAGGGGCCTGGGGGACACTGAAGGGAGGCTGCCGGACAGGGCAGCAAGGGTACGGGGTAATACCTCCCGTACTGGACAACCACAGTTACGACCCCCGCACCCAGAGTTCTAAGGAACGCCAGGTGCTGCACAGAGATTGCGGGCGGTCCCAGCTGCTGGACCCCCGCAATCAGACATCTTATCCCCTAAGATGTCTATGGGCGGAGTACCCCTTTAAGCAATGTTCTTCGTGCCATGAAGCTGGTACCTGGGATGTCACTTTATGTATAATGCACATGGTAGACCTCTGTCTTTAGTCCAGCACACAGTCCTGAGACTTACAGTCCTTACAGTTTTCATACATTCTGCACATTTTCTGTATCCAGTACATTACCTGTATTTCTTTATACTATTTCTGCAGATTCTTGCTGAACGTTCTCCAGCCTTCAGCTCTCTGGCTGTTGGCAAAACCACAACTCCCATTATGCACTGACAGACAGAGTCTGTAAAAGGATGATGGTAGCAGTAGTTTTGCTGCAGCTGGAGAGTCATAGATTGGGGAACACTGCTCTGAAGCAGCTGTGGTGTAATTGAAGATTAAGTATCTGCTGGCAGCTGCAGCCCATAGACCTCCTGACCTCTGTAGGGACCCGATCATTACTAGATAACCAGAGGGACTTTATTTAATGGCCTGTGAATGTATTTATACAAAATGACTATGGCAACGCTCCAAAGTGCTCATCAGTAAAGTAAATCTATTTAGATGTCTTTCCTTATTAGGTTAATGGGACAGGACTAAAACGTGTCGGCTTTGTTATTGTGATAGGTAGAGTAGAAGACATTTTTGTGGTTGTAATTTTAAAGCACATGACACACACAACACATTCGTGACCAGTGGGGAAACTCCAGGGCAAAAATGGATATAAATATATAGAGTAACTGCATGTACCCTACCTGGATAAAGCCAAGGCCACACATTAATACCTAACATATGGGTCCATGTGTTATATTATAATGGGAAACAGTGGACCTCTCCACTAAGCTATGGATGCTGTGATTCTAGGAGTACCGCATGGAAGGAAATAAAGTGCCTATGGGACGGGGTGACCATATACCTTGTGAAGTCTATCAGATGCCCAGGGACCCCGAAGGTCAGGTGAGCCCACTCTGGTTTAAGGGACTTTTCAAGAAATACTCAGCTTTACCCATTCCCTGTCCCCCCTCACACTCCCCATTCCCTGTCCCTGCTCATGCTCTCCATTCCCTGTTCCCGGTCACACTCCCCATTCCCTATCCCTGCCACACTCCCCATTCCCTGTTCCTGCTCACACTCCCCGTTCCCTATCCCCGCCACACTCTCCGTTCCCTGTCCCGCCACACTCCCCATTCCCTGTCACACTCCCCATTCCCTTTCCCGCCACACTCCCCATTCCCTGTCCCCACCACACTCCCCATTCCCTGTCCCTGCCACACTCCCCATTCCCTGTTCCCGCTCACACTCCCCATTCCCTGTTCCCGCTCACACTCCCCATTCCCTATCCCTGCCACACTCCCCATTCCCTGTTCCTGCTCACACTCCCCATTCCCGGTTCCTGCCACACTCCCCATTCCCTGTTCCCGCTCACACTCCCCATTCCCTGTCCCTGCCACACTCCCCATTCAATGGTCCCGCTCACACTCTCCATTCCCTATCCCCGCCACACTCCCCATTCCCTGTCCCCGCCACACTCCACATTCCCTGTCCCCGCCACACTCCACATTCCATGTCCCCGCTCCCACTCCCCATTCCCTGTCCCCGCTCACACTCCCCATTCCCTGTTCACGCTCACACTCCCCATTCCCTATTCCTGCTCACACTCCCCATTCCCTGTCCCCGCTCACACTCCCCATTCCATGTCCCTGCTCCCACTCCCCATTCCCTGTCCCCACTCACACTCCCCATTCCATGTCCCTGCTCCCACTCCCCATTCCCTGTTCATGCTCACACTCCGCATTCCCTGTCCCCGCTTACACTTCCCATTTACTGTCCCCGCTCACACTCCCCATTCACTGTCCCCGCTCCCACTCCCCATTCCCTGTTCACGCTCACACCCCTCATTCCCTGTTCACGCTCACACCCCTCATTCCCTGTTCACGCTCACACCCCTCATTCCCTGTTCACGCTCACACCCCTCATTCCATGTTCACGTTCACACCCCTCATTCACTGTCCCCGCTCCCACTCCCCATTCCCTGTTCACGCTCACACCCTTCATTCCCTGTTCACGCTCACACCCCTCATTCCCTGTTCACGATCACACCCCTCATTCCCTGTTCACGATCACACCCCTCATTCCCTGTCCCTGCTCACACTCCCCATTACATACAGTAAATACATGATTAACTGACTTGCTCTGTTATGGGCTTACATCTCTGAAGCCATGTCTTAGGAAGAAGGAGGAGAAGCAGCTTACAATATATGTATCTTACATGGATAATTAATATTACCTTTTATCTACCATAGACCACCAGGGGTATAAGCATCAATGGTTTTACTACTCAAGGCAACTAGAAATGTTTTTATTTGTCTTTCACTACCCTAGACATTTAAGGATTTTGCCCTTTGTCTTTTACTTTCCTAGGTCACCAGGGAAGTTAGCATTATAGGGGTTATGCAGGAAAAATCAACTGGCTCCAGAAAGTTAAACAGATTTGTAAATTACCTCTATTAAAAGAATCTTAATCCTTTCAGTACTTATGAGCTGCTGAAGTTGAGCTGTTCTTTTCTGTCTAACTGCTTTCTCGGGAACTGTCCAGAGTAGAAGCAAATCCCCATAGCAAACCTCTTCTACTCTGTGCAGTTCCCGAGACAAGCAGAGATGTCAGTAGAGAGCACTATTGCCAGACAGAAAAGAACAACTCAACTTCAGCAGCTGATAATTATTGGAAGGGTTAAGATTTTTCAATAGGAGTAATTTACAAATCTGTTTAACTTTCTGGAGCTAGTTGATATATAATTTATTTCTTTCCTGGAATACCCCTTTAACTATTTCAGTACCCTTGACCACCAGGGATATGAGCATCAAGGGTTTTTTACACAAGCCCACCATGAATATTGTCATTCATCTTTCACAACCCTAGGCCATCAGGGATATTGGCATTAACTGCTTCACAACCATAAATCTCCAGGGTTATTGGCATTGTTTTTTCACTACTCTAGACCACCAGGGAGATTAGTAATAACCTCTGTACTACTCTAGACCTCCATTGGTTTACTTTCACTAATTTTCATTATTATGGATATTATTTATATTTTATAATATTTCTGAAATCTTGGAGTTTTCATTCTGGTCACTGGGCATAAAATTAAGCTGAGACTTTCTGTTCTGAACAGATAATTTCCCAGTAATGCCTTTCTTCTCACCACAGACTGGAGTGTAGTGAAAGCATATAGATAACACTAGATCCACCACCATTCACAGCAGAGATCAGTGACCCCCCCCTCCTTGTAGAATGACTTCTGAAAAGGTCACAGAGAATGCCCAGTAATGTCTACAATTCATCGGAATGGGACAGATCCTGTCCATTGTTATCTCTATTCATGGATCCTGCCGTAAAGCATATCATTAATTGCTGTTAAAAACAGCCCATTCCAGTTGGCAGGGCCCAAAATAATGCACAAAATGTGTGCAGATAGTCAGTTAATTTGTAAGGAAGGAAGGTCGCTGTAACAAAATAAAAACAGCATTGGAACTAGAGCACCCCGGGCTACTGAATGATGCAAAGAAAACTCAACTTTTTATAATGACCACAGGTCCTCATTAAATATTACAAGTGACTTGTTTATCTTTCCAAGCCTATTTAACCCCTTAAGGACGCAGGGTTTTTCCGTTTTTGCATTTTCATTTTTTCCTTCTTAAAATCATAACACTTTTAATTTTGCACATAAAATTCCATATGATGGCAAATTTTTTGCACCACCAATTCTACTTTGCACTGACATTAGTCATTTTACCCAAAAATCCACGGCGAAACTGAAAAAAAAATTCATTGTGCGACAAAATTGGAGAAAAAAATTCATTTTGTAAGTTTTGGGGGCTTCCATTTCTACGCAGTGCATTTTTCGGTAAAAATAACACCCTATCTTCTGTAGATCCATACGGTTAAAATGATCCCCTACTTATATAGGTTGGATATTGTCGTACTTCGGAAAAAAATCATAACTACATGCAGGAAAATTTATATGTTAAAAATTTGCATCTTCTAACCCTTATAACTTTTTTATTTTTCCACTTACGGCCGGTATGAGGACTCATTTTTTGCACCGTGTTCTGAAGTTTTTATCGGTACCATTTTTGTATTGATCGGACTTTTTGATCGCTTTTTATTCATTTTTTCATGATATAAAAAATTACCAAAAATACACTATTTTGGACTTTGGAATTTTTTTGTGCGCACGCTATTGACCTGGTTCAATTAACGATATATTTTTATAGTTCGGACATTTTAGCACGCGGCGATATCACATATGTTTATTTTAAGTTTTATTTACATAGTTTTTTATGGCAAAAGGGGGGTGATTCAAACTTTTATTAGGGAAAGGGTTAAATGACCTTTGTTCACTTTTTTTTCACTTTTTTTTTTGCAGTGTTATAGCTCCCATAGGGACCTATAACACTGCACACACTGATCTCCTATGCTGATCCATGCAAAGCCATAGCTTTGCACGGATCAGTCAGATAGGGGCTTGATTACTCAAGCCTGTAGCTCAGGCTTGGAGCAATCAATCGACGATCGGACGCCGCGGAGACAGGTAAGGAGACCTCCGCCTGCATCCCAGCTGATCGGAACATCGCGATTTTATCGCGATGTCCCGATCAGCCCGACTGAACTGCCGGGAAGCGTTTACTTTCATTTTCAGACGCAGCGGTCAACTTTGATCGCCGCGTCTGAAGGGTTAACAGAGCGCGGCACAACGATCGGTGCCGCGCGCTATTAGCCCAGGGTCCCAGCTATGATTAGCATTTGGGACCGACCCGGTGTGATGCAGGGTCACTGCGTAATCCCGTTTGATACACCGGGACCAGGCGTAGGGCGTACAGGTACGCCCTAAGTCCTTAACCCCTTAAGGACGCAGGGCGTAAATGTACGTCCTGGTGCGGTGGTACTTAACGCACCAGGACGTACATTTACGTCCTGCGCATAACCGCGGGCATCGGAGCGATGCCCGTGTCATGCGCGGCTGATCCAAGCTGCTGTTCGCAGCCAGGGACCCGCCGGCAATGGCCGACGCCCGCGATCTCGCTGGCGTCCGCCATTAACCCCTCAGGTGCCGGGATCAATACAGATCCCGGCATCTGCGGCAGTGCGCGATTTAAATGAACGATCAGATCGCCCGCAGCGCTGCTGCGGGGATCCGATCATTCAGAACGCCGCACGGAGGTCCCCTCACCTTCCTGCTTCCGGCGTCTTCTGCTCTGGTCTGAGATCGAGCAGACCAGAGCAGAAGATCGCCGATAACACTGATCTGTTCTATGTCCTATACATAGAACAGATCAGTATTAGCAATCATGGTATTGCTATGAATAGTCCCCTATGGGGACTATTCAAGTGTAAAAAAAAAATTTAAAAAATTTAAAAGTAAAAGTAAAAAAAAGTGAAAAATCCCCTCCCCCAATAAAAAAGTAAAACGTCAGTTTTTTCCTATTTTACCCCCAAAAAGCGTAAAAAATAAATTTTATAGACATATTTGGTATCGCCGCGTGCATAAATGTCCGTACTATTAAAATAAAATGTTAATGATCCCGTACGGTGAACGGCGTGAACGGAAAAAAAAAAAGTCCAAAATTGCTACTTTTTTAATACATTTTATAAAAAAAAATTATAAAAAATGTATTAAAAGTTTTTTATATGCATCACGGTATCATATGGTATAAAAAAAAAGTACAGATCATGGCGCAAAAAATGAGCCCTCACACCGCCGCTTATACGGAAAAATAAAAAAGTTATAGGTAATCAAAATAAAGGGATTATAAACATACTAATTTGGTTAAAAAGTTTGTGATTTTTTTTAAGCACAACAATAATATAAAAGTATGTAATAATGGGTATCATTTTAATCGTATTGACCCTCAAAATAAAGAACACACATCATTTTTACCGTAAATTGTACGGCGTGAAAACGAAACCTTCCAAAATTAGCAAAATTGCGTTTTTCTTTTTAATTTCCCCACAAAAATAGTGTTTTTTGGTTGCGCCATACATTTTATGATATAATGAGTGATGTCATTACAAAGGACAACTGGTCGCGCAAAAAACAAGCCCTCATACTAGTCTGTGGATGAAAATATAAAAGAGTTATGATTTTTAGAAGGCGAGGAGGAAAAAATGAAAATGTAAAAATTTTATTGTCTGAGTCCTTAAGGCCAAAATGGGCTGAGTCCTTAAGGGGTTAAGTAGTTAAAGTATTTTTTTCCCAATATTCCAATATATGTCAGATAACATAAATCAGATTAGTGGGGGCTTTCTCTGCTCCCCTCCCCCCTCCTGTGAGACTGTATTCTACTCTAAAAAATCAGCTCAGCTTTGTCCTATGTCTGCAAGGAAGTACTGCACTTACAGATGAAACCTGCAGAGCAGAAATCTGCTGAAAAATACCATATACAAGTTATATAAAGGCTAAAAATAGTGCTGATCCTCATGTACACACAGGGCAGCTTACCCTGAAAAGTCACCTGAAATTACAGATATGCTTTAAAATACAACTCTGAAGTTTTGATTGGTGAGGATCTGGCTGCTGAGACATCCAATGAATGTAGCATCCCTTATTTTCTGTTTGGCACTCCTTGGCTTTCCTTTAAAAGCTTAGTATGTGGTGAATGGATTCAAAGAATGTCTATGAGACAACACGCTCTTGGCTCCGATATGAAACAATAAAATATTAAGAGATTCTCATATAGAAGAAGACAGCAGAGTGCCGTCTTCTTCTTCTTCTATATGAGTATTCTTCTATGCCTCATTTTTCTGGACTGAGCACCATCGGTTAACATGAAAGGTGCATTGTCGGTGCAGCATCTGCCAGTCCATTCTAGGGTATTTTAGGACTTCCGTAGTATTGCTGGTGATCTTGTGCATTGGGATATTAAGAGATATAATTTAGCATGTTAGCTGCGCATTAACCCGTGGATGCCATCAATCCAAACCTATGACATGTCACTTTGACATGAAAAAAGTTTTTGAAAATGATGCCATTATCCTTTAATTG
The DNA here is from genome assembly GCF_029499605.1 of Hyla sarda. Taxonomy (NCBI): domain Eukaryota; kingdom Metazoa; phylum Chordata; class Amphibia; order Anura; family Hylidae; genus Hyla; species Hyla sarda. The sequence goes on from NC_079191.1 coordinate 399,777,372, forward strand.
GGGCTAAGCTGCAGTACCAGGCCCCACCACATGTATCATGTATTATATGTAAGAAAGCCCCAGAATGCAGAGAATTGGAGTGGAGGGGCACATGAAAGGGGGATACTGGCAGAAGAAGGGTTAAAGGGGTTAGCGTAAGGGCAGGGGGTTATCAGAGGAAGTGGGAGGAGCTAGAAGGCTATAAAAGGCAGAGGGAAGGGGATAGGGACAGTTGGCACGTGACCACAGAAGAATGAAGAATGCGTTTGTTGTCACAGCAGAGGTTGCAGGATAGGGACTTGGAGGCATCGGTGGTAATTGTCGCAGTTGGTATGGTGGTCTGAGGTGGGCTGGGGACGGCACCCAGCCCTGGTGGATAGTTTCCTTGTGGGCACGGGGCCCCAGGGAGGGTTGTGAATCTCCGGAAATTGGTGCCCTCTGGTCTGGTGACGCATGGCTGGGAGTAATCAGGAGACCATTGATTTTGGTGTGCCTTCAAGTTTCTTATCCTGGCAGGTACAAGTCAGCATGTTAGTAAAATGTTGTTTCAGTTAATTTTGGTTGTATGATGTTCATACGGGTGGGATTGGTTATGTTGACCGCGTTTAAATTGTTATGTAAATAAAAATGGGTCTGCTGTGGCCCTTGTACCCAACGTGATGTGTGTGGCATTGGGGGGGTTATGGTTGGGGTAAAGGCCAGCAACTAGGCTATCCCCCAGTCATGGGCCTCTGTGTCCTGAACAACAGTGAAGGACCTGTAGCAGTCAAATAACTTTCATGGCTTCTTCATTTTGCTGGTCAGTGGTGGTCCCTTGAGTCATACCTACACATTTCGGCCTAAGTATGCTATCTTTTCCAACTTTCATGGTGGACGTAGCTTTAAATGCCCATGAATGACATAAAAGCATATTTTATATGAATTAACCTTAAAGGTGATCTGACACTTATGGTGTATCCTGTGGCTATGCCATACATGTTTGAGCAAACCTATATAACAAGAAAGCTGTGGCAGACAACAACGTAATGCAAATAATTTTATTGTTTAAAAATTACAATAAAAGCAGGAATGGCGTCTGACAAATATGGAACATCTCTCATATGAAAGCTGCTAATATGAAGTAATATGAGAGGCCAATACAGCATAACAAGGTAGTACTGGGATTCTATATAGCAGCATAACAACAATAAGGTGCTGTATCCAGATTCAGTGCATGAAATACAAACATAAAGTGCATAAGCGGAGTACAAGCACAGGATCACAGCAGCAAATACCTACATGTGCGGGCAAAAAGTGCAATAGAGAGACGTCCACCCCTACGTCTGTTTCGGACTTGCGTCCTTCTTCCGGGAGTGGTATAATCATAATGGTGGTACATATTTATATTAGCTCATGCTCAATCACACCTACGGTATCATAATGGCAGATACAAGACAGCTGTATTACCTGGGGAGTGGTGTGGCGCAGTGTGTTTGTCATCGGGATGGGTCCGGAAGCGCGGACGCGCAATCCCCGGCGTGTGACGTCGGGATCACGTGACCGCGATATCCGGAACCAGCCGACGAGAGAACACACTGCGTCCGTATCAACACTTCCATGGCTTCATGGCTTCTTCATTTTGCTGGTCAGTGGTGGTCCCATGAGCCATACCTACACATTTCGGCCTAAGTATGCTATGTTTCCCTACTTTCATGGTGGACGTAGCTTTAAATGCCCATATAAATCTACATGAATGACATGAAAGCATATTTTATATGAATTAACCTTAAAGGTGATCTGACACTTACGGTGTATCCTGTGGCTATGCCATACATGTTTGAGATAGGAATAACCCTTTAAGACCCATCACATTCTCATAACCTTCCTCTGGCACTAGACACTGTCTTATGGGAGACTTCATTTTACATAGAAATGTGTCAGTGATAAACAGGGTATAAGAAGATGTAATGCATCTAACATGAATTACAAATGTGCTTATGAAGATAAAACATTCCTCTGCAACAAGACTGGAAAAGGAGAACAGGTTATATAACCCCTTAGAAAATGCTGGATTTCTTCCAGTGGCGCAAATCTGACCCTCACAGATTTAATCCACTCATAAAAACCCTCCATGTCATTACAGATTGTTCTGCCTGTTCTAGAGAGACAAGGACAAGACTCACACGGCTGCTGTGCAGGAATCTCTCTATTTATCACAGAATAAAGTACTTCTCTACTGACCGGCATCTGACCCTGGCAAAATGGTGTCGCTCAACACTTAATCTTATTCTTCTGTGCTGCAGGCACGTCTATTGTCAAAATAACACTGTGACCGCAGAACAAAGACGTGTTCATCTTTTGTCTAGTTTTGAGACATTTTGTTTTCGTCCGGCTCGGATGTCTATCACTGTGACATATCGGTTCTTCCATGTAAGTTACGAATGATTCGTCTAGGTTTATAGACAGTAGTTGTCGGTGCAGGATTTTCACTGAGGAATGCCGGTTTGGATCTGTAGTTTTCCCATAATTGGTTGCAGGTCTGGCCTCAGGCTGGATGGTGCCCTGTGCAGAACCTTCTGTTGGCATTGACCATCCATCTGCTACATGATATGACCTAAAAACAAAATGTTATTCTATTTAATATATTTATTTTAACCTTATAGATGATTTTAATCTTGATTTTCCCTCTTTTGCAAAACATATTAAAAAAAAATCCTAAAACACAGTTTTCTTAAAGGGTTTGTCACGCAGAATTAAATGTAGAAATACATAGTTCATAAGGTTGAAAAAAGAGTCCATCAAGTTCAACCTCTATCCATATTGTGTCCCTACTCAATTGATCCAGAGGATCTCTTATTGCGTTCACCATGCCTTTTTCCTTTGGCACAGTCTCACTGCTCTTACAGTAAAGAACCCCCGTCTGTGCTGGTGTAGAAACCTTCTTTGCTCTAGACGTAGAGGATGCCCCTTGTTATAGATACAGTCCTGGGTATAAATAGATCATGGGAGAGATCTCTGTACTGTCCCCTGATATATTTATACATAGTTATTAGGTCTCCCCTAAGCCTTCTTTTTTCTTAACTAAATAACCCTAATTCTGATAATCTTTCTGGGTACTTTAGTCCTCCCATTCCCTATATTACTCTGGTTGCCTGTCTTTGAACCCTCTCCAGCTCCACTATACCTTTCTTGTACACTGGTGCCCAGTACTGTACACAGTATTCTATGTGTGGTCTGACTAGTGATTTGTACAGCGGTAGAATTATTTCCTTGTCGTGGGCATCTATGCCCCTATTGATGCCCCCCATGATTTTATTAGCCTTGGCAGCAGCTGCCCGACACTGGTCACTACAGCTAAATTTACTGTCAGCTAAAACTCCTAAATCTTTTTCCATGTCAGTTGTCCCCAGTATTTTCCCATTTAATACATTTTTTAAGCCAAGATTTTTCCTTCCCATGTGCATTACCATACATTTATCAATGTTGAACATCCTCTGTTACTTCTCAGCCCAAGCATCCAACCTATCCATCAACTGTGATATCTACTTTACACAGTGCACTGTCCTCTATTGTGTTATCTACTTTACACAGTGCTCTGTCCTCTATTGTGTTAACCACTTTGCAGAGCTTAGAATCATCTGCAAAGATTGATACTTTAATATATAATGCCCCTATGGTAATCACTACAGGCCCCTTATATGGGGATATACTACTGGTCTGTTTCTGGGGATACTGTGGGGACACAACTTGTGATTCTTTATAGGGCACTATATAATGTAGATGCACAGTTGCATGCACCCATGTTAGACCTTGTTCACACAATGTTTTTTTATTGACATTTAGCAAACATGCTGAGAAACCTTCCAACACATGCACTATATAAGGTTACATTAGCCTAGTGGAGGCCAAAACGGTCCTTTTGGCCTTTGTTGAACCAGTGTATGTTTCATCATATTTTATCATTATTGAATTGGATCATGTTAAACATAAAGACACCCATAAATGGAAAAGAGTTTTTGATTAAATAAAACATTTGGTGAGGCATCTTATTATCTACATGCCTTTAGGCAAGGGACTGAGCCCTTCTATTCCATATAAAAATGTCCATCCTCGTAAGAAGAACTGTGTTCTGAAATACAAGTAGGGGTGGATGTCCCTGAAAGCTGTCGGTGTGTATATGTGGGTATTTATTTGTATCTACGCATCCTGTACTTTATTTTAGCACATGCACTTTATGTATGTATATTCTGCGGGGTGCTACCTTCATTGAGGAACATACCCTTATTGGTATAGCCATTAATATACATGTAGATCCTACCACTGTTGTTCTGAGCAGTTCAGGGATGTCCATTATCAATTGCTGCCATTTCTAATTTATTTTATGTATTTAAAATGTGTTTTTTTTTTCTCTTTGGGAAATTTAATTAAGATTATTAAATGTAGTCTGCTGCAACATATTTATTATTTGTAGTTTTCTTTAATGTAAATAGTGTAGATAAAGTCTATAGGGAAGTTTGATTCTTAGAATATTAGAAAACATGCATTGCCTGGGGTGCCATCATGCCAACTTTAGTAAGTGTTTATTACAGTCTGCAGTGCATTGGTATTTATGGAATCCAAATCAAACGGACAAGAGCAGTAATGTTAAATGTGCCTTCCCCGCCTCTGTGTCATTTAGGAAGATTACTGTTAATACAGACTTGTTATCTTAAGATGGATTCAAATATTGCAAGAATAAATAGGTTTACACACAAAAGCAAGTTGAGAAAAGTGAAGAAATGTACTTTACTTAAAGGGGTACTCTGGCTCCAGAAAGTTAAACAGATTTGTAAATTACTTTTATTAAAAAATCTTAATCCTTCCAGTACTTTTCAGCTGCTGTATGCTCCAGAGAAAGTTGTGTAGTTCTTTCCAGTCCGACCACAGTGCTCTCTGCTGACACCTCTGTCCATGTCAGGAACTGTCCAGATTAGGAGCAAATCCCAATAGCAAACTGACACGGACAGAGGTGGCAGCAGAGAGTACTGTGGTCAGATTTTTTAACTTTCTGGCACCAGTTAATTTAAAAAATATATATATATTTTCCACTGTAGAAAGGAAAAAAGTAACAAGTTACATTTTGCTTAACACAGTCTGGGGGAACCCCTCTTTTGGATATCCAGCACGCAAAATTGAGAGCCACTTAAGGTCCAAACTCTTGCACAGTTCAGTTGCAACAGTGCAGTGTCCTGGTACCGTCTCCAAGCTGCTAGAGAGTAAAATTGTCAGGTAGCTGAGGAGTTAAACTTTGGCAGTCCAAGTATTGTGAATTTAATACACTATGCAGAAATCTGCTATTGTATTATGTCTTTGCATACAGTGAAGTGTTATTGATGAGTAGGGGGTTAATAGTTTCACTCTTTATGACCACTTTTGCTGGATTGCATTTGTACAAAATAAATGGAACATTGTCACATGACTTACCTCAGTCAGTTTCTATGTAGAAACTCCTAGAAAGGCTGAGGGAGGAGTTTCTCCAACTCTCTCTCCCCAGAGGACTAGCTAGAGAAGAGTGAAAAGTCTCCTTGCTCTGCGTCTGTTAGATGGACTAGTATAGTCAGAGTTTGCTCTGCTAGGCCTTTTCAGGAAAGCTCAGGCTTACTTAACAACCTGCTCCAGCTCAAGCCTGCTACCAACTAGATAACCTAGCCTTATCTGCACCAGTTATCCAAGCCCGCTGCAAGCAAGAAAGCCTAGCCAGGTCTGCACTAGAAGGATGGAGTCCTATAGACTACGTGAACTAGATAAAGCTGTGAAAGCCTATGGAATTTGCTAACAGATTCCCTCTAGGTCTTCCTTCCAATGAGTCTTGTAGAAACCTCAAAGGAGTAGTCCAGTGCTGAAAAACATATCCCTTATCCTAAGGATAGGGGATAATTTTCAGATCGCAGGGGGGGTCCCACCGCTGGGCCCCCCGCGATCTCCTGTACGGGACCCCGGCTCGCTAGCCAGATAGTGGATGTCGACCACCGCACGAAGCTGCGGCCAACACGCCCCCTCAATACAGCGTTAAGGCAGAGCCGGAGATTGCCGAAGGCAGCGCTACGGCATTGCCATAGAGTTGTATTGAGGGGGCTTGTCACCCACCGCTTCGTGCAGTGGTCAACACGCCCCATTCCCACGGGCTGCCGGGGCCCCGTACCGGAGATCACAGGGGGCCCCAGCGGTCAGACCCCCCGCAATCTGAAACTTATCCCCGATCCTTAATTTTTCAGCACTGGACTACTCCTTTAAGTGCCACCCCTCATGTGTATGCAGAGGATGCTGCTAGTTCCAATAGAGTTGAGAATCATTCTTTGCTGTCTGATATATTAATGCCTTAAAGGGGTACTCTGGCACTAAGACATCTTATCCCCTATCCAAAGGGTTGGGGGATAAGATATCTGATCAAGGGGGCATCCCGCTGGGGACCCCCGCAATCTCTCATGCAGTACCCACCTGTCTCAGCTGCATGGAGTGATGATTGCTCCATGTCTGAAGACTCGTGCAGCTGAGACAGGTGGGTACTGCATGAGAGATTGCGGGGGTCCCCAGCGGCATTACCCCGTGATCAGATTCTTATCCCCTATCCTTTGGATAGGGGATAAGATGTCTTAGTGCCAGAGTACCCCTTTAACTGTAAAAACTGAAAGAATCTATGGTGCAGGATTCCAGTCTCTTGTTGAAAGTCAGAAAAAGATTTAAAGGGGTTATCTAGAAATAGAAAAACAAAGCTAATTTCTTTCAAAAACAGCTCCACGTCTGTCACCAGGTTGGGTGTGGTTTTACAACTTGGCTTCATTCACTTCAATGGAATTGAGCTGCAGAACCACAACCAACCTGGAGACAGACGGGGAGCTGTTTTTGAAAGAAATTAGCTTTGTTTTTCTATTTCTAGATAACCCCTTTAAATCTTTTTCTGACTTTCAACAGATATGTCAAAAGTTTAAATCACACTGGGTCTCAGTCCTGAGATGTGCTGCGATCATTATAGCCACTGATATGGCCACCAGCTATCAAGAGAAGAGTGGATACCACCTAAAAACCAAGTGCTAAAGAAAATAATTCAAAGCAGAAACAGCAAAGCACAGTGCAATAGAAGAACTGCACATCACTTAAATTGTCAATCTTTGTTCTGTTCACATAAAATGGACATGGATCAATGTATTTAAAGTTTGAAAGCCACAAAATACAGGTTAAAAAAACCTAAATGTACCAACCACACCCCCAAACAACATCGTAGACATCACTTGCTGGGTAGAACCAGTGCATGGTACTTTGTTTTTTTCTTCGAATCACAACCACCTGAAGTGCGTTGCAGTGCGTTTCACATCCCAGCAAGCGTCTTAATGCGACTAATGCGTTCCATTATAGTCTATGAATCGCATTAGTCAGATTGGGTGACCAGCTGGGAAATTAAGCAGAATACCCCGTTTTCACCATTTATAACTCACATTCAGGGTAGGGTAACACATAACGGATCTGCAGCATATTGTATGCGCCAGATCCACTGATGATCGACCCTAGAGCGTCCGCTCTTAGCAGCAATCTTTGCGACTGTAGTAAACTGCTGGCGCATGCGCAGTTTACACACAGACATGACGGCCGCTCCTCTGCTCCCTGAGCTAGGCAGAGAGCGGCCGCGATGTCTGAGAGTAAACTGCACATGTGCGCGCAGTTTACTACAGTCGCACAGATCCCTATGTGTGTGTGTGTGCGCTGATTGCAGAGGATTGCTGCTACGAGTGGACACGCGGGCACAGGCAGGGGGCTCACTCTAGTGTCGTCATCGGCAGACACAGAAATACACTGCGGGTCCGTTAGGTGTGACCATATCCTCACAGTGGGTCTCAGGACTGAGACTAAATGCAATCTAAACTTTTATCATGTCTGGTGCGGGTATACAGTGCATGTCTGATACAGATAAGAACCTGGAGCCTTATAAATTACATAATTGGTTTGTACCTAACTCTCGGCTCATCAGAAGCTTTAAATATAGTGACATTAAAGTGATACATTTACAGAGGAGAACCAGATACAAAATTATCCCTTCTATACACATTTGCCAAGATTTAAAATGACAGAATCAGGACATTTTAAGGGGTACTCCAGTGGAAACATTTCTTTTAAAATCAACTGGTACCAGAAAGTTAAACAGATTTGTAACTTACTTCTATTTAAAAATCTTAATCCTTGTAGTATTAAGCAGCTGCTGTATGCTCCACAGGAAGTTGTATTTCTCTTTGAATTTCTTTCCAGTCTGGCCACAGTGCTCTCTGCTGACACCTCTGTCCATGTCAGGAACTGTCCAGAGCAGAAGCAAATCCCCATAGCAAATCTCTCCTGCTCTGGACAGTTCCTGACATGGACAGAGGTGTCAGCAGAGAGCACTGTGGTCATTCCAGAAAGAAATAAAACTTCCTCTGGAGCATATAGCAGCTGATAAGTACTGGAACGATTAAGATTTTTTTTTGTAAAGAAGTAATATACAAATCTGTTTAAAGGGGTACTTCAGTGGAAAACTTTTTTTAAATCAACTAGTGCCAGAAAGTTAAACAGATTTGTAAATTACTTCTATTAAAAAAAATCTTAATCCTTCCAGTACTTATTAGCGGCTATGTACTACAGAGGAAATGCTTTTCTTTTTGGATTTCTCTTCTGTCATGACCACAGTGCTCTCTGCTGACCTCTGCTGTGCATTTTAGAAACTGTCCAGAGTAGGAGAAAATCCCCATGGCAAACATATGCTGCTCTGGACAGTTCCTAAAATGGACAGCAGAGGTCAGCAGAGAGCACTGTGGTCGTGACAGTAGAGAAATCCAAAAAGAAAATCATTTCCTCTGTAGTATACAGCTGCTAATAAATACTGGAAGGATTAAGATTAATTAATAGAAGTAATTTACAAATCTGTTTAACTTTCTGGCACCAGTTGATTTAAAAAAATTGATCGATAATTTTCTGTGCCTGGACAATACTGACCCCTTTTGTCAAAGTTAGTCATATTGAGTAAACATTATATTACAGCAAACGATGATCAGTACATTACAAGATAACTGACCAATTGCTGTCATCATATTCATCATGTCCTGGTATTTACTTCGGTCAGTTCCCAATCCCAGAGTAGATAAAAGACAAGACCATGAAAGAGCAAAGTCACAGGCACAGCGTAGACTTTTTTATTTTTTTTATTGCTTTTTATGTTTTGTTTGTTTTTTTATCACTATTGTTAAAATGTCAGCTAAAATTGTAAATCCGACTCATTTTCTGGTACACTTTAATATCCAGACTGTGTTGACATACGCTAGGAGAAAGGTCATTGCATAACATTCTGTTATTGTGTTGTATCTCTTCTTTATTGCACTAGTAACAAGTGTTATATACAGAAATCTACAACAGAACAATGTGTGTCTGTAAATTCAAGAACCACTTATCTCTTCAGCATGGAGAGGTATCGGCATGTCCAATACAGCATCCCACCATCATTATTCAGTGCTACGGATAGGGTCAGATGGGATTTATTATTTAAAGGGGTACTCCGCTGCTCAGCGTTTGGAACAAACTGTTCCGAACGCTGGAGCCGGCAGCTCGTGATGTCATAGCCCCGCCCCCTCATGATGTCACACACCGCCCCCTCAATGCAAGTCTATGGGAGGGGGCGTGACGGCTGTCACGCCCCCTCCCATAGACTTGCATTGAGGGGGCGGGGTGTGACATCATGAGGGGGCGGGGCTATGACGTCACGAGCTGCCAGCTCCAGCGTTCGGAACAGTTTGTTCCAAATGCTGAGCAGCGGACTACCCCTTTAATGTCATGTATATCTGTACAGCACAGAAATGGGGAAGTGCTTGATAAAAACAAAGTATATTGATGGTTTCCTACTACATATGGAGCCCTTTCATTGTAGGTTACATCTTCTTGTTACTATTTTTCCGTGTTACAGTATAAAATATAAAATAAAAATAAAAAACAGATATAAAAACAAAATGTATCTATATGAAATTTGTAGAAATGGGGGTATAGAAGAAGACGTATTTTCTTTAAGAGAAACTGCAATAAAAGTTTCCAGCATTACAGATCCTCAGAAGTGTTTACCTCTTTGCCACATAAGAAGACACCATTGCTGTGAATGTATTATAGTAGGTGGGGCTCCTGTAACAGATTTTGTATACGGACCCAATGACTAAAAGTGATGTTCAATAGCTTAGTCCAAACCATTCCAGTATTTTTTGCGTGAAAAAAACCTGCTATTGAACCCTTTTTTTCTGTCAAATTCCATATTGGGCAGTGTCATAGGGGAGAATTTCTTCTGACTTTCCAATATTTCTGTATACATATATATTAACCCCTTAAGGACCGGGGGGTTTTCCGTTTTTGCATTTTCGTTTTTTGCTCCTTGCCTTTAAAAAATCATAACTCTTTCAATTTTGCACCTAAAAATCCATATGATGGCTTATTTTTTGCACCACCAATTCTACTTTGTAATGACATCAGTCATTGTGCCCAAAAATCTACGGTGAAACGGAAAAAAAAATCATTGTGAGAAAATTTTTTTTTAAAAACCCCCGTTTTGTAACTTTTGGGGCTTCCGTTTCTACGTAGTACATTTTTCGGTAAAAATGACACCTGATATTTATTCTGTAGGTCCATACGGTTAAAATTATACCCTACTTATATAGGTTTGATTTTGTCGGACTTCTGGAAAAAATCATAACTTCATGCAGGAAAATTAATACGTTTAAAATTGTCATTTCTGACCCCAATAACTTTTTTATTTTTCCGTGTATGGGGCGGTATGAGGGCTAATTTTTTGCACCGTGATCTGAATTTTTTAACGGTAACATTTTTGCATTGATAGGACTTATTGATCGCTTTTTATTCATTTTTTCATGATATCAAAAAGGGACCAAATTGCACTATTTTGGACTTTGGATTTTTTTTGCGCGCACGCCATTGACCTTGCGGTTTAATTAACAATATATTTTTATAATTCGGACATTTCCGCACGCGGCAATACCATATATGTTTATTTTTATTTACACAGTTTTTTTTTTTTTATGGGAAAAGGGGGTGATTCAAACTTTTAATAGGGGAGGGGTTAAATGATCTTTAGTCACTTTTTTTTTGCAATGTTATAGCTCCCATAGGGACCTATAACACTGCACACACTGATCTTTGTTATCCCATAGGGACCTATAACACTGCACACACTGATCTTTTACATTGATCACTGGTTTCTCATAAGAAACCAGTGATCGATGATTCTGCCGCTTGACTGCTCATGCCTGGATCTCAGGCACTGAGCAGTCATTCGGCGATCGGACAGCGAGGAGGCAGGTAGGGACCCTCCCGCTGTCCTGTAAGCTGTTCGGGATGCCGCGATTTCACCACGGCTATCCTGAACAGCTCCCTGAGCTAACCGGCATGGTTTCAGTTTCACTTTAAACGCGGCGTTCAACTTTGAACGCCGCGTCTAAAGGGTTAATAGCGCGCAGCACAGCGATCAATGCTGCGCGCTATTAGCCACAGGTCCCGGCCGTTGTTAGAGGCCGGGCCCGACACGCCGTGGCCCCGCGTTATAGATCGGGAGCGGACACATGACGTTCCAGTACGTCATGTGTCCTTAAGGGGCTAAACATACTAGGAGGGCCCCTTATATTCCAAGGTTACATTTCACCCAATGGAAAGATACCTAAAGGGGTACTCCGCCCCTAGACATCTTATCCCCTATCAAAAGGATAGGGGATAAGATGTCTGATCGCGGGGGTCCGCAGCTAGGGACCCCAGGATCTCCATGCTTCACCCAGCGTTCATTTAGAGCATTGGGTGCAGCGCAGGAGGCTCGTGACATCATAGTAACATAGTTCATAAGGTTGAAAAAAGTCCAGAGTCCATCAAGTTCAACCTATACCCCTAATGAGTCCCTACTGAGTTGATCGAGAGGAAGGCAAAAAACCTCATACTAGAGGTAAAAATTCCTTCCCGACTCTAAATATGGCATCAGAATAAATCCCTGGATCAACGTTCTGTCCCTATAAATCTAGTATCCATAACCTGTAATGTTAAAGTCATGGCCATTAATGTTGGCACCCCTGAAATGTTTCTAGAAAATGAAGTATTTCTCACAGAAAAGGATTGCAGTAACACACGTTTTGCTATACACATGTTTATCCCCTTTGTGTGTATTGGAACTAAACCAAAAAAGGGAGGAAAAAATGCTAATTGAACATAATGTCACACCAAACTCCAAAAATGGTCTGGACAAAATTATTGGCACCCTTCAAAATTGTGGAAAAATAAGATTGTTTCAAGCATGTGATGCTCCTTTAAACTCACCTGGGGCAAGTAACAGTTATGGGCAATATAAAAATCACACCTTAAAGCAGATAAAAAGGAGAGAAGTTCACTTAGTCTTTGCATTGTGTGTCTGTGTGCCACACTAAGCATGGACAAAGAAAGAGGAGAAGAGAACTGTCTGAGGACTTGAGAACCAAAATTGTGGAAAAATATCAACAATCTCAAGGTTACAAGTCCATCTCCAGAGATCTAGATTTGCCTTTGTCCACAGTGCGCAACATTATCAAGAAGATTGCAACCCATGGCACTGTAGCTAATCTCCCTGGGTGTGGACGGAAGAGAAAAATTTATGAAAGGTGTCAACGCAGGATAGTCCGGATGGTGGATAAGCAGCCCCAAACAAATTCCAAAGATATTCAAGCTGTCCTGCAGGTTCAGGGTGCATCAGTGTTAGTTCAAACTATCCGTCAACATTTAAATGAAATGAAACGCTATGGCCGGAGACCCAGGAGGACCCCACTGCTGACACAGAGACATATAAAAACAAGACTACATTTTACCAAAATGAACTTGAGAAAGCCAAAAATCGTTCTGGGAAAATGTCTTGTGGACAGATGAGACCAAGAGAGCTTTTTGGTAAAGCCTACAAGGCCTACAAAGAAAGGAACACTGGGTGCCTTGAATGTGTGCAAGGCATCATGAAATCTGAGGATTACCCACAGATTTTGGGTCGCACTGTACAGCGCAGTGTCAGAAAGCTGGGTTTGCGTCCGAGACTTGGGTCTTCCAGCAGGATAATGACCCCAAACATATGTTAAAAAACACCCAGAAATGGATGGCAACAAAGTGCTGGAGAGTTCTGAAGTGGCAGCAATGAGTCCAGATCTAAATCCCATTGAACACCTGTGGAGAGATCTTAAAATTGCTGTTGGGAAAAGGCGCCCTTCCAATAAGAGAGACCTGGAGCAGTTTGCAAAGGAAGAGTGGTCCAACATTCCGGCTGAGAGGTGTAAGAAGCTTATTGATGGTTATAGGAAGCGACTGATTACTGTTATTTTTTTCCAAAGGGTGTGCAACTAAATATTAAGTTAAGGGTGCCAATAATTTTGTCCAGCCCATTTTTGGAGTTTGGTATGACATTATGTCCAATTTGCTTTTTTTTCCTCCCTTTTTTGGTTTAGTTCCAATGCACACAAAGGGAATAAGCATGTGTACAGCAAAACATGTGTTACTGCAATCCTTTTCTGTGAGAAATAAGTCATTTTCTGGAAAAATTTCAGGGGTGCCAACATTTACGGCCATTACTGTATTACTCTCCAAAAATGCATCCAGGCCCCTTTTGAACTCTTTTACAGAGTTCTCCTTGACCACCTTCCCCGGGAGAGAGTTTCACAGTCTCACTGCTCTTACAGTAAAGAACCACTGTCTGTGCTGGTGTAGAAACCTTCTTTGCTCTAGACGTAGAGGATGCCCCCTTGTTATAGATACAGTCCTGGGTATAAATAGATCATGGGAGAGATCTCTGTACTGTTCCCTGATATATTTATACATAGTTATTAGGTCTCCCCTAAGCCTTCTTTTTTCTAAACTAAATAACCCTAATTCTGATAATCTTTCTGGGTACTGTAGTCCTCCCAATCCCCGTATTACTCTGGTTGCCCGTCTTTGAACCCCCTCCGGCTCCACTATATCTTTCTTGTACACTGGTGCCCAGTACTGTACACAGTATTCTATGTGTGGTCTGACTAGTGATTTGTACACAATAGTTATTCTACCCCATGTGCATTACCTTACATTTGTCAGTGTTGAACCTCATCTGCCACTTCCCAGCCCAAACTTCCAACCTATCCAGATCCATTTGTAACAGTGCCCTGTCCTCTATTGTGTTTACTGCTTTACAGAGTTTGATATCATCTGCAAAGATTGCTACTTTACTATTCAACCCCTCTACATGGTCATTGATGAATGTATTAAATAGAACAGGACTCAAGACTGACCCCTGTTGTACCCCATTAGTAACAATCACCCAATCAGAATAAGTACCATTAATAACCACCCTCTGTTTCCTATCACTGAGCCAGTTACTAACCTACTTGCACACATTTTCTCCCAGCCCAATCCCTCTCATTTTATGCACCAACCTTTTATGTAGCACCGTATTAAATGCCCCCTCAATGCAAGTCTATAGGAGGGGGCGTGACTGCTATCACGTCCCTTCCCATAGACTTACATTGTGGGGGCATGGTCGTGACATCACGAACAGGGAATGACCATGACGTGACCGTGACGCCCCGCATCGACAGTCATCTGGCACGGAAAGAAATTCGCTCCGTGCACCGGATGTCTGGGGTGCCGCAGCCGAGATCACAGGGGTCCCACCTCTGGGACATCTTATCCTTTGGATAGGGGATAAGATGTCTAGCGTCCCCTAGAGTACCCCTTTAAGAGTGCCATTTCCTATATAATGCATTACACAAAGAACAACTGAAACCAATTAGCCTTATAGAGGGAAAACAGGACGGCAAAGGACACGGAAGTTTAACTATGTTTTCCAATCTATAAGACAGATATAGCTATATGCAGTGTCAGCGGATTGAATGTGAATGAAATGCACAGTTCGTGACATCAGGGCAACCTTAACCTCTGTCAGCCGCTGCAACTTGTTGCATGTTCACCGCCATCTTGGTGCTCTCACTGGCTTCAGTGGGTGCACGCTCTACCATGCTGCTACCTCACTGGTTACTCACAGCCTGAAGAGGCAGGACTTCCTGGTTCCTTTTATGGGCAACCTTCCCAAAATGGCAGCCGGCCTCTTCTGTGCAGCCTCTTCAGCCGGGAGGTGGTCCTTTGAGCTCCTCTTTGGGTTTGGCTCTGAATCTTGGTTCCCACGCCCAGCTACTAGGACAAAGAATTTGACTGGCTTTCTCCTTGCGTTTTCTGCAGACTTGGTTGAACCCCTGCTTGAGCGGAGAAGGCTCTTTGGTGCAGCATAAACACTCCTCACTGCTTACACATATTGAGAATATCGTATAACAGTCTCTTATCAGGATTTTAGGCAGACAAATGGTCCACAATAAACTTCTTCCCCTCTTTTTCCTTCGTGTCTCTTTACAGCAAAACTCTGTCCCACACACAAATGGCAAATGGCACACACCCGAATCCTGTTCATGATGCCAAAAACATGTGGTGTCAATGGGTGGAATGTGAGTGAAGGGCACAGGTCGTGATGTTAGGGCAACGTTAACTTTTATGTTCTGAGGTTAAAGGGGTACTCCGGCCCTAAGACATCTTATCCCCTATCCAAAGGATAGGGCATAAGATGTCTGATCGCGGTGGTCTGGCCACTAGGGACCCCCACAATCTCTCCTGACTGACTGAAGATTATTTTCCCTCCAGAGCGTTGTGCTTTCTGCCAGGCCTGAACTTGAGCGATAGGGTTTTCCTAAAATTTGTGGCTGCAGATTTTAGGTTTCTTCTCCTTAGTCCTCCTCTGACTTCTCCACACTGTTCCTCAGCTCTCCAACTCCTAGAATCAACTTTCCTCTACTCTTCACTCTCAATGAACATCTCCTCCCCCTACACTATATAGGAAAATTGTTGGGGGGCTCCCATTGGGGCGTCAGGGTCACCTGGGTCACTCTGCAATACTTCCTTAAGGGGCAGTAACATACTGTAGTTAATTGTAACATAGCAGAAAAACACATTACAATGCAACAGAACAAGAACACCTTAGAGTAGTGGGCCAAGAAAAGTGACACAAGAGGCTCCTGAGGCAACATAAAGCCAACAGGACTAAATCTTGTACTGGGGCACCACATATATATATATATATATATATATATATATATATATATATATAAATACCAGAGTGGTTGCAGCACTTCCAAAACAATGCATGTGGGTGCCAAGCATCCTAGGTCTGATCGGGACCCCTTAAGATATCCAGCAAAAAATGGCGCAGCACTCCAACGAAATTTCCAAAAAAAATGTGAGTTTATTCACCACATGTTACCAACAGCAACGTTTCAGCTCAACACTAGAGCCTTTTTCAAGCATAGTGACAATCATCAAGTAAGGGGTTTTTATACCCAATCACAAATCAATTCCAATATAATCAATAAACATCAATAAAGTGCAAAATATCCAAATTACATACATACAGTGTAATATAAGGTGCATATACAATTTTTAATTTAAGAGTACTCATAAGTACATGAGGTGTAAAGTGCTTATACAAACAAGATATTAAAAAACAGCGCTTGAAAATTCATATTACAATATAATTGAGCTTCAATATTCATCAATATCACCTGTAAAAATATTCATTTGTGCCATGTGTGTGGGGAGAAGACTTACATGCTCCGTAGCTGTCATGGCGCCGTCGGCTTGTGGCAAAGCGCCCTGCGCATGCGCCAAATCTCGTATTCACGTGACACAGTCACGTGAGCATGTAGTCACATGACTCGTCTCTTAGGAAACCGCTGACGCCAACTGGTATCAGCATCTCTCCCAAACTGTATAAAGGAGACGTTTACATCATGTGACTCGTTGTCTGGATACTAATGACGCTTGTAATTAGTTAGTGCTCAACTAAAGTTGCTATCTCTACCTAAATCAAACAAAAGATTTCAATTCACTGGCTGGGCGCACAGGCTGTCTGTGACATTTTATTTACGCCAACGATTACTGTAGTAATCAACATAGTGTATTTAATAAAACCTACATCCACAACCATTAATAACCATTAATAGGGGGTCTCCAAGTATGTGCACCACCGTCTCTCATTATATGGACGTTGTAATGAAATTAATCAAAAAAATGTATACAAATGTCAAAATAAAGTTGAACATAAAAAATGTATATAAAAAAATAAAGAAAAATAAAGAAATAATAAAAATAACAATAAAAAAATAAAAAAATAAAAATAAAAAATATAAAAATAAAAAAAATAAAAATAAAAAATAAAAAAAACCAAATAAGATTGATATAAATAATAAAAATAAAATTAAAATATTTTAAAGGAAAAAATATCAATAAAACCAAACAATTTATACAAATTAAATTAAATGTAAACATAAATATGGGGATCTTGCCTTTAACGTGGTACTGGTCCGGGCATATGTGTCTAAACCTCCCTGGTTTGTAGGACCGTGTTTGCATCCCTCTGTTAAGAAGGTGCCCACTACCGTCACTGGTGCAATACCACATCTGATGTCACATGCGTACATCTCAGCAGGACTGCGACCAACTACAGCCTAAACGGGAGTGCGCTCGCTTTCCAGCAGCGCCAGCAGACATTAGCATCACATACCCATCCCTATTCTGTGCACACAGGATAGGCTTCATTTCCCAAAGCATAAAAAAACTCAGAAAAAACTCAAAAAAATTTTTTTTTTAAATAAATAAACTTTCTCCATATTAAAGAGACGGTCATGGACCAATTAGTGACCTCCAAATTATTTTATAACATTTATAAATTTTTTTTTTATATATATATGATTCCCACCCCCTATCAATAATCCTATAGGAAAAATATCCAAATTAAGGCTGTGCCCCCAATGCCAGTGACTAAAATCATATTACATTAATACATTAATCTAATATTCATTTCAATGTTGTGTAGAATTACAGCCAATATCCAGAAAAGCTTTGGAGCGTACAAGTCATCTCCCTTCTCAACCACTTGGCACACCAGACCAATCTGAAAAAAATACAAAACAGAATCAAAAACTTAAAATAGACAATTGTCACATATTATGCATCCGTCAAGGAAAATCTAAATACTCGGTCCGTTAAATGGGAGAATCAACAACCCTATACAGCATTGAATTCTACATTTAAGCCATTAGGCCGCAGAGTATTTAATCTATGAATCCACCATAATTCTCTCTTACGTAATATAGATAATCTATCACCCCCCCTGTTTAGGAATGGGTACATGGTCAATAGCCAAAAAGCGGAGATCTTTCTCGCCATGACCCTTGTCACTAAAATGCTTTGAAACGGGCAGATCTAATTTTTTTCGTCTAATGCTGTATCTGTGGTTGTTGATTCTAGTCTTCAAACTCCATGTTGTTTGTCCCACATATAGAAAATCACATGGGCAAATTAACACATAAATAACCCATGTAGAATCACATGTCAAAAAATACTTCAGTTTATGTTCATATTTAGTCTTGGGATGAACAAAATTGGTACCCTTCACCATCTGTCTGCAATTTACACACGACAGACATGGGAAGGATCCCAATCTCCTACTGGTAAGGTAAGTCTGACCTGTGTCACTGATGGTCTGTACCTGTGTCTTCACCAATTTATCTCTCAAACTTGGACCTCTCTTATATGACATTAAAGGATTAACTTTAAATTCCTCAATGTCATTGTAACTGTTTTTCATAATATACCAATACTTGTTCAAGACTAAATATGAACATAAACTGAAGTATTTTTTGACATGTGATTCTACATGGGTTATTTATGTGTTAATTTGCCCATGTGATTTTCTATATGTGGGACAAACAACATGGAGTTTGAAGACTAGAATCAACAACCACAGATACAGCATTAGACGAAAAAAATTAGATCTGCCCGTTTCAAAGCATTTTAGTGACAAGGGTCATGGCGAGAAAGATCTCCGCTTTTTGGCTATTGACCATGTACCCATTCCTAAACGGGGGGGTGATAGATTATCTATATTACGTAAGAGAGAATTATGGTGGATTCATAGATTAAATACTCTGCGGCCTAATGGCTTAAATGTAGAATTCAATGCTGTATAGGGTTGTTGATTCTCCCATTTAACGGACCGAGTATTTAGATTTTCCTTGACGGATGCATAATATGTGACAATTGTCTATTTTAAGTTTTTGATTCTGTTTTGTATTTTTTTCAGATTGGTCTGGTGTGCCAAGTGGTTGAGAAGGGAGATGACTTGTACGCTCCAAAGCTTTTCTGGATATTGGCTGTAATTCTACACAACATTGAAATGAATATTAGATTAATGTATTAATGTAATATGATTTTAGTCACTGGCATTGGGGGCACAGCCTTAATTTGGATATTTTTCCTATAGGATTATTGATAGGGGGTGGGAATCATATATATATATAAAAAAAATTTTTATAAATGTTATAAAATAATTTGGAGATCACTAATTGGTCCATGACCGTCTCTTTAATATGGAGAAAGTTTATTTATTTAAAAAAAAAATTTTTTTGAGTTTTTTCTGAGTTTTTTTTATGCTTTGGGAAATGAAGCCTATCCTGTGTGCACAGAATAGGGATGGGTATGTGATGCTAATGTCTGCTGGCGCTGCTGGAAAGCGAGCGCACTCCCGTTTAGGCTGTAGTTGGTCGCAGTCCTGCTGAGATGTACGCATGTGACATCAGATGTGGTATTGCACCAGTGACGGTAGTGGGCACCTTCTTAACAGAGGGATGCAAACACGGTCCTACAAACCAGGGAGGTTTAGACACATATGCCCGGACCAGTACCACGTTAAAGGCAAGATCCCCATATTTATGTTTACATTTAATTTAATTTGTATAAATTGTTTGGTTTTATTGATATTTTTTCCTTTAAAATATTTTAATTTTATTTTTATTATTTATATCAATCTTATTTTTTTTTTTTTTTTATTTTTTTTTTTTTTTTTTATTTTTTATATTTTTTATTTTTTTTTTTTTATTTTTTTATTGTTATTTTTATTATTTCTTTATTTTTTTATATACATTTTTTATGTTCAACTTTATTTTGACATTTGTATACATTTTTTTGATTAATTTCATTACAACGTCCATATAATGAGAGACGGTGGTGCACATACTTGGAGACCCCCTATTAATGGTTATTAATGGTTGTGGATGTAGGTTTTATTAAATACACTATGTTGATTACTACAGTAATCGTTGGCGTAAATAAAATGTCACAGACAGCCTGTGCGCCCAGCCAGTGAATTGAAATCTTTTGTTTGATTTAGGTAGAGATAGCAACTTTAGTTGAGCACTAACTAATTACAAGCGTCATTAGTATCCAGACAACGAGTCACATGATGTAAACGTCTCCTTTATACAGTTTGGGAGATATGCTGATACCAGTTGGCGTCAGCGGTTTCCTAAGAGACGAGTCATGTGACTACATGCTCACGTGACTGTGTCACGTGAATACGAGATTTGGCGCATGCGCAGGGCGCTTTGCCACAAGCCGACGGCGCCATAACAGCTACGGAGCATGTAAGTCTTCTCCCCACACACATGGCACAAATGAATATTTTTACAGGTGATATTGATGAATATTGAAGCTCAATTATATTGTAATATGAATTTTCAAGCGCTGTTTTTTAATATCTTGTTTGTATAAGCACTTTACACCTCATGTACTTATGAGTACTCTTAAATTAAAAATTGTATATGCACCTTATATTACACTGTATGTATGTAATTTGGATATTTTGCACTTTATTGATGTTTATTGATTATATTGGAATTGATTTGTGATTGGGTATAAAAACCCCTTACTTGATGATTGTCACTATGCTTGAAAAAGGCTCTAGTGTTGAGCTGAAACGTTGCTGTTGGTAACATGTGGTGAATAAACTCACGTTTTTTTTGGAAATTTTGTTGGAGTGCTGCGCCATTTTTTGCTGGATATATATATATATATATATATATATATTGTGAGAAGGTGAAAGGCATGGTGGTTGATGGGCAATATGCGTCACCAAGGCTCCTGGCCTTGGTGAAGTAAGAGCCAATAATTATCCAGTGTCTGTGCTGCGATCCAGACTGACACTGTAGCTGTAGTATGGCTGGAAAGCCAATCCGGGACGGCTCTTACTGGGAATGGTCAAGTGCTGGGTGGGGGCCATTCTGCACAATCCAGGCCACCTTTTGTTGGCCTTAAAGGCAGCCTGCTTCCCCAGCTGAGGGAGATTTGCTAGTTGCAGCTCACACTGCCAGAGAGAACTGAATGTGGAGTTCTTCCCTGCGTTTGCTCCAAGGTTGGAAGCTGGTGAACAGACTGCCTGGAGGCCTGGAAAAGACTTACTTGATGCCGCACGGCATGGACTCAGGTGTGAACAAACACCTAAGGAATACAGGTGGACTGTTTGCTGTGGGCCAAGTGTGAATAAAACACTGAACTTTGATTTGAAAAGTCCTGTTTCCTTGCCTCTATGCTGCAACCGCACCTATCTGCAAGAGAGGGGTCATCATTTTATATATATATATATATATATATATATATATATATATATATATATAGTTACATACAGTATATAGAACTCAGTGTGTGTATGTACTGTATATGTGTGTAAGTTCCAGCATCACTTCCTTGCATTGTGTAAGTTTCAGCATCAGATATTTTGATGATACTTGGTGCATATGTTACTTATAGGTCAAGTAAAAATATACAGGATAGCTAAATTAACCCTTACCATCATGTACAGGGACCCTTGCTTTATTTGAGGAGGGGACCCAGAGTTTTGTCAATCCCTTAAAAGGACATGGGGGTGTTTTGGTTGGTGTAATTTTAGCAGGATGGGGGGGGGGGGGGGGGGCCTGGTGGTGATAAGGGGATTTTTAGTGCACTCACTTATAGTACTGAGCCTCTTGGAGTCCACTCCATGGTGCACAGTTGTTTGCCAGTAGTACACACACAGCCAAAAAGGGAAGGTGAGATTACACAGCAGCTCTGTGGAAATACAGCAGTAGGTATGCTGGTACTGAGTTTATGTACAAGATGAAAGGGAAGCCTTGATTTACCTTTCAGGAACATTGTGGATCATGTTCACCAGGGAAAGAGATTGTAGGTACATAGCGGCCAAAACTTTAGGTATGTTCTTTTCTGGGGTAAGGAGTCATTTTTGGTAAATGAAGTGATCAACAAATATGTTAAAAATCACATAGGCCAGTATTTATTCAAGCATGGTCCTCAGTTACCCCCAACAGGTCATACTTTTTAGAATTTCAGTTGATATCCTTAGATTTCCTGTTGTTTAAATCAAGTTTTTATGTTAAACATATATTTTTAAGAATTTTGGCTGACTTTTTTCTAATTTTCCATTTTACTATCCCTTGAAGGGCCCAGTTCTGCAGTTAAGAAGCTCATGGTTCAGATCAGGCAATACTGATTTTTTAGTTTAAGAGAAAAGACATTTTAACTCTATTATTAGTTCTAGAATATCATATCATTTATATCATTACACTGTGAAATAAAAACATGTTAATGGTCATAAGTTAATTTTCTTTTCTTTTTTTTATGAATTTCTATCATTATTTTATTTTAAATGCTTACGATAGACTGTATTGATTTAAAATGTCTGCATAACTTGGCTTTATTAATGCGACAATAAATAATCTCCTTTCACATGATCCCATAGACTTATCTCTAAATTGCTCTATAACTCTCTATCCAATTAATTTTCCATTTTTAAGTTTAGTACTTAAAGGGACACTCCAGTGGAAAACTTTTTTTTTTAAGTCAACTAGGGCCAGAAAATTAAACAGATTTGTAAATAACTTCTATTAAAAAATCTTAATCCTTCCAGTACTTATTAGAGGCTGTATACTACAGAGGAAATTCTTTTCTTTTCGGATTTCTTTTTTGTCACGACCACAGTGCTCTCTGCTGTCACTGCTGTCCATTTTAGGAACTGCCCAGAGCAGCATATGTTTGCTATGAGGATTTTCTCCTACTCTGGACAGTTCCTGACATGGACAGAGGTGTCAGCAGAGAGCACTGTGGTCGTAGCAGAAAAGAAATTCAAAAAGAAAAGAATTTCCTCTGTAGTATACAGCCGCTAAAAAGTATGGGAAGGATTAAGATTTTTTTTTTTTTTGTAATTTACAAATCTGTTTTACTTTCTGGGATCAGTTGATTAAAAAAATAAAATAAAAAAAAAAAAAGAATTCCACCGGAGTACCCCTTTAAGTAGTCAAAATAAATTGAATTTGATATTTCTGTGTTCAGCGAGTCCAAAAAGCTGAAAATTAAAAATCAAGATCTACCAAGTTATAATTGCATTTTATGATGAGATATACGTAAATAATAATCAGATCACTGAAGCCTTAGCACAGAAAAATATAGTAAGGGAGAAAGTTTGTAGTACCTTGCTATCTATTACTGCTTACTATCTGGTGAGGCATAGGATTTGGTGCTCAAGGGCAGAAGGTGCAGCTGATTGTGGTGCATAATACTCATCTCAGCAATTTTGTTAACAGTAAGTCAGAGATGCATAAAGGTTTACTGGCTTACTGTTCAGTGAATGGAGCAGCAGACCGCTGGCACTAATAGTGTTGGCACTGGCAATATCTGTGGTTTGTTTTTGCACAGCCCAAATACAAAATATAGACTTTACTTTAAAGGGGAATTCCAGGAATTTTTTTTTATTTGACTATGCTACAGGGGCTGTAAAGTTAGTGTAGTTCATAATATAGTGTCTGTACCTGTGTGAGATGGTTTTCTCACAATTCTTCTGTGATTTTCAGTCCAATATTTATTTTTACCAGGATACAAAATGACTGTTGGCTCAGATTTTTCCCAGCTTGCAATGCGGCCGAGACCTGACTCACTAGTCAGCTGATGACAGGGAGCCTGTCTGCTTCAATGGGTGGAGGGATCGCTTGGTGGGAGAGAGATCAATCTGCAACTAATGCAACAGCTGTAGGCACCCTGATTGAAAACCATAGGTCTTTTGTTTCAATAGGTGGGGTGGCTGATGTGTGGGAGGGAGGAAAATGGAATTGTGGGACTTGTGGTCAAAAAAAGAAAAGTCAAACAGGAAATACAAGCTCACAAAAATCTAGCCACTGGGTTATGGTAATCTCATGACATAGCCATTTATCCCCAAGACAGTGCAGAACCTTCCTAAGCATGTCCATTACTGTCTGCCAGGTACGTACTAAAATCACCTTATGGTGAATAACCCCTTTAAAGTCTCATGGACCAATGTAATTAACTGTTAGCGCCACAGCCTCCTAAGTGTTTATCAGCACTTATACTGCTTGCACTACTATAAGTAGGTAGTGCAACATTGCCTCATTCACTTGAATAGAAGTCAGACCCCTGCCAGTCTAATGTTGATAATGTCTCCCTATGTTTCCTCCTTAGAATGATGCTCTCTGAGTTTTGCACACTGCAATGTGTATATATAAGTATCCTGCCACAGGGTACAGACCCTCAATAAATAGTGCCACATAGTATCTAGATTGCCATGAAGATCGAACCCACCACACCATTTTGTACTGAATGAAGGACAAAGATAGTACATAAAGTAGTTTTGTTAGTTCCACACAGTGCACAGATACATGGTGGAGAAAATGCCCAGTTAGTGCTGGACAGTTCTCTATTAGTGCCATTTATTGTTCAAATACAATATATGTTAGATCCATCCATCCATTTCTTGGATATATACTACATTGATTAACAGCTTATAGTTTGTCCAGATATAAAAAGTGTCCACATAAGGCCAAACATTACCCACATACTGCTGTATTATACCTAAATAGAGCCATAAATACAAATACACATACAGTGGGGATCAAAAGTTTGGGCACCCCAGGTAAAAATTTGTATTAATGTGCATAAAGAAGCCAAGGAAAGATGGAAAAAATCTCCAAAAGGCATCAAATTACAGATTAGACATTCTAATAATATGTCAACAAAAGTTAGATTTTATTTCCATCATTTACACTTTCAAAATAACAGAAAACAAAAAAATGGCGTCTGCAAAAGTTTGGGCACCCTGCAGAGTTAATATCTTGTACTGCCCCCTTTGGCAAGTATCACAGCTTGTAAACACTTTTTGTAGCCAACCAAGAGTCTTTCAATTCTTGTTTGAGTTATCTTTGCCCATTCTTACTTACAAAAGTCTTCCAGTTCTTTGAGATTTCTGGGCTGTCTGTCATGCACTGCTCTTTTAAGGTCTATCCATAGATTTTCAATTATGTTGAGGTCAGGAGATTGTGAAGGCCATGGCAAAACCTTCAGTATACACCTCTTGATGTAATCCCCTGTGGATTTCGAGGTGTGTTTAGGATCATTATCCATTTGTAGAAGCCATCCTCCCTTTAACTTCAGCTTTTTCACAGATGGCATCCAGTTAGCATCCAAAATTTGCTGAAATTTTCTTGAATCCATTTTTCCTTCTACTCATGAGATGTTCCCTGTGCCACTGGCTGCAATACAACCCCAAAGCATGATTGATCCACCCCATGCTTAACAGTTGGACAGAGGTTCTCATTCCGGCCAAAAACCTCATCGGTCCACAGAACTTGTTTCCAAAATGCATCAAGCTTGTCTATATGTTCATTTGCAAAGTTCAAACGCTGATTTTTGTGGTGAGGACGTAGAAGAGGTTTTCTTCTGATGACTCTTCCATGAAGACCATATTTGTACAAGTATCTCTTTATAGTGGAATAGTGTACCACAACTCCAGTGTCTGCCAGATCTTTCTGATGGGATTGTGCAGTCAAACATGGGTTTTGAATTGTTTTTCTCACAATCCTGTGAGCTGTTCTGTCTGATATTTTTCTTGGTCTTCCAGATCTTGCTTTAACTTCCACTGTTCCTGATGACTGCCATTTCTTCATTACATTCCGAACAGAGGATATTGTCATCTGAAAACGTATTGCTATCTTCTTATAGCCTTCTCCAGCTTTGTGAGCGTCAACTATTTTCAGTTTCAGATTTCTAGACAACTGCTTAGAAGAACCCATGGTGCTAATTGTTGGGGCAAGGTCAGATGAGTCTGGGCATTTAAAACCTTTGAAATTGACATCACCTGGTCTTCCCAGATGATGATTGAGAACAATCCATGACACTGGCAGGTCTCTGCTTTGCAAAGGGGGCAGTGCATACTATAAATTCTGCAGGGTGCCCAAACTTTTGCAGATGCCATTTTTTTGTTTTCTGTTATTTTGAAAGTGTAAATGATGGAAATAAAATCTAACTTTTTTTTGACATATTATAAGAATGTCTAATCTGTAATTTGATGCCTTTTGGAGATTTTTCCATCTTTTCTTGGCTTCTTTATGCACATTAATACAAATTTTTACCTGAGGTGCCCAAACTTTTGATCCCCACTTACAGACAGTATGCATTGTGTGGTTATAAGGTGCTAATCAATAGGAAGGTGTATTCAATTACTGTGATGCAGTGACTATAATGTATATATAAGGAAAAAAAACTCAAAAATGTCCCAGGGATAAAAATTGTAGCTGGCGACTAACATGGCATATGTACATGTGTATTAGATGTATGCAACATGTATGTTAACTCCCAACTATATAGAATTGTGACCTTAATTATAGCATACATCCAAAATAACTAGTATCTGTCCCATACTAGTATATACAACCTACAAAAAGAAGGGTTTCCTTTCAGATTGCCGCCATTGTAAGTGTCCTGTTCCTTGAAAATGCTGCTTCAGGCAGTGAAACATGTTGGGTGCACTTTGATGTGTTATACATGCTTATAAACCAGCTCATAACAATATAATGTGTTTCGGCACAGCCATTCTAGAAGTGCTGCATTCAACCAATCTTGCTTTCCGGACACAGGTAAAATGTTGGAGTAGATTAATAGGGTTAAAGGGGTTCTCCGGTACTTACACATCTTATCCCCTATCCAAAGGATAGGAAATAAGATGCCTGATCGTGGGAGTCCCGCAGCTGGGGACGCCCGTGATCATGCACGCAACACCCCATTTGTAATCAGTCCCCGTTTTTTTTTTTGTCCTAGGAAGAATTTATTGATTATTCTTTCACTTAAAGGGGTATTCCAGGATTTTTTTTTTATCTGTTCATGCTACAGGGGCTGTAAAGTTAGTGTAGTTCATAATATAGTGTCTGTACCTGTGTGTAACTGTTTTTCATAATTCTTTTGTGATTTTCACCCCAATATTTATTTTTACCAGCATACAAAATGACTGTTGTCTCAGATTCTTCCCAGGACCTGACTCACTAGTCAGCTGATGACAGGGAGCCTGTCTGCTTTGATGGGTGGAGCGATCACTTGGTGGGAGAAAGATGAATCTGCAACTAATGCAACAGCTGTAGGCACCCTGATTGAAAACCACAGGTCTTTTGAATGGATGCAGCTCATTTATGTTTCAATGGGTGGGGTGGCTGATGTGTGGGAGGGAAGAAAATTGAATTATGGGATTTGTAGTCAAAAATAGAAAACTGAAACAGGAAATACCAGTTCACAACATAGCCATTTAGCCCCAAGACAAGTGCAGATCCTTCCTAAGCATGTCCATTACTGCCTGCCAGGTACCTACTAAAATCACCTTCTGGTGGAGAACCTCTTTAAGGTGGATTCTTTTGGATTGTTCTTGTAAATTATGTTGAAGTAATGAGTATGTGCCAATTTCTTGACCTTGATGAATAGTTGTTAACTATGAAATAAATAGTGCTGTGACCTGAAAATGCATCTGGAATCCTCTGAAGACCCTTTTAAATGTATTTCAATGACCCATCCACAAATAGTGGACGCACAATATATTCAGTATTTGATAATATAAGTTCAACCCACTGAAATTCATCTGTACATCCAAATGCATACATATCATTACTTATCAGTCTCAGGCAGTAAGCCTGTTCTGACTGAAACTACCGTGACTGAAAAAGGCTTCCTTCTGCCTTAAAAATATAAGAGCAGTAATATAAGCTCCCCCTTTTTGCATCAATTGTCTAGTGCTCAGCAGACAAGAGGGGAGGAGGGAGCTGGGATAGAGCAGAGAGTGGGATGTGAAGTCACAGCTGCAAGGTTGAGAGCAGAGCTAAAATGGAGAGATCTGTGCACTATGGCTAATAACATTAAATTAGTAAATTGTAAAGTAGACAAGTGGATCTGGCACTATCATACAACGCCACTGTTCACATGGGGTCAGTTTCCGTGCGATAGCATACACCCTAACTACAGCTATGGGGGTGCTCATTCTGACAAGGCAGTTCATACATGAAACAAATCCAGAGGAAAGAAGAGGGCAACTCACCCACTGTAGTGCAATTGTAGTTTATTTCCTATGGTGCGTACAATTCATAGCATCAGGGATATACAGCGCGTGTACAAGGGAGCTACAATAAGACGACAGCTGTTTCAGACACTGTTACGTCCTTTCTCAGCCTTCCTCTGGATTTGTTTCAAATTAGCAAATTGCTTTATTGTACTTTTTAACACCATACAGAGGTTGTTTCATTCACTAGACAACCCCTTTAATCATCCTGGGTGGAGAATGGGGCAATGAAAAAACAAACAAACTAGTAAATGCAAGAATTACTGATTTTTGGGTCACATCCCATCCCAGAGAAAAATTTTTATTATAAAAAGCAGTCAAAAGTCCAATCAATGCCAAAATGATATCAATAAAACAGTACAGGTCACTGCACAAAAAAGTCATCATACAACTCTGTAGCCAAAAAAATCAAAAAAGTTATAGGGGTGAGAATATGATGATTCAAAGCATTTTTATTTTTGTTTTTTCAAGTTAAAAAATGTTAAAAGTAGTAAAACATAACAAGAATGATAAATATATAAATTTCTATAAACTTTGCAAAAATTGCCGACAGGGGAAGGGGTTAATTCATAAAACAAAATCACAATAAAACCAAGGTACCTTGATGATCGGGCTACATCAACATAAATGACAGCACAGTATCCAGGGTGTTACTGACAGATTTCTTTCTGATCCACGCTAGTATCTTGCAGCGACAACTCGTGCTATCCTTAAAGGTTTCCCAACCTGCAGGTCTTAAGACGTTCCTTCTTTAAATGTCACATTTGCACATCCTGTAATTTAGTATTATCTGTAATTGGGAAGAACACTGTTTGACTGTATTGCAATCCTTTAAAAAAAGGTCAATAATAAAAAAAGAGGAATAAAGTTGACCTATTGGCTAAAGACAAAAAAAACAGCTTTTCCAACCAATACAGTTTCAACATGGGAGTCATCTGTACGTAAACACAGGGGACAATACTTGTTTTGTTTTTTAGTAGTCAGAAGAATTTATTCCTGCTCGTATGGGAATCGCATGAAGACCATACATCAATTTAGTCCATAAAACGCTAAATCCATGCCTTAAAGGGGTACTCCGCCCCTAGACATCTTATCCCTTGTGACTCGTGACATCACGGTCACGCCCCACTCATGACGTCACGGCCATGCCCCCTCAATGCAAGTCTATGGGAGGGGGCGTGACGGCCGTCACGCCCCCTCCCATAGACTTGCATTGAGGGGGCATGTCCGTGACGTCATGAGTGGGGCGTGATCATGATGTCACGAGCCTCCTGCACTGCACCCAAAGCTCTAAACGAACACCGGGTGCAGCAGGGAGATCGCAGGAGTCCCCAGCGGTGAAACCCCCACAATCAGACATCTAATCCCCTATCCCTTGGATAGGGGATAAGATGTCTAGGGGAGGAGTACCTTTTAAAGGTCTTGTCCACTACAGAAAACCATTTTCACATACTCTATCAGGGAATTCTAAGAGATTGAAGGGGGGGGGGGTAGTTACAAAAATTGTCTGTCTCTCTGTAGGGCTGGTGTAAAGCCCTGGCCCTGGCTCAGCACTGCTAGAGCGTGTTTCGTACCCAGCAGGTACAAACACGCCCCCTCTATTCGTCTCTATAGCAGAGGCGGAGACACAGCATTCCTGTGTCTCCGCCTCTCCCATAGAGATGAATGGAGGGGGTGGTGTTTGTACCAGCTGACCTGCTGTGTGCGAAAAATCACACCCAGCATCACAGCCGGGGCCGAGTCAGGGTCCCGTACGGGAGATCGCATGGGGGCCCAGTGGGTGAACCTCACATGATCAGACATTTCTCCCCTATCATGTAGATAGGGGATACATTTGTTACTACTGGATAACTTCTTTAATTCCCCCTGTGGTGGCGCTCCAGAGAAACTGAACACTTACAAGGTTTCCCCACAGATTTGCGCTGATCGATGTTGATCTCAGAATGTAGAGACTTTGTGATCTGAGAATTGTCAGGGGACCTAGCTAACAATTGTAGATTGGCAAAATAGGTGGATAGAAGGAGAATACGGCAGATTGTACATAGTATATACAGATTTGTGTTATCTTTCTGCTTCCCTCGTGCTCCCACTTCAATAATTGGGAGGTTAAATATGAGAGATAAAGACTCTGGCACATCAAGCCTCGCCTCAGGTCCGGTGTCTCCTACTGTATAACACTGACGCCATTTCTCCTGTGCTGACAGCTCTTCAGTGGAATCTTATACTTGTTTTATCTAATAGAGAAGGCTATAAGGAAGGAAACTGAAGCTACACTATCTGCAAGATCAACTCAAGAAATAATATGCCTCTTGTACTAATCTTCTGTTTCCAATTCAACGAAAACATATATTCAGTGTGTAGGCATACACAGACACCAACTCCATCATTATAAAGAGGTTTCATTACTATACAAAAAGCTGTAGCGCTGGATGAATTCAGAATTCGGAGGACGCAGCAAAGACTCATGTTGAAAAACTCTCCGTAAAGGTCTGTATTACCAGACTATTGTATGGTGATATTATACTTTTAGTTGGTGACATCACTATATACTAGCTCGATAGTTAAACAACACGGGAGAAGTCAATTTCTGTTGAATTTAATAACATTTTTACTTGCTTTTACTTTAAAGTTTGGGATCAGTTATTATGACCATAATATCATCGGGTCTAGAGCAAGTTGGTTGGAGGCCCCTGGTCAAAACTTATTTTCAGTCCTATTCATTGGTGTTTGAACAAGGAAAATGGAAGGACAGGGGGAAGGTGGGCTGTGGGGCTCCTCGGCGATGGAGACCCTTTGCAACTTTATATTTTCCCAAAAATATGGCCCTGTATACATTTCCATTGAAATAGTCAATTGGTAGAAAATAAAGCTCAACATCCAAGAATAGCTTTGCTGGACCAAAGGCAAATAGTTCACGGTTTTTGGTATGTAAAAAAAAAAAAATTAGGCTAAAGATGTAGCAAATAACTATGGAGCCCTGTAGTAAAGTTTGGAATAAGGAACCATGTTCACTATTGTTAACATCAGACCAGGACTTTTTCTCACTCTTCACTGTCCTCCTGACATCCTACATCCCCTTATCTAGTCTTTCTTCTAACTTTTTGAGTTTGAGTTTGAGCTTTAGTTTCAGTCCTATTTCCAGTCTTTTTTTAAAATGGCAAAAAATTGTGAAAAACTTTTCAAAAAATGAGCATGCGGTGTACAAACACAGTAAAGGTCTATGACAGACAAAGGGACACAGTGCTCAGGTAGGTGCTTTTGTCCCTTTGTTCTAGCAATCGGTAGGGTCTCAGCAGCCAGATCCTTACTGATCACAACCGTCTCTAAGACATGTTACACGTTTGAGTAACCAACAGAGTATTCCTCGTGGACTCAAAACAAGTCTCACATGGTTTAACCTAACTTCCCTTAGTTTGTACTCTAGATAGTGTGGATATTCAACTTGGTGTAGTAATTAGATTGTTGCAGTGTTTCCCGAGTACATATTGTAAGGTAGCTATACGTGTAACCTGCATATATTTCATATTCTTCGTCCTGCTTCATGAGTTTTGCTTCTAGGACATGCTATTGGGAAGGAGCTTGATTTTCTAGAGTAGTGCAGTCCCGAGAAATAACTGGAGGAGCCATTTGAGAAATGTCTTAGAGAAAGGAGCGGGAGGTTTGGGTTATGGAGGATAAAAATCTTAGATCATTAGCAGAACACAAGTCGGGTGATAGACAGAGATGAGGGAGGAGGTGTAGGGAGGTGCAGCATAGGGGCTTTGTGGGTGAGAAGGATGAATTTATGTTGTATTCTATAATGAATGAGCAACCAATGTAGTTGAATCCCACTACCAGCTATACAGCATTACCAGTGTGACCATTACATGCCCTGAGCAGGCGGTAGAGTTTTTCTACCATAGATCCTAGTCTATGAGGCACCAATGTAGTGTGGTAGGATGAATGACTTCAGGATATAGGATGGGCCCTCACTCGCTAGCAGAGTGACTCAATATACAATAACTATACGATCCAAATAAATACACAAAACATTATTTGGGGTGTTAAATAGCAACAGCTATTTATTTAAAACCACATGACTACAAACATGACAGTAGACGGCAGGGGAAAGTGCTAGACAAATATATTTTGGGATACCTAGACTTTGAGATTCCCTAACTGCCAGACAAATAGCAACCATCCAGACAACAACCAAGGGACAGAACACTCTGACTCGCCATTTTAACAAAACCCTTTCACTTTAAGGGCACCAATGATCCTCACTCCTCTGCTTAACAGCCAACCCTGGATGGGATTACCATTGCCACACCCCTTCGCCTTCACCACCATTTCATTACATCATTACCATTTAGCTTCTATTAGCTAAAATTAGTCCACCATCAGCAACTTTTTCATGACTCCCAAACTAGAACATCAAGGCTATGGCAGGTACCCATGTATTTGCATCTAAAATATGTATACTTTTTGACACAATGCTTATAGAAAAACTCCAGTCAGAATTGGTACAATGTGTTTTACCTACAGCAGGGCCCGGTGGGCTAGGCATGGCACAGGCATATCCTAGGAATAATGTATTAATTTTGCCTACAGTGTTCCTTTAAAGGGGTACTCTGCTCCTAGACATCTTATCCCCTATCCAAAGAATAGAGGAAAAAATGTCTGAACGCGGGGTCCTACCCGGCGTTCGTTTAGAGCGTCGGGTGCAGTTCCAGAGGCTCGTGATGTCACGGCAATGCCCCCTCAATGCAAGTCTATAGGAGGGGGCATGACGGCCGTCACACCCCTCCCATAGACTTACATTGAGGGAGCATAGCTGAGCGGGGCATGAGCGGGGCATGACCGTGACGTCACGAGCCTCCACCCCACATCGCCAGCCATCCTGCAGGGAGTGAAGTTCGCTCCGTGCATCGGATGTCTGGGGTGCCGCAGTCGAGATTGCAGAGTTCCCCAGCGGCGGGACCTTGCATAGGGGATAAGATGTCTAGGGACGGAGAACCACTTTAAGCTTTCGAGCCCTTCTACAGAGTCTATTAGCTAAGATTTATCAGAAAAGCTTGCCGTGCTTTCTCCAATAAACTGGCATTTCTGTGTGTGTATAAAGGAACATTGACTTATATTGTCCATAAAAGCTAAGAGCCTGCCAACAATACAGCAATACTAAATTAGAAGCTATGAGCTGAATCACACTAAGAGCTACATGGCATTACCACTGTGACCATTACATGCCCTGGGCAGGCAGAGGAGTTTTTCTGCCATATATCCTAATCTGTTCAGCAGTTCAATCCAAAGTGCATTATTAAACATTTAATGCTATATTCCTGAGCTGTGTGTATTAGACTGTTAGCAGGGTAAAATAACTACATACAGGGCCGGGACAAAGGTTAGGTAAGGGTAGGCAATGGCCTGGGGCACTACCTAGGTACAGGCAGGAGAAGGAGGCATTTTGCCTTTGCTGAAGCCTCCTATCTCTGCCACTCGTAGTCACAGAGAAACAGAGAGGACCTCAGACTGTACGCCGCCTGGTGCCCACACTCACTATACTGAACAGCAGCAGCACAGCGCTAACTATGAACCGACAAGAGTGCTCTGAATAATAGGACTCTGTGCTTGTGGTCACTCTGCCTCATCTCTGGATTCAGACATTCATTATAGTCCTGAGAGGGGAGGACAGCAGTCTGCTTAGTGGTCCTCTTCAGGAAGATTTGGGAGAAGAAAGAGGGAGTGGGCTATATATGGCTTTTATTCTCCCTGCTCTGGTTGATCCAATCCTCTTATGATGGAGTATTAGCAAGAGTAGAGAGAGGGGTATTCCAGGGAAAAACTTTTTTTTATATACATCAACTGGCTCCACAAAGTTAAACAGATTTATAAATTAGTTCTATTAAAAAATCTTAATCCTTCTAATAATTGTCAGCTGCTGAAGTTGAGTTGTTCTTTTCTGTCTGGCGACAGTGCTCTCTACTGACATCTCTGCTTGTCTCGGGGGCTGCACAGAGTAGAAGAGGTTTGCTATGGGGATTTGCTTCTTCTCTGGACAGTTACCAAGACAGGTGTCATCAGAGAGCACTTAGAAAGAAGATAACAACTCAACTTCAGCAGCTCATAAGTACTGAAAGGATTACGATTTTTTTTTAATAGAAGTAATTTCCAAATCTGTTTAACTTTCTGGAGCCAGTTGAAATATAAAATTTTTTTTTTTTCCTGGATAACCCCTTTAACGCAGTGTTTCCCAACCATGGTGCCTCCAGTTGTTGCAAAACTACAACTTCCAGCATGCTCGGACAGCCTTTGGCTGTCCGAACATGCTTGGAGTAGTAGTTTTGCAACAGCTGGAGGCACCCTGGTTTTGAAACACTGATTTAAGGTATGTGTCATACTGTATATATGGAACTATTTTCAGGAACAACATATGATATAGTCATATCCAAGCATTACAAGGTAGACACAGCACCCTATTTTAAAGGTACAATGGGGCAAAAAAGTATTTAGTCAGCCACCAAATGTGCAAGTTCTCCCAATTAAAAAGATGAGAGAGGCCTGTAATTATCATCATAGGTATACCTCAAATATGAGAGACATCATGAGAAAAAAATCCAGAAAATCACATTGTCCGATTTTTAAGGAATTTATTTGCAAATTTTGGTGGAAGAATTTGGTCACCTACAAACAAGCAAGATTTCTGGCTCTCACAGACCTGTAACTTCTTCTTTAAGAGTCTCCTCTGTCCTCCACTCGTTACCTGTATTAATGGCTCCTGTTTTAACTTGTTATAAGTAGAAAAGACACCTGTCCACAACCTCAAACAGTCACACTCAAAACTCCACTATGACCAAGACCAAAGAGCTGTCGAAGGACACCAGAAACAAAATTGTAGACCTGCACCAGGCTGAGAAGACTGAATCTGCAATAGGCAAGCAGCTTGGAGTTAAGAAATCAACTGTGGGAGCAATTATTAGAAAATGGAAGACATTCAAGACCACTGAAAATCTCCCTCGATCTGGGGCTCCACGCAAGTTCTCACCCCGTGGTGTCAAAATGATAACAAGAACGGTGAGCAAAAATCCCAGAACCACATTGGGGGACCTAGTGAATGATCTGCAGAGAGCTGGGACCAACGTAACAAAGGCTACCATCAGTAACACATTACGTCACCAGGGACTAAAATCATGCAGTGCCAGACGTGTCCCATTGCTTAACCAGTACATGTCAGGGCCAGTCTGAAGTTGGCTAGAGAGCATTTGAATGATACAGAAGAGTATTGGGAGAATGTCAAATTGTCAGATAAAACCAAAGTAGAACTTTTTGGCAAAAACTCAACTTGTCGTGTTTGGAGGAGAAAGAATGCTGAGTTGCATCCAAACAACACCATACCTACTGTGAAGCATGGGGGTGAAAACATCATGCTTTGGGGCAGTTTTTCTGCTAAGGGACCAGGACGACTGATCCATGTAAAGGAAAGAATGAATGGGGCCATGTATCGTGAGCTTTTGAGTGAAAACCTATTTCCATCAGCAAAGGCATTGAAGATGGCACGTGGCTGGGTCTTTCAGCATGACAATGATCCCAAACACACAACCCGGGAAACGAAGGAGTGGCTTCGTAAGAAGCATTTCAAGGTCCTGGAGTGGCCTAGCCAGTCTCCAGATCTCAACCCCATAGAAAACCTTTGGAGGGAGTTTAAAGTCTGTGTTGCCCAGTGACAGCCCCAAAACATCACTGCTCTAGAGGAGATCTGCATGGAGGAATGGGCCAAAATACCAGCAACAGTGTGAAAACCTTGTGAAGACTTACAGAAGGGTAAATAACAACAAAGGGGTATATAACAAAGTATTGAGATTAACTTTTGTTATTGACCAAATACTTATTTTCCACCATAATTTGCAAATAAATTCTTTAAAAATCAAATCAGACAATGGGATTTTATCGATTTTTTTTCTCATTCTGTCTCTCATAGTTGAGGTATACCTATGATGAAAATTACAGGTCTCTCTTATCTTTTTAAGTGGGAGAACTTGCATAATTGGTGGCTGACTATTGACTTTTTTTTGTCCCACTGTATGTAGTTTTTTTTATTTTATTTTTATCAATAAAGCATTTGGCATTATTGGGTTTTATGGACTGTCTGTCTATTGGTTTAGTTGAAGATTTAATCCTCAATACACTGGTTTTGATTTGAGTATATAGATATGGAAGCATGTCCTCCTCCAGGCCCTTCTGCCCCCTCTGCAAACACCTCTGCTCCCCCCTGACCCCTCTGTCTTCTCCAGACTCCTCCAGACTTATTTATCCCCCTTCAGACTCCTTCACCCCTCTGCAAAATCCTCTTCTTTGCTTCTTTCTTTACTTGTTAGTTTTATTTGTTCCTTTCTTAACATCTGTTTTTAAATATCTCAAGTTTTTCTTCTTCCT
Organism: Hyla sarda; assembly: GCF_029499605.1. Lineage (NCBI taxonomy): Eukaryota > Metazoa > Chordata > Amphibia > Anura > Hylidae > Hyla > Hyla sarda. The sequence continues at coordinate 399,814,069 of NC_079191.1, forward strand.
ATCACACTCATAATAGTGACTATACAAGGTGTTCAGTTTTATTGTTTTCACCAACATTCATCAACTATCCCACATAGGAAGAGATGGTCAAATTGATTTGAAACTAATGAAATTTGTTCAACATTTTCCACAAAAATGATAGATTGTTTTGTGTTTTGCATCTTGTGAGTGGTACAGGAGTAGGGACTCCTGCTCCTGTACACACTAAGCAGCAAGACATACAGTCAGTCCCACTGTAAGTGTAATTGTTTGCTAACTTATCAGCTCCCGTCTGGTCTGTCAGATGTAGCTGAGCTGCGGTCCTGTGACCAGGTCATTGAATCTGATTTACATATAGTAACATAGTTTATTTTCAAGTTCAACCTATAACCCTAATGAGTCCCTACTGAGTTGATCCAGAGGAAGGCAAAAAAAAAACTCATACTAAAGGTAAAAATTCCTTCCCGACTCCAAATATGGCATCAGAATAAATCCCTGGATCAATGATCTGTCCCTATAAATCTAGTATCCATAACCAGCAATGTTATTACTCTCTAGAAATGCATCCAGACCCTTTTGAACTCTCTTACTGAGTTCACCATGACCACCTCCTCCGGAAGAAAATTCCACAGTCTCAATGCTCTTACAGTAAAGAACCCCCATCTGTGCTGGTGTAGGAGGAACCTTCTTTCCTCTAAACGTAGAGGATGCCCTCTTGTAATAGATAACGATCTGATTATTATTCGGTTGTAGAATCATAATCAGATTGACAGCTGATTCTCAGCGAATCCTCCCTAAACTAATTTCGGGAGGTTTGCTCATCTCTAGTTTGGCGTGTTTGATTACTAGGTGCCTGGCTACTGGAACGCCCACCAATCAAAAATAAGAGGTTCTAGTGTCCCCTATTTCAATGGAGCTGTGGTCGGAGTTACTCTTTATAACTCTATAAAACTTATGGAGAAGAGTGCATCACTTGGCTACCTCTGCCAGGCCTTTAGAGGATGAGCAATGATATTTTTTTAAGGCAGCATTATGCTATACACATACTGTAGGTAATTAATACAAACTGTATATACCCAGTACATTATACCTGTAAATAAGAATGCTATTGAGGTTTTTAAGCAAAAAAATATACCTATATACTTTCATAGACAACAGTGCGGCCTATTTAACTGAGCAAACTGACAAGGATCATGATGGGAGTGGACCAGGGTGAATGTGCAGAATTTCGCTCCACTTACTTCTATGGACTTTGCTGAGACACTACTTATTTGGTGTATCCAAGAGGAATTCCCCGGTGTGCTACTGGACCTGGACCTGAGGCAAGCGATGTCCAACCTTTTTTTTCAAGTTGGTAAAAAAGAAGTCTGTTAAAAAGAAATAAAACTAGCAAAAACTGCAACAGAGAAAATAATTGCCATAAAAAATAAAAAATAACCCAAAAATATTCACCTACATAAATGAGAAAAAAACTAAAACTGAAGATGTTGGCCCCTTAAGAAATAATTTGGGTGTAATGGTGGAGGTGGATGGGGAAAAGGCCGATCTACCAAATGCCTTCTTCTCTACTGCATTTACACAGGTAAATCCAATGTCAGATAACAGTGGAAGGGACAAAGTAAATTCTCTGGCAAAGCTCACCTGTCTAACCCAACAAAAAGTGTGATGCCGCCTTAGTAACATAAAAACACAGAAATCACCAGGCCCAGATGGCATCTATCCCTGGGTTTTGCAGGCCGGTCGCTACGTCTAGAGGAAAGAAGGTTTCACCATCATCACAGACAGAGATTCTTTACTGTAAGAGCAGTGAGACTATGGAACTCTCTGCCACATGATGTTGTGCTGTCTGACTCAACAAACAAGTTCAAGGGGGGCCTGGAAGTTTTTCTGAAAAAATATAATATTACAGGTTATGGATTCTAGATTTATGGGGATAGACTATTAATCCAGGAATTTATTCAGGAAGGAGTTTTTCCTCTGTTGCGGGGCATTTGGCATCAGCCTCATGGAGTATTTTGCCTTCCTCTGGATCAACACAGTAGGGCTTTTGGTTGAACTCGATGGACTCTTGTCTTTTCCACCTTACAAATGATGTTACTATGTTCTAGCACAGAAACACACAATATACATTCGCAATGTAAGAAAACACAAAAAATAGGCCTCAGCACTGCAGACATATAGTTAGGCATACCTTATAACACTACAGCCAATGAAACTAAGTATGGCATAGCAACTGGTACAGCTGTGCCGGGCCATCACATTGTTATGATGTTACTTTACTCTTGTCAGTACAGTGGTGTCAGGACATCATACTATTGATATTCATGAGCCAGTGTTACTGCTGTACTGTGACATCACTGGGTGTATTATCCCTGTACTGTGACATCACTGGGTGTATTATCCCTGTACTGTGACATCATTGTGTGTATTATCCCTGTACTGTGACATCACTGGGTGTATTATCCCTGTACTGTGACATCACACGGTGTATTATCCCTGTACTGTGACATCACTGGGTGTATTATCCCTGTACTGTGACATCACTGTGTGTATTATCCTGTACTGTGACATCACTGTGTATATTATCCCTTTACTGTGACATCACTGTGTGTATTATCCCTGTACTGTGACATCACTGTGTGTATTATCCCTGTACTGTGACATCACTGTGTATATTATCCCTTTACTGTGACATCACTGTGTATTATCCCTGTACTGTGACATCACTGTGCGTATTGTCCCTGTACTGTGACATCACTGTGTGTATTATCCCTGTACTGTGACATCACTGTGTATATTATCCCTGTACTGTGACATCACAGTCTGTATTATCCCTGTACTGTGACATCACTGTGTGTATTATCCCTGTACTGTGACATCACTGTGTATTATACCTGTACTGTGACATCACTGTGTATATTATCCCTGTACTGTGACATCACTGTGTATTATCCCTGTACTGTGACATCACTGTGTGTATTGTACCCGTACTGTGACATCACTGTGTGTATTATCCCTGTACTGTGACATCACTGTGTGTATTATCCCTGTACTGTAATATCACTGTGTATTATCCATGTACTGTGACATCACTGTGTATTATCCCTGTCCATTGACATCACTGTGTGTATTATCCCTGTACTGTGACATCACTGTGTGTATTATCCCTGTACTGTGACATTACTGTGTGTATTATCCCTGTCCATTGACATCACTGTGTGTATTATCCCTGTCCTGTGACATCACTGTGTGTATTATCCCTGTACTGTGACATCACTGTGTGTATTATCCCTGTACTGTGACATCACTGTGTGTATTATCCCTGTCCTGTGACATCACTGTGTGTATTATCCCTGTACTGTGACATCACTGTGTGTATTATCCCTGTACTGTGAGATCACTGTGTATATTATCCCTGTACTGTGAGATCACTGTGTATATTATCCCTGTACTGTGACATCACTGTGTGTATTATCCCTGTACTGTGACATCACTGTGTGTATTATCCCTGTACTGTGACATCACTGTGTATATTATCCCTGTACTGTGACATTACTGTGTATTATCCCTGTACTGTGACATCACTGTGTGTATTGTCCCTGTCCCGTGATATCACTGTGTGCATTTTCAGTGGTGTAAGTGTATAAACTTGCAAGTTTACCTGGGAATTTTTTCCTGACTCTTCACCAAAGAAAATAGTTTTTTGTTGTTTTTGTGTGGAGATTATCAATTCAAGCAGCCAAAACCTGAAATTCTATGGAGACTATGCGGCAGATCTCCTATACAACAGCTATAACTTATTTCTTCAAATACCAAACCTGACAGATGTTTTTTTTTTTTCCCTGGCATTAAAAGTTTTTAAAACCAATCAAAAACCAGTAAAACATTTTCTCAAAAACATTTAAATGATATGGTATTCTAGGAAGGGACCTTATGCTATATGTATATATATCTGTGATATTTACTAGCCACGTCTTTTCATTGTAGGACTTGTAAAAAAATAGGACATGCCGTTTAATGTTTGTTTTTGTTTTGTCTTATGACAAATTCTTTTAGCTTTTATGTTTTTATAGCAAACCTCAGATGTAAGAATTTAATATCCTATTTTCAGAACAACAGGTATATAAAATTCTTATGTTAGGTTGATGTCATCAAAGCTAGTTGTGAACTGTCTAGGCTATGACTATGACTGTGACTCTTTACGGGAGAGAAAGTTAGATGAAAAAAAAACACTGGACAGGAACAGCATTAAAGGGGTTTTCCAGTGAAAAACAATTTTTTTCATATCAACTGGCTCCAGAAAATTAAAGGGGTTCTCCACTGCTTTAACCTTCTTGGGGCAGTTGGGTAGTACTGTGACTATATGTTATTACCCCTTTGTTTCCTGCTGGTAACGCTACTGTAGTTGGGTTATTTTTTACCTTATTTTCAAACCCGGAATCTGGTTACTTCATTCGTTTGCTGGCTTTTTTCAACCACTGTTTTTTTTCAGCCACCGCCATCTTTCCATCGCTACGTCACCCTGCAGGGTGTTGTGTTGGAGGCCGGCCTGCCTCACGCTCCGTACGTGTCCGCCTCCCGCGCTGATGAATATTCCACCGTCATAATCGCGGACCTCCTTCCTTTCAGCTTCTTTTAAGTTGATTGGGCTGCTCGCGGCGAATCGGCTCCGTTGTCGGGCGCATGCGCAGTTCGTCCTCGGTCGGGAGGGTCATCTGCCAGAGAGCGCCTAGCAAACCTTCGGGAGCTGTCCAGCACACAGGGACTCCCCTCTGGCAAGGTTAGTGTTAACAATACCCCAGCGCGTCAGTCCCGAAGCTGAAAACACAATGACACATGCGCAGATGACCCTCCCGACCGAGGACGGACTGCGCATGCGCCCAACAACGGAGCCGCTTCGCCGCGAGCAGCCCAATCAGCAATCAGCTTATAAAAAGCTGAAAGGAAGGAGGTCTGCGATTATGACAGTGGAATATTCATCAGCGCAGGAGGCGGCCACGTACGGAGCGTGGGGCAGGCCGGCCTCCAATAAAATAACCCAACTACAGTAGCGTTACCAGCAGGAAACAAAGGGGTAATAACATATAGCCACAGTACTACCTAACTGCCCCAAGAAGGTTAAAGCAGTGGATAACCCCTTTAAACAGATTTGTAAATTACTTCTATTAAAAAAATCTTAATCCTACCAGTACTTATCAGATGCTGAAGTGGAGTTGTTCTTTTCTGTCTGACAACAGTTGTCACGATGCCGGCTGGCAGGTAGTGGACCCTCTGTGCCAGAGAGGGATTGGCGTGGACCGTGCTAGTGGACCGGTTCTAAGCCACTACTGGTTTTCACCAGAGCCCGCCGCAAAGCGGGATGGTCTTGCTGCGGCGGTAGTGACCAGGTCGTATCCACTAGCAACGGCTCACCTCTCTGGCTGCTGAAGATAGGCGCGGTACAAGGGAGTAGGCAGAAGCAAGGTCGGACGTAGCAGAAGGTCGGGGCAGGCAGCAAGGATCGTAGTCAGGGGCAACGGCAGAAGGTCTGGAAACACTGGCAAGGGACACACAAGGAACGCTTTCACTGGCACTAAGGCAACAAGATCCGGCAAGGGAGTGCAAGGGAAGTGAGGTAATATAGGGAGTGCACAGGTGATAACTCTAATTGGAACCACTGCGCCAATCAGCGGCGCAGTGGCCCTTTAAATCGCAGAGACCCGGCGCGCGCGCGCCCTAGGGAGCGGGGCCGCGCGCGCCGGGACAGAACAGACGGGGAGCGAGTCAGGTAGGAGAGCCGGGGTGCGCATCGCGAGCGGGCGCTACCCGCATCGCGAATCGCATCCCGGCTAGCAGCAGGATCGCAGCGCCCCGGGTCAGAGGACGTGACCGGGGCGCTGCAGCGGAGGAGGTGAAGCGAGCGCTCCGGGGAGGAGCGGGAACCCGGAGCGCTCGGCGTAACAGTACCCCCCCCCTTGGGTCTCCCCCTCTTCTTGGAGCCTGAGAACCTGAGGAGCAGACTTTTGTCAAGGATGTTGTCCTCAGGTTCCCAGGATCTCTCTTCAGGACCACAACCCTCCCAGTCTACTAAAAAAAAATTTTTTCCTCTGACCTTTTTGGCAGCCAAAATCTCCTTGACCGAGAAGACGTCCGAGGAGCCGGAAACAGGAGTGGGAGGAACAGATTTGGGAGAAAAACGGTTGAGGATGAGTGGTTTGAGAAGAGAGACGTGAAAGGCATTAGGGATACGAAGAGAAGGAGGAAGAAGAAGTTTATAAGAGACAGGATTAATTTGACACAGAATTTTGAAAGGACCAAGATAGCGTGGTCCCAACTTGTAGCTAGGGACACGGAAGCGAACATATTTAGCGGAGAGCCATACCTTGTCTCCAGGGGAAAAAACGGGGGGAGCTCTTCTTTTCTTATCCGCGAACCTCTTCATGCGTGAAGAAGCCTGTAAGAGAGAATTTTGGGTCTCTCTCCATATAATGGAAAGGTCACGAGAAATTTCATCCACAGCGGGCAGACCAGAGGGCAAGGGGGTAGGGAGGGGGGGAAGAGGGTGACGGCCGTACACCACGAAAAATGGGGATTTGGAGGAAGATTCAGAGACCCTGAAGTTATACGAGAATTCGGCCCATGGAAGGAGATCTGCCCAGTCATCCTGGCGGGAGGAAACAAAATGTCGCAAATAATCACCCAGGATCTGGTTAATTCTTTCTACTTGTCCATTGGACTGGGGATGATATGCAGAGGAAAAATTTAATTTAATCTTGAGTTGTTTACAGAGAGCTCTCCAGAATTTAGACACGAATTGGACCCCTCTATCCGAGACAATCTGCGTAGGCAACCCGTGAAGACGAAAAATGTGTACAAAAAATTGTTTAGCCAACTGAGGCGCAGAAGGAAGACCAGGAAGAGGAATGAAATGTGCCATTTTGGAGAATCGATCAACGACCACCCAAATAACGGTGTTGCCACGGGATGGGGGTAAGTCTGTAATAAAATCCATACCAATCAGAGACCAAGGCTGTTCGGGGACAGGCAGAGGATGAAGAAAACCAGCGGGCTTCTGGCGAGGAGTCTTATCCCGGGCACAGATAGTGCAGGCTCGCACAAAGTCCCCAACATCCGTCTCCAGAGTTGGCCACCAATAGAAGCGGGAGATGAGTTGCACAGATTTCTTGATGCCCGCATGACCTGCGAGATGGGAGGAGTGACCCCATTTGAGGATTCCGAGGCGTTGGCGTGGAGAAACAAAGGTCTTTCCTGGAGGAGTCTGTCTGATGGAGGCAGGAGAAGTGGAGATCAGGCAGTCAGGTGGAATGATGTGTTGCGGAGGGAGATCAACTTCTGAGGCATCCGAGGAACGAGAGAGAGCATCGGCTCTAATGTTCTTATCGGCAGGACGAAAGTGAATCTCAAAATTAAATCGGGCAAAGAACAGAGACCACCGGGCCTGGCGAGGATTCAGCCGTTGGGCCGACTGGAGGTAGGAGAGGTTCTTGTGGTCGGTGTAGATAATAACAGGAAATCTTGATCCCTCCAGCAGATGCCTCCATTCCTCAAGTGCTAATTTAATGGCTAGAAGTTCTCGATCCCCGATGGAGTAGTTCCTCTCCGCTGGAGAGAAGGTCCTAGAGAAAAAACCACAAGTGACAGCATGCCCGGAAGGATTTTTTTGTAGAAGAACAGCTCCAGCTCCTACTGAGGAGGCATCAACCTCCAATAGGAAGGGTTTGGAAGGGTCAGGTCTGGAGAGCACGGGAGCCGAAGAAAAGGCAGACTTGAGTTGTTTAAAGGAGTCTTCTGCTTGAGGAGGCCAGGACTTGGGATCAGCATTTTTCTTGGTTAAAGCCACGATAGGAGCCACAATGGTAGAAAAATGTGGAATAAATTGCCTGTAATAATTGGCGAACCCCAAAAAGCGTTGGATAGCACGGAGTCCGGAGGGGCGTGGCCAATTTAAGACGGCAGAGAGTTTGTCTGGATCCATCTGTAGTCCCTGGCCAGAGACCAAATATCCTAGAAAAGGAAGAGATTGGCATTCAAACAGACATTTCTCAATTTTGGCATAGAGTTGGTTGTCACGAAGTCTCTGAAGAACCATACGGACATGCCGGCGGTGTTCCTCTAGATTGGCAGAAAAAATTAGGATATCGTCCAGATATACCACAACACAGGAGTATAATAGATCACGAAAAATTTCATTGACAAAGTCTTGGAAGACGGCAGGGGCATTGCACAGTCCAAAGGGCATGACCAGATACTCAAAGTGTCCATCTCTGGTGTTAAATGCCGTTTTCCACTCGTCCCCCTCTCTGATGCGGATGAGGTTATAGGCGCCTCTTAAGTCCAATTTAGTGAAGATGTGGGCACCTTGGAGGCGATCAAAGAGTTCAGAGATGAGGGGTAAGGGGTAGCGGTTCTTAACCGTGATTTTATTAAGACCGCGGTAGTCAATGCAAGGACGTAGGGAGCCATCTTTTTTGGAGACAAAGAAAAATCCGGCTCCGGCAGGAGAGGAGGATTTACGGATAAAGCCCCTTTTTAGATTCTCCTGGACGTATTCGGACATGGCAAGAGTCTCTGGGGCAGAGAGAGGATAAATTCTGCCCCGGGGTGGAGTAGTACCCGGGAGGAGGTCGATAGGGCAATCATAAGGCCTGTGAGGAGGTAGAGTCTCAGCTTGTTTTTTGCAGAAAACATCCGCGAAGTCCATATAGGCCTTGGGGAGACCGGTTACTGGAGGAACCACAGAGTTACGGCAAGGGTTACTGGGAACCGGTTTTAGACAGTTCTTGGAACAAGAGGACCCCCAACTCTTGATCTCCCCAGTGGACCAATCCAGGGTTGGGGAATGAAGTTGAAGCCAGGGAAGTCCAAGGAGAATCTCCGAGGTGCAATTGGGGAGGACCAAAAGTTCAATCCTCTCATGATGAGATCCGATGCTCATAAGAAGGGGCTCCGTGCGGAAACGTATGGTACAGTCCAATCTTTCATTATTTACACAATTGATGTAGAGGGGTCTGGCGAGACTGGTCACAGGGATGTTGAACCTGTTGACGAGAGAGGCCAAAATAAAATTTCCTGCAGAACCAGAGTCCAAGAAGGCCACTGTAGAGAAGGAGAAGGCAGAAGCAGACATCCGCACAGGCACAGTAAGACGTGGAGAAGCAGAGTAGACATCAAGGACTGTCTCACCTTTGTGCGGAGTCAGCGTACGTCTTTCCAGGCGGGGAGGACGGATAGGACAATCCCTCAGGAAGTGTTCGGTACTAGCACAGTACAGGCAGAGGTTCTCCATACGGCGTCGTGTCCTCTCTTGAGGTGTCAGGCGAGACCGGTCGACCTGCATAGCCTCCACGGCGGGAGGCACAGGAACAGATTGCAGGGGACCAGAGGAGAGAGGAGCCGAGGAGACGAAACGCCTCGTGCGAACAGAGTCCATATCTTGGCGGAGTTCCTGACGCCTTTCAGAAAAACGCATGTCAATGCGAGTGGCTAGGTGAATAAGTTCATGTAGATTAGCAGGAATTTCTCGTGCGGCCAGAACATCTTTAATGTTGCTGGATAGGCCTTTTTTGAAGGTCGCGCAGAGGGCCTCATTATTCCAGGACAATTCTGAAGCAAGTGTACGGAATTGTACGGCATACTCGCCAACGGAAGAATTACCCTGGACCAGGTTCAACAGGGCAGTCTCAGCAGAAGAGGCTCGGGCAGGTTCCTCAAAGACACTTCGGATTTCCGAGAAGAAGGAGTGTACTGAGGCAGTGACGGGGTCATTGCGGTCCCAGAGCGGTGTGGCCCATGACAGGGCTTTTCCGGACAGAAGACTGACTACGAAAGCCACCTTAGACCTTTCAGTGGGAAACAGGTCCGACATCATCTCCAGATGCAGGGAACATTGGGAAAGGAAGCCACGGCAAAACTTAGAGTCCCCATCAAACTTATCCGGCAAGGATAAGCGTATCCCCGGAGCGGCCACTCGCTGCGGAGGAGGTGCAGGAGCTGGCGGAGGAGATGACTGCTGAAGCTGTGGTAGCAACTGTTGTAGCATAACGGTCAGTTGAGACAGCTGTTGGCCTTGTTGCGCAATCTGTTGTGACTGCTGGGCGACCACCGTGGTGAGGTCAGCGACAACTGGCAGAGGAACTTCAGCGGGATCCATGGCCGGATCTACTGTCACGATGCCGGCTGGCAGGTAGTGGACCCTCTGTGCCAGAGAGGGATTGGCGTGGACCGTGCTAGTGGACCGGTTCTAAGCCACTACTGGTTTTCACCAGAGCCCGCCGCAAAGCGGGATGGTCTTGCTGCGGCGGTAGTGACCAGGTCGTATCCACTAGCAACGGCTCACCTCTCTGGCTGCTGAAGATAGGCGCGGTACAAGGGAGTAGGCAGAAGCAAGGTCGGACGTAGCAGAAGGTCGGGGCAGGCAGCAAGGATCGTAGTCAGGGGCAACGGCAGAAGGTCTGGAAACACTGGCAAGGGACACACAAGGAACGCTTTCACTGGCACTAAGGCAACAAGATCCGGCAAGGGAGTGCAAGGGAAGTGAGGTAATATAGGGAGTGCACAGGTGATAACTCTAATTGGAACCACTGCGCCAATCAGCGGCGCAGTGGCCCTTTAAATCGCAGAGACCCGGCGCGCGCGCGCCCTAGGGAGCGGGGCCGCGCGCGCCGGGACAGAACAGACGGGGAGCGAGTCAGGTAGGAGAGCCGGGGTGCGCATCGCGAGCGGGCGCTACCCGCATCGCGAATCGCATCCCGGCTAGCAGCAGGATCGCAGCGCCCCGGGTCAGAGGACGTGACCGGGGCGCTGCAGCGGAGGAGGTGAAGCGAGCGCTCCGGGGAGGAGCGGGAACCCGGAGCGCTCGGCGTAACAACAGTGCTCTCTGCTGACACCTCTATCTGTCTCAGGAACTGTCCACAGTAGGAGAAAATCCCTGTAGCATACCTCTGGACAGTTCCTGAGACCGACAGAGGTGTCAGGAGAGAGTACTGTTGTCAGACAGAATAGAACATCTCAGCTTCAGCAGCTGATAAGTACTGGAAGGATTAATAATTTTTAATAGAAGTAATTTACAAATCTGTTTAACTTTCTGTAGCCAGTTGATATGAAAAAAAAAAATTCTCACTGGAATACCCCTTTGATGCATTTGGTAATAATTTGTGTCAGACTGAGGTTTCTTGTGGGCTAGTCTTTAGACCAGTGTTTCCCAACCAGGGTGCCTCCAGTTGTTGCAAAACTACAACTCGCAGCATGCGCGGACAGCCGTTGTTTGGGAAACACTGCTGTAGGTATTTAGGTGCCATGCACACTAAGCAATCTCTGTTCAGATTTTCCAAGATGAAATTCTAAGCGGAATCCACCTGCATTAGAATCCCATTGATCTCAGTGGGATATTGCTGCTTAAAGGGGTACTCCACTGCAAACATTTCTTTTTTTTAATCAACTGGTGCTAGAAAGTTAAACAGATTTATAAATTGCTTCTATTTAAAAATCTTAATCCTTCCAGTACTTATCAGCTGCTGTACATTCCACAGGAAGTTTGTTTCCTTTTGAATTTCTTTTCTGTCTGACCACAGTGCTCTCTGCTGACACCTCTGCCCATGTCAGGAACTGTCTAGAGCAGGAGAGGATTGCTATGGGGATTCACTCCTGCTCTGAACAGTTCCTGAGATGGACAGAGGTGTCAGCAGAGAGCACTGTGGTCAGACAAAGGAAATTCAAAAAGAAAAAACTTCCTCTGTAGTAAACAGCAGCTGATAAGTACTGAAAGGATTAAGATATTTAAATAGAAGTAATTTACAAATCTTTAACTTTCTGCCACCAGTTGATTAAAAAAAAATGTTTTACAGCGGAGTACCCCTTTAAAGGGGTACTCTACCCCTAGGCATCTTATCCCCTATCCAAAGGGGCCGCTGTTCTGGGGAATGGCATGAGGGGGTGTGGTGTGACTTTACAACCACGGCCGCCAGAACCCAATGTTCTGAAGAGCGTTGCAAACTTACAGTGCAAGTCTATGGGATTGTCTCAGTCACAGTGAGCAGGGAGAGAACAATCGACCGCAAGCTTCTTTCCCAGCTCGTTCTAGAGATTGGTCGGGGACCAAACACCCCGAACGATCAAAATTTTGACATATCTCTAGGACAAGGTTTTTTTTTTGTTTTAAGTAATTTAATTTTATTAATAAAAGGTACATTGAAGTATACTACTGGTTGCACTATGCACTTCATGTTAGAATATTATAATTCTGCACTTATTAGGTATGTAGTGGATATGCTGCATTTCATAACATTTTTAGACAGACACATTTAACATAATCCCTAAATGAATAGCTTATTAAAAGGCCCCGCCCCTCCACCCTTCATGTCGGGAAAAGCTGTTTCTGGATTAACACATTGATTCGGATTTGTCTTTCCTTTGAAGTGTTCAATTGACATGTTATGTAAAATATTAATGATAGCTTTAGAAGATGAAAAACGTGTTAATCCTCTCCGTGAGCTTCCATTTACCCATATTATTCTGGGCTGAAACACCTGTTGGCCGATGCTGATTTTGAATCAACCATTTATATTTGTCTATTTCCATTTTTCCACATTTTTCAGCCATAATTTTTTTTTTAACATTATACATAGTAACTGTAACATGCAATGAGCGTGGACCCGCTATGGAGTCTAAGCACTTCCTGGGTTTTCACCCTTTATCCCGCTCTAGGATACAGAAGTTGGACTTCACTGCCAGGAGGTACCAGATCGCTCCTAAAGAGTGGTCTTGGTGTGATAGCTGCTGGCCCAGGAGGGACCAGACAGGACCTGAGCAAGACCAGGGCCGTCTCTGCTTATAGGCAAAATAAGGAAAATTGAAAGAAGACACTCAGCTCACTCACCACCTAGCACAATAGAGTCCTTGTAGGGAGACGCCAAAGTAATTAGAAGCGCTGGAGCTCGGAGGAGCGGGCCGCCTGCCCATGGAACTTCATGCAGGAAAAATAGGGGGTATCCAGCTTCACAGCAAAACTGTTAAAAGTTCAAGCTTTATTTATAAACAAGTGCGCCAACGCGTTTCGGACCTAAAATGGGTCCTTATTCATGGCAGGTAACAAACAGAACAATGCTGGTTTATATAGTGTACCTGAAATGGTATGGTGTCTAGATCCTCCCATCCACGTGGGCCGGCGTATGACGGCAGATTCGGTGGATGACAGGTGAGCGTAGCTTCAAGAGGAACGAGCTACGTGGAAAACCTGTATTGAACCAAGACTTAGGTAAAAGGATTTTTAAAAAGATCTCAGTGTTAGTACTGCGCCAGGTGTGAACATATATCTATATTGAAAATGTGTTTTAGCAAGTAAATAGACATAATGCATGTGTATGTGCACTAAGATGCAATAATGTAGTAATGTGGACTTGAAAAAATGTATTATGTTACTCAAAAAGCAGCAAAAAGTGTTGCATAACGGAGGAAAAATTATGTAAAGAATTGTAAAAAAGTATATAACAACATATATAGTTATTGATATGCATGTGACCACTTGGAATTAGTTATACATTAATATTAGAACCACGCGGAATCCAAAAAGATTGTCTCAAAGACGGCTCAAAAGAGCATAAGGTCATAAACCGCTGGTGCAAGAAAAATTCCCACAAGTAGTGTAAAATTAGATAATCACTATAATAGTACTAAATATAGATAATACTTGCAGGAATAACCGATAATAGTAGATAAACATGGTTGTGCATAAGGGGAATTTCTGTCATTTGCAGGGTAACCTATTTTACAACAATTGTTACCGTATTTATCGGGGTATACCACGCACCGACCTATAACACGCACCCTCATTTTACCAAGAATATTTGGGTAAAAAAAGTTTTTTACCCAAATATCCATGATAAAATGAGGGTGCATGTGTTTGCGTGTATACCCCGATATACCCCCAGGAAAGGCAGGGGGAGAGAGGCCGTCGCTGCCCGCTTCTCTCCCCCTGCCTTTCCTGGGGTCTAGAGCGCTGCTGTCGGCCCTTTTCACCCCCTGGTTATCGGCGCCGCTGCCCGTTCTGTCCCCCTGACTATCGGTGCCGGCGCTGATAGCCAGGGGGAGAGAAGCGGCGCCGACAGCCAGGGGGAGAGAAGGGGCAGGTGCACCCATTGCCGGCGCCGCTGCCCCGTTGCCTCCCCGCATCCCCGGTGGCATAATTACCTGAGTCGGGTCCGAGCTGCTCCAGGCCTCCGTCGTGCGTCCCCAGCGTCGTTGCTATGCACGGCGCGGCGCTCTGACGTCATGCGCCGCGCCGTTCAGCGCATAGCAATGACGCCGGGGACGCACGACGGAGGCCTGGAGCAGCGCGGACCCGACTCAGGTAATTATGCCACCGGGGATGGGGGGAGGCAACGGGGCAGCGGCGCCGGCAATGGGTGCCGCTGCCCCTTCTCTCCCCCTGGCTGTCGGCGCCGCTTCTCTCTCCCTGGCTATCGGCGCCGGCACCGATAGTCAGGGGGACAGAACGGGTAGCGGCGCCGATAACCAGGGGGTGAAAAGGGCCGACAGCAGCGCTCTAGACCCCAGGAAAGGCAGGGGGAGAGAAGCAGGCAGCGACGGCCTCTCTCCCCCTGCCTTTCCTGGGGGTGTATCGGCGTATAACACGCACACAGACTTTAGGCTAAAAATTTTAGCCTAAAAAGTGCGTGTTATACGCCGATAAATACGGTACATATCAAAATGCCCACAGTCCAAAAAATTATATAGGAATATAGACAGAAAAATTTGTATCTCTTTCTATACTAAATAAGTTTCAAGTGAAGTTAAATATAATATTTAGACATGCAGGACAAATTTAGAATGGAAATACATAAACGGTGTAATGACCTACGGTATCCCTTTGTGACAATATGGAATATGGTAAAATTGAATTAGTATATGTACATGAGATCATTACGATCGCCCTAGGGGTACGTGTATCTAGGGATAGAATCCAGAAGGCTTCTATAGATTGCACCATTCGTGTCCAATCACCACCCCTTTTCAGTTGATGTACTTTTTCGATGCCGCAAACCATTATGTCTGAATAGTCACCTTCATGGATTTCTCGAATATGTTTACTGAGTCCTGATGATGTGCGAGCACTATTAAAGAGATGTGTGGACGTGGCCAGTGGCGTTGCTAGGGTTGGTGTCACCCGGTGCGGTAGAAAATGGTGTCACCCCCATACCTTCCCCCCCTCAGTACGTTTTTAGCCTGTTGTGACAGACACCACTGTTGTAGCGCATTGTGAGAAATTCCAGTATAATAATCAGATATACCAGCTGCCACAGAATAGGAAAGTGTTAAAGAAGTTTTCACCATTTAAATATACAGCACCCAGAATGACTTAAAGGGGTACTCCACTGGAAAACATTTAGTTTTATATCAACTGGTGCCAGAAAGTTAAACAGATTTTTAAATTACTTCTATTTAAAATCTTAATCCTTACAGTACTTATATAAGCTGTTGTATTCTCCACAGGAAGTTGTGTAGTTCTTTCCAGTCTGTCCACAGTGCTCTATCTGTCCATGTTAGGAACTGTCCAGAGCAGAAGAGGTTTACAATGGGGATTTGCTCCTACTATGGACAGTTCTTGACATGGACAGAGGTGTCAGCACAGATCACTGTGGTCAGACAGAAAATAAATTAAAAAAGAAAAGAACTTCCTGTGAATCACTTATACAGCAGCTAATAAGTACTGGAAGGATTAAGATTTTTAAGTAGAAGTAATTTATAAATCTGTAGCGTATAGATGAGTAGTTCGGCACTGCTAATTTCTGAACCTGAAAGCGGGTGGACACTAAGTCGCTGTAGCGGAGTGGGGATACGGTGGTGCTCGGACTCATGTAGAATATACCATCAGTGCATGAGAAGACAAAGAAAAGTCGGCACTCACCGGGTTTCCAATTCAGCAGATTTTATTGCACGTTGCTCACAGCCGTAGTACAATTCTCGGGGAGACGACGGATGGTACAAGGGGGGTACCACAGAGAGGCGACACCGTGTTTCGCACTTAGTAATGCTTCAACGGGCCTAACTCTTTACCGGAACATGTCATCTTCTTATACAGGTGAGTTTAGTAATTGGACCTATCACCATCTAACACACCTTGTGACGTTAAAAGAAGGGGAGGAGGTTGCTTAGTTAAGCTTGTTCCTACTTAGATCTAGCTCCTTGTTCAGACTGCCAGGACTAGTATCATAAAAAACACTCTTAGAAGCAAACTGAGACTCAGACTCAGATAAAGAAAAGAAAAATAAAACAGACTGGTTAACTAGCCATGTACCAACAGGGAATTTTCAATGTAAAAATTTTAATTTTTGTAAATATAATCTCGGCTTGCAAACATTCAGAATAGGTCCAATTACCCATACGATTAGCGAACTTATTACGTGTAGAACAAAAAATGTGGTCTATGTTAAATTTTGCCCATGTGGCTTCTACTATATAGGGAAAACAATCAGACAAATGTGCGCTAGAATCAGAGAGCACTTTTACTCTCTACGTACTAAAAAGGGAGCTCCCAGATTTATTTCCCATGTAGTGGAAGCCCATGGAGGAAGTCACGAATCATTAAGGTTTGCAGGAATAGAAAAAGTAGCTGCACGACCGGGGCTAAGATCTGATAAAAACCTTCTTAGAAGAGAGACACAATGTATAATTGCTACTGACGCAACGGGAGTCTTAGGGCTTAATGATAAAGTTGATGTCTCAGTTTGCTTCTAAGAGTGTTTTTTATGATACTAGTCCTGGCAGTCTGAACAAGGAGCTAGATCTAAGTAGGAACAAGCTTAACTAAGCAATCTCCCCTCCTTCTTTTAACGTCACAAGGTGTGTTAGATGGTGATAGGTCCAATTACTAAACTCACCTGTATAAGAAGATGACATGTTCCGGTAAAGAGTTAGGCCCGTTGAAGCACTACTAAGTGCGAAACACAGGTGTCGCCTCTCTGTGGTACCCCCCTTGTACCATCCGTCGTCTCCCCGAGAATTGTACTACGGCTGTGAGCAACGTGCAATAAAATCTGCTGAATTGGAAACCCGGTGAGTGCCGACTTTTCTTTGTCTTCTCATGCACTGATGGTATATTCTACATGAGTCCGAGCACCACCGTATCCCCACTCCGCTACAGCGACTTAGTGTCCACCCGCTTTCAGGTTCAGAAATTAGCAGTGCCGAACTACTTATCTATACGCTACAGTATTTCTTTGTTACTTTTGTGTTCTGAGCACGCTGAACAATGTCTGACCCCACGCCACAAAATGTGGAAATGGACCAAGCAAGTCATGCGGATCAGCTTCTACTTGCACTCCAGCCAGGGAGAGACGACGCAGGGGGGTACTTTTTGGAATGTGAATCCACCGAAGATCTAGAGCTCATCAGTGTTAAGACGCTAGAAAACAGAATAATGTCCCTGTCGGAAAAATAAATCGCAGTGTACTGGACTGTCAACTCATTACAAGCATATGCTCAATGCGAACGAGTCCCTAGAGGACTTAGGTCCATGAAGACCCCAGCACAATATCAAGATGACAGCGTGTTTATGGATATGTGGACAAAAGCACACAATGAGCACGCTTTAAAACTGTTACATTTAATATTAACTCGCAACCGAATTGAATATGACCGTATTTCTGAAGATTTAAATAAAGCCAAGATTATATATAGAAAAAGAGTGGAGAACAAAGTAGCAAATGCGTTTTTTTCTAAAATAGAACCGAAATTGAAGACATTACAAGAAGAAACAAAAAGTAATAAAAGAGAGAAATATTTACGAGATAAGCAAGATTACGAAAATAATAAAGTCTTCAATTGGCATACTAAAAGTTATAATACTGAATTCTATGGGTACAGGAAGAAAACTAACCAAAAATTTCCTAAAACCGCTACAGCACTCTACAATGAGCAGAAGTCTGAACAAGTCTCTAACCCATCTTCAATTAATATCCCTTTAGAAAAGCCCACACGCGACGTTCAAGGAGAAAAAGTTATAAAGGAACAAAAGAAAAGAAAAGCGAACCCACAGATGACCTAGCAACAGTTACTATTAGTAACGTAATCAACTTAACTGAACATGAATTGGATAACAGTACCATCTCACTACTATCAAGAGGACTGAATTTCGGACTATCAGAAGACTTCAATCCCACAACGTTCGAAATTGACCTGGAACGGGCAATTAGGAACATTAATCTTAAGAAATATTATGCTAACAGACCATCAATTGAACCGGATTTATATCCAGGAGAATTACCCGTGAGGACTGACAATCTGGGACTCATACCCACGGAATTCTCCGATCAAGAAAAGAAATGTATCGAAATGATGGTCACAGAGTTTGGGACATTGAGTGATGTACCGAGTCCAGACAACTTAACCTATAGGTTTAACCCCTTAAGGACCGGAGGTTTTTCCGTTTTTGCATTTTCGTTTTTTGGTCCTTGCCTTTAAAAAATCATAACTCTTTCAAATTTACACCTAAAAATCCATATGATGGCTTATTTTTTGCGCCACCAATTCTACTTTGTAATGACGTCAGTCATTTTGCCCAAAAATCTATGGTGAAGCGGGAAAAAAAATCATTGTGCGACAAAATTGAAAAAAAAACGCTGTTTTGTAACTTTTGGGGCCTTCCGTTTCTACGTAGTACATTTTTCGGTAAAAATGACACCTGATATGTATTCTGTAGGTCCATACGATTAAAATGATACCCTACTTATATAGGTTTGGTTTTGTCGCACTTCTGGAAAAAATCATAACTACATGCAGGAAAATTAATACGTTTAAAATTGTCATCTTCTGACCCCTATAACTTTTTTATTTTTCCGTGTATGGGGCGGTATGAGGGCTAATTTTTTGCGCCGTGATCTGAAGTTTTTAACGGTACCATTTTTGCATTGATAGGACTTATTGATCACTTTTTATTCATTTTTAAATGATATAAAAAGTGACCAAAAATGCACTATTTTGGACTTTGGAATTTTTTTGCGCGCACTTCATTGACCGAGCGGTTTAATTAATGAGATATTTTTATAATTCGGACATTTCCGCACGCGGTGATACCACATATGTTTATTTTTATTTTTATTTACACTGTGTTTTTTTTTTATTGGAAAGGGGGGTGATTCAAACTTTTAATAGGGGAGGAGTTAAATGATCTTTATTCACTTTTTTTTTTCACTTTTTTTTTGCAGTGTTATAGGTCCCATAGGGACCTATAACACTGCACACACTGATCTTCTATGTTGATCACTGGTTTCTCATAAGAAACCAGTGATCAACGATTCTGCCGCATGACTGCTCATGCCTGGATCTCAGGCACTGAGCAGTCATTCGGCGATCGGACAGCGAGGAGGCAGGTAGGGGCCCTCCCGCTGTCCTGTCAGCTGTTCGGGATGCCGCGATTAGCCGCGGCTATCCCGAACAGCCCGACTGAGCTAGCCGGGAACTTTCACTTTCACTTTTAGCCGCGCGGCTCAGCTTTGAGCGCGCGGCTAAAGGGTTAATAGCGCGCGGCGCGCGATCGGCGCTGCGCGCTATTAGAGGCGGGTCCCGGCTTCACTATGACGCCGGGCCCGCCATGATATGACGCGGGGTTACTGTGTAACCCCGCGTTATATCAGAAGAGCAGGACCAAGGACGTACCGGTACGTCCTTGGTCCTTAAGGGGTTAATAAAGGGAGGAGGTCGACATTCTTACCCCCAGTGGCACCGGGTGGGTGTGTCGACCTATTCCAAAAAGCAGTTCAAAAAGATGTGAAATCTGTCTTATATCCTCTAATAGTTAATAATTTACCTGTTAAAGAACAAGAAGCTTTAACCGAATTAAAGAAACGAAGTGATATCGTTATAGTTAGAGCGGATAAAGGAGGGAGTGTAGTGGTGGTCTCTAAGACACAATATAATGAAGAAGCCGAAAGGCAACTGTCAGACCATACCACATACACTCCCCTCTTAAGTGATCCGACTAACAAAATATTAGAGAGTTTAAAAGGTCTTTTTGAGTAAATCTGTGTTTGAAGGCATTATCTCGAAGAAAACCGCTGATAAGTTAACTCCCGATTGCCCATGCCCCGCAAAATGGTATCATTTACCTAAAGTGCACAAGTCACTGAGCTGACCCCCAGGGCGACCCATTGTCGCGGGGATCGGCTCAGTGACTGAGCATTTGTCACAGTATATAGATTTTTTGCTCCGTCCTATTTTGCCCACAATTCCAGCGTACATTAAGGACACTAGTCACCTATTATCTATAGTTAATGACTTACCATGGGAAGAAGGTTGGAGTTTATGTTCCATTGATGTCACTAGCCTATACACCCGTATCCCCCACGATACGGGTGTGCAGGCGGTGACCGAAATTTTGAAAAGAACTGAGAACTCCAAACAATACATTAAATTCGTACAAGACGCCCTCAAATTCGTCCTACAGAACAGTACTTGTATATGAAGGCAGGTGGTATAGACAGGACACCGGGACCCCGATGGGGACACCGGTGTCCTGTACATACGCTAATCTGTATCTAGCTAATTTTGAGAATAACATAGTATATACTACTGCTAATCCATTCATAAAATATATTAGAACTTATGTCCGATTTGTGGACGATATTTTGTTAATATGGTCAGGAACCAGAAACCAATTTTATCAGTTCGTAGATTACCTTAATGACGTTAAAGGTTATAATATGGAGTTTACACAGCAATATGGTGGAGATACACTAGAATTCCTAGATATTAAATTGTTAGTGAAAGAAGGGAAACTAATAAGTGAAGGATACAGGAAAGAAGTGGCTAAGAACACGATACTTTACTATCAAAGTTCCCATACACAAGCAGTTAAAAATGGTATTCCATACGGACAGTTTTTACGTTTAAAAAGAAATAACACTCAAGATTCAACATATCAAAAACAGGCAACCGAGCTAGAAAGAAGATTAATAGAACGTAACTATCCAGCAGATCTAATTAAGAAAGGGAGACAAAAAGCAGATGAGAAAAATAGAGAAGAATTATGCAGGAAAAAAACATAAAAACGCGCCCTTGAATAGGTTCACGTTCACATTTCAGAATTCACCGGTAAATAAAATGATAGAGAGAGAAATTAGGAGGAATTGGTATATACTAGAGACAGATGAAGACCTCAAAGAAATGGCAGAAAAGAAACCATTAATCTCCTATAGAAAAACGAAAACAATAGGAGAAGTATTGAAACGTGCACATAATATACAAAAAGATAAAGAAAAGAAAAATAAAACAGACTGGTTAACTAGCCATGTACCAACAGGGAATTTTCAATGTAAAAATTGTAATTTTTGTAAATATAATCTCGGCTTGCAAACATTCAGAATAGGTCCAATTACCCATACGGTTAGCGAACTTATTACGTGTAGAACAAAAAATGTGGTCTATGTTATATTTTGCCCATGTGGCTTCTACTATATAGGGAAAACAATCAGACAAATGTGCGCTAGAATCAGAGAGCACTTTTACTCTCTACGCACTAAAAAGGGAGCTCCCAGATTTATTTTCCATGTAGTGGAAGCCCATGGAGGAAGTCACGAATCATTAAGGTTTGCAGGAATAGAAAAAGTAGCTGCACGACCGGGGCTAAGATCTGATAAAAACCTTCTTAGAAGAGAGACACAATGGATAATTGCTACTGACGCAACGGGAGTCTTAGGGCTTAATGATAAAGTTGATGTCTCAGTTTGCTTCTAAGAGTGTTTTTTATGATACTAGTCCTGGCAGTCTGAACAAGGAGCTAGATCTAAGTAGGAACAAGCTTAACTAAGCAACCTCCTCCCCTTCTTTTAACGTCACAAGGTGTGTTAGATGGTGATAAGTCCAATTACTAAACTCACCTGTATAAGAAGATGACATGTTCCGGTAAAGAGTTAGGCCCGTTGAAGCACTACTAAGTGCGAAACACAGGTGTCGCCTCTCTGTGGTACCCCCCTTGTACCATCCGTCGTCTCCCCGAGAATTGTACTACGGCTGTGAGCAACGTGCAATAAAATCTGCTGAATTGGAAACCCGGTGAGTGCCGACTTTTCTTTGTCTTCTCATGCACTAATTTATAAATCTGTTTAACTTTGTAGCACCAGTTGATTATAGGGGTGTGAATCGTCAATAATTTGGCGATTCGATTCGAATCGCGATACCAGGGTGGCGATTCGATATATCGCGATATATCGCGATACGGTCATGTTGGCGATATATCACGATATTCCCTATTAAAAGCTTGGGAAAACTTATTCTAGCTGAGAAAGAACAAGATCCCGCGAGAGTTGTCCTGTGAGTGCGTACGTTCTCCTTCCTGTTTGTTCTGAGTTTGTAGTCTCGCGGTAGCAGCCTGCGCGTGGGACAGAGCCGATAACAGGTACACTGCCAACTAGTGGTCAGGAGTGTGTGTTAGAAAAAAAATAAGAGACAAATAGGACTGTGACTCAGTGAGTGAAATACAGTAAATGTTAATTATAATAATTTATAAAAAAAAAAAAATCGATTCTCAGAATTTTAAAATCGATTCAGTATCGCGGAACAAAAAGATCGCGATAATCGCGCAAATCGATTTTTTCTTACATCCCTAGTTGATTACATTTTTTTTTCCAGTAGAGTACCCCTTTATGCAGTGGTGAGGTTATGCTGGGAGTTGTAGTTTCACTCATCATAACTGTAGAGCTGACAAGTGACTACAGCTCTGATAGGACATAGAGAGGAGAATGTACAATGATATCAGTGACTACAGGTGACGTCTTCTCTATAGTGAGGAGAATACACAATGATATCAGTGACTACAGGTGACGTCTTCTCTATAGTGAGGAGAATACAGAATGATATCAGTGACTACAGGTGACGTCTTCTCTATAGTCTTCCCTTATCTAATTCAGATGGTACATACCACCTGGTCCAGCTAAAACTTTTCTCTGTAGAATGTGAGACGTCTCCTCACTAGGTCAGCGCATTCTCATCCTCTATATAAAAACAAGTATTATTATAAACCTGCCAGACACTGTATCCTCTAAATGTAATACTACTATACACTATACTCTTTGATTATAAACCTTCCATACACCATACCCACTGAATATAATACTACCACACACTGTACCTTCTGAATACCAACACATACTGTACACTCTGAATATAAATCTGCCACATACTGTACCCTCTGAATATACCGCCACACACTGTACCCTCTGAATATAAATCTGCCACATACTGTACCCTCTGAATATAAATCTGCCACATACTGTACCCTCTGAATATACCGCCACACACTGTGCCCTCTGAATATAAATCTGCCACATACTGTACCCTCTGAATATAAATCTGGTGGTGTTGCTAGTTGATGATGGGGGTGCTAGTACTGGGGAGGTGTTGCTGGAGGATGATGAGGGTGCTACTGGCCATCCCCCCTGGCAGTATCACCCCCATCGTCCATCGGCAGGATCATCCTCCTGACAGGAGCACCCCCATCATCCACCATCAGGATCTGCTGATGGAGGTGCTGCTGGGGGGGGGGGTTGCTGGTGGATGATGAGGGTTCTACTGCCAGGGGGTGGGGAGCATTAGGTAGGCAGCAGTTCCCCCACTTAAGGTAGGTAGCAGTTCCCCCACATTAGGTAGGTAGCAGTTCTCCACATTAGGTAGGTAGCAGTTCCCCCACGTTAGGTAGGTAGCAGTTTCCCCACATTAGGTAGCATAGATTCCCCACATTTGGTAGTAGTTTCCCCCCATTAGGCCGCAGGTTCCCTTGCATGTTCCCCACAATAGGTCAAAGTCTTCCCACATTAGATCGCTGGTTCAAACAAACCCCCCCTCCCCCCACACAAAAAAAAAACACACACACACACACACACAACACAGAGACACACACCACAGAGACACACACCACAGAGACACACACACACACACACACACACACAGATAGATAGAGAGAGAGAGACACACACACACAGTCAGAGAGACACACACTCACAGAGAGACACACACAGAGTCACACACGCACAGAGTCACACAAAGACAGGGAGTCACACACAGACAGAGAGCCACACACAGACAGAGATTGCGACAGACACACAAAGTCACACACACAGAGAGACACACACTCACAGACACACACACACACACAGTCACACACACACACACACAGACAGAGACACACAAACAGAGAGAGACAGACACTCACTCATCCAGCGCAGCGCTCCTTCTCTCCGGGCGCTCTGCGAGTGACGTCACCCCCTCCTGCGCCGGCCCTGCGGAGGGACGTCGGACCGGCGCAACAGAAGACGTGGGGGCGCAGGCCAGTTCACTGAGCAGGTGACGGGGGGGGGGGGGGTGCTAGTACGGAGACGCAACAAGTGAGGACCAGGGGGGGATGCTCTTACAGAGGCAGCGCAAGTGGGGGCCGTGGGGGGCTGCTAGTATGGAGACAGGCAGCCCAACTGAGGACCGGCGGTGTACCTGGTGTCACCCCATCAGGATGGTGTCACCCAGTGCGGGCCGCACCCCCCGCACCCAGGTCGCAACGCCACTGGACGTGGCTGCTCTCAAGTGCTCTGCTATTCGAGTTTTGAATTTCCTAATGGTGCAGCCTACGTATTGTTGTGAACATTTCTGGCATGTTGCTAGATAAATTAAATTATGTGAATTACAGTTCATGAAAGTTTTAATTTGATTGTCCTCTTCTGGCAACGAATCTGATACCTGTGTGTAATATTTTTGCCGACACAGAGTCCTGGTATAATACAGGTAAGAGCTGTTGAATTACGCAGCATATGTCCTTAAACTGTGGTGAATAAGGGGTGGAGAAAGTAATTTTTGGAGTTTTTGGTTGACTTTGGATGTTTTTGTTACACGTTCCTTTCCTCCTGTCCCTTTTCTTGTCCAAAATGCCTTTGGCTCAGATTAGAGAGGTTTCTTTGTAGCCACGGTTTTTGAGTCTATGGTCTATGTCTGCCACTGTAGTTTGATATGCTTCCAGTGTTGATGATGCCCTGTTTGCTCCGGTATACTCTCCAATAGGTAGATTCTGCATTGTGTGTGGTAGCATGTAAAATTGTATTGCCAGAAGAGGGTTTTCGGTACATTGATGTATGAATTTTGTTGGTTATTGTGTCCCCTTTCAATGTTATATGCAAAAAAATTGAGATTTTGAATACTGTAGGTAAATTGTAAATTGAAGGCATTCAAGATATTGAAGAAATGTGGAAGCTTCTTCGTTTGACCCTGTCCACACCAGGAGGAAGTCGTCTATATAACGGCCTTACCACTCAATCTTGGATCGATGGGGGTTGACGGCCGCATACAGGTGGACCTCCTCCCAGTGTGACATGTACAGATTGGCCAGAGAAGGGGAGAATTTAGTGCCCATAGGGCAGCCTAGGCACTGTAGAAAAAATTGTCCATTGAATTGGAAAAAATTATGAGTAAGTACAAAACGTAAAAATTGTAATAAGTAATGTTGTAAAGTAAACGTGTAATTACTGTATTTATTCAAATGGTACTGTACAGATTCCAGAGCATTTTGGTGCGGTATAGAGGTACAGAGCGCTGAGACATCGCACGATAACCAGGAGTAATTGTCTTTCTAGGCAATGGATTAGACAGCATGTAACAGGGAATTCTTGTCCTTGATATATCACATGGTGTGGGTGACTAATGGTTGGAGTGAGTCTATCCCCGCGACAATGGGGTGAAGCGGTGGTGGGAATTGATCTTTGTGGATTTTAGGGAACCCATGAAAAATTGGACACTTGGGAAATTGGGGTAGTAAATAATCATATTGTTGTTGATTTATGACTCCCAATTGTAATCCCTCATCCAAAAGTAATTTCAATTTTTGAGTAACTTGTTTCATGGGGCTTGACGTGAGTGCTTGATAGGTGGCTCTATCATTCAACTGTAGTAAGATGGATTTTTCATATAATTTTTTATCAGGTACCACCACTGCCCCACCTTTA
This sequence comes from Hyla sarda, assembly GCF_029499605.1. Lineage (NCBI taxonomy): Eukaryota > Metazoa > Chordata > Amphibia > Anura > Hylidae > Hyla > Hyla sarda. Next base: position 399,840,021 of record NC_079191.1, read on the forward strand.
TCTGCCTGTCTGATTTCAATGGCATCGTTTTTCATGAGATCTTGTAGTGCCTGTCGTTGAGTTTTGTTGAGGTTGTGTTTAGATGAAAAAGGAGAGTTAATTACATTTTTAAGATCAGATACAGGTCAGAATACAAAGGATGACAGAATCAGAATGGCACACCTTCACTAGGAACACTAGGAACCAAAAACACTCTGGCAACAAGGAGTGGGTGGAGCTGTTATATAGATGTAGGTAAGGTAAGATAGTTAGGGGAAGGATTATGTAAATGCACACTGTCCCATTAAATTCACCAGAACTGGTGCACGTGCACTAGAGGCCAGAGGAGGAACTGCAGCAGAGGAAGCTGGGAGGAGTGACATGGGCATGAAACGGGAGCCAGCAGCAGGGGTGAGTGCTGAGATGCTGGCAGGAGCTACCCATCCCTGTTACAGTTACACAGGTTGATGGTTATTGAAGGGGTACTCCGGAGGGGGCAAAAAAAAGTTTTCTAATCAACTGGTGCCAGAAAGTTACACAGATTTGTAAATTATATTTATTTAAAAATCTTAATCCTTCCGGTACTTATCAGCTGCAGTATGCTCCAGAGGAAGTTGTGTAGTTCTTTCCGGTCTGACCACAGTGCTCTCTGCTGACACCTCTGTCTGGAAAGGTTTGCTATGCTCCTACCCTTTAAAGTTCCTGACATGGACACAGATGTCAGCAGAGAGCAGTGTGGTCAGACTGAAACAAATCACACAACTTCCTGTGGAGCTGGATAAGTACTGGAAGGCTTAAATGATTTTTAAATTGAAATCATTTACTAATCTGTATACATTTCTAGCACCAGTTGTTATGAAAAATTTCTCCAGAGCACCCCTTTAATACACAATGCTGCACAATAAGATTGGTGGCTACTGGTTATACTTGGTGGTTAACAATACCTACACATTGCAGAATGTAACTGCGATGTCCTCTTCTGAGCGATCCTTTACCGGGTTGAGGTAGATACTTCACAGATCTGCCAAGAGTCAAGTGGCACCCCAACTGGCCATTGGCTTTCTCCCATACAGTACTGCTGTGGGCCTATGGGCCTACCTCCACTTAAACATATCTCCTGGGGTTGCACCCAGCCATATTTATAGAGCTGCAACAAAAATAGAGAAACATAGCCGCACAGCCACCATTTGTATTTTGATTTATTTGCTTCTCAGCATAATTTCAAAAACTAACAGGTTGTTAGTATATATTTTGATCAAAAAGTACAAGCCCACAAGGCCACCTAGTCAAAGTGAGTCCCTAACCTGACCCTGGCGTAGCACCGGGCGGCAACCACTGCCTCCGAGACACCAAGCCCACCAGGGGATCGACCCAGTGGCCAGGCAGCCCCACTGCTGCCCAACCAAGCCCCTGGCTCTGGGCCACACCACCCCACAGAAACAATGACCGCCACAGAGAGCCACACCAGTAGTGTTGGGCGCGAATATTCGCATTTCGAATTTTTGATCGCGGATATCGCAAATTCGTGAATATTGCGAATATATTCACTATATATTCGAAATTGTGAATATTTGCTTTCTTCCACATTTGCGCATATTCGCATATTCGTTCTTTTCACTTGTTGGCCAATTAGAATGATGTAAATACACTTGTCAGAGGTTATCAACAACATCCCTAGCAACCAATAGTATAGTTGCCCACCCCCTCACTGTTTTCGTCCTCAAATACACGCATATGCAAATATTCACATATGCGAATATTCACATATGCGAATATAACAAATACGCAAAATTTGCGAATATAGGACAAATATTCGTCTATATATTCGCGAAATATCATGAATTTGAATATGGGCAATGCCGCTCATCACTACACACCAGTGTGAACACTTACCATGTGCTCCCTACCAGAGGGCTGGGAGAATGTTACGAGGAAACCCTTATGCAGACTCTTGCTAATTAAAAATGCCTGGGCCTAATGGGTGGAGTGGAGTGCTGGCCATGGAAGGAAGGAGAGACTACAAATGTACAACACAAATAGAGAAACACAGCTGCACAGCCACCATTTGTATTTTCATCTACTTGCTTCTCAGCATAATTTCAAAAACTAGCAGATTGTTAGTATACATTTTGATCAAAAAGTACATGCCCACTCGCCACGTCAAGCCTTGCATTTATATGGCTCCTTGTGACACTAGGACACCCTTCCTGCCCTATGGGGAACCCCTTGATGGGCAAGATCCGACCTACTCTTATCTTCGGCCAAGGACAGGTTCCCTTGGCTTCTCATGTGGTCTCACATCAAACTCCTGGTGCCCTCTTGTACCAGCATTGTTGCAGAGTGCTATAGTGCCACACTGCAAGCATTCACATCATAGTTAGGCTCTTCCAAGGCCCATGTAAAAGTGGGCACTTCCTCCTTCAATTTGGTAGCCAGGAAAATCTTGGTGCCCCAGATCAGGCTGAAAAAGCTACCGTGTAAGAGACGAATATCCATCTAGGGAGCATGAGTAAGGCCTTGTCCTCTGTTCTTAGATCAAAGGGGTAGCAGGCATTCTGAATCATTTTGGATACATTAAATTGTCTTTAAGGACAGTACTGTCATAGACAGTCATTCTGCAGGGAATTGTCTGGCCATGATTCTCCATATAAGGGGGCTGCCTACTTTAGGGTTCGGAGTCACTCTACATACCTAACATAACAGAATCACATTAAAAGATATTACAATAAGAATACCTAGTGCTAGATGCATATAGGTGTCTTTTGTTTGACTTGTTATATTTCAAGATTTTTTTAAAGGTCAAACTTTGACGTAAAGTGTAACGACCTATAGGTGGCACTAGGGAGGCAGTGTTCTTTCTTCAGAAGGAGAGTTAGTTTGCATAGTTTTTCCTCCCAGGGAGAATTGCCCTACAGGCTCCCAAACATCTGGAGCTCTGCATGAGGAATCAGTACATTTTGTGATTTGGTATATCGAGCACACTGTTGCCAATGGAAGTGTGTTCTCTGCTCCCCCTTGTGAGAGACATGATGTATCTTGGCAGCTTGTTCTGCTGAATTTAAAGAAGTGTCCAATCATACAGAATCATCACATTGCTTACAAATGGACAAGGTGCTGAGACATAGATACGGGGCAGAGCTGTCTTGTTCTATGCAAATACCCTTAGATGTAATATGTGTTCCGGAGAAAGGATCTCACTACAGGCATTAAATATAATCCCACATCTAAGGGCTTGTTCACATTGTGTCGGGCTCCGTTATATGAAGCTCCATCTACAAGTCCGCCAGATTGACAGGAGTTTAGCAGAGAAAAAAAATTGTACATGCACAATTTTTTTTCTCCACTAAACTCCGGTAAATTACCGGATTTCTGATGGACCCCATTGAAGTCAGTGGGATCCGTTGAGAGACCCTTGAGCTCTGACCTGTTTTTGGGGCCATTCGCCACAAACAAAGAGCCAAACGGGCCCTTAACAGCCCTTAATGTCTTCAAAAACATCAAATTATTAAAAAATGCTATGATATGGGCTTTTGGAAGTCTAAACATACTATGAGACATGTGACCTCCTCCAGATGTCATGTGACCCCAGCATTGAGTTACCAACAGGGTTATATTATAGCATATTAAGGTTGGAAAATTCAAGTTAAATGTTGAAGGAATTACGCCAAGATTAAAATGTATAACCTATCTACATATCTGATCAACAGTGATCTGACTGCTGGGACTCCAAATACAAAAACAGGGACACTTTGTCCCCCAAGTGCGTGGATCTGCACACTTATCCACCGCTAAATTCACTGCTATGGAACATCCTTTAACGCGTGAGGCCAGTGATTGTTTGCAGTGTCCCAGTATACTGTGTACTGTTGATAGTGGTCCAGATGACTTTGGTGTTGTAGGTGAGAGTGTTGGTGTTTGTTGCAGTGTAGCAGTGACTAAATAAACTTGACTGGAATAAAGACTTTCTTGTTTCAGAATTCTGGACTCAAGTCTATCCCAGGACGTGACTTTGGTTATTTTTGTGTGGTGTCAACAGGTTGTAAGGTGTAATTGTCAGTTTGTGACGCCAGGGCACTGTTAACCTACACCGTCCGAGCTTCTCCTGGGCCAAGCCCGGGGTAATGAATACACCGATACAAGGTTACGGATAACTATCTTTACTTTGCTGGAGGTAGCAGATCTCAAATAATACAGTCTCTGGTGCAGAGGGTTGGACAGAGTGGAACCTGGGGAGCCTGTTGCCTTGCTGGTAGATGTAGTTGCTGTAGAATGTAACTTTAAGATTAGTAGCAGCCCACGCTGACTCGAAAGACTTAACTTGACTGACTGACCGAAAGTAGAGATTTTCCCCAAGAGCTTTGCTTACTGCCAGACTTTGATATTCACCTGTGCGTTGGGGTTTATCCTGAGATTGGTGTGACTGTGGAATATTGTAGTTTTCTTCTCCCTAGGCTTCTCCTTGGTACCTCAGCTTACTAGCTGGAACACACTCGCGCTCACTTCAACCCTGACGCCTTCTCCTCACTACTGCTCACACTGAGATCTGACTGAACAGCTCCTCCCCCTACACTACATAAGGGCTAGGTTTGGGGGTCTCCCATTGGGGCATCAGGGTAACCTGGTCACTCTGCCACAATCCCATGCATAAATTAATACATGACATGACACAGCCATAGATTACATTGTAACAGGTCAGACAATGGAGTATAGAGACAGCAGTGATGCCCAAGGCAATCTTTAGCTGACAGGACAGCCTTTGGTGCTGGGAGACCACATTTGCGCTCTTTTTATTAGTATTTCTACCTTTACTATGTGTGAACCCGGCCTTAGGCTTCACTCATACAGAGGTCGTTAAAGGAGTACTCCGGTGGGAAAAACGTTTTCAAATAACCTAGTGCCAGAATGTTATACAGATTTGTAAAGTACTTCTATTTAAAAATCTTAATCCTTCCAGTACTTATCAGCTGCTGTATGCTCATTTCATTCTGACCACAGTGCTCTCTGCTTCCACCTCTGTTTTATCAAGAACTGTCCGGAGCAGGAGAGGTTTGCTATGGGGATTTGCTCCTGCTCTGGACAGTTCCTGACACGGACAGAGGTGGCAGCAGAGAGCACTGAGCATGGGTCACACTCGCTCTTAGGCTATGTTCATAATATCCGCACAGGAAATTTCTGTGCTGACCTTCTGCACACTGTGGGCACTGGCATGGCCTTCCCGGCATTAGGACCGCTCGAAAAATGCGCCGACGGCAATGCTTTCCGCGTGGAGTCCAGAAAATGAATTACTGCAGTAGATGTTTGCGGTGCGGAAATTCTTCTATGTGCAGAGAGCGGCAGAATCCCATTGAAATCAGTGGACTCTGCTGCTGCAGAATTTCTGGTGCAGAAATTCTGCTGTGTGAACATAGCCTTAGAAGTCAACTAACACAACAGAACTCTTGATAAAACATTGTATTCACTTAGTAGAATGTGTCACAAGTTTAACATTAATTGAACATATGTAAAACCAGAAATTAACTCCTATCATCTTTTTGCCGCCTTCTTCGTAAAACTGTCCCAGCCTGTTAAATATATTCACAATTAATTTTTTTTATGTTGGGCATACAAGTGGGATTTTCATCAGTCACAGTTAAATTGACTCTCCCTTTGGAGCTTCCTTGCTCTGCATAGATTACATACTATCTGGTTTAAACAGTAAGAATCATAAATAATAAATCAAATAAAATGTCTTATCTGTTGGGACGGCGCTTCCTTGTCACTTGCAGATGGCATCTATAAAATAGAATGTATTAAAATTTAAACATGAAAAAAATTTAAACATTTCATATTTCCGAAGCCTTTCTGTACTTTACTTTCCCGGTGTTTTATCTAAGAGTAATTGCCTGATCAATCATGTCAATTTTATTTCCTGAATCTGCTCTTTGTATTTAAGTTCGTGAAAACGTACATGGGTACTCCGCCTCTAGACATCTTATCCCCTGTCCATAGGGGATAAGATGTCTAAATGCAGGGGTCCCGCCGCTGGGGACCTCCTGCTGCACCCGGCGTTCGTTTAGAGCAGTGGTCTTCAACCTGCGGACCACCAGATGTTGCAAAACTACAACTCCCAGCATGCCCGGACAGCCGTTGGCTGTCCGGGCATGCTGGGAGTTGTAGTTTTGCAACATCTGAAGGTCCGCAGGTTGAAGACCACTGGTTTAGAGCATCGGGTGCAGTGCTGGAGACTCGTGACGTCAAGGCCGCGCCACGCTCGTGATGCCACAGTCACGCCCCCTTAAAGCAAGTCTATGGGAAGGGGCGTGACGGCCAGCAGGCCCCCTCCCATAGACTTGCATTGAGGGGTGTCAAGCAGGCCATGGCCATGACATCACAGGCCTCCGCGCCACATTGTCAGTTATACTGCACAAAGTTCGCTCCGTGCACCGAATGTCCGTGGTGCCGCAGCCGAGATCCCCAGCGGCGGGACCCCTGCGATCAGACATCTTATCCCTTATCCTTTGGACAGGGGATAAGATGTCTAGGGGCGGAGTACTCTTTTAATGGAGTACACCACCCCTAGACATCTTATCCCTTATCTCCATGCAGCACCCGGCATTCTAAACACGGCAGGAGACGTGACGTCACACCACACCCCCTTGTGATCTCACGCCATGTCCCCTCCATTCATGACTATGGGGGGGGGGACGCTCCCTCCTGAAACATGAATGGAGGGGGCGTGGCGTGGTGTGACGTCACGTCTCCTGACGTGGTATAACCCAGGGTTATAAACATACTGTTTAGAATGCCAGGTGCCGCATGGAGATCGCGGGTGTCCCAGTGGCACGATCAGATATCTTATCCTCTATCCTTTGGCTCTTAAAGGAGTACTCCGGTGCACTTTTTTCCTTTTATCCCGTCCGGGCTGCAAAATAAAAGAAAACACACTTTCTCTTACCTGCATACGCTCCCCCGGTGCTCCAGTACAGGTGTTCGGTCCCCGGGCTGTATTCTTCTTACTTCCTGTTAGCCCGGCACGTCACACGGAGCTTCAGCCTATCATCGGCCGCAGCGATGTCCCGCCTCGGCCGGTGATAGGCTGAAGCTCCGTGTGACGTGCCGGGCTAACAGGAAGTAAGAAGAATACAGCCCGGGGACCGAACAACTGTACCGGAGTGTAGCGGAGCTCCGGGGGCTCGTTGGCAGGTAAGAGAAAGTGTGTTTTCTTTTATTTTGCAGCCCGGATGGGATAAAAGGAAAAAAGTGCGCCGGAGTACTCCTTTAAAGAGCTTTATACATAGGGACTGGACATGGTGATTGTGCATTTAGATTCCATTAAGAATCGATAACTTATGTGTTTTCAGCCTACTGAAATTAAATGCATATGAAAATAGATGTACGCAAACCAAATGCAGGACCTATTCACATTATGTATGCATCATTCTTATTATGAATGTCCATTACTAAACACTAGGGGGGGGGGTCATTTATTAGGATGTGCGACTTTTGGGATGTTTCACCAGTGCGGCGCACAAGTGTGTACCAGGCGCTGCTGGTCGGCATTTTTTGAAGATAAATCCCGTTTGATAAATCCCGGCTAATGTTTACACACTAATGTGGAGCGCACTTGTCAGTCAGCGCAGCATGGCTGCCGGCACCTGGTCCCAGCTGGAGGGGCTGTTGTGCAAAACTTCAACTTTGGCAAAAGTCACAAGTCATAAATAAAGGAGTAAACTGTGTACCTCAAAAAATCCACCAAAACTGCGCCCACAAAATGCCCATTTGATTAGTTGGTTCAGCCATATATGCTGGCAAATGTTGCATCATAAATACAGATGCGACAGACATTCCAAAAATTTAGATCGCACCAGGTCTTAATCCTAAAACTCACTGTGATTGTGAGAAATACTTGGCTGAAGTGTATGGTAGCTCTCTTCACTCCTTGGTTGGCAGCCCAATCTGACTCTTTCACTTCATAGACTAATGTAGTTAAAGGAGTACTCTGCCTCTAGACATCTTATTCCCTATCCAAAGGATAGGGGATAAGATGTCTGATTGCGGGAGTCCCGCTGCTGGGAACCCCCGCAATCTCTCCTGCAGCCCCCCCCCCCCCCCCGTCTTCTGCTGCACCGAGTGAACTTCGCTCCGTGCCTGATGACGGGAGATACAGGGGCCGGAGTATTGTAATGTCATGGCCCTGCCCCCATGAGGTCATGCCCCTCCCTCTCAATATAAGTCTATGGGAGGGGGCGTGGCGATGACAGACTGGCATTGACATCACAATACTCCAACCATGGTATCGCCCGTCATCAGGCACGGAGTGAAGTTCACTCCATGCAGCAGAAGACAGGGGGGTTGCATGTGAGATTGTGGGGGTTCCCAGCGGCTGGACCCCACAATCCGACATCTCATCCTTATCCTTTGGATAGGGGATAAGATGTCTAGGGGCGGAGTACCCCTTTAAGGAGTTGGATTTGATTGACAGTTAGGGAGAGAAGCACATAGGGGGAGATTTATGGAAACCTGTGCAAAGGAAGAGTGGAGCAGTTGCCTATAGCAACCAGATTGCTTCTTTCACTTCTCAGAGGCCTCTTTAAAAATGAAAGAAGCGATGTGATTGGTTGCTATAGGCAATTGCACCATTCTTCCCCTACACAGATTTTGATAAATCTCCCCCATAGTTCTGTGCACTTCCACTGGGTATTACTAACAATAGAGACCTTGTGACTGGGACCAGTTGCAACCTAATATTTTGACAATGTTTTGGCAGTGCAATACTTACTTTATCTAGTACATGATAAGGCTAGTATTGTACTGCCAAAATGTTGTAACCCTGCGGTGATTAATAAAAGTTTTATGTAGCTTTTTTTTTTTGCAAAGAGTGCTGTGGTTTCTCTACTACTATTTTGGATATGCTGGGGCCAGAAAGGTTGGGTCTTAAAGGGGTATTCCAGGCAAAAACTTTTTATGCCCTATCCAAAGGATAGGGGATAAGATGTCTGATCGCGGGGGGCCTGCTGGGGCCAGAAAGGTTGGGTCTTAAAGGGGTATTCCAGGCAAAAACCTTTTATGCCCTATCCAAAGGATAGGGGATAAGATGTCTGATCGCGGGGGGCCTGCTGCTGAGACCCCCCGCGATCTCCCTGCAGCACCCACATTCTATGTGGGTGCTGAATCTCCAGTTTCGGAAGACTCTGGTGTTTCCAGGACTGGGGACGTGACGTCACTCCACACCCCCTCCATTCATGTCTATGGGAGGGGGCGTGACGGCCGTCACGCCCCCTCCCATAGACACGAATGGAGGGGGCGTGGCGTGACGTCACGTCCCCAGTCCTGGAAACCCGGAGGTTTCCGAAACTGGAGATTCAGCACCCGCATAGAATGCGGGTGCTGCAGGGTGATCACGGGGGGGGGGGGGGGGGGGGTCTCAGCAGCGGGCCTTCGTGATCAGACATCTTATCCCCTATCCTTTGGATAGGGGATAAAATGTTTTTGCCCGGAATACCCCTTTAATACTGCAAGCACTAATGGATACATGGGATGCATAGCTGCATAGAGGTGGCACTGCTTAAAATTCTTTTTTTCTATTCATTAATTTGGGTAGTGGCATATGTAAAGTATTGCCTGTAAAATTTTTAAAAAATCTCTCATTTCCATAGATATTTTTTTGTGTATTTTGCCCAGTTGAGCTGCAAGGTGTTTTTAAAGAGGGTGCTAAATGTTGGCACATAATGTACCTACAGACCCATAAGGACTCTGTATGCCGCTGTTGTGTGCCGAGCCCTAAATATCACTGTTGTGTGGTAGAAGCAGACTTCTTTTCCTGAACATGAGGGTTGTTGTCATAATTAATAGATGTAATTAGGTAATTAAATAGCTGTTAATAGAGTCGAAATGGTGTGTGAGAATGATGGATCTGTGGAGCGCTTGGCTCAATTCTTCTTCACTATTAAACCAAAAATACGCTGAGTAAGGAACATAACACGATGTATTATGCATTTCACTATATACAGAAGTATAGCACTATACTTTTTATTTCTTGAGTGTAAATGATGTAGACAGCCATATAGTAATAGGTGCGGTATATTTCCTGCAGTGTATTGTGTCTGCAGTCCTACCTTACACATCTTCATTAGAAGAAGAGACTGACAGATTCACCAATTACATAGATTGGAGGAGACATTTGGAGTTTTATGGCTTGGGTCAGAGGGATTTCCTTAAGTAATTGGAAAATGTATCTCAAGGCCTTATTTGTGGATGTACAGGTGAACAATGTCTAAAGTGGTCCATTCATTAGGCCATGGGTCATATCGATCCTGCTGGTAAATGTTGTGACACTTTATATCATTAAAGGGAATGGAAGAAAAATGATGTACCGGCTGATGCAACATGAACCAGGAGACCCTGACTAAAGTAGTATACTATGTATAGTCCAAGCCTCAAGTTATTTTCAGTGGTTTATTTCCAAGGACAACAGGAGCATTGTATTTTTTATGGATTATGATGGGTTTAGGGCATTATAGCTAAATTATTGATATTCGTGGCTATTATAGGGCCTGTGTGATAATTTACTGAGACAGTAGTTGTTTATTTCCTCCTGTAGCAATTTGTATAGTGAATAGGTAGCCACTGTATTTATTACTATAGCAGATATTAAAGGGGTACTCAACCCCTAGACATCTTCCCTGCTGCACCCGGCGTTCGTATACAGCAGGGGTACTCAACTACTTTTAGTAGTTGAACAATGAATGAGGTCCCCCCCCCCCCCCCTTATATGAACTCTCCAGCAAAACTACAACTGTCATCATGCAGACAGAAGAGCATGATGGGAACTGTAGTTTTGAAACAACTGTAGAGATAAAGGTTGGGAAAATCCTGTTATACACATACCTCCAGGGCCAGACTGTGAGCAAAAATAGGCCCGGGCATATTAGACTATGCAGCCCATTTTTTTTTTACGGTAGGTGTCGCAGAAGTCAGACACACATTAAAATAAAATAGGCTGCATACTCTAAAAGCACCTCGGTTTAAGTGGCTCTCCAGCTGTTGCAAAGCTTCAGGCATTATGGGAGTTGTAGTTTTGTAACAGCTGTAGAGCCATCATCACTGCAGAAATTACAAGTGACTCCAGCTCTGATGGGACAGTCAGGCAGCATACACAATTGTATAATGACTCACTGGAGACGTCTTCTCTGTTGTCTTTACTTTTCTTCTTCCTCTGGTCTTTATCTTCTTTCAGCTCCATCTTCTCTGCAGAGTCTTACGCCCGGAAATCATTGGTTACTTTGTTAGCAGATCCTCATCCTCTGTATAACAACAACAATAATCATTATATATCTGCCAGACATCATGACCCCTAAAAATAATACTGCCAGAAACTGTTTCCTCTGATTATCAGAATCCCACTTCTGTGCTCCCCCCAGATCCATTTTCCCCTCCTCCTGCAGACCCCTAAGGGCTTCTTCACACTGTGGACATTTAGTCGGTGGAATGTCCGCTTGCTGCAGGCACGCTAAAGCCTTTGGCGGTAGGACTGCACGGATGTGCGCCATCTCTATAGATGACAATGCAGTCCGGTGGAATTCCACCAGCAGAATGGATGTCCACCCAAAGAACGAACATGTTTGTTCTTGGGGTTTACATCCATTCTGCTGGTGGAATTCCACTGTATACACAGAGCAGCAGAAAACCATTGAAAACATTTGAAATCCCCTGCAAGCAGATTTCTGTCGGAGGAATGTCCTCAATGTGGATGGGCCTTAAGTGTCCTCAGACCCCTAGGTCCTCTTCCAGACCCTTCTTTCCACCCCCCCCCCCCTATAGATCCCCCCAGACTCCTCTGCCCCCCTGACCCCTGCATCATCCTTCTTTACATTTTTCTGTCCCCCCCCCAGACCCCTCTGTCCCCTTCTGCCCCAACACTCAACACCTGCCAAGACCTCTGCATCATTCTTCTTTAAACTTTTCTGCCCCCCCTAGACCCCTCTGTCCCCTCCTGCCCTAATGCCCCCACCCCCCCCAGGACCTCTGCATCATTCTTCTTTAAACCTTTCTGCCCCCCAGGACCCCTCTGTCCCCTTCTGCCCTAATACCCCCCACCCCCAAGCATCATTCTTATTTTCACTTTTGTGTCCCCCCAGACATCTTTATCCCCTTCTGCTCTAACACTCCCCCCACCCCCCAAGACCCCTGAATCATTCTTATTTTGGTGTTCTAACCCTAATGCCAACACCCCCAACACGCCTTACTTTCACTTTAATTGCGGTGGGCGTAGATGGCTGGCCCCCGCGGACAGCACGGTCCTGCTGCTTCTCACGTCTCACGCTGCTACACTGCTCTGGCCTCTTCTGGCCAGGCCTGTTTAGAGAAGATAATGCAGGCAGCGCTAATCGCTCCATCTGCATCATAGGAGAAGAGCTGGCTGGGCAGGGAGCACAGCGCTCCCTCGCTCTGGCAGTGATCAGTTATTCATTTGTATTGGTGTCTTAAAGACACCGATACATATGAATGCCAGGACAGCGGCTGTCACCTCTGGCCGGTTCCCTGAAACAGCCGGAGGTCTGGATGACTGGTGGCCGCGGTCCACCAGTTGAATACCGCTAGTATAGAACCTCGGGTGCAGTGCTGGAGGCTCATGATGTCACGGTAATGCCCCGCTTGTGACGTCACAGCCACGCCCCCTCAATGCAAGTCTAGGGGAGGGGGCATGATGGCCGTCACGCCCCCTCCCATGTACTTGCATTGAGGGGGCATGGCCGTGATGTCACGAGCGGGGCGTTACCTTGACATCACGAGCCTCCGCCCCACATCGCCAGTCATCTGGCACAAAGCAAAGTTTGCTATGTGCACTGGATGTCTGGTGTGCCTTTAGCCGTGATTGCTAGGGGCCCCAGCAGCGGGACCCCCGCGATCAGACATCTTATCCCTTATCCTTTGGATAAGGGATAAGATGTCTAGAGGCGGAGTACCCTTTAAGGGCTCCATTCTACAGATCACAGGGGTTCTGAACTTAGGGACCTGTGGATAGGGGATACGTTTTTAAAATCGGGATAAGGCTGTATTCACATAACCAAATACTATGGTTTTTAGTCTGGTCACAAAATCAGATACGGGGTAAAAATGAGCAAAGCGGAGTCACTATCTGACTCCTGTCAACTCATTCAAATGAATGAGATGGGGGGCCGGGTCTGGCTGGGATACAGGAGAGCACGATTTTCCCATCTCCCAGCCGGATCCGGCCTCCATGTGTAAGAAATCTTATGTGAATGCAGTCTAACCCCTTCAACTAAATGAAAACTAAAAGGGGTGTCCATTTGGTGGTAGACATAACACTGGAAGAGTTCCTTCCCGGACACGATCCTAACTGGCCAATGAGACTCCCTGTTTTGGGTGGTTCTAGTCTGTGCGCTCTTCCTCAGTAGTGTAGGCATAGGCATAGGTCATATTCGAATTCGCAAATATTCGCAAATATATGGACAAATATTCTTCATATATTCGCAAAATTCGCATATTCGTAATATTCTCTTTTTATTTTCGCATATGCGAAAATTAACATATGCGAAAATTAGCATATGCAAATTTTCACATATGCGAAAACTCGCACACCAGTTTCACACAGTAGTATTAGAGCCTTCTTTACACCACACAAGCTGGAAGCAGAGAGGGATGATCACTGTGATGTGTACTGTGGAAAAAAAAAAGAATATTCGTAATTACGAATATATAGTGCTATATTCGTGAATATTTGCGAATTCGCGAATATGCGATATTCGAGAATAAAATTCGCATTGCGAATATTCGCGAGCAACACTATTCCTCAGGGGTGATGCCCAGTTATATGCTAGTTCAGGGACCAGATGCAAGGAGAAGGGTGCTATAACCAAGACAGAAAGACAGAAAACTGCTGCTTTTGCTCCCGAGTGGAAGGCCATGCACCACAATTGGTTGCAAGTAGGGTTTTACAAACCCATGCACCGGTGTTGACACAGCAACTGGAGCTTTGAAGTTCCTGTACCCAATGACCAAATGTGGATTAGAGAGCAGTGGCCTAACCAAGAACGTTTAAGGGACAGCAGCACATAGGGATGGACTGACTCTCCGGTCCATTTACACATGGTCAGAGCACCCGGCTGGGGAAAGGGCCCGCCGCTGCTATAGGGTATCAAGGACACTTGTCCTAGATCCCGAGGAGAGTGAGTGCTGCTTTCAGCTGTATGCGCAGCTCACATAGCTTAATCGTGTATTTCCCTAGCAACCAGTCCACTCCTGCCCAAAGCTTCATTGACGCTGATCTGCCAAAAAAGTGTCAGCCATCTCACCCTGTTATTCTACGTCTAGCCTGTACTTTCTAAATATATTAAAATCTATGTAGGAGTTTTCTCAAAACCTGTGTAGATGAAAAGTTTCCCATAGCAACCAATCCCATTGCTGAAAAATGAAAGAAGCGATCTGAGCAAATGGTCAACTTTTCCTCTACACAAGTTTTGATAAATCTCCCTCTATGTTCTTCTGATAAGCCAGCCATAAAGCGAGACAAATTTAGATTTTTACAGCCAATTACTGCTCCTCTATTTCTGTGCACTGTTTGCAGCAGCTGCCTGTATCCTTCCCACTATAGTCATATCAGAGTCTGTGATGCGGTGTAAATATGTTACTCCAGGTCACATATTGGCATAACTCATTTACCGTGTAACCGGCGCCTCATGCCTGACATTTAACCATCATGCACATAAAGTGCTCTGTAGGATAAGGTTACCGGGACTCTTAAATGATGTGCATAAATTGATTTTAAGCCAATTTGTGCACATTAACTTTGATTTCCAGGAAATGTGATGTAGTCCAAGCGTAAAGTGGATGTTAAAAATTTAGTTTTCCTTCATAATCTTTCTGAGCAAGGAACATAGAAAAAAAGCTGCATGCACTGACCTTATGAGGAAATGTCTTGTACTTGTGTGTTGAGGAGTCATGATTCTTATTTTCTTTAATTAAAGAGTAGCTGTCACCAAACTAATCATTCAATATATTGTTCCTTATGTAATTATAAGATCCTTTGCTATTTACTTGCTGTTAAAATTCTCAACCTCTATATGTTTTTAATGTGATTGAAAAATCAACCACTAGGTGGCTCTGTTCTGTTCCCTGCCATAAGTCAAACAGTTAGTTTGGTCTCCTCCCGGCCTAGCAGGAGACCAAGCTCTGGAAGTGCATGCGGGGCATAGCGAGGCACAGCTCTCGCAGGCTTTGGTGATGTTGTGCCTGCTGGGGAACGCCCACTTTCTCCACTATGTGAGCAAGGGAAAAGGTATGATACAGAGCTTTTTAAAGCTTGGAAATCTTTTTTCCCAAAGTAAATTTTTATTAATTTTCACACAAAAAAAAAAAAAGCCAGAGCAAGAATCAGGTAACGCAAAGCGGACACACATGGGTCATCTAGAAATGGTAGAGTAACGGCACATACAAACTGTCTGCATAGGCAGTGCAAAATAGTACGTATATTAACAGGCATATAACGTGACTACATAGGTAACAGCAACACATTTGGAAATCTTTTTTAAGTCCAGAAGGGGTGTTAGGAAATATAATCTGAGTTAGTTTAGAAAATATGGTTTGATGACAGGTACTCTTTAAATCTCCCACACGATCCCCGGAGTGACATAACATACCTTCCTACAAGCAGTTATGGTGGCCATATATACACTTTCCATAACTGTTGGCCTACCGTTGATTGTGCAGACTTATCTCTCCCGACCTCCCCATACACATGAACATTCACAGCGACCAAATGTTCACCCAACCCTTCTCTCCACCAACATCTGTCAGGATCCGGGTACTGTGAAGATACTGGTGGTGGATCCTCTGTGTCAGTGGGGTGATGACGTGAGCCGTACCAGGGGAACGGAGTCTAAGGGGTTACTGGTATTCACCAGAGCCCGCCGCAAAGCGGGATGGACTTGCTGCAGCAGGTAACCCCCAGGTCGTTCCACCCGATAGCGACTCAACCCCAACTGACGGCTGAGATAGGCGCGGTACAAGGGATTAGGCAAGAGCAAGGTCGGACGTAGCAGAAGGTCAGGGCAGGCAGCAAGGATCGTAGTCAGCGGCAACGGCAGGAGGTCTGGAACACTGGCTTGGGACATACAAGGAACGCTTTCACTGGCACAATGGCAACAAGATCCGGCGATGCTGGGAAGGGGAAGTGAGGTAATATAGGCTAGGGCACAGGTGAAAGCACTAATTGGGCCAGGCGCCAATCAGCAGCGCACTGGCCCTTTAAATCGCAGAGAGCAGGCGCGCGCGTGCCCTAGGGAGCGGGGCTGCGCGAGCCGGGTCTGGACAAACGGGGAACAGGTCGGGTATGAAGGCTGGGATGCGAACCGCGAACGGGCGCGTCCCGCATCGCGGGTCGCATCCCCGCCAGAGACACTAGCGCAGCGCTCCCGGTCAGCGGGTCTGACCAGGACGCTGCAACAGGGCAAACGCCGCGAGCGCTCCGGGGAGGAGCGGGGACCCGGAGCGCTCAGCGTAACAACATCATTTGTTGGTAGAGAGTTGAGAGGCTGCCATACACCTTAGATTAGTGGTCTCAAACTGTAGCCCACCAGATGTTGCAAAACTTCAACTTCCAGCATGTCCGGACAGCCAACGGCTGTCCGGGCATCCTGGGAGTTGAAGTTTTGCAACATCTGAAAGGCCATAGTTTGAGACCACTGCCTTAGACAGTTGGTTAAACCCACCAAAGTTGACTGGCTCAGCCGAATTAAGTCTACGGTGTATGGGCACCTTTAGAAAGAAACTTAAAATCAAAGGGCAAATCACAGCAAACAGCAATCAGGTGAACCATTGTCCATGTGACAGTCATGCCGAAGGGGATGCCTGACCCTTAACTACTGCCACTAAGACAATTTTACTGTCACAGTAGATGGACTCTATCACAGATCAGTTCAGCCTGGAGGACATGTTCCTGTGCAAACTTTGGCCGCTTTTACAATGGAAAATGTAGAAACATAGAAAAAGTTAGGTATTATAACTACTGGGGCAGGGAGTAACTGATGCAGTTGTCTGTGCGGCTTTTACTGGAGACTCAATGGCTTGTACTGGTGGCACTATGGTTGACTCGGGGTGTCATGGCTGACACTGTGGGGGGGGGGGGGGGGCATTGAGACTACCATTGTGATATTTATAGAGGCACTATCAGAGCTACAGGATTTATCATCGCACTCTATTCCTACAAAATATACATATTAATCTCCCAAAGGCAAATGGATGATGAGTCCAGGCCATTTCCACACTTTTGGAAGTCCATATTTAGGAATGTGTACAAAGCGTGTATTAAGATCAGTGTACAGTTTAAACACCTTCTCCTAAGTGAAGTTAAACTGTATTATCCCATGCTCCTCTAAATCAGATGACCTTATGTATCTAGGTTTGTTTTGAGTGTTACAGTATATAGTGTGAGAAAGTGACAGAAATGGTGGTCAATAGCCAAATAGAGAAAAGGGGCAGTGCGCACCTTGTGCAGGTAAACCAGGAGTACAGTGGAGTATGAATTAGAGAAAATAGGGGCCAGCAGGATGGACCCTTACCTTGAGGTGTTATGCTAAGAGCATAACACCTGATGTCGCTTTTGGAGAGTGTGGGTCGCGGCGTCCTGGTTCCTCTGGAATTTCTACAGGGAAAACCAGTACAGCAAGGGAAGGCAGAATTGATCAAGGTGATTATCAAATGGTGGAACATCGAAAAGGAGCGCAGACCTCTGGATTGTAGGTAAAAGTTCTTTAATGGATAAAAATTGTGCTTTTTTATCCACCATTTTTATCCATTAAAGAACTTTTACCTACAATCCAGAGGTCTGCGCTCCATTTCGATGTTTCACCATTTGATGATCACCTTGATCAACACTGCCTTCCCAGAAATGGTGGTCAGGGATTGCTATATTTCCATAAGATACTTGTGTGTGGCTACCAGGTTCAGAAAGCGCAACGCTCATCCAGGTAAAGCTGGTTTAATTCATGAGATAGTTATAAATCCCTGGTAAGACTAAGCTTGCTAGGGAATTTGGTAAATCCTGTTATCAGGTCTGGATTTTTTTATGGGATGAGAGGCAGATTTGGTAGTGGGGCCTTTCACCCTCTTCCTGGGCCAGTCCCGATTTTCAGGTTGACTCCAAGTCAGCACAGGCGCTGTTAGTAAGAGAGTTGGAGTCCTAAGGATGGCAGCCTCAAAAAAACGACATTTACCTTGTGTGATGAACCCATTTTTGGTTACTGTTTTGTTGGGTGGTTGGTAGTAAGCCATCTGTACAGAGAGGGAAAATTTTGTGTAGTGAGCATTAGATGAGTAGGACTTATTTTGTATTTGTCATTGTCTGAAGTTAAAGGTTGTATTTGTTTGGTTACTGAAAAATAAAAACAGGAGAAGCCATGTATTCTGGTGGAAAACACTTTTTTCAAATCAACTTGTGTCAAAAAAATTAACAGATTTGTAAATTACTTCTGTATAAAAATCTTAATCCTTTCAGTACTTATTAGCTGCTGTATGCTTCAGAGGAAGTTGTATAGTTCTTTTCTGTCTGACCACAGTGCTCTGCTGACACCTCTGTCCATGTCAGAAACTGTCCGGAGCAGGATAAGTTTACTATGGGGATTTTCTCCTGCTCTGGACAGTTCCTGACATGGACAAAGGTGTCAGTAGAGAGCACTGTGGTCAGACAAAAAATAAATGAAAAAAGAAATAAAACTTCCTCTGGAGCTTACATCAGTTGATAAGTACTTACATCAGTTGATAAGCTGGGAATCCTGGAAATACATTTTACCAGATCTACAGAGTTAGTTTGCAGACTGCATGTTAGTTATTATGAGATTATGAGATATATGAATGTATTGCCACCGAAAAAGTAAACTCACTAAAAATAGTGGATTTGTAGTGGAGATATGTATACATGGATTTGACCTTATAAATGGCATGCATTTTTAGCCTGCTTTCCCTGCTTTTGGCCTTACTGTCTTTAATGTGCATTCTTTTGATGCCTCTGTTGTTTGATACACCATTTGTGTAGTACATTTTCCTGTGATTATTTTTTCCACTTCGTTGTGCTTTTAGTGCACTATATGTAATTTATTATACTTTTGTCCATTGTTCAATGGTCTATCCTATGAATATTGTCCCCAATGTGTGTTGGTGCCACTTGATTTTATATTTTGATATATTTGTGATAATATTTGGGATGGTTTATAAAATGTATTTCCTCAAATGGTGATGAGTGAACATCTTATGCTTGTTGTATTAGATAATTTTTTACTCATAACCTCAGTAAATGCATTAAGGGGAAATTATAAAAGGCAACAAGATGCTTCCCCGTGGCTTTTAAATTGATTTAATGTACCGTATTTATCGGCGTATAACACGCACTTTTTAGGCTAAAATTATTAGCCTAAAGTCTATATGCATGTTATACGCCGATACACCCCCAGGAAAGGCAGGGGGAGAGAGGCCGTCGCTGTCCGCTTCTCTCCCCCTGCCTTTCCTGGGGTCTAGAGCCCTGCTGCCGGCCCTTCTCTCCCCCTAGCTATCGCCAGACAGGGGGAGAGAAGGGGCAGCGGCACCCATTGCCGGCGCCACTGCCCCGTTGCCTCCCCCCATCCCCGGTGGCATAATTACCTGTTGCCGGGGTCGGGTCCGCGCTGCACGGCGCGGCGCATGGCGTCAGTATGTAATTCTGTATACTGTTATGTATATATTTCTCAATTCTTACATGAACTTTTAATTTTTATTCCATTTTTAGCCCATTTCCGCCATTCATTTTCCTTAAGCACGACAACATTAGCTTTTTACAATGGATTAGGCTGGCAATAAAATTTTCTCGTTAGTTATCTTCTAAACAGCGAAACAAACATGAAGAGGAAAATAGGATTAATAATGTCTTTTTTAATAGCTTTATTTATAATGACTTAATTTAGTTTTAGTATTTTATAATCATTTTTACCAATGGGATGTCTGGGTTAAAAAAAAAGCATGCGGACAGTTGATTGTAAGGCTTAGTGTTCATAAAGGTGTCTTTTTTGCTTTCCTAAAACTGTGTCAGACTCAATGCAAATGTAATTGTTTAAAAGAGTGGTTCTCAACCTGCGGTATGTGTTACCGGTTTAGGGAGTATACCATCTGGCTGGGGATAGGAAAAAAAATAAGACTGTCCTTGTATTCATCACTGTTTCATTGATGGTTGCTAGGGCACTGACTTGCAAACTGACATGGTTACAGAGTGAACATGATAATCTGCTCTCCTTAGATAGCTTGCTCTAGTCCCGCTCTGTGATAAAGCTGATGCCTCTTCTGCCAGTGTCCCATATTTTTTCTCACTGTCCCACCACTACTGCCTCTTCCACCAATATCCCACAGCCATTTCCTCTTCCACTAGTTTACCACTGCCATTGCCTCCTCCATCAGTATCCCACTGCCATTGCCTCCTCCACCAGTATCCCACTGCCATTGCCTCCTCCACCAGTATCCCACTGCCATTGCCTCCTCCACCAGTATCCCACTGCCATTGCCTCATTCACCAGTATCCCACTGCCATTGCCTCTTCCATCAGTATCCCACTGCCATTGCCTCTTCCATCAGTATCCCACTGCCATTGCCTCTTCCATCAGTATCCCACTGCCATTGCCTCTTCCATCAGTATCCCACTGCCATTGCCTCTTCCATCAGTATCCCACTGCCATTGTCTCTTCCATCAGTATCCCACTGCCATTGCCTCTTCCATCAATATCCCACTGCCATTGCCTCTTCCACTTGTATCCCACTGCCATTGCCTCTTCCATCAGTATCCCACTGCCATTGCCTCTTCCATCAGTATCCCACTGCCATTGCCTCTTCCACTTGTATCCCACTGCCATTGCCTTTTCCACCAGTATCCCACTGCCCTTGCCTCTTCCACCACTCTTCCACTGCCATTGCCTCTTCCACTTGTATCCCACTGCCATTGCCTTTTCCACCAGTATCCCACTGCCATTGCCTCTTCCATCAGTATCCCACTGCCATTGCCTCTTCCATCAGTATCCCACTGCCATTGCCTCTTCCATCAGTATCCCACTGCCATTGCCTCTTCCATCAGTATCCCACTGCCATTGCCTCTTCCACTTGTATCCCACTGCCATTGCCTTTTCCACCAGTATCCCACTGCCATTGCCTCTTCCACCAGTATCCCACTGCCATTGCCTCTTCCACCACTCTTCCACTGCCATTGCCTCTTCCACTTGTATCCCACTGACATTGCCTCTTCCACCATTATCCTACAGCCATTGCCTCTTCCACAGCCATTGCCTCTTCCACTAGTATTCCACTGCCATTGTCTCTTCCACCAGTGTCTTGCTGCCTTCCACATGGAATCCAGACACCTTGTTATAGCTTCAACTTATATCTCTGTGGAGACATATCTCTCATGCCTCAGTAGATGGCTTATACCACTTTTCTAATGTGACTAGAAAGCCACAATCCACTTGATACAAGAGGCCATAACACCAAACCACTGGGAACCAATTATTATAACATGTTGAGGACTTTGCTTTGCATCCTAAAATAAAATGTGTCATCAGAAAATCACTTATTGTTTAATTCGCATTTTTAGGTTAACCCCTTAAGGACTGAGGGTTTTTCGGTTTTTGCACTTTCGTTTTTTCCTCCTCACCTTTTAAAAATCATAACCCTTTCAATTTTGCACCTAAAAATCCATATGATGGCTTATTTTTTTGCGCCACCAATTCTACTTTGCAGTAACATCGGTCATTTTACCCAAAAATCTACAGCAAAACGGAAAAAAAAATAATTGTGCGACGAAATTGAAGAAAAAACGCAATTTTTTAAATTTTGGGGGCTTCCGTTTCTATGCAGTACATTTTTCAGTAAAAATGACACCTGATCTTTATTCTGTAGGTCCATGCGATTAAAATGATATCCTACTTATATCGGTTTGATTTTGTCGTACTTCTGGAAAAAATCATAACTACATGCAAGGAAATTTATACGTTTAAAATTGTCATATTCTGACCACTATAACTTTTTTATTTTTCTGCTTATGGGGCGGTATGAGGGCTCATGTTTTGCGCCATGATCTGGTGTTTTTAGCGGTACCATTTTTGTATTGATTGGACTTTTTAATCGCTTTTTATTCATTTTTTTCATGATATAAAAAGCGACCAAAAATACGTCACATTTATGAACTTTTTTTTTACACTTTTTTTGCAGTGTTATAGCTCCCATAGGGACCTATAGCACTGCACACACTGATTGCCAGCACTGTTCACTGCAAAGCCATAGCTATGCAGTGATCAGTGTTATCGGCGGTCGATTGCTCAAGCCTGAATCTCAGGCTTGGAGCAATCAATTGCCAAAGCGACACGCCGGAGGCAGGTAAGAGGACCTCCGCTCGTGTCCCAGCTGATCGGGACACTGCATTTTCACTGCGGTGGTCCCGATCAGCCCCACTGAGCAGCCGGGCAGCTTTCACTTTCATTTTAGACGTGGCGTTCAACTTTGAATGCCGCGTCTAAAGGGTTAATAGCGCACGGCACCGCGATCGCTGCCACACGCTATTAGCCCCGGGTCCTGGCTTCAGATACATGCCGGGACCGACCCGATATGACGTGGTCACCGTGTGACCCCGCGTTATATCGCGGGAGCCGGCCGAGGACGTAAATATACGTCCTTGGTCATTAAGAGTTAAATACAATTTATTTATTTTTTTTATTTATGGTGATTTTTTTCAAATTTTCCATTTTAATATCTATATTTTAGAATCCAGATATCTTGCAGTTTTCGCTCTGGCCGCTAAACTTAATAATAAGTTAACAATTCCTGTTTTGTAGAGAAAACTTTCCATCTGTCTCCTCTTCATCATCAGAGGCAGCATTACATTGTAAAGTGACATCTATAAAAAGATAATAGAGGATCACACCATTCACAATAGGTGATGGTCAGAGCTCACTTCCACCCTCTCCCTGCACAAGGAATTCTGCACAGGTCACAGAGAATGCCTACAACAACTCATCCTTAAAAGTCTATTGTCTTCCACAGTCCATGAGACTGCTGAAAAAAAAAATGGAAAACAGTGTAAAAAGCAGACAATCAACTGGGTCTGTTTGCATAGCTGATTCTGCTCCGGCTCTTATTCCTGCCAGGTACCACCTATATAAGGGGTCTTTCTCATTCCTGTGATGCCTGAGCAACAGTGTAGTTTATCTACTTGTGGTGTCCATGGGGTGTTAGTAACAATACCTGATTACTTTGTGATGCCAGGGCACCATTATCCTATACATGGTGCAAGGTTGGAGATAGCTTCTCCTGGGCCAGACACGGGGAGTATATGAACACAATGACGTCAGGTTAGGATAACAGTCTTTACTGAGCTGGGTGTAGATGGTAATACACATACAGCTGGCTTTAGGTAAGAGAGTGTAGCATAAACCCTTGGGAGCCGTGTTGCCTTGCTGGAACTTGTGGTGCTTACACCAAGCAGATTAATACTGACTAGTGAGACGGAAGATTGAATCCTGGTGGCTTGGGTCCTGTCAAGTTCATGAATTTCCGCAGGGGCATGAATTTCCTCCTTGCAAGTAATTCTTGCAGGATGACCAGTTGAGAGATTAGATTTGAACTAGGCCTTTCCTTAGAGCACACGACACACCTCAGCTAAGCTGTTGTTCAGGAGCCACACTAGGTTAAACTAGCAATGGACTGAGAAACTCCTCCCCTGCACCACATTATACAGGGGAGACTTTAGGGGTTCCCATTGACAGGCAGGGTCACATGGGGTTCACTGCTCTCAATTAAAGATACAGTCGCACAGAAAAACATATACTTATAACAATAGTGGAATTAATTTCAGAAAATATATGATCTGACATTATTATACACACATAATTCATTTAAGTGGAGAACTCAGGTGATGGGATACCACAAACTCGGAAAGGTTCTGCTGCTGTTCTGATCTGCTGTGTTCCTGACCATTGCCTGATTCCTTATTCTGCCCCTAGCCTGATCCCTCGGTACCTGCCTGCTTCTCCAATACTTGACTCAGATTGTTGACCTTGCCTCTGTCTTCTAGCAAGCTCATTACACCTAGCTACACCTGTGCTATTCAGCTCTGTAATAGCGGAGCATCAGCTCTGCTATAACGCCAAGTCAGGCTTGCCTCATCTGACTCTGCTGCTGTGCATATTCTATCTAGCAACAGTTTGCCCCACATGCCTGTATCCCTGGAGCTTGGAACCAGGGCATTCCAGCCTTCTTGACCAGCTGCCACTTAATTGGCACCACTCCTGTGGTATCAATCAGAAGTGGGATAAAGGGTGAAAACCATCAGGACACTTAGACCCCGCTCCCAAGTTTGGCCCAAAGCCAATCCGGTAAGTGGCATAGTGGGTCCACACCCATTGGGGTGTTACAATTTGGCGAACATTCCAGGAAAATTGCCCCATTGTGCCCCATTTGAGTTTGGACATACTATTACCAGGAAAATTATAATAACAAAAACCACAGTGATTTTACCTAGCTACCTAATCCTGTTGGATGTTTGTAACATTTTTGTGTAGGTTTCAATAATAAAGCTGTAGAGTTTTGAGAAATACTCATGGACATCACACTTCTTAGGGTTGAATGTACAATTGTGGGCTTGTACGGGTCTCTTCTTGTAAAGTGTTGCAATTTGCTAACATTTTAACACAAGCATGAGGATAGCATGAAATATAATTAAACTTAGCTTTCATTAAATAAAGATTAAAAAGCTGTATAACAGGACTCTCAATTAATATAGTGCTGAGTGTAAAAGTGGACAGGAAATGCCATCACCAAAATACTCAAATAGTAAAAGTATATACCCTGTACAGGGGCCACGTACAGGAGATCGCAGGATAGGGGATACATTTTTAGTACTGGACTACCCCTTTAAGCAATGTTTATTACTAAATTTCCCTGTAACTAAACCTACAGGGCTTACTCGCCATACATCAAATGGTGACTCGTCAAAAGGTCCTAAGATGAAACCTTTGTCAACCTCCACTTGAATCAAGGTGTCTACTTTATCAGGGTTTCTCAAGACTGATCTAAGATTGTCACATGCATAAGAAACACAAGGTAATGCAATGAATGAGATCCCCCTATAAAGAAGTTCCGCTGTCAATTTAGGAATGGTCCAGCTATGTAACGACAAGATGCTACCATGCTCGGATGTTCTAGCTGTAGTCTCCAGCTTCCTCAATGTCTGAAGCGTGAGACATTCCTAGTAACACAGACAAAACGAACTTACGATCCGAAAGCTAAGTACTACTAATAATCTAACATCATAGATCCTAAAATAACCAAGCAAACAACTTACCTACGGGTAGCTTACCTTTCGCTCAAACCTGACAACAATAGGCACAAATCATCATGATACAACAAGATAGTGCTAAGCAATATACGAAACCACTACAACGAAGGTCTGCAGATGTGACAGACCTGGCGTAACGAAAACGTGAAGAAGTGCCATCTGTTACCAACAACACTGACAAGGTGAAAAAAGGCTGACATTTTACTGTGACCTGTGTAATCCTAACCCAAAGAAGTGATGGGTAGAAACAAAAAATAAATACCCAAGGACGTGATGGGTATCACATGAGGAAAACATCACTACCTGAATCCTTGAAGCTCCTTGGACACTACGCCTGCAAATAAAGACATAGTGACTCACAAAATTCTACAAATAACTACGGTAGCCATAGATAAAAATGGCTTCAATGATATAATCCGAACAAAGGCACCAAAAAGAGATGACCGCTGTCCTGTTTATATAGTACTCAACTTTCTGTGACCTAAACAAGTAATCCAGTATGAGCTGTACCCTACTCAACAACACAGGACTAACGAAAACAGCAACTACCGGCAACTTTAGACTTGTACCCTGCCCAACATCAGGAGGAAAGAACAATCTCCGAGTAATGACACTTTAAACGGAACTAATATGGAAAGCAGTAGAATAACAGTGCACAGCAATAAAATTATATAAAAATGAGGCAGCGATGGAAAATACATTAGACACCACACAAAAGACGCAAAGGCATGATGGGTCAGTGGTAACACTGAAATCAGCGAAAACCCAATTATGTGAAGGGCATCCGAAAGATTACACGTTTTTTTATTTTTTTTTTTGCCCGAACAAACCGTTAGAACCTGAAAGTGAACGTCCAGAATGACTTGACCTGAAATAAAACAACCTCAGTTATTAAGTAAAAACAAAAGAAAAAATAGCCAGCACAACAACCTAATACACAGGTGCCCGCTGCTGTGGCTCAGTTATTAATAAAGCCAACCGCCCGACTCAAAAAATGCTTGAAACCTATACGCACCTGAAGCAATAAACTGAAATAGGCTACTTTGAAACACGCTACCCTCTGAGGAGATCCACCACACTACCAGATAGACAGAATGCATTGACTGGCTCCTAAGAGAAAACCGGTTCCCCCAAGGTTGTAAAGAAATCTTGGCCGCAGGAACTGTTGAGATGTAACGGTGAGGCGAATATTCTCCAAAATAACAAAATCTGGCAAAACAAATAATAAAACTGGAATGTCTGCGATACGCATCGGGCACCTACTACAGGACCATCACATACCTGAGACTACTGTAGTCTGATGACCACCGCAGAACCTGAACGGTCCAGAACTTGGAGCTACGACTGGCCACCAAACTACCAAATGAGACCAATGCAAATGATCCTAAAACCAAATGCCGTGAACCGTGGGTGTATATAAGTGATAGACTGAAAGAACAGGCGAAAGCTTGTACATAATTCCTGGTGAACCAACCATATAATAGTGCCGACATGCAAGCTTACTTATGCCCTCAAATCTAACTACCTAAACCTATTTAAGTATCAGAACTATATCCATTTCTTGTTATTATTGTACTTTCTTTTTCACCCTGTGACACGTGAACAAAATATTTTACCACAAAGATGCTTGGCAAGGACCTGCGAAAAAATGAGAAATAGAAACATATTTGTGCAAAATACACAATACACAATACGCCCCTTTTTTTTTTTTTTTTTTTATATATTTTATATATATATATATATATATATATATATATATATATATATAAATAGGGATTGCAACAATCCAACCGCTAAGGGGATATCGCATTCCCCAACAAAACAAATAAGTAGTTCATCCCACCTATAAACTTGGGGCCCCCGCTACTACTGGAAATATAGGTTACCAACACAAAACCTTGACCAGCAACCAATACAGTAATTTACATGAACTGTGCCGCCCAGGACCACAGTTTTATTGCCCGGCCCATATCCTTAACCTACTGCTCCTAAGGCCCCGTTCACACTACGGAATTGCCGCAGAATTTCCGGGCCGAATTCTGCGGGCGTAATTCCGCGGTGTGAACTTTAACATTAGTGTGAACGGGTCTCCGTGAGACCCGTTCACCCAGGTAAAAATTGGTATTAATGTACATAAAGAAGCCAAGGAAAAATGGAAAAATCTCCAAAAGGCATCAAATTACAGATTAGACATTCTTATAATATGTCAACAAATGTTAGATTTTATTTCCATCATTTACACTTTTAAAATAACAGAAAACAAAAAATTGGCTTCTGAACAAGTTTGGGCACCATGCAGAGTTAATATCTTGTACTGCCCCCTTTGTCAAGTATCACAGCTTGTAAACACTTTTTGTAGCCAGCCTAGAGTCTTTCAATTCTTGTTCGAGGTATCTTTGCCCATTCTTCCTTACAAAAGTCTTCCAGTTCTATGAGATTTGTGGGCTGTCAGTCACGCACCGCTCTTTTAAGGTATATCCATAGATTTTCAATTATGTTGAGGTCATGAGATTGAGAAGGTCATGGCAAAACCTTCAGTTTTCGCCTCTTGATGTAATCCCCTGTGGATTTTGAGGTGTGTTTAGGATCATTATCCATTTGTAGAAGCCATCCTCTCTTTAACTTCAGCTTTTTCACAGATGGCATCAAGTTAACATCCAAAATTTGCTGAAATTTTATTGAATCCATTTTTCCTTCTACTCGTGAGATGTTCCCTGTGGCACTGTACAACCCCAAAGCATGATTGATCCACCCCCATGCTTAACAGTTGGACAGAGGTTCTTTTCATTAAATTCTATTGCCCTTTTTCTCCAAACGTACCTTTGCTAATTTCGGCCAAAAAGTTCAATTTTAACCTCATCGGTCCACAGAACTTGTTTCCAAAATGCATCAGGCTTGTCTATATGTTCATTTGCAAAGTTCAAAAGCTGATTTTTGTGGTGAGGACGTAGAAGAGGTTTTCTTCTGATGACTCTTCCATGAAGACCATATTTCTACAAGTATCTCTTTATAGTGGAATAGTGTACCTCAGCTCCAGTGTCTGCCAGATCTTTCTGGAGGGATTGTGCAGTCAAATGTGGGGTTTGAATAGTTTTTCTCACAATCCTGCGAGCTGTTCTGTCTGATATTTTTCTTGGTCTTCCAGATCTTGCTTTAACTTCCACTGTTCCTGATCCCATTTCTCAATTACATTCCGAACAGAGGATATTGACATCTGAAAACGTTTTGCTATCTTCTTATAGCCTTATCCAGCTTTGTGAGCATTAACTATTATCAGTTTCAAATTTCTAGACAACTGCTTAGAAGAATCTATGTTGCTGATTGTTGGGGCAAGGTCAGATGAGTCTGGGCATTTAAAACCTTTGAGATTGACATCACCTGGTCTTCCCAGATGATGATTGAGAACAATCCATGACACTGGCAGGTCTCAGCTTTGCAAAGGGGACAGTGCATGCTATAAACTCTGCAGGGTGCCCAAACTTTTGCAGACGCCATTTTTTTGTTTTCTGTTATTTTGAAAGTGTAAATAATGGAAATAAAATCTAACTTTTGTTGACATATTATAAGAATGTCTAATCTGTAATTTGAGGCCTTTTAGAGATTTTTCCATCTTTCCTTGGCTTCTTTATGCACATTAATACAATTTTTTACCTGAGGTGCCCAAACTTTTGATCCCCACTGTATATTTCATGCCATCCTCATAATTGTGCTTGATATAATTGGCGGAAGACAATTTGATTTAGTACATTTTGGGACCTACTATCTCCTCTACAACTATAGTTACTGTACACACAAAAAACATGCGCCAAAATTGTCTTTCAAAAGTCGACACTAAACTGTTGGGATGGGAATAGTAAATCTAGGCCATTATTCTCTTTAAATAAACAAATTCCAATAGGAATAAGTATCGGTAATCTGCATTTTCAGTATTTTAATTCATGCATTAATAAGGTCTGAAACCTTCCAGAAGCTGCAGGAACTCTTGGGTCTGGGAACCCATAACGTGTGCAGAAGTTATAGATTAGATCTACAGTAGTCACAGATGCTAATACAATAATTATAAATCACTTCTAGGTTTGAAGAATTATTTGCATACTAAATTTAAAAACTTTATTGAAAATGATGTGTAATAACACAAAATGCAAGTATAAAAAGCAATAATTCATTCATAATGATTGATAATGTATAAAATGTATTGATTTGATGTAATTGGTCTTAGGATTTATTTGCTAGTGACATAATGAAGAATTCTTGAAAAGGGGAAACATTTTGAAAATTGTTTGAACTTCTCCGAAAGACAAATTTATGGAACTCGGGGAATAGTGGGATATGGACGGAGATTGGAAAACATAACGTATTGCACATTTCAGTGGCTTATTAAGGCTTACATTGTTTCTCCTACAGCCTGTGGGCTTTAAGTCCTATTAGTGTTCTATATAAAGCTGGCACACCGCCTCGCTCTGGCATTTCTTGTTTTAGTTTAAGGGGGGGGGGGGGGGGGATAAAGGCAATTTAAATATACTGGAGATGAAAATTACAGCATGTGCAACCAAGGCTCTGTCTCATAGGTCTGATATTAAGACAGGAGGTAAAGAACATAGCTTCACCGTCTGTTCTGGTAATTGCAGCTCACAAGTAAACATGTCCAATACCATATGATGTCACGTATATCTCCAATAACAAGGCCATGGGTGGAATAACAATCCTTTAGCTGGGACAAGTGATGTCATCACTCCAAGAATCGTGACATCATTTAATGTGAGACATTCAGTTAATTGAAGAGCTGAGCATTTAAAGGGGTACTCCATTCGGAAAAAAAAATTCAAATCAACTGGCTCTAGAAAGTTATAAGATTTGTAAATTTCTTAATCCTTTTAGTACTTACCAGCTGCTGTATGCTCCAGAGAAAGTTGTGTAGTTCTTTCCAGTTGCTGACACTTCTGCTCATGTCAGGAACTGTCCGGAGTAGGAGAAAATCCCCATAGCAAACCTGTCCTGCTGATAGTTTTTTTTAAATTGAAAATATCTTTAATTAGCAATCAATCATTATTACACATACATACGATGTACTGCGACCAGGGGCGGACTGACAGGTCGGGCACTGGGGTACTGCCCGAGGGCCCACATCTGAGGGGGACCTGCACTGCCTGCACTTTTTTTTTTTTCTCCAGAAAGACTTTGGCTGTCTGAGCATGCTGGGAGTTGTAGTTTTGCAACAGCTGAAGGCACATGAGGGGGGGGGGAGGTGAGTGCATTTGTGTGTTGAACAACTAGTGTGTGTGTGCCTTCAGCTGATAAAAAATAAAAAATAAACTACAACTCCCAGCAGATGGAGGCATGTGAGGAGGGGGGTGAGTGTTTTTATGTGTGTGTTTTTAACCACTTAAAGGAGTACTGTAGTGGAATATAACTTATCCCCTATCCGATAAGATACAGATCGCAGGGGTCCGACCGCTGGGACCCCCGTGATCTCCTGTCAGGGCCGCGGAAGTCCGCAGGAAGGGGGTAATCTGTCTCGCATAATGCGGTGGCCGACGCACCCCCTCAAAGTATCCCAGAGAGATACATGGAGGGGGCGTGTCTGCCGTGGCTTCCTTTTAGGAACAGAACGGCGCTTCCTGCAGACTGCGGGGGCCCCGTAGAGGAGATCACGGGGGTCCCAGCAGTTGGACCCCCTGCAATCTATAACTTATAGGGGGATAATTTATATTCCAACACAGTACTCCTTTAACCCCTTAAGGACCAAGCCCATTTTCACCTTAAAGGAGTACTCTAGTGCAGAGTATTCCTGCTCCGTCCTGCCCGGGCTGCAAAATTAATGAAAATAAACCATCACTCACCTCCCTGGGTTCCCGCGGAGCGCCACTACAGCTGATCGGTCCTCCAGTCCATCTCCTTCATACTTCCGGGTGTAACGAAGCCTCGCATGGCGCTCAGCATATCCCCGGCCGCCGTGATGTTCTGCTTCGAGTGGTGAGTGATGGTTTATTTTCATTTATTTTGCAGCCCGGGAAGGATGGAGCAGGAATACTCTGCACTAGAGTACTCCTTTAAGGACCAGGCCAATTTTATTTTTGCATTTTCGTTTTTTCCTCCTCGCCTTCTAAAATCCGTAACTCTTTCATATTTCCATCTACAGACCCATATAAGGGCTTGTTTTTTGCATGACCAATTGTACTTTGTAATGAAATCTCTGATTTTACCGTAAAATGTACGGCGAACCCGAAAAGATATTTTTAAAGGGAGGAAATTTAAATGAAAACTACAATTTTGCACATTTTGGAGGGTTTTGTTTTCACACTGTACAATTTATGGTAAAAATGATATGTGTTCTTTATTCTGTGGGTCAATACAATTAAAATGATACCCATGGCTAGATACTTTTATATTTTTGTACCACTTGAAAGAAAATCTAAAACTTTTTGTACAAAATCAGTAATCTAAAATTGCCCTATTTTGACCACCTATAACTTTTTCATTTTTCCGTATATAGGGCGGTATGAGGGCTCATTTTTTGAGCCATCATCTGAACTTTTTATCGTTACTACATTTGCATATATAAAACTTTTATATCATTTTTAATTAAATTTTTTTTTATAAAATGGGGAAAAAATTGACTTTTTTACATTTTTTACGTTTACGCTGTTCACCGTTCGGGATCATTAACATTATATTTTGATAGTTCAGACACTTACGCACGTGGTGATACCAAATATGTTTATTTAAAAAAATTTAGGGGGTAAATTTTGGGGGTAAAATGGGAAAAACTGACAATTTTCATTTTTATTGGGGGAGGGGATTTTTCACTTTTTTTTTGCTTTTTATTTTTACATTTTTCTAATTTTTTTTTTACACTTTTTATGTCCCCATAGGGGACTATTTAGAGCAATCCTTTGATTGCTAATACTGTTCAGTGCTATGTATAGGACATAGCACTGATCAGTATTATCGGCTATCTCCTGCTCTGATCTGCTCGATCTCAGACCAGAGCAGGAGATGCCGGGAGATGGCAGGAGCAATGTGAGGGGACCTCCAGCCTCCATTATAGATGATCGGATCGCCGAGGCAGCGCTGCGGGCGATCCGATCATCTATTTTATTATGCGCATTGCCGCAGATGCCGTGATCTGTACAGATCACGGCACCTGAGGGGTTAATGGCGGATATCCGCGTGATCGCCAAACCAGGACGTACATTTACGTCCGTGGTCGTTAAGGGGTTAAGAACTCAGGGTTTTTTCATTTTTGTACTTTAGTTTTTTCCTCCTCACCTTCTAAAAATCATAACATTTTTAATTTTCCACCTACAGACCAATATGGGGCTTGCTTTTTGCGCCACCAATTTTACTTTGTAATGGCATAAATCATTTCACCACAAAATCTATGGAAGAACAAAAGAAAAATTATTTGAGGGGAACATTTTTGAGAAAACTCCATTTTGGGGCCTTCCAATTTTACGCAGTGCACTTTTATGTAGAAATGACACCTTATCTTTATTCTGTAGGTCCATATGATTAAAATGATACCCTACTTATATAGGTTTTATTTTGTTTTACTTCTTTTAAAAAATCATAACTTTTTGTACAAACATTAGCATGTTTAAAATGTCATCTTCTGACCCCTACAACCTTTTTTATTTTTCTGTATCTGGGGCTATATGAGGGCTGATTTTTTGCGCCATTATCTGTAGTTTTTATCAGTAGATTTTTTTAGGGTATACATAGTGACCAAAAATATGCAATTCTGGACTTTTTTTTTTTACACATACAAAACATTTTATTTTATTAGTTCGGACATTTACACATGCGGCAATACCACATACTTTTATGTTTATTTTTGTTTTCACACACACACACATATATACTGAATATATATATATATATATATATATATATATATATATATATACAAAAGATATTGCAGCACAACTCAGAAAAAATGTAGTGGGTGCCAAGCATCCCAGGCCCGATCAAGGCCAACCAGATACTAAAACAAAGCAATGGTGCAGCACTCCAATTCCGGTAAAAAAGATTCGTGTATTTATTGACCATATCTCAAAAATACAGCAACGTTTCAGCTCAACAATAGAGCCTTTCTCAAGCTTAGTGACAACTGCCAAGTAAGGGGTTTTTATACCCAATCAAGTGTATACAATCAACGAATAATTAAAACAATCCAAAGTGTATAATCCATAATCAATACAGTACAGTGCATTAATAAAGTGCTCATTCAAAGTATCACAAAGAGTACTATTATAGTACATAAAGTGTTAGATGATTAAAAACATATACATAGATAAAAATGCTTGAAACTCTAGACTCATAGTTAATGACATAATTAATAATATGCAAAACATCTGTAGTAAACATGATTGTACATCATAGTCGCATGGAAGAACTCACCCGCTCTGTATGTCTAATGGCGCTGACGGCTTGTGGTGTTCGGCTGTGCGCATGCGCCAACCTCCTGACGCGGCCGGCTCGTACTAACTCGCCGGACGCATGCGTCAGAAAACAAAACAAACGAGTCATGTGCTGAAGCACATGACTTGTATGTCAGCTGACCCGTTACCTCGGATACCTCCGACGCTAACAAGCTGTCACAGATGTCCGGAACGGGAAAATCATAATAGGTAAATGAAGTAACATATGGTGGATGTGGCATTACATATACTGAGGCATCACTAGTGCGTGATATTAACTAGAAATGAAAGTTAATACTTAAAAATAACTAATACTAAATAGTGCATTACAGGACACCTGTGCAAAGTACTCAAAATTAAATACATAAAAAATCTGTAAAAATACATTATAGGGTTATTTTGTGTAAAGAATGATTATATAAGAATTCAATTAATATAAATTCAGAATGTACACCATCCACATAAAGGGTCATAAAGGAAGAGGACACCAAGGGATGGTCAGGAATCCTCTGGGTCAAAACTACTGAAAAAAAATAAAAAAAAATAAAAAAATAATAGAAATAAATAAAATAAATAAAAATAAAAAATGTGTATGAAAAAATAAAATAAACAAATAAATATGAACACCATCAACAAATCAATAATTCAACAAAAGTAAAACAAATAAAAAAATCAAAATAGTAAGATAAAGTACGTTATGTGATCACATGACCTCCAGCTGAAGGCAAAGGGACTGGTGTGTGTGTCACTTAACTCCCTGGTTTGTAGGGTAGTGGTTGAGCTGCCTCATAAGAAGCCCCACCAACACCATCAGAAGTCTTTCTGGTGTAGAGGGAACAAAGGTCCCCTACCCCCAGAGCAACTCCACCTACAGCCAAAACGGGAGTGTGCCCGCTATTCCAGCAGCACCTGCTAGGACACATATAACACACCATCCCTCATGCATGCCAACCTATTCTAGGGTAGACCACCAAAATGAAATAAATAAAAAAATAATAAAAAAGAAATGTAACCAAACAATTATGTTTGACCCAGACACCTGCACCAACCACAAGTCTGACCTGCAACCATGACCACCCGTGGATGTGTACTTCTGAAAAAGAAATAATTAATCCACTTTAAGGCCTAAATATAGTGCCACAACAATTATTGTAAGTGTACTGTTTTTATTAAAGTAAACAAAACAGAATAAACAAATGCAAATATTCAGAGCGTGTGATGTTCTTCCTGTGTCTTGTTCAAATGTTGTAACAATCTGAAAGCATAAACAAATAAACAAATGTTAATAAAGGCATAGCAATAGTCACATAATATGCCTAGAATAGAGGTAAATATGATCCTGGGCTCTCAAGACATGCAAAAGTTCCTAGATAGTGTTAAACTCAGCATGTGGACGTAAAGAATTTAACCTGTGTATCCACCAAAGTTCCTTCTTTCTAAGTAAAGTAAAGAAGGAACTTTGGTGGATACACAGGTTAAATTCTTTACGTGGATTAATCCACTTTAAGGCCTAAATATAGTGCCACAACAATCATTGTAAGTGTACTGTTTTTATTAAAGTAAACAAAACAGAATAAACAAATGCAAATATTCAGAGCGTGTGATGTTCTTCCTGCGTCTTGTTCAAATGTTGTAACAATATTTGATAACCTCTGACAAGTGTATTTGAATCATTCTAATTGGCCCACAATTGAAAAGAAGGAATATGCGAATATTCACATATTGCGAATATAACGAATACACGAAATTCACGAATATAGGAAGAATATACGTCTATATGTTCGTGAAATATCATGAATTTGAATATGGCCAATGCCGCTCATCACTAGTCACTGGAGCACCCCAAGGTATTTCAATCCTATAGTAATAAAGTATGTGTTAATGGATATGCTTTTACAGGATCCTGCTGTTGGTCTACTACCGTGTTCCATCTTTAATTTTCAGCGTTATAGTAAAGTATACCAGGGCTCAGAAGGACATTCTTTTGGCCACTGTCTGGCAATGGAAGACTATAGACATGTGTACTGCGTATATCCAAAGCTTTCTAGACGTACACGATTAGACACAGTGTGAACCCAGCTGAATACTTACGGCCTGGGCACTTGGCCATTTTGCTCTTCCTGAGAATAGAACTACTGGCTGTTTTGATGGTTACGGAGAAGCATTTAATGTAATCTCTGCTCCAGTATTCATAGAGCTGGGGTTTTGTTTTGGACAGTATGTGCCAGACAATAACGCTGCTAATGTTTGAAGATCCTGTATCAAGTAGCATATTTTACTATTATTCAATGAATTATACATATCAGAGGTAATGATGTCTATTAAAATACAGGTTCCCAGTATCAAGAGCAATCTGTGCTCTGTGCGTGCTGCTGAGGCATAGCGGAGATCTTTACTGCCAAAGCAAGAGGAGAAATATCTGACACATGTAGCAGTTAAAGCTCATAATACTTGATAACATGTTGAATTTTTCCAAATTTGTATCTAACCCCCCAAAAAACTGTTGAAAGGCAACCAGTCAGCAGGTTCGCACTTCCCAAACTGGAGTCAGCATAAAATAGTAACAAGCTTCCTGATAACCAAACACTATGTTTGAAACCATGTTCACACAGTGTAAAATTAGCTATTTTACAAAAAAAAATACAGTTGTAAAATGAATTTAAAATTATGGATGTATTTTTGCAAAATAATGTTTGGTATGGAAGTCTATGGAGAAGCATCCGTCGGTGCCCACATTGTATGAAAAAAATGGCCGTAATTTCTAACAGCTGTTAAAATAATGAATTTTTTCATTAAAGGGGTACAAACTGTTCCGAACACTGGAGCCGGCGCTGGGAGCTTGTGATGTCATAGCCCTGCCAACCTCATGATGTCTCGCCCCGCCCCCTCAATGCAAGTCTATGGGAGGGGGCGAGATGACTGTCACGTCCCCTCCCATAGACTTGCATTGAGGGGGCGGGGCGTGACATCATGAGGGGGTGGGGCTCTAATGTCACAAGCTCCCAGCGCTGGCTCCAACGTTCGGAACAGTTTGTTCCAAACGCTGAGCAGCGGAGTACCCCTTTAAGAAATAACAAAATATGACCATAAAACAGAAAAAAAAAAACAATAGTAAAAATTTTAAATAATCTCCAGCAATTTCCATAACATAAAGAAATGCTTGTATATTTTAAGGCTACAAATATGACCAAACATTCACTGTGTGAACAAGGCTGTGGTGTGTCTAACCTTGGAACAAGTGTCCGCCGGTTGGCTCCATTCCCCCTTCTCCCTACCTATGTTTCATTGACAATACCGTAGAGTGAAACATCGTTCCTTGTAAGGACGGTGCCTGTCGCAATTTCATACTGTCTGTGGTTAAAGGAGGATGTATCTGCTGACACGTATCTGACAGGGGTTGTCCAGGTACAGAAAATTTTGTATATTTTGCTGGGACAATAGTATAGTATAATTGTTGCCACTTTTTATGGGACACACACAAAATGAGCTGATGTGGTTGTTTTGACCTGTCGCACATCTCTCTGTGTAATAGGGGATGTGTGGCCGACAAGTGATGGCAGCAAATGGCGACACAAACAATTCAGCAATCATTTATGAATCCTCCCTGACCCAATGCCTGAACTCTCGGCCAATGAGAGCTTAAGAGACAACTTTTTATTTGCTTACTGTAGAACAAGAATTACATTATATTTGCTGAATGACATGTATTTTTAGGAGAGGTGCCAGGTATTCTGGGTCACTGAAAGGCAGTGAGAGGACAACCCTAGGGCCCACATCCAGTGCAATCCTAATCCATAATTAACTGGAGATGCTGTGGACGAAATCTAGTACTCACTAGTGTTGAGCGGCATAGGCCATATTCGAATTTGTGATATTTCGCGAATATATGGACGAATGTTCGTCATATATTCACAAAATTTGCATATTCGTAATGCGCATATGCAAAAATACATATATGCGAAAATTTACATATGCGAAAATTAACATAAGCGAAAACTCACATCTGCGAAAATTAGCATAAGCGAAAATTAGCATAAGCGAAAATTCGCATATGCAAAAATATGCGATATTCGTGAATAAAATTTGCATTGCGAATATTCGCGAGCAACACTAGTACTCACCCATGTTTTGCACCTAGGTATTACATATGAGATGCAGACTGTGTTTAAAAAAAAGCAGTTCACCTCACTGATTCCCCTTTACTACCATTCTGAAACTCATCAGTTTTCTCATCACTTTTGGGGTCTTTGTCACTCAAATGTCAACCACTGGCCAATGACTGACTAAGGTAGACCTCTGCTGTGGTCAGTAATTGGCTGAATGGTGCATAATCTGCAACTTTTATACAAAATTGTGTACCCCCCCCCGGGGAACTCCAAAGGATAGGGGATAAGATGTCTGATCACGGAGGTCCGACCACTGGAACTTCCTGCGATTTGCAGTGGCATTCTGAACACAGAAGCTTGGAGCATCCATGTTCATGACGTCACACCCCGCCCCCTCTATATATGTCTATGGGTGGGGGCGTGATAGCTAGTACATAGTCATCACGTCTCCATTTATAGACATGAATGGAGAGGGAGAAACGGCTGTGGTTGCCCATCATCCGGCACAGAGCAGAGTTTGCTTCATTTACCAGATGACTGGGGTGCCGTGTCCTTTGGATGGCGGACTATCCCTTTAATCTTTAACTGTCAATATATAGTCATAGCCAATGTATGACTATGAGGAATACAGTCACGGCCGAAAATGTTGGCACCCCTGTAATTTTTCTAGAAAATTAAGTATTTCTCACAGAAAAGAATTGCGGTAACATGTTTTGCTATACACATGTTTATTCCCTTTGTGTGTATTGGAACTAAACCAAAAAAGGGAGGGAAAAAAGCAAATTGGACATAATGTCACACCAAACTCCAAAAATGGGCAGGACAAAATTATTGACACCCTTTCAAAATTGTGAAAAATTAAGATTGTTTCAAGCATGTGATGCTCCTTTAAACTCACCTGGGGCAAGTAACAGGTGTGGGCAATATAAAATATGTGAGAATAAAATCTTCCTCTCCACAAGTACCGCATGTTAAATCTCCTAAAAAATAACAATCATTACACAGGTGGTATTATGTCTAGATTAAGATGAAATCTCGATGAAAACATAGAAGAAATTCTGAGAACAAAATATTCACTTCCATAAATTTTACTGTTCTGTTCCCGTTGTCAGAAGGAAATATAGATAAAACCTTAATTAGAGGCTGCGTTGTAAAGACTTAACACCATTGAGGGGTTTCCGTGAACGTTTGCTCGGATTGAATTATGAATCATTGACACTTCATTGGTCTATGACTTTTCCCAAACTTGATCATACTAATTTTCTTGTCATAATCCCAACAGGCTATATTTACATGTTGAGCAGGGAAGTGTGAAGTCATTTTCTGCAATGTTTTTTGTGGGAGATATAAACCGCAAACAATGAGCCATCGAAAAGAACAGAAATGCTACAAAAACAATAATTTACTGTTTATAGCCAACGGTTTCCCTGAAGATTATAAGGACAGAGAAGAGACTGTAAAATATAGTATACAGCAATATTTGGTACCCCTAGTGACCTTAGCTCTCGCTTCTAGGGCACGAAATAATGTGAAATATATAAATGTACAAAAATAGAAAGAAAATGTCTTATAAACTAACTGGGTATAAATACCGTATATACTCGAGTATAAGCCGACCCGAGTATAAGCCGAGACCCCTAATTTCAACCCAAAATCCCAGGAAAAGTTATTGACTCGAGTATAAGCCTAGGGTGGGAAATACCTCATCCCCCCCTGTCATCATCCAGACCCGTCATTAACATCCTCATCATCCCCTTGTCATCATCCCACACATCCCCCCTTCATCATCCCCTTGTCATCATCCCACACATCCCCTTATCATCCCACACATCCCCCCTTCATCATCCCCTTGTCATCATCCCACACATCCCCTTATCATCCCACACATCCCCCCTTCATCATCCCCTTGTCATCATCCCACACATCCCCCCTTCATCATCCCCTTGTCATCATCCCACACATCCCCTTATCCCACACATCCCCCCTTCATCATCCCCTTGTCATCATCCCACACATCCCCTTATCCCACACATCCCCCCCTTCATCATCCCCTTGTCATCATCCCACACATCCCCCCTTCATCATCCCCTTGTCATCATCCCACACATCCCCTTATCATCCCACACATCCCCCCTTCATCATCCCCTTGTAATCATCCCACACCCCCCCCCCTTCATCATCCCCAACCCCCTTCATCATCCCCACACCCCCCCCCCCCTTCATCATCCTCTTCTCATCATTCGCCCTCAGTGGTCTTCAACCTGCGGACCTCCAGAGGTTTCAAAACTACAACTCCCAGCAAGCCCGGGCAGCCATCGGCTGTCCGGGCTTGCTGGGAGTTGTAGTTTTGAAACCTCCGGAGGTCCGCAGGTTGAAGACCACTGCGGCCTTCAACATGCGGACCTCCAGAGGTTTCAAAACTACAACTCCCAGCAAGCCCGGGCAGCCATCGGCTGTCCGGGCTTGCTGGGAGTTGTAGTTTTGAAACCTCCGGAGGTCCGCAGGTTGAAGACCACTGCGGCCTTCAACATGCGGACCTCCAGAGGTTTCAAAACTACAACTCCCAGCAAGCCCGGGCAGCCATCGGCTGTCCGGGCTTGCTGGGAGTTGTAGTTTTGAAACCTCCGGAGGTCCGCAGGTTGAAGACCACTGCGGCCTTCAACATGCGGACCTCCAGAGGTTTCAAAACTACAACTCCCAGCAAGCCCGGGCAGCCATCGGCTGTCCGGGCTTGCTGGGAGTTGTAGTTTTGAAACCTCCGGAGGTCCGCAGGTTGAAGACCACTGCGGCCTTCAACATCATCCAGCCCCCTCTCACCCCCTTTAGTTCTGAGTACTCACCTCCGCTCGGCGCTGGTCCGGTCCTGCAGGGCTGTCCGGTAAGGAGGTGGTCCGGTGAGGAGGTGGTCCGGGCTGCTATCTTCACCGGGGGCGCCTCTTCTCCGCGCTTCCGGCCCGGAATAGAGCCGTTGCCTTGACAACGACGTATCTGCGTCGTTGTCAAGGCAACGTGACTATTCTGAGGCCGGGCCCGAAGCGCTTAGAAGAGGCCTCCCCGGTGAAGATAGCAGCCCGGACCACCTCCTCACCGGACCACCTCCTTACCGGACAGCCCTGCAGGACCGGACCAGCGCCGAGCGGAGGTGAGTACTCAGAACTAAAGGGGGTGAGAGGGGGCTGGATGATGTTGAAGGCCGCAGTGGTCTTCAACCTGCGGACCTCCGGAGGTTTCAAAACTACAACTCCCAGCAAGCCCGGACAGCCGATGGCTGCCCGGGCTTGCTGGGAGTTGTAGTTTTGAAACCTCTGGAGGTCCGCAGGTTGAAGACCACTGCGGGTGGGGGAGTTCACTCGAGTATAAGCCGAGGGGGGTGTTTTCAGCACGAAAAATCGTGCTGAAAAACTCGGCCTATACTCGAGTATATACGGTAATAGAGTCAATGGTATATTAAGTAAATTTGCTTATTGAGATGTACTTAATTGTGGACTGCAAAATATTCATCACACTTATTGTCTATACCAAAACCCCCAAGAGGATTTAACCCTTTACCCAATGCCACAGTCTCTTTTATCAACTATTCAACTATTCGTTAATTCGAACTCAGAGGCCACTATCGAGGTCAACTTATGACATGGCCATACAACAGAAAACAGCCAAAGAAAGGAGAATACTTAAAAATGTTTTCATTTTGAGATATTTTACTAGGTTGGTACATGCCATGGAGGCAAACCATACAGAGATGAAGCCCCGTCCCAGTAATATCCATCCCTTTGCTATTGGGTGGTTAGAACCAATGTAGGACTCTATAAGGAGTCACTACCGTATTTTTCGCCGTATAAGACGCACTTTTTCTTCCCCAAAACTGGGGGGAAAAAGTCGGTGCGTCTTATACGGCGAATACACCCCCTATCGCGGCGGTCCCTGCGGCCGTCAACGGCCGGGAACCGCGGCTAATACAGGACATCACCGATCGTGGTGATGCCCTGTATTAACCCTTCAGACGCGGCGATCAAAGCTGACCGCCACGTCTGAAGGGAAAGTGACACTAACCCGGCTGTTCAGTCGGGCTGTTCGGGACCGCCGCGATTTCACCGCAGCGGTCCCGAACAGCCCGACTGAATAGCCGGGTTAGTGCTTACAGGACACCGGGAGGGACCTTACCTGCCTCCTCGGTGTCTTCTCCGTTCAGGGATCCCCTGTATGGCCGGCGCTCTCCTTCCTCATCATCACGTCGTCGCGTACGTGCGTCGGCGTGCGTAACGACGTGATGGCGGCGACGGAGATCGATGATACCCGGCCGGCAGCAGAGACGTTCCGGAGTGACGGAGACACGGCGACAGTGATGGAGCGACATCCAGGGCAGCGGTGACGGGTCCGGAGCGGCGGGGACACGTGAGTATTACCTCCTATGCAGTGGTCTTCAATCTGCGGACCTCCAGATGTTGCAAAACTACAACTCCCAGCATGCCCGGACAGCCAACGGCTGTCCGGGCATGCTGGGAGTTGTAGTTTTGCAACATCTGGAGGTCCGCAGGTTGAAGACCACTATTGGGTTCAAAATCTTTATTTTTTTTTGATTTTGCACCTATAAATTGGGTGCGTCTTATACGCCGGTGTGTCCTATAGGGCGAAAAATACGGTACATTGTTACACAAGTGTATTGAAAGGGCAGAAAGGGGGTAACTGACATAAGGCCCTTCTGTCCATTGTAGCAATATCTGGCACCAAAAGGGCCATTTTATTCCTCTCCTATGTATACCAGTTTAGAAAGTATAAATATATATATACATATAGCTGAACTGTTTTATGATAATATTCCCTTACAAATTCATAATAGAAAAAGATGAGAGATATGAAAAAGATGATTGCATAATACCCCCACTGCAGTGCATCATGTAATATTAAGCATTACAAACCATACCAATGGGAATTTAATAGTTTACATCTCTGTGTTTTGTCTTTATCATAGATTTTCTATCTGAGAGACGGCCAGAAAATGTAGATCAATAAGGCCAGACGTCTGTCAGTGAATTAAGGCATCATTGATCTAATCACATTACATTTAGTGTTCTACATATAAAAACAAGGGAAGTCAGCCAAAAATAGATAAGTCCTGTTATTAGGATTTATTTTGGCAGACTTAAAGAGAATCTGATACCCTGGTCACACGCACTAAATCCACTGAGTTATAGTGCGTGTAAACAGCTTTACAAAGAGGGGTCACTTACTTGAATCCGTTGAGTATATGGCACTGTAAACTTCCTTTTGCATTGCTATCCAGGGTGCAATGGAGGCAGGGAGTGGACTCACTCAGTTCCCCTGCCTCCTCTATATTCTCAGTCTTCTGCGCCCCCTTCATTATTATGCTGGATAGCAATGCAGCAGTAAGTTTACAGTGGCAGAACTCTGCATATACTCAACGGATTTAATTACGTGACCCATCGTACCTATAAATAGAGCCTGTCTGGAACAAGCTTTACCAATAGAGTACAGATCATATAGATCTAATTATTCCTCATACACGTCCCTAAATGTCTGAGTTTACCCTCTCTATCCGTATAGATGCTTATATCCAAGAATGCCTGACGTCCTTTCTCTATTTCAGATGTAAAATAACTTGATGACTTGAAGCAGGTAGTGGGGGATAGATTGAAGGGTTGCTATACATGTGGGCATTGCAAAGCATGTAGATATATTAAGAAAAAACAAAAGAGGTACCGGGAACCCAGAAACCGAGGTATGTCAGGAGCTTCATTAACTGCTCGACCAAGGGTGTGATCTATGTCCCATCATGTCCATGCCCTGTCTTCTATGTCGGGAAGACAAAAAGGGAACTCCCAAGATGGATATTAGAACATCTGCACACAGTACATGGGGGTGATGGATCGCTCTTGAAATTTGTAGGGATAGAAAATATCAAAGCGCCGGTACAGGGAGGAGATTGGGATCATTTCATCCTACAGAGGGAGGTGCCCTGGATTTATGAACTACAAACAAGTACACCTAGGGGGTTGAATGAACAACTCCAGTTTGTCTGTTTTACATAGTTCAAAATAGTGAGGGGGGGGAGTTTTGTGAAGGTGTGGACAGGTAGTGAGGGAGGGCTGTAGGCAGCCCAAAGAAGAATATTACACCTCCTAGTGTAGTTCGGAATAGAATTTAATAGGAGGTTCTGGTGCGTGACCCCCCCACCTAGGCACATGGCAATTGTTTATAGGACCGTGTAGGGACAGTACAGGCCCATAGGCCCCTGCTACCCCCCCCCCCCCAATCCTATATACCCTGTTAGGCTGGCCTCTCTCCCCCTCCCCCCCCCCTACTCAACCCACCCATATAGACCCTTTGGGTTAACCATGAGCTGTATGGGTTCTATGGTGTAATCTGGCCTT
This sequence comes from Hyla sarda, assembly GCF_029499605.1. Lineage (NCBI taxonomy): Eukaryota > Metazoa > Chordata > Amphibia > Anura > Hylidae > Hyla > Hyla sarda. Next base: position 399,884,251 of record NC_079191.1, read on the forward strand.
TACCCTTATCTATTAACTAGTGAATGGGAACTTCCCTCTGTGGATCATATCTGATTTATCCCTTTTACCTCCCAAATTAATGTAGAAATGTCCCAAGTGAAACTGATTTGATTGATCATACCCCCTGAGACATTCGTAGGAAAAAAAAAAGGGACAATATATGTTATGACTTTTGTTTATCGGTACGGCCGTGGACAGAAACACACAAGAGCCTACAGCCCGGGTGTCTTGGGATCTTTTTCTTTGCAGGAGAAATGAAACTCCACTGTTGATTTAGTGGCAATATAGAGGTGAATGCGTTAAATCTGTATGCTAGAAGAAACCTTCTTTTACAGGTGGTACTGGGCTAATAGTAAACACTGGTAATGATGCATCATATTACCTGTAGTCCTATACAGTATGTTACCACTGATGAAGCTGCTCAGCATCAGGCAGCAGAAATGTGTTTGGTGACTATAGAGTGCTGATATGTCTATATGTGAAGCTCTGTACTGATACAATATTGATCTCTGCAAGTATCTGTAGTGACTATTGATCCCCTTTGGAGCTGTGCATGCTGTGCAATTGGCTCAGGGGAGAGGATCATAGTATCCAATTTAATACTGTTTTACCTCACAGTGCACTTTTGTATATACTTTTAAAAAGACGGAATAAAAGTTAAATTTTAGGCACATTTCCTTATATACGTTGTTTTGCATTTACTAAAAGTATTTAGAATGCTGGATATGAGAGTTGAAAATTGGGCTTGACGTGAGGCCTCCACATGTATCACGTACATTCTTTACTAGTTCACAGGGTCAGAATAACCCCAATATTGTGCTGCTAGTTAGGACATGAGGGAAGTGCCTTTAACAGAACAATAGAATTTTGGATAATCTCCACAATTTGATAGTCAGGCACCTGCCTGGTCCCAGGGGCTCCACAATGTTAGGATTTTACAGTATGAGGCATTCTTCTGACTGTCTCCTGCAATTGTTATTATTCCTCTTGGCCTCTATATAAATGTGTGTCCTTTGCGGAGGGAAATTATCTGGATAAAGAACCGGCTCATTATGGCTTCAAGGCCAATAGCTGCTTTTCATGGCACAATAAATAATAAAGTGTAAGGGTACATTACCCAGACTGCTGAGCTCTGTCACTTTCATTTTGTTCACGCTTTTGTCTGTAAAATAGAAAAAGAAAAGCGGTAAAGACAAGCCGAGCATTTATAGAGGAGTAAGTGGAAACATAAAGAGCCATTTAGGGTTTTATTCCTTCTAGGTTGAGCAGGCCTTAACTATATGGATTTACTATGTACACTTAACCAGGTTTGTCGTCATCTCTTCCACTTATCTGCAAGATTTGGTGCAATTTTAACAAATCAGAAATTATGAGGTATTTTTGTACATTAGTATCATTGTGCAGAAGTATATAATATATCAGTGAGTCCAATATTGTCACATTCTTGACTCTTGACTATGGGTCATGTTTGGTATCGAAGGTCAGCTACAAATATAGCTGCAAGCAACAATACAGGTGTCCAAGCTGCACAGCCGGGATATAGCACACGGTTACTTTGACCCCCTATGGTGAAGAAGGTGACCGTGGACATGTCTGCTAATTTTCACATTGTTCTGACCATCAATTTCAGAGGAAACTCTGCATGCAATCCAATATGGCCACCAAATCTGGTGATTAACTGTGGTACAGAAAGTGATCATGAACGTGTATGCTAATTTTCGCACTGTTCTGACCAGTTATTTTAGAGAAAACTATGTTTGTAGAATATTGTGCAATCCAATATGGCCGCCAAATCTGGTGATCAACTGTAGTATAGAAAGTGATCATGAGATGTGTGCTAATTGTCACATTGTTTAGACCAGTCATTTCACAGAAAACTATGTATGCAGAATATTCCTTTAGTCTCTCTCTGTTTTATGGGTCACAATTGCAGTGCTGCACGAAGCGGAGGCTGACACATCCCCTAAATACAGCTCTATGGCAGAGCCGGAGCGCTGCCTTCGTCAATCCCCGGCTCTGCTATAGCGATGCGTTGAGGGGGGGTGTCGGTCTTCACTTCATGCGGTGGTCAACACACGCTATCTGGCCACCGAGCCGGGGCCCTGTACAGAGAGATCGCAGGGGGCCCCAGCGGTCGGACCCCCCACAATCTGAAACTTATCCCCTATCCTTAGGATAGGGGATACGTTTTTCACCAATGGACTACTCCCTTAATATGTGTCAGTCTTTACTTCATTTCTTGAATTCCATTCATAAATTATTAGCATCATTAAGAACAGTGCATGCGGTAGAACACTGAAACATGCAGGCATATTATTGTGTATTTCAAAACTAATAAGATAATAGTTAACATGCACATAATGCAAATAAAGCTGTGTTTATATCTATATACATGATATAATGTTATTTGAAGGGGTATTCCATGATTTTTTTTTTTTTTTTACTATACTACAGAGGCTGTAAAGTTAGTGCAGTTCATTATATAGTGTCTGTACCTGTGTGTTTCGGTTTTCTCACAATTCGTATATGATTTTCACCCCAATATTTATTTTTACCAGCATACAAAATGACTCAGATTTTTCCCAGGTTGCAATGCGGCCGAGACCTGACTCACTAGTCAGCTGATGACAGGAATCTTGTCTGCTTCAATGGGTGGAGTGATCACTTGGTGGGAGAGAGATCAATCTGCAACTAATGCAACAGCTGTAGGCACCCTGATTGAAAACCACAGGTCTTTTGAATGGATGCAGCTCATTTGTGTGGGAGTGAGGAAAATGGAATTATGGGATTTGTAGGCAAAGAAGAAAACTCAAACAGGAAATACTAGTTCACAAAAAGCTAGCCACAGTGTTATGGTAATCTCACAACATAGCCATTTATCCCCAAGACAAGCGCAGATCCTTCCTAAGCATGTCCATTACTGTCTGCCAGGTACGTACTAAAATCACCTCATGGTGAATAACCCCTTTAAGTTTAGAAATATAAATGTATCTTTTAGTCAGCAAAAGAATTTCATTATCCTCGCAGTATAAAACAACATGGGCCTCATCTCCCTACGTGAAAGGAGATAAGAATTATTAGTACAAGACTAAAGACATTAATTATGTAACTTGTCTTGACAGGGTGAGGCACAAGAGCTGGGAAAACCGACACAAAGTGCTTTATAGTCTATAACATAAAAGATTCCTTGTTATAAAATGTAAGACATAGGTAGGTACACAGACAGGTATCTAGAAATATTGATACATATGAAATGTATTGATAGATTCTATCTGTTAAGCTGTACCTGATCTTATCACAGACTAAATGTAAGAAGTCAGGCCATGATAAACGGGCCACCGGTCAGAGACAATAAAACTCTCACTCTTCTAATTACTTATGAGTTAAGTCTGAAAAAATTTACTTTTTAAAAGCATAATTTACACATGGCTATATACTGAATATACTGGTTTGTGTTTTTTTCTGTTAATATCTTTCATTTTGAAGAGAATAGGGGGGGAGGGGGGACTATAGTTTAGTTGAGGGAGAGGCGTTATCCAAGCAGCAAAGCCGGGTTATGGCACATGATTGCTTAACCCACTATGGTGGAGAAGGTGATCGTGGAGAAGTGTGCTAATTTTCACATGGTTCTGACCAGTCATTTTAGTGAAAACTACGTTATGTTAGTTGCACAATTCAATATGGCTGCCAAATCTTGTGATCACGTGTGGTACAAAATGTGATCGCAAATATGTATGCTAATTATGACACTGTTCTGACCAGTAATTTTAGAAAAAACTATGTTTGCAAAATATTGCACAATTCAATATGGCTGCAAAACCAGGTCATCATTTGTGGTACAGAAAGTGATCAAAACATTTGTGCTAAATTTCACACTATTCCGACAAGCATTTGCGGAGAAAATAATGTATGCAGAATATTGCGCAATCCAGTAAGGCTGCCAAGCGTTATTAATTGTGATAAAGAATGTGATCTCGAACCTGTGTGGTAATTTTTAGATTGTTCAGACCAACAAATTCAGAGAAAACTATATATGGAAAATATTGTGCAATCCAATATGGCTGCAAAACCAGGTCATCATTCGTGGTAGAAAAAGTGCTCAAGAACGTGTGCCAATTTTCACATTATTCCGACCAGTATTTTCGGAGAAAACAATGTATGAAGATTATTATTGTGCAATCCAATATGGCTTCTAAACCAGGTCATCATTTGTGGTAGAAAAAGTGATCATGAACATGTGTGATAATTATCACATCATTCTGACAAGCATTTGCGGAGAAAACTATGCATGCAAAATATTACACAAATCAAATATGGTCGCCAAACTAGGTAATGATTTGTGGTACAGAACGTGATCATGAACATGTGTGCTAATTTTCACATTGTTTTGACCAGCAATTTTAGAGAAACCTATGTTTGTAGAATATTGTGAAATCCAATATAGTCGTCAAAATCTGGTGATCAACTGTGGTACAGAAAGTAATCACAAACATGTGTGCTAATATTTGCAATGTTTGGACCAGTTATTTTAGAGAAAACTATGTATGCAGAATATTGTGCAATTCAATATGGCTGCCAAATCTTGTGATCAATTATGGTGCAGACAAGGATCAAGAACATGTTTGCCAATTTGCGCACTGTTCTGACTAGTAATTTTAGAGAAAACTATTTATGCAGAATATTGCACAATCCAATATGGCTGCCAAATCTTGTGATCAATTGTGGTACAGAAAGTGAGCACTCTACCATAGTGCAAAGAAAAATTACTTTTAGATTACCAGTGTACCATGGGGATCAAAAGTTTGGGCACCCCAGGTAAAAAATTGTATTAATGTGCATAAAGAAGCCAAGGAAAGATGGAAAAAATCTCCAAAAGGCATCAAATTACAGATTAGAAATTCTTATAGTATGTCAACAAAAGTTAGATTTTATTTCCATAATTTACACTTTCAAAATAACAAAAAACTAAAAAATGGGCACCCTGCAGAATTTATAGCATGCACTGTCCCCTTTGCAAAGCTGAGACCTGCCAGTGTCATGGATTGTTCTCAATCATCATCTGGGAAGACCAGGTGATGTCAATCTCAAAGGTTTTAAATGCCCAGACTCATCTGACCTTGCCCCAAAAATCAGCACCATGGGTTCTTCTAAGCAGTTGTCTAGAAATCTGAAACTGAAAATAGTTGACGCTCACAAAGCTGGAGAAGGCTACAAGAAGATAGCAAAACGTTTTCAGATGTCAATATCCTCTGTTCAGAATGTAATTAAGAAATGGCAGTCATCAGGAACAGTGGAAGTTAAAGCAAGATCTGGAAGACCAAGAAAAATATCAGACAGAAGAGCTCGCATGATTGTGAGAAAAACAATTCAAAACCCAAGTTTGACTGCACAATCCCTCCAGAAAGATCTGGCACACACTGGAGTTGTGGTACACTATTCCACCATAAAGAAATACTTGTACAAATATGGTCTTCATGGAAGAGTCATCAGAAGAAAACAAGTTCTGTGGACCGATGAGGTTAAAATTTAACTTTTTGGCCGGAATGAGGTACGTTTGAAGAAGAAGGGGAACAGAATTTAATGAAAATAACCTCTGTCCAACTGTTAAGCATGGGGGTGGATCAATCATGCTTTGGGGTTGTATTGCAGCCAGAGGTACAGGGAACATCTCACGAGTAGAAGGAAAAATGGATTAAATAAAATTTCAGCAAATTTTGAATGCTAACTTGATGCCATCTGTGAAAAAGCTGAAATTAAAGAGAGGATGGCTTCTACTAATGGATAATGATCCTAAACACACCTCAAAATTCACGGGGGATTACATCAAGAGGCGTAAACTGAAGGTTTTGCCATGGCCTTCACAATCTCCTGACCTCAACATAATTGAAAATCTATGGATAGACCTTAAAAGAGCAATGCGTGACAGACAGCCCAGAAATCTCAAAGAACTGGAAGACTTTTGTAAGGAAGAATGGGCAAAGATACCTCAAACAAGGATTGAAAGACTCTTGGCTGGCTACAAAAAGCGTTTACAAGCTGTGATACTTGCCAAAGGGGGCAGTACAAGATATTAACTCTGCAGGTTGCCCAAACTTTTGCAGACGCCATTTTTTTGTTTTCTATTATTTTGAAAGTTATAAATGATGGAAATAAAATCTAACTTTTGTTGACATATTATAAGAATGTCTAATCTGTAATTTGATGCCTTTTGGAGATTTTTCCATCTTTCCTTGGATTCTTTATGCACATTAATACAAATTTTTACCTGTGCCCAAACTTTTGATCCCCTCTGTACATATTATACAATTAAACATTTAAAAAAATGGCATATTATTATTAATGCTATATAAATGTTATTGGCGATTGGTGGCCATATTGAATATGCAAATTACTCAGCTACAACAACCTTGGCACAGGACGTTACCATGAACATGGCTGCCAAATATAAGGTATTCTAACATATGCTTTCAGAGAAGAAGATGTTTGTAGAATGTTGTGCAAACCAATATGGCAGACACACCATGTGATCAATAGACTAGTAATAAACATACATAAGTCTGCATTACTGTCTAACCATAAACCATAGTTTATACATCAGTAGCTTTAGCAATTTCAAAAAAGCAGATGTTTTAATTTTGAACGGTTTAAAACAAGATGGCTGCCTTGTCAGGTGACCTAAGATCTTTAAGTAGAAAAAGATTAAGCACATAATAGCACTCTAACATTGTGCCAAGTTTCATAAGTTTTCGGTCAGCAACGTGCATATTCCAGACATTTAAATACAGTGGCTTATTGCCTTGCAGTGATTGGCTAACAGTAGCCATATTGATTATGCAAATGAACCAGCTTTAACAATCTTGATACAGGAGGTTACCATGAACATGTTTACCAAATTATAAGTTATTCTAACAAACGGTTTTAAAGAAGAAGATGTTTGTAGAATATTGTGCAATTCAATATGGCGGCTAAACCATGTGATCAATCGACTTTTAATGAACAAGTCATAATTGTGATCACAGTGTAGCTGTCACGATGCCGGCTGGCAGGTAGTGGATCCTCTGTGCCAGAGAGGGATGGCGAGGACCGTGCTAGTGGACCGGTTCTAAGCCACTACAGGTTTTCACCAGAGCCCGCCGCAAAGCGGGATGGTCTTGCTGCGGCGGTAGTGACCAGGTCGTATCCACTAGCAACGGCTCACCTCTCTGACTGCTGAAGATAGGCGAGGTACAAGGGAGTAGGCAGAAGCAAAGTCGGACGTAGCAGAAGGTCGGGGGCAGGCGGCAAGGTTCGTAGTCAGGGGAGATAGCAGAAGTTCTGGTACACAGGCTTTAAACACACAAAACGCTTTCACTAGGCACAAGGGCAACAAGATCCGGCAAGGGAGTGCAGGGGAGGAGACCAGATATAGCCAGGGAGCAGGTGGGAGCCAATTAAGCTAATTGGGCCAGGCACCAATCATTGGTGCACTGGCCCTTTAAGTCTCAGGGAGCTGGCGCGCGCGCGCCCTAGAGAGCGGAGCCGCGCGCGCCAGCACATGACAGCAGGGGACGGGAACGGGTAAGTGACCTGGGATGCGATTCGCGAGCGGGCGCGTCCCGCTGTGCGAATCGCATCCCCAACGGCCATGACAGAGCAGCGCTCCCGGTCAGCGGGACTGACCGGGGAGCTGCAGGGAGAAAGACGCCGTGAGCGCTCCGGGGAGGAGCGGGGGCCCGGAGCGCTAGGCGTAACAGTACCCCCCCCCCTTAGGTCTCCCCTTCTCTTTGTCGGGTAACTGCCTCCCCTGGGATGAGGACACCGGGAAAGGATGGAGGGATTCCTCAACGGCAGGCAGAACAGCAGGAGTAGGAATGGGGAGAGAGGGCAGAGGGCGAGACCTGGCACGGGGCAGTGTGACACCAGGACGAGGGCCATGAGGGGACACAGAGGCTTGCCTGATGGGACTGGGAGGGGGGGAGAGGCATTTCCTGTGGCAGGCAGAGTCCTTAATGACCTTAGGGGGACCGGATACAGGGGGAACCACAGGGTCACGGCAGGGAGTACTGGGAACCGGTTGAAGGCAGTCCTTGGAACAAGAGGGACCCCAACTCTTGATCTCCCCAGTGGACCAATCCAGGTTTGGGGAATGGTGTTGAAGCCAGGGTAGTCCAAGGAGAACTTCAGAAGTGCAATTAGGAAGGACAAAAAATACAATTTCCTCGTGATGAGGTCCGATGCACATTAGGAGGGGCTCCGTGCGGTAACGCACGGTGCAATCCAACCTGGCTCCGTTGACCGCGGAAATGTGGAGTGGCTTGACAAGACGGGTCACCGGAATGCGGAATTTATTCACTAAGGACTCCCGAATAAAATTCCCAGAAGCTCCAGAGTCCAGGCAGGCCACGGCTGAGAGGGGAGAGCTGGCTGAAGTAGAAATCCGAACAGGCACCGTGAGACGTGGAGAAGCCGACTTAGCATCAAGAGACGCCACACCCACGAGAGCTGGGTGCGAGCGTGCGTTTCCCAGACGTGGAGGACGGATTGGGCAATCCACCAAAAAATGTTCAGTACTGGCACAGTACAGACAAAGATTCTCTTCCTTACGGCGATTCCTCTCTTCCAGGGTCAGGCGAGACCGATTCACTTGCATGGCCTCCTCGGCGGGAGGCCTAGGCGCAGATTGCAGTGGAGACTGTGGGAGAGGTGTCCAGAGATCTAAGTCTTTTTCCTGGCGGAGCTCTTGATGCCTCTCAGAAAAACGCATGTCAATGCGAGTGGCTAGATGAATGAGTTCATGCAGGTTAGCAGGAGTCTCTCGTGCGGCCAGAACATCTTTAATGTTGCTGGATAGGCCTTTTTTAAAGGTCGCGCAGAGAGCCTCATTATTCCAGGATAGTTCAGAAGCAAGAGTACGGAATTGTATGGCGTACTCGCCAACGGAGGAATTACCCTGGACCAGGTTCAGCAGGGCAGTCTCAGCAGAAGAGGCTCGGGCAGGTTCCTCAAAGACACTTCGAATTTCCGAGAAGAAGGAGTGTACAGAGGCAGTGACGGGGTCATTGCGGTCCCAGAGCGGTGTGGCCCATGACAGGGCTTTTCCAGACAGAAGGCTGACTACGAAAGCCACCTTAGACCTTCCAGTAGGAAACTGGTCCGACATCATCTCCAAGTGCAGGGAACATTGCGAAAGAAAGCCACGGCAAAACTTAGAGTCCCCATTAAATTTGTCTGGCAAGGACAGGCGGAGGCTAGGAGTGGCCACTCGCTGCGGAAGGGGTGCAGGAGCTGGCGGAGGAGATGGTTGTTGTTGCTGTAGCTGTGACTGTACTTGCTGTAGTTGTGACTGGAGTTGCTGTGTCATGGTGGTCAAGTACGACAGCTGGTGATCTTGTTGGGCGATCTGACGAGCTTGCTGGGCGACCAGCGTAGGGAGGTCAGCGACAACTGGCAGAGGAACTTCAGCGGGATCCATGGCCGGATCTACTGTCACGATGCCGGCTGGCAGGTAGTGGATCCTCTGTGCCAGAGAGGGATGGCGAGGACCGTGCTAGTGGACCGGTTCTAAGCCACTACAGGTTTTCACCAGAGCCCGCCGCAAAGCGGGATGGTCTTGCTGCGGCGGTAGTGACCAGGTCGTATCCACTAGCAACGGCTCACCTCTCTGACTGCTGAAGATAGGCGAGGTACAAGGGAGTAGGCAGAAGCAAAGTCGGACGTAGCAGAAGGTCGGGGGCAGGCGGCAAGGTTCGTAGTCAGGGGAGATAGCAGAAGTTCTGGTACACAGGCTTTAAACACACAAAACGCTTTCACTAGGCACAAGGGCAACAAGATCCGGCAAGGGAGTGCAGGGGAGGAGACCAGATATAGCCAGGGAGCAGGTGGGAGCCAATTAAGCTAATTGGGCCAGGCACCAATCATTGGTGCACTGGCCCTTTAAGTCTCAGGGAGCTGGCGCGCGCGCGCCCTAGAGAGCGGAGCCGCGCGCGCCAGCACATGACAGCAGGGGACGGGAACGGGTAAGTGACCTGGGATGCGATTCGCGAGCGGGCGCGTCCCGCTGTGCGAATCGCATCCCCAACGGCCATGACAGAGCAGCGCTCCCGGTCAGCGGGACTGACCAGGGAGCTGCAGGGAGAAAGACGCCGTGAGCGCTCCGGGGAGGAGCGGGGGCCCGGAGCGCTAGGCGTAACAGTAGCCAAATATAACAATTTTTTAAACCTGTATCTTTAGTGATTGCAGAAATGCAGGGGTTTCAAAAACATGCCACACAAACCAATATGGCTGCCTTACCTTGTGACCTATGACCTTTATGTTATAAAAGATTATGTTTAGTACTGGGCTCTGCCTTTGGGTAAAATTTCATGAGTTTTGAAGTGACATTGAGGCAATTACAGGCATATTACAAAAAGCCCCATAGAAATAATAGGAATAATTGTTGACATTTACATAATTCAATATGGCTGCCGAACCATACGGTTGAATGACGTCAAAGTGTATGAGTCTAGGTCACAGTGTAACCATACTTGGCTATTTGGACATCTGTATCTTTAATGGCTTCAGAAAGACATGGCTTTTCATAAATATCACTGAATATTGTCACCTAAAACAAAATGGCTGCCTTCTTATGTGACCTATGACCTATATGTTAAAAAAATCTTAAGCACAATAGAGTACTCTACCATTGGGGAAAGAAACATACGTTTTTAACCCCTTAAGGACTCAACAATTTTATTTTTACTTTTTCGTTTTTTCCTCCTTGCCTTTTATATTTTCATCCACAGACTAGTATAAGGGCTTGTTTTTTGTGTGGCCAGTTGTTATTTGTAATGCCATTCTTTATTCTGTGCGTCAATACAATTAAAATGATACCCTCGATTACAAACTATTCTGTTATTTTACCGCTTTAAAAAAATCGCAAATTAGTTGCTATTTTGCTGACCTATAACTTTTTAATTTTTTCGTATAAGCAGCGGTATGAGGGCTCATTTTTTGTGCCGGGATCTGTACTCTTTAATGATACCACATTTGCATATGTTAATCTTTTAATACATTTTTTATTTAAAAAATGTTTATAAAATGTTATAAAAAAGCAGCAATTTTGAAATTGTTTTTTTTTTTTACGTACACGCCATTTACCGTACGGGATCATTAACATTATATTTTAATAGTTTGGATATTTACACATGTGGCGATACCAAATATGTTTATTAAAAATTTTTTTTACACTTTTTGGAGGTAAATTAACATTTTTATTGGGGGAGGGGATTTTTCACACTTTTTTACGTTTATTTTTTACTTTTTTTACTTTTATTATTACACTTTAATAGTCCCCATAGGGGACTATTTATAGTAATCAGTGTTACTTTTATTTTTTATTTTTATGGTGCTGTTGTTGTATTAAATCTTGTTTTAGTTTTTTTGTTTTTTTTTTTCAATATTTTATAGCCTTATTTTATTTACATATAATGTGGCATCTAATAAAAATTATTTTAGGGGGAAATGCTTTTTTTTTTTTATCCAGTACTTAGTACAAAATATAAATATAAATTTTGTTGTACAGATCACTACAGATCAGACTGTATTAAATGTCATGGGTTCCCTTTAAGACTGCAAGTGTAAGTAGCGCATTCTAAAGTATCACTTACAAAGTTTAATGAGTATTACGTGAGCTTAAATGTAACTAAAGTGCATAACAAAAAGAACCACAATATAAATTGATTCTAATGGTTGGCTGAATCTTAATATATAATTTGTAGTAAGATTACACCAGAGGTTGTAACCACTGAATAGCTGGACCGTAATTTCATTGTGTTATTATCAGGGGAACAATATTGGCATAGTCTGAGGTATGTACCAGTATGATCAATAGAAGGTAGTAAAAGCTAATGGGTTTGGTTTTATTAGGTTTATACAAGCCTGTGCACTGTGTTTTAACTCCACTTTAAGCAATTCATGGGTTCATAGGCAGGGGCAGGCATAAAGAGGTTGTCCAGCTTTATAAAATGTATGGCCTGTCCTTAGGATCAGTGGAAATTTGACTCCTGGCACCCTTGGCATTCAGCTGTTTAAAGGGGCCGTGCAATCGCAGAATCTACTATAGTGTTTACCAGTATAGCTGTGGTGCAAGGTACTGCAACATTGTCCGATTCCAGTGAACAAAGCAAAGCTGCAGTACCTTACACCACCACCATTAATAGAATGGCAGTGCACAAAAAAGTGCTGGTAAACATAGTGGCCCCTTCAAACAGCTGATTGTCTGAGATGCCTGGAGTCAGACCCCTGCCAATCTAACATGGATGGTCTACCCATAAGAAATAGTCACTAGGGGTAAGTTATGGACTATAAATGGGGTTGTTTATTGCTGGAACTATGGTGTCCATTATGGTGTCAGAGACCAAGCCTACTGGAGGATCCTCTTTGGTGTGCCCAAGGGCATAGCTGGGGCCAGACAACTAGAGGATATGGCCCTAAGGGACACCAAAAAGCCACTTTAATTTGGCAAGGGTATTAGATACAGGGTAATAAACTGAACCTTTGACCCAGGTGAAAGAGAGCAAAACTACAGCTCTGGGTGGGCCAGTCCAACTTTGGTCACACATATCCCAACAATTAAATCTATTAAATTGTATGATATAACATGATGTAAAAAAGTTAAATCTTTGTTTTAAAGGTGAGCTCCACCTAATAAAAGTAATTCTTCAATGAACGGTCCATATGTTGACACTGTTGTACAGCATAAATGTTAAGCTGAGATAAATGTATAATTTATATAAAAATGTTAAAGGCTTCAACTTTTTCTAACGTCATTATTTCCTATTTTTACTGTTACAGGTTTTGGAATGACCACGCCAGCTACTGTAGCAGGAAAAGTGTTCCTCATCTTCTATGGTCTCTTTGGATGTGCTGGTACAATACTATTTTTCAACCTATTTTTGGAAAGGATAATATCACTTTTGGCTTTTGTAATGAAAGCTTGCCATGAAAGACGACTACGAATAAATGGGCTTCTACCTCCGACGGTCCGAAGAAGTTCATCTGTATCAGAAGTTGACAGCCTTGTTGGGTGGAAGCCATCGGTTTACCATGTTATGCTAATATTGGGCATTTTTGCTATAACCCTCTCTTGCTGTGCATCAGCCATGTATACCCCGGTGGAAGGGTGGAATTACGTTGATTCTTTGTATTATTGTTTTGTCACCTTTAGCACCATTGGATTTGGAGATTTGGTAAGCAGCCAAAATGCTGAATACAAATATCAGGGATTATACAGGTTTGGAAATTTCATGTTTATACTTTTGGGAGTTTGTTGCATTTACTCACTTTTTAACGTCATATCGATTGTAATCAAGCAAGTTTTAAACTGGATCCTAAAAAAATTAAGGTGCCGATGCTGTGATAAGTGCCATAAATCAAACCCGCGTCTTGGACGCCGAAATGCCATCACCCCTGGAGCTCGTTTTCGCAGGAACCAGTTGTCTATGGAGACAGATGGAAACAATGATAGTGACACAGAAGGAAGGAGGTTATCTGGGGAGATGATCTCCATGAGGGATCTCACGGCATCCAATAAGGTGTCTCTCGCCATACTACAGAAACAGTTATCTGAAACAGCCAATGGTTATCCTAGAACTGTGTGCATCAACACAAGACAAAATGGCTTCTCAGGAGGAGTCGGAGCTTTAGCCATCATGAACAATAGGTTGGCAGAAACAAGTGATTCTAGGTAGAGTCTTTTCAAATTTCTATATTTTCATTAACATATTTTTAAAATAAAATAAAAAAAGGCTCAAACTCATGGTAAACATTCCTGGACCCCCCCCCCCCCCCCCCCCCCCAAACCATTGAAATACCCATTTCTATTTGCACTGAAACTGTTTCTCCCATTTCATCAACATTTTCTGGCATCTCATGCATAAAAGGAAACAATCACTCTTTATCCTCTCAGGCAAAAATCAATATGTTTACGTCTTTTAGCTGAATTGACTGTGAGAAGGTGAAAAAAGATCACTCGCTATCGAATGTCTATAATAATAGCTTTAAAAAAGACAAGTCCCACTGTAGGTCCTACCTGTGAGCTGTACACATGGTATAGCTGGAAAAAGCTTTGGTACAAATGTCAATGTGACGACATGCAGGAAAAAGAACCTAAGATTGAATTATACATAGCTGTGTCATTTTATATCAGAAGAGAGAATTGGCAAAGGTATTCTATTTTAAAGTTATTACAGTTTTCTCAGCTTTAAAATAAATACATGCAATGAAGCCAACTTACTGCTTGTTATGTTGTGTAATGCATATTTTCACTATGAAGTATCTACTACTAGGACCGATATGGTTGTCTACTTGGGCTACACTGCTAAGCACTGTATGGTATGGGCCAAAGGTGTCCCACCTGGGCTATGTGGGTATGCCGGGTGGTGTAGTAAGACACAGGAGAAACTACTCATTTTAACATTTTAACATTACTTTATTTGGCAGTAATGGGCCTCCTTCCTGTATAAGGCCATGTCATTTGCACAACCAAGCATTGATGCCAGCCTTGACTACTCCTTAAATAAATGGCCTAAAAAAATGCCCTTATAACTGGAACAATTCAATCCTAATATTATATTGGCAGGTAGGGACAATGGATGCCCAATCCTATGACCACATATTAATCAATAACTCTGTAACTTAAATGATGGTCCGGCAGAAGTATATTTGTTTAGATGTCCCGGCAACTTAGCAGCCTGAGAATTGCCCAAGACTAAGGCGATCAGTATATGGATTTGCCAGAAGTCCTCGGCAAGTCTATTGGACTTCTGGCAAATCTGTTAGATTGATTGCTTTAGTCTCTGGCTACTAAGTTGCTGGAAGCTTTAAACAGATATCTTAGACCATCATCTGAGTTTTATAATGCATATTTCCCATTTCCCATTGGATGCTTGAATACTGCATATTTCCATCAGTTTTTCCATTGTGTCCACCCCCAATACATATATTCCATTTCTAATATAACAGAATGATGTAGGATACAAACGTGCCTTAAGTCTTGTATTTTCAACTGCTGGAGGATCTATGGGGCTGGTGTAGCTTTCAATTCAAGGGTATATTGGTAACTAACTCCTAATACACATACACTTGAATGTCACATACAGGGTTGTAACAATCGTGAGTGCACAAACAATATGGCCCTGGTGCTGTCAGAGGTCCATTGGCTCCTCTGCTATATAGGAAGGCACCATCATATGTGGTATATTGGGGAGGGACCTGTTATAGATTGTGTGTTGGAGCCCATGCTCAGAAGGCATCAGGATATATGGTATAATATCGGACACTGTAACAGATTGTGTGTTGGAGCCCATGCTTATTAGGAACCACGATATATGTATAATAGGACGGGGATACTGTTACAAAGTGTGTGTTGGGTCCCATAAACTGTAAATTATATCTCATAACATATGCAAAATCATTATGTCAATTAAAAGGATTATTCCCCGAACCCTTGTACAAAAAAACCCCTCACATTTTCAACTTTTTTTATTGGTTTATTTCCCTTCCTCCTCTGCTCACTAGTAAGCTTCTAGATGGGCAGCAGTGCCACAAAGCGTGATGCTCCTGTCTCTCTAGTGCCCCGTAGTTCCTTGCTATCCTGCTGTTGTAGCCAGCTCTGTCATCTGAACCCAGATCTTTATTCTGAAGAATATATATATATAAATTCAAAGTGCCACATTTCCAGGGAAGATCACTATATAATGCTGAGCCAGAGAGGTAGAAGGACAGCGATGGACTGTCTATCCACTGCTACTCAAGGCAGAAAGTAGATGTATATATAGGGGCACAGGAGAGAAACTTGGCGGCCCTATCACTGCCAGTAATGTGGAAAATTACTGCACAGAAAAAATGTGTCATAAATTGTTGAAAGAGTTATTTTATAGTTTATTTTTTACTTTAAATATACTATTTTTATGTGATAATCCTTTTATTTAGTTTATTTATATAATATTTGACCCAAGAACAGAAGCTATCTAATGTCAGATGGTCATAGAAAGCCAAAGGAATAATAATTTGTTTGTTTTTTTGTGTGTAAAACATATTCCGAGTATGTACCGCTATTTCCTACAGAAGTTCCTATCTTATCGCAGTATCTCAGAACAAACACATACACGTTGATATAGAACAACCCCAGAGATCTCAGCTTTGGGGATGGAATCTGAGGAAAATGTTTGCACTTTATGAACAAACTATTCCTTTTGATATGAGATGTCCCTGAAGATAAATAACTTACGGGAACCTATTGGTGAATTCAGACATAGAAAATAAGCTTTAAGATCAGAATTGACTGCTATATGGAAATGTTTCGGTAGCTTCTTTATAACGTTTACCATTTGTAGAGATTGTAGTAGATTAGAAATGTTTAAATTAAGAAAACAGCGCCCCTTGGGGTGGGTCTGGTATTCCTTGGCCCCTTTGTAATACCAGACAGTAATATCAGACATGGTCTATGGAAAAGAATGGAGTCGGAACTTTTGCCAATTTCATGCAGAGCAAGGATGGAGTGTGTACTGGTGTCAAAAGGAATTGTGGGATGAGTCTACAGAGGCGCTTGGAGTGGTATCTGGCTACTATTACACCTTTATAGATAGTCTGGGAGAAGAGAAATGTTGTTTTGTATATTTTTGAAAGTGAGTGGTACTTAAAGGGTGGCACTCTTGTCTAGTGTTGCTAGCGAATATTCGCAATGCGAATTTTATTCGCGAATATCGCATATTCGTGAATTCGCGAATATTCGTGAATATAGCACTATATATTCGTAATTACGTTTTATTTTGTTTTTTTTTTCACAGTACACATCACAGTGATCACCCCTCTCTGCTTCCAGCTTGTGTGGTGTAAAGAAGGGTCTAATACTACTGTGTGAGACTGGCGAAAATTTGCATATGCTAATTTTCGCATATGCTAATTTTTATATATGCTAATTTTTGCATATGCGAAAATAAAACGCGAATATTACGACTATGCGAATTTAGGGAATATATGACGAATATTTGTCCATATATTCGCAAAATATCACAAATTCGAATATGGCCTATGCCGCTCAACACTACTCTTGTCTATAAGGACTTGGACTTAAATTATGTTGACCACCCGGTGGTCAGTGGCCATACTCTGGCTACAGAAAGTGTTGCTTGATGAGCCTGAGGTATTAGGCAAACCTACCCAAGTGGCTTGTATTGCCTGGGTGGGGTAAGCTGTGGCAAGAGTAGCACTGCAGAGAATCACAGCGACACAGTAGGTTAAGTGTGAGCTGTATTTGGCGCAATGTGACTATCTGGGTGTTTAAGGTATATCTCCCAGTCCTTTGGGCTTCAGCATAAGAATACTCAGAGAATTTTATAATGCCGATGTTTCCTAAATGCTGAAGTTTATTATCCCACCAAGGGTGAACAAAATGAGCAACAATCATCAAGCATGTGTGCCATTTATGTGTACTGAAACTAACAAGAGTGCTGTGCGTTTATGTGAGAAGGTTGAAAAGAACCATGCTGATTTTAACAGTCTCATGTATGTGTAAATGCATTGGTACTGGAGGACTCACAGTTTAATCACTGCACTTTACAACAGTTTTATACTTTGTTATTGGGTAACAATTTGAATGGGCCCTATGAGATTCAAAAAGATTTTGTCAAAACATTCCACTTTCTAATATACTTATATAATATAATAATGTTATTTCCTTTTTATATATATCATAGCTTATAAAAAAGACCCCATACCAACCAGAACATAATCCTGTCCGGCTACAGCATCATCTTTGTCCAAGATGAAGCACAGGCATGGAAAAAGTCCAGTAAGTGAGGGCAGGACTGACATGCCTCTGTGCTCACTCCTGTCCTATCAGACCACAGCATGAACACACAGAGGAGGAGGTTACAGAGCAGCCTGCAATGATTGGATGAAGAGACCCAGCACAGCAGACTCAGGGAGGAAGATGAGTCATGCAGAGTGAGGACACGCCGCCTCCAAAGCACAGAATGACAAACCAAGTGAGCAACAGATAGAAGGTGTTTGTGATAATTATAGCCGCTAGACACATAAAATGATATGTACAGTGATCCCTCAACTTACAATGGCCTCAACATACAATAGTTTCAACATACAATGGTCTTTTCTGCACCATTGTAACTTGAAACCAGACTCAACATACAATGCTATGGAATCTGTCACGCCATTGAAAACGTGTCAATGGCTGGAAGAACCAACCAATCAGAATGTATATTTCACTGGTAAAACCCCTGTGCATGCACTGACTGGTATTTGGTAGCCCCCTCTACAGTACAGGGAGGTATTACATGTTCTGTACACTTTACCTGTGCAAGGGTTAGCTTCTCCTTTGGGCATCAGGTGATGGCGGCTCCATTTTCTTTTTTTTAAGACATTGCGTGTTCTGTACAGGACCCTGAAGAAGCTTCTGTCCTCTACATAGACCAGTGTTTCCCAAAGAGGTTGCCTCCAGCTGTTGCAAAACTACAACTCCCAGCATGCCCGGACAGCCCTTGGCTGTCCGGGCATGCTGGGAGTTGTAGTTTTGCAACAGCTGGAGGCAACCTCTTTGAGAAACACTGAAATAGACAGTGATTTACAGCTCCCAGCAGATCTTTCTTGCTTTTATATGTAAGGATTTGCTTTTACCCTATTAGTAATCTACTTATTTATCTTTAATCCTCACTTTTTCCTATTTTTGGATGACATTTTGGTGCCTTCAGAACCAATTACCAGGTTTCCATAGAGTTATAGTCTCAACATACAATGGTTTCAACATACAATGGTCGTCCTGGAACCAATTAATATTGTAACTTGAGGGACCACTGTACATGATCGGGTTAGGTACCGTGAAACATATAACTTTTTTTATCTTTGTAGGATATGACAGGTACACTTTAAGTTCACAAAAACTACTACATATTCATATACAGCTGCTGGAATCAGCATTTCAGTCACTACTTCATGCTGTTCTTGGCATTATATAGTGGCCAATATGCTGGACCAAACCTTTAGTCACAAACACAGAATTTTTCTGCATTTTTTTTTCTTTTTTACAAAATCAAAATATTAGTCCTTAATGCAAAATTGCATAAAGACATCCATAATTGTAAAATGCTTGGTGGCCTTGAAACAATTTGTTGGGCGCATGCCTTCAAATACTAAATGGCTATTAGGGTAGAAAAATGTTTTGTTTTACTTATATAATGTAGGTATCATTTGTATGTCAGTCTGTGGCCTCATTCACATGGCAAAATTTCTGAGTGGAATCCGGTAGAAAAAATCTGCTCAATTCCGGAAATTCTGTTGCAGCAGAGTTTCATTGCTTTCAATGGGATTCTGCTGCACTGTGCAATTCCCATGGTCGCATTTCCGAGCGGTGCTAGCACTGGCATGATCTGCAGGCTCCCGCTGTCTGCAAAATGTCTGCCTAAAATTTTCTGGACAGATATTACGTGAAAAATCTGCCATCTGAACTTTCCCTCAATGTAAAAATTCCACTTTCAGCTAAAGGGTAAAACAGAATCCTATAACATTACCAGCCAAACCAGGAACAACCATATTTAGATATAACTTTTGTGCACTTAAGAGGCCATGTTCACATGTCGGAATTTGTGTGTGGAATTCCGCATTGAAATTCCGCACGGACATTCCACAGCAGCAGAGTCCCATTGCATTTAATCAGATTCTGCTGTGCTGTGTACATGGAGGAATTTCCGCACCAGATGTTTCTGGCACAAAAATTCTGATTTCCGTGTCCGCAGAAAGAATGAACACGTCTATTCTTTCCACACACCTGATACGGAATGCATAGCCATCTATGTGGCAGAGCATTCCCGTGTGAACATAGCCTTACTCCTTGTCAGCATTGATCGGCCTTGTGAGATGCTTGACACCCCTAGTAACGTCTGCTGTGAGTTGAAAATAAAAATGAATGCACCAAAAAAGTCCTGGATTTTCAGCTTCTTTTCTAGGTTATGTTTGATCATTTTATGTGATTCCTCCTGAAGATCTGCAAACTACATTCACTTTGTAATGTTCCTGTCAGCACTATCGCTTTATCATAAAACACAACTCTGTAATTAATTTTGCCAAGAATAACAATTTCCAGTGCAGCTGGAGAACCGAATCCCCAAAGGAATAATTCTTTATCATTTGTCATGAAAGAAGGATTTTATTTTTTATAGAATTTAAATTACAGAAATGTTTGTTTTATTTTTTCTAAAGGTCACCTCTATATAAGTCTATGGCACCTGTAGAACGCAGACAGGACATTAAAGGGGTATTCTGGGCAAAAACATTTAGGGGATAAGATGTCTAATCGCGCAGGGAGGGGGGGGGGGCTCTGCTGAGACCACCACGATCTCCCTGCAGCACCCGCATGTGACGGCCATCACGCCCCCTCCCATAGACATGAATGGAGGGGGCATGGCATGACGTCACGTCCCCAGTCCCGGAAACACGGAGGTTTCCGAAACTGGAGATTCAGCACCCGCATAGAATGAGGGTGCTGCAGGGAGATCGCGGGGGGTCTCAGCAGCGGGACCCCCGTGATCAGACATCTTATCCCCTATCCTTTGGATAGGTGATAAAATGTTTTTGCCCGGAATACCCCTTTAATGTCCTGTCTGCGTTCTACAGGTGCCATAGACTTATATAGAGGTGACCTTTAGAAAAAATATAACTTCTCTGAATCTATACTTGACAGTTTTAGGGTACGTTCACACTTAATACCATGAAGATTTTGTGGTATACAACCGCTGGATTCCCCTGCCAGAAATATACATTTGACCATGCTTTTGAGACTAAGCAACTTTTCCTCTGGATAGGTTGTGATAAATCTCCCCCAAAACCCATCCAGAGGAAAAGTTGCTTAGTTGCCCATAGCAACCAATCAGATCGCTTCTTTCATTTTTGAAAAGGCATCTGAATAATGAAAGAAGTGATCTGATTGGTTGCTATGGGCAACTCAGCAACATTTCTTCTGAACAGGTTTTGATAAGTCTTCCCCTATACGCTCACAAATATGCAAAAGTGTAGTCACTTTTAGACTATGTTCTGCTCACTGAAATGAATAGATCCTGTGACTGACTGTCAAGGTCCTCCCATGGGAGAAGAGGAGTCATTCAATGGAATAGACACCACTTTTTATTAGTTGGGATATTTCATGATGAATCATAAGCACATAAAATAAAGTGTGCTTCGAAACACCATTGCATGTATTTTTGGCTCATAAGGATGGGCATCCATGGCATCATAAAAAAAAGTGCAATAAATGTTAATAAAAATATATCCCCTATATAGAAAAAAGTCACATGCAATAGTTGGAAGATAGCTTGCTATTGTTCTTCCATAAGATAGGAAAAGGAGATAAAATGGTGTTTTTAATTTTAATGATTTTTTTTTTATTTCTTCATTGTTACCCCTAAGTTTAGTATCTTAACACAAAATATCATGGCCCAGATTTATCAAACTGTGTGAGAGAAAAAATAGAGTGATTTTTCCACAAGATCCAATCAGAGCTCAGCTTTCACTTTACAGAGCTCATTCCTGTAGCTGAGCTGTGATTGGTTGCTGTGGGAAAATCTCTATATTTTTTCCCACACCGTTTGATAAATCTGGGTCATGGCATAAAGGGAATTCATCAAGCTATTAAGGCTGGTTTTTGTTTTTTTCTATCTAAAAAAGTTGCATCAAAAGTCTCAGTCACTTCTCCTGAGACTTTTGCTATAGATCATATTTGAAAGTGAACTACCATGTGCAGTGCTTTAGGCTTGTTTAATGCAGTGGTGATCGATTACTTTTCTCTAAAAGTCACACAAAAAAGTCATAGCTCCCGTTATTTACACACTAACCCACACTTACACACCAATTTAATTAAGCCCTGAAAAGTACTCCAAGCGCTACACACACACACGTGTACCGGTAGCCCCCTCAATTCTCAAGATATGATCCAAAGAGCTGTCACTATCAGTGAAGCAAGCCATCATTAGGCTGAAAAAACTAAAACAAACCCATCAGAGATATAGCCAAAACATTAGGAGTGGCCAAAACTACTGTTTGGAACATTCTTAAAAAGAAGGAACGCACCGGTGAGCTCAGCAACACCAAAAGACCCGGAAGACCAAGGAAAATAACTGTGGAGGATGAGCGAAGAAAACCCCTTCACAACAGTTGGCCAGGTGAAGAACACTCTCCAGGAGGTAGGTGTATGTGTGTCATCAAGAGAAGACTTCACCAGAGGGAATACAGAGGGTTCACCACAAGATGGAAACCATTGGGGAGCCTCAAAAACAGGAAGGTCAGATTAGAGTTTGCCAAACAACATCTAAAAAAGCCTTCACCGTTCTGGAACAACATCCTATGGACTGATAAGACCAAGATCAACTTGTACCAGAGTGATGGGAAGAGAAGAAGGGAAGGAACATGATCCTAAGCATACAACTCATCAGTGAACATGGTGGTGGTAGTGTCATGGCATAGTGGGCATGTATGGCTGCCAAAGGAACCGGTTCTCTGTTATTTATTGATGATGTGACAAAAGCAGCAGGATGAATTCTGAAAAACCCCATCCTTCACATAAGGGGGTAGGTGAGGGGTTAATTTAACTATTATATATTTTTATTTGACATATAAGTAACATGTGACCAAGTATTATCGAAATATCTCAAGCCGTACGGAAATTATGCTGGAACATCCATTGCAAATCTATTTCCCATAGATTTGCATTGGATTTAAACAAAAACCCTGACCCTCGCAAATGAGGGTAGATTAGGGTTAAATTAACTATCCTATATTTTTTGTGGACATATAAGTAACATGTGACCGAGTATTATCAAAATATCTCCAGCTGTTTAGAAGTTATGCCGTAACATATATTTCCCATAGACTTGTATGGGACTTTAAACAAAAACCCAAACCCTGGCAAATAGGGGTGGGAAAGGGTTAAATCACCTAGCCTATGTTTATTCATGTTAATATCTTTAGCTGTTTGGAAGTGATGCTGGAACATACACACATACACACATACATACAATATATATATATATATATATATATATATATATATATATATATATATTGCGAGAAGGTGAAGGGCATTGTGGTTGATGGGCGGTATGTGTCACCAAGGCTCCTGGCCTTGGTGAAGTAAGAGCCAATAATTATCCAGTGTCTGTGCTGCGATGCAGACTGACACTGTTGCTGTAGTATGGCTGGAAAGCCAATCCAGGACGGCTCTTACTGGGAATGGTGAAGTGTTAGGAGGGGCCATTCCCCACAATCCAGGCCGCCTTTTGTTGGTCTTAAAGGCAGGCTGCCTCACCAGCTGAGGGGGATTTGCTAGTTGCAGCTCACACTGCCAGAGAGCTGAGTGTGGAGATCTTCCTTGTGGAGTGTGGAAGCTGGTGAGCAGACTGCCTGGAGGCTTGGAAAAGACTTGCTTGATGCCGTGTGGCATGGACTCAGGTGTGAACAAACACCTAAGGAATACAGGTGGACTTTTGTTACTTTTTCCTTTGCTCTGTATTTAAAGACTGTTTGCTGTCTACCAAGTGTGAATAAAACTTGAGCTTTGAGTTGAAAAGTCATGTTTCCGTGCCTCTGCCTCTATACTGCAACCGCACCTGTCTGCAAGAGCGAGTCGTCACAATATCTATCTGTGTGTGTACATATATATATATATATATATATATATATATATATATATATAGCAGCGTTTTTATATATTTATGCTCCCCACAGCGCTTCTATGTATTTATGCCCCTGCAGCGCTTATATACATTAGTGCCCCCTGCAGTGCTTCAATGTATATATGCCCCCGCAACACTTATATACATTAATTCCCCCCCGCAGTGCTTCTATGTATTCATGCCCCTGCAGCGCTTATATACATTAATGCCCCCTGCAGCGCTTCTATGTATTTATGCCCCCACAGCACTTATGTACATTAATGCCCCCCGCAGCGCTTCCATGTATTTATGGCCCCGCAGCGCTTATATATGCCCCCGCAGCACTTACCGTATATACATTAATGCCCCCCCCCCCCCCCCCCGCAGCGATTCTATGTATTTATGCCCCTGCAGCGCTTATATATATGCCCCCACAGCACTTATATACATTAATGCCCTCGCAGCGATTCTATGTATTTATGCCCCCACAGCACTTATATACATTAATGCCATCGCAGCGCTTCCATGTATGTATGCCCCTGCAGTGCTTATATACATTAATGCCCCCTGCAGTGCTTATATACATTAATGCCCCCTGCAGTGCTTATATACATTAATGCCCCCTGCAGTGCTTATATACATTAATGCCCTCGCAGCGCTTCTATGTACTATTTATGCCCCTGCAGCGCTTATATACATTAATGCCCCTGCAGCGCTTCCATGTATTTTTGCCCCCACAGCACTTATATACATTAATGCCCCCCCGCAGCGCTTCTATGTATTTATGCCCCCACAGCACTTATGTACGTTAATGCTCCCCGCAGCGCTTCTATGTATTTATGCCCCCACAGCAGTTAAATACATTAATGCCCCCCCACAGCGCTTCTATGTATTTATGCCCCCGCAGCGCTTATATATATGCCCCCACAGCAGTTAAATACATTAATGCCCTCCACAGCACTTCTTTGTATTTATGCCCCCGCTTATATATATGCCCCCACAGCAGTTAAATACATTAATGCCCCCACAGCACTTCTATGTATTTATGCCCCCGCAGCGCATGTCTATGTATGTGTCCCCGCTGCGCTATGTGTAAAAAGTATTGTATTAGTGAATTGGGCTGGCTGGGACCCCAGAGCAATGAAGTCAGGGACCCCAGCGCAATGACTCCAGCACAATTCCTCTCCATATGTGTATTAGGGCATCTCATTGTACCGATGTTGAACAGGGTTGAGATTAGATTTAAACCAACCAAACCTTATTGTTCTTTTTTATATAAGGTCAGGGACATATAAGATCTATAAGTAAACTATATGGAAATCCTCTATCATAGGCTTACACTGAGATTTGCTTTAGTTTGCCTGTGAGTTTACTTAGTAATGAATTTGTAAGCCGGCGCCTAGACTGCCACGGACTATAGAAGGAAGAACTGGTAATGGCGGACATAGCAGGCGACAGGAAGGAAATTGTGCTGGCTGTGAAACATGAGAATGTCACATCTGCCTATGGAGCACGGGTGATTGTTCAGATAGTGTTAGCAGTAAAATGATGAGGGTTAGTCACTTCTTACAGGATTCAAAACTGTGGACCTCCAGCTGTTGCAAAACAAGGGCTCAAGTCCGGAAGGAAAACATGGGAATGGAGTTCCTGCACTTTTTTCATAGCAGGAACACTGGGGGAAATTCATCAAACCTTGTGCAGAAGAAGAGTGGTGCAATTTCCTATAGCAACCAATCAGATTGCTTCTTTCATTTTTGTAAAGGCCTCTGAATAATGAAAGAAGAGATCTGATTGGTTGCTATGGGCAACTTGTCCTCTGGACAGGTTTTGATAATTCTCCCCCACTGTTCCCATTAGCAACAGGACCAGCCCTTGAGTGAAAATCAGGTCGCGCAGTTGGGCACTGCCCGAGGGTCTTGGGGTGAGGGGGCCCTCTGCTTCTGAAGATCAGGGAACATGAAAGCTGTATATATACAGACATGCAGCATGCATACTCTCTGATCTTCTAACATTTGATGCAGGAGAAAATCAAGGAGGGGGGACATGTTTCTAGAGGCAGATAGGACGGAGGGAGGGGGGCATCATTATATCTTCACTGCAGGAACTTCTCCCCTTTACGATTTGTGTAGGAGAGTGCTTAAAGGGGTACTCCGGTGGAAAACCTTTTTTTTTTTTTTTTTTTTTTTTTTTTTTTTCAAATCAACTGGGGACAGAAGGTTAAACAGATTTGTAAATTACTTCTATTAAACAATCTTCATCCTTCCACTACTTATTAGCTGCTGAATACTACAGAGGAAATTCTTTTCTATTTGGAACTCAGTGCTCTCTGCTGACATCATAACCATCATAACCACAGTGCTCTCTGCTGACATCTCTGTCCATTTTAAGAACTGTAAAGAGCAGCATATGTTTGCTATGGGGATTTTCTCCTACTCTGGACAGTACTTAAAATGGACAGAAATGTCAGCAGAGAGCACTGTGGTCATGATGTCAGGAGAGAGCTCTGTGTTCCAAAAAGAGAAGAATTTCCTCTGTAGTATTCAGCAGCTAAAAAGTACTGGAAGGATTAAGATTTTTTTTATAGAAGTAATTTACAAATCTGTTAAAAGAAAATGGGGCTCAAAGGTCAAAGATATTTGGTTTAAAATAATAATTCATATTTATTAGTATAGAATAATAATAGATTAAATAGGGAATGTACAGGGCCCTTGTACTCCCCTAATTAATTTAAATTAATACAAAATTATAAGATATAATAAAAACAACAATAAATATATCAACTATAAAAATATTCTACGACTTGAGCCTGTAATATCAGTATAGCAATCTAATAATCATGTGGAACAACAATTCTCAATGCAAATGTTCATTCAATTGTTCCTGTTCTCAGCTGCTGAAGAAAAAACCGAGGATGGTTTTGAAACGCGTCCAGCGATCATAAATATGCTATATTGAGCCTGACAATATAGAACACTTGCCTGACATTAACAGTGATCATCCGACAGATCCAAGACATCTATTACAGTGCGGCATCTCCCGAGCGCGCGACCCGTGCACGAGGAACGCCGCCGGGTTATTCACTTTGTATACCGCATACAGACGTTACATTAATTGCAAGTAAGAAGCCGATCGGGCTATCCACAATAAGGACTTTGTGCCTGCTGACCGCCACCATTCCCACCACCAAGTGCTGCTTTTTTAGGAGTTGGCCGAGACTCCAGCAGTGCGATCCCTGACTGAGGCAAGGCACCAGGCGGCAGATCCTATACAGCCGGCATACAGGACTACACTTAAGGGAGATCCGTGGTACCCCGGGAGTGGTGAGCATTTTATGGAGTATATTGCAAATTGGCTGATTTAATATGACTTTTTAATGTGTGATATACACAGAGATTTATAAGGAGTGATCTTGATTGACTGTTAATCAACTCGCGACTGATCACAAGCGCTACATTGCATCGGTTGGATCGGGCTATCACTGTCTGGAAAGATACAATACCATTGCATCAATTGATTAACTGTATATCTGTAGCTGCTACATAGTATCTGCCTTATATTGAAGATCACTGAGAACAGGAACAATTGAATGAACATTTGCATTGAGAATTGTTGTTCCACATGATTATTAGATTGCTATACTGATATTACAGGCTCAAGTCGTAGAATATTTTTATAGTTGATATATTTATTGTTGTTTTTATTATATCTTATAATTTTGTATTCATTTAAATTAATTAGGGGAGTACAAGGGCCCTGTACATTCCCTATTTAATCTATTATTATTCTATACTAATAAATATGAATTATTATTTTAAACCAAATATCTTTGACCTTTGAGCCCCATTTTCTTTTAACATATTTTCCCTATTTTATACACCTTAGGTATAGGTGTTTGTTGGGTTGCTCGGGTCTTCAGTGACGGTCAGACAGACAGGAGCCTCTCCATTGTATCTATATTAATTTACAAATCTGTTTAACTTTCTGGCACCAGTTGATTTAAAAAAAAAAATTCCACCAGAGTAGCCTTTGAGGACCTGAGTCACATGACCCGCAGATCCTTAACCCCTTAAGGACGCAGGGTTTTTCAGTTTTTGCACTTTCGTTTTTTCCTCCTTACCTTTTAAAAATCATAACCCTTTCAATATTCCACCTTAAAATCCATATTATGGCTTATTTTTTGCGTCACCAATTCTACTTTGCAGTGACATTAGTCATTTTACCCAAAAATTCACGGCGAAACCGAAAAAAAATCATTGTGCGACAAAATCGAAGAAAAAACGCCATTTTGTAACTTTTGGGGGCTTCCGTTTCTACGCAGTGCATATTTCGGTAAAAATGACACCTTATCATTATTCTGTAGGTCCATACGGTTAAAATGATATCCAACTTATATAGGTTTGATTTTGTCGTACTTCTGGAAAAAATCATAACTACATGCAGGAAAATGTATACGTTTAAAAATATCCTCTTCTGACCCCTATAACTTTTTTTTTTTCCACGTACAGGGCGGTATGAGGACTCATTTTTTGCGCCGTGATCTGACGTTTTTATCGATACCATTTTTGTTTTGATCTGACTTTTTGATCACTTTTTATTAATTTTTTAATGGTATAAAAAGTGACCAAAAATACGCTTTTTGGGACTTTGGAATTTTTTTACGTGTACGCCATTAACCGTGTGGTTTAATTAATGATATATTTTTATAGTTCGGACATTTACGCACTCAGCAATACCACATATGTTTATTTTTATTTACACTTTTATTTTTTGGGGGGGAAAACGGGGGTGATTGAAACTTTTATTAGGGAAGGAGTTAAATGACCTTTATTAACACTTTTTTTTACTTTATTTTTTTGTAGTGTTATAGGTCCCATAGGGACCTATAACACTGCACACACTGATCTCTTACACAGATCACTGGCGTGTATTAACACGCCTGTGATCAGTGTTATCGGTGCTTGACTGCTCTTGCCTGGATCTCAGGCACGGAGCAGTCATTCGTCGATCGGACACCGAGGAGGCAGGTAAGGGCCCCCCCTGGTGTCCTGTAATTTCACCGTGGCGGTCCCGAACAGCCCGACTGAGCAGCCGGTATACTTTAACTTCAGACGCGGCGGTCAGCTTTGATTGCCGCGTCTGAAAGGTTAATACAGGGCATCACCGTGATCGGTAATGTCCTGTATTAGCCGCAGGTCCCGGCCGTTGATAACCGCTGGGACCGACCCGATATGATGCGGGTACACGGCGTGACCCCGCGGCATATCGCGGGAGCCGGCAGAGGACGTAAATATACGTCCTTCGTCGTTAAGGGGTTAACCCTGGACCTTAAGAACCCAGCCTATTTTCACCTAAAAGGGGTACTCCCACCCTAGACATCTTATCCCCCATCCAAAGCATAGGGGATAAGATGTCTGATCGCGGGGGTCCCGCCGCTGGGGACCCCCGCATTATTGCTTGCGGCACCCACCTGTGTTCTCACTGGAACCGCTGGAGGGCCTGAGTCGCGACTCCGGGAACGGAAGTCCGTGACATCAGGACTCCGCCCCCGTGTGACGTCACGCCCGTCCCCTCAATGCAAGTCTATGGGAGGGCATTTTTTGCTCATCTGGCCACTCTGGGATGCTTTTACTTATGAATTTGATTCCCGAGATTGTTTTTTCGTGACATACTCTACTTTAACATATGGGTACATTTTCATAATTTCTTGGTGAAAAATTCAAAAATTTCATAAAAAATTTGAAAATTTTGCATTTTTCTAAGTTTGAAGCTCTCTGCTTGTAAGGAAAATAGACATACCAAATAAATTATAAATTGATTCACATATAAAATATGTCTACTTTATGTTGGCATCATAAAGTTGACGTGTTTTTACTTTTGGAAGACATCAGAGGGCTTCAAAGATCAGCAGCAATTTTTAAATTTTTCACGAAATTTTCAAAATCTGAATTTTTGATTGAAGGGCCTTCATATTAGAAATCCCCCATAAATTACCCCATTATAGAAACTGCACCCCTCAAAGTATCCAAAACGACATTCAGAAAGTTTGTTAACCCTTTAGGTGTTTCACAGGAATAGCAGCAAAGTGAAGGAGAAAATTCAAAATCTTCATTTTTTACACTCGCATGTTCTTGTAGACCCAGTTATTGAACTTTTACAAGGGGTAAAAGGACAGAAATCTAATAGTAATAGGAGAAAAAGCCCCCAGAAATATGTAACCCAATTTCTTCTGAGTATGGAAAAACCCCATGTGTAGACGCCAAGTGCACTGCGGGCGCACTAAAATGCTCAGAAGAGAAGGAGTCACATTTGGCTTTTGGAAAGCAGCAATTTTTTAATTTTTCACGAAATTTTCAAAATCTGAATTTTTGATTGAAGGGCCTTCATATTAGAAATCCCCCATAAATTACCCCATTATAGAAACTGCACCCCTCAAAGTATCCAAAATGACATTCAGAAAGTTTGTTAACCCTTTAGGTGTTTCACAGGAATAGCAGCAAAGTGAAGGAGAAAATTCAAAATCTTCATTTTTTACACTCGCATGTTCTTGTAGACCCAGTTATTGAATTTTTACAAGGGGTAAAAGGACAGAAATCTAATAGTAATAGGAGAAAAAGCCCCCAGAAATATGTAACCCAATTTCTTCTGAGTATGGAAAAACCCCATGTGTAGACGCCAAGTGCACTGCGGGCGCACTAAAATGCTCAGAAGAGAAGGAGTCACATTTGGCTTTTGGAAAGCAAATTTTGATGAAATGGTTTTTGGGGGGCATGTTGCATTTAGGAAGCCCCTATGGTGCCAGAACGGCAAAAAAGAAAGAAAAAACACATGGCATACTATTTTGGAAATTACACCCCTCAAGGAACGTAACAAGGGGTACAGTGAGCCTTAAAACCCCACAGATGTTTGACGACTTGTAAAATTTGGGGGAAAAACTGCATTTTAGTGAAACAAATTTTTTCATTGACATTTTTTCATTTACACATTTACATTTTTTACAAGGGGTAATAGGAGAAAATTCCCCCAAAAATTTGTAACCCCATTTATTCTGAGTATGGAAATACCCCATGTGTGGATGTAAAGTGCTCTGCTGGTGCACTACAATGCTCAGAAGAGAAGGAGCGCCATTGAGCTTTTGGAGAGAGAATTTGTTTGGAATGGAAGTCGGAGGCCTTGTGCGTTTACAAAGCTCCCCCATGGTACCAGAACAGGTGGACCCCTCACAGAAATTAAATAAGAGATGCAGTGAGCATTTACACCTCACTGGTGTTGGACAGATCTTAGGAATAGTGGGCTGTGCTAATGGAAAATTACATTTTTCATTTTCACGGACCATTGTTCCAAAAATCTGTCAGACACCTGTGGGGTGTAAATGCTCACTGTATCCCTCATTACATTACGTGAGGGGTGTAGTTTCCAAAATGGGGTCACATGTGGGGGACCCCCATGCATTGTTCTGTCACCATGGGGGCTTTGGAAACACAAGTGGCCTTCAATTCCGGAAAAATTTTCTCCCCAAAAGCCCAATGGCACTCTTCTCTTCTGAGCATTGTAGTTTGCGTGGGGTCACACGTGGGTATTTATTTTTTTGCGTTTATGTCAGAACCGCTGTAAAATCAGCCACCCCTGTGCAAATCACCAATTTAGGCTTCAAATGTACATAGTACACTCTCACTCCTGAGCCTTGTTGTGGGTCCGCAGAGCATTTTATGCCCACATATGGGGTATTTCTGTACTCAGGAGACATTGCGTTAAAAAGTTTTGGGTTCTTTTTTTCCTTTAAAAAGTATGGGGCAACACCAGCATGTTAGTGTAAACATTTTCATTTTTTTAAACTAACCGGCTGGCATAGACCCCAACTTTTCCTTTTCATGAGGGGTAAAAGGAGAAAAGGCAACAGCTGGAGGCTCTGTTTTTAAAACATTGCCGTACGATACGTTTTTCATTTTTATTGGGGGGGACAGTGTAAGGCGGTGTATATGTAGTGTTTTTAGTGTTTTACCCTTTATTATGTGTTAGTGTAGTGTTTTTAGGGTACATTCACAAAAGTGGGGGTTTAGAGTGAGTTTCCCGCTAGGAGTTTGCGCTGCGGCGGCAAATTTGCCACAGCTCAAACTTGAAGCAGGAAACTCACTGTAAACCCACCGGTGTGAATGTACCCTGCACATTTACATGGGGGGGGGGGGGCAAACCTCCAGCTGTTGCAAAACTACAACTCCCAGAATGCACTAACAGACCATGTATGCTGGGAGTTGTACTTTCGCAACAGCTGGAGGCACACTAGTTGGAAAACCTTGAGTTAGGTTCTGTTGTCTAACTCAGCCTTTTCCAACCAGTGTTCCTCCAGCTGTTGCAAAACTACAACTCCTAGGATGTACTGATCGCTAAAGGGCATGCTGGGAGATGTAGTTATGCAACAACTGGAGGCACACAACTACAACTCCCAGCATGGCGAGACAGACGTTTGGTGTTCGTGCATGCTGGGAGTTGTAGTTTTGCAAGATTTAGAGGGCCACTGTTTAGAAACCATCGCACAGTGATCTCCATACTGTGTCGCTCCAGATGTTGCAAAACTACAAATCCCAGCATGCCCAGACAGCAAACTGTTGTGTGGGCATGCTGGGAGTTGTAGTTTTGCAAGATCTAGAGGGCCACAGTTCAGAGATCACTGGACAGTGATCTCCAAACGGTAGCCCTACAAATATTTCAAAACTACAAATCCCAGCATGCCCAAACAGCAAACAGCTGTCTGGGCATGCTGGGAGTTGTAGTTTTGCAACATCTGGAGGGCTACAGTTTAGAAACACTGTATAGTGGTCTATAAACTGTAGCCCTCCAGATGTTGCTAGGCAACAACTCACCGGCTTCTGTAGTCTGCCTCAGGGAGCTGCACCTCATCACCGCCAATTGCCGCTGCCAATCGCCACCAGTAAGTGACCGCCGATTACAGCACAATTCCCCCGTTCTGCCCGGACTACCGTGGGTGGGCAGAGCAGGGGAACCAAACTTTATCCCCCCCGTCCCCGATCTGCTATTGGTCGATCGCTTCTGACCGACCAATAGCAGGGATAGGAGGTGTGGCACCCTGCCACCTCACTCCTATCCCTTCAGGGGGATTGTGGGTATCTTGGACAGCCCAGTTCCCCCTTATTTTCTGGGTCTCACGACCCCCCCCCAGGGGTTTGCACAGTCCAAACAACAAGGGGCATTAGAAGTATCTTCTCCCCAGCGCTAAGCACATTTGGGGGAAGTTCAATGAGGGAATATAAAGAAAACAAGAACACTATAATAAGTGTATAGTGGCAACATCAAGACACAGATTTACTCATGTGACAACCCCTTTTATAGATGCAGCTATTATGTTGAATTGTGACAAAAGTCTGTTGCCCATTTTTAGGCTATGTTCACACCTGCATTGGAGCAGGCACTCTGGCTCAGTTATTTCATTAGCAAACCATGTGCCTGACGGTCCATTGCACAATGGACACCACTGGATCTCGATGGATCCCACTGACTTTTAATGGTGCCTTTCTGTTTTTTAAGGATTTGAGCAAAATTAAAACAAAAAACTAACTATATTGACTAATTCTATGAACAGAATCAGAATGCATTACTATCCAATGCTGAAGCATAAAAAAATATGATGATATATGATGAAAAGTACTAAGTCCTATTAGATAATTCACTGAGGTTCTGTTAAATGTTGGGATTGGCTTTTCCTCCCGACCACTTGGGATGAGCTAATCGAATCTGGCGAATCCAAATTCGTTACAAATTTCCGGAAAAACTCGATTTGCAACTAATGCAAATATTCGATCATGCAAATGGCTTCATAGCACTCCATTTAGTGCGGTCCAGGATCCAGGGCATCGAAAATGGCGGATCCACATGTGAGGACATGGGGCAAGGAATCCTGGGAAGGCGGGAACAAGGGTAGGCGGGATGCAGCCTATCAGCAGCCAACCACCCCATGTCACAGCCCTATATAATCGGCAGCCATCTTGCAGCCAGTCACTTCAGCCTTTTATTGCAGAGGGAGAGAAAGATAATTCTGTCCGCTCTTCCACTGGTGACCTTAAATGCACACCTGCGCTATCGGACCCACCAGTCCCGCCTCGGCTTCACCAGTGCAATCCAAAAAAGAAGAATATCCAGCGCTGGATCTGCAATTAAAACTTTATTTTTATTCACGTTTGGCAAGGAGTTACATAACAGAACTGGAACATCTGACGCGTTTTGCACCAGCAGGTGCTTAATCGTAGACTCAGCGCTGTGTGTTGCACAGAAAAGCATTTTTCCAGCAGCGATTCACCTCCCAGTCACATCCGCGTTCTATTACAGAGAGGGAGAGAGAGCAGTGTTTTGCACAGGAAAGCTTTTTTACAGCAGCGATTCACATCAAGTCCAAATCCAGCCTAGAAGCACTGATAGGGAAGGGAGCGAGATTGAGAGAGAAAGTTGAATTTTGGGTGTAGTACAGAGCGACTCTGTGCTGCAGCACTGGTGTGTACTGCTGGTGTTGCACACAAATACTGTTTTAAGCGTACTGGAGCACATTATCCTCCCCTCATAAGTACATACCACATACTTACATCTAAGTGGTGTACTATTTTGTTCCTGTTAAAGTCTTAAGGGCCTAGATACTGTGAAAGGACAGGCAAAAGTACACATCTGCTGGTGTTGTACACAGATACTGTTTTAATTTAAACTGGAGCACATTGTCCTCCCCTCATAAGTGCATACCACATACGTACATCTCATTGGTGTACTATTTTGTTCCTGTTAAAGTTTTATAGGCCTAGATACTGTGAAAGGCCAGGCAAAAGTACAAACCGGATGGTGTTGTACACAAATCCTGTTTGAAGCGTACTAGAGCGCATTGTCCTCCCCTCATAAGTTCATACCATGTACGTACATCTAAGGGGTGTACTAGTTTGTTCCTGTTAAAGTCTTAAAGTCATTCAGCCACTATATGGTCTCCTCATGCTTCCGTCACCTCCAGGCTTTGTCATTCAGCCACTATATGTTCTTCTCATGCTGCTGCAAACTCCAAGCTGTGTTATTCAGCTACTATATGCTGCGGCAAATTCCAGGCTGTGTCATTCAGCCACTCTGTGGTCTCCTCATGCTGCTGCCAACTCCAGGCTGTGTCATTCAGCCACTATATGGTTTCCTCATGCTTCCGTCACCTCCAGGCTTTGTCATTCAGCCACTATATGTTCTTCTCATGCTGCTGCAAACTCCAAGCTGTGTTATTCAGCTACTATATGCTGCGGCAAATTCCAGGCTGTGTCATTCAGCACTATGTGGTCTCCTCATGCTACCGCCAACTCCAGGCTGTGTCATTCAGCCACTATATGGTCTCCTCATACTGCCGCCACCTCTGCTGTGTCATTCAGACACTAAATGGTCTCCTCATGCTGCTGCAAACTCCAGGCTGTGTCATTCAGCCACTATATGCAGCCACCAACTCCAGGCTGTGTCATTTAGCCACTATGTGGTCTCCTCATGCTGCCGCCAACTCCAGGCTGTGTCATTCAGCCACTATATGGTCTCCTCATGCTGCCGCAACCTCCATGCTGTGTCATTCAGCCACTATATGGTCTCATCATGCTGCCGCCAACTCCAGGCTGTGTCATTCAGCCACTATATGGTCTCATCATGCTGCCACAACCTCAACGCAGTGTCATTCAGCCACTATATGGTATCCTCATGCTGCCGCCACCTTCACACTGTGCCATTCAGCCACTATATGGTCTCCTCATACTGATGCCACCTCCAGGCTCTGTCATTGTGCCACTCTTCGACAGTGATTCTAATAGCGATGCCTCTGATCTGCATGTCATATTGAATATTATTTCACTAGCCCAGCTCACTCCCCATGCATGGTGCAGCAAGGCAAAGTGTTCTACATCCCTATTGAGGCTCTCTGTAGGCTAGAAGTAGACACTTTTACTAGCGATTCGCTGTGTATAAATACAAATCGAACCAATTTTTTTTGGTAAATTCAGTGAATTGGCCGAATTTAATTTTCCAAAAATTCGCTCATCCCTACCGACCACTTTCCATTTCCATCACTTTCTTTAATGGTTCTTGAAAGACTTATGTTATGGCTGATGTCATGGAGGGGACATAAAAGCATTAAGATGAATTGGGCTACTTGATGAATGGATGGCATGTAAAACCATCCCCATTACCATATTAATTTGAAGCATATGAACAACCTGAAATGTTGACATGGAACAAATGCAGCTCATGACTGGTTTCAGAAAGCAGCGGCATAAGAGGAAATTAATTTTATTTGTGGCTTGTCATAAAGATTTACAATACTCGTCTTCCATTCAATACTCTTTGATTAAGTCAGTGGCAGGAACAGATCGGGCATGCTTTTGGCTGGTAGGAGTCATTCGAGACTTGAATAATTATTTCATTTATTCACTCATGTCTCAGTCTCATGTAAATTATTTCTGGAACACTAATGCATCCTGGGAGTCAATAACTGTGCAGTGTATTTTAACTTGAGTTAGAATAAATGGAACGAAGAGTACACTTAAGTTAGAATACCCTTTTAATGTGTCTTTAGAGAAAGATGATTCAGACATGGATTCATTTATTCTAAGACTTTAATATTAATGGGCTATCATAAGGGTAGGCTATCAATATTTAATAAGTAAGGATCTGAACTCCTGGAAGTCTGTCCATAAGCTGATTGGTACAGTGCTGTATTCATGAATAGGAATGAGCTGCAGTACCAGGTACAGCCACAATGATATGTATGGAAAAAAGTGTATAGAGGAGGGCTCAAGCTATTCGTAAGAATCCTATGGGTGCTGCTAATCAGTAATTGAGAACAGTCTAAACCAACAACAGTAACCACTGCAAAAAGCGCACACCAATTATGAAAGAATGTGTATACTTTATTGAATTGTATCATAACATTAGAAAAAGAGCAAGGCTAAAATCACTTAAAAAACTCTATGAACTAGAGTACACAACATGGGAGAGGGGCCATGAACCCCCCCCCCTCCACACAATCCCGTCTACAAGGTACAGGTTATATATAAACAATACTGACTGTGGAAGCAAATAAGCATAAAACAATCACTAAATAAATGACCAGTGACCCTCCTTAAACACAATACACAATATATATAAGAGTTGACAATAATGAACAAGGCATGAGCCACAACAAACCACAGACAGAGAATTCCTATACTAGTACCAGACGGGATGCCAGAGCCCCACGCGTTCCGTCACACTGTGACTTCCTCAGGGGTGTTGTTCATAATTGGTGTGCGCTTTTTGCAGTGGTTACTGTTGTTGGTTTAGACAATGATATGTATGTCGCTGTACCTGGATAAACATAGAAATAGACTCAGTTAAAGGATAGGGGATAAGATGTCAGATCGCCGCAGTCCCGCTGCTGGGGAGCCCCGGGATTGCCGCTGCGGCACCGCGCTATCATTACTGCGCAGAGCGAGTTCGCTCTGCACGTAATGACGGGCAATACAGGGACCGGAGCATTGTTACGGCAAGGCTCCGCCCCTCGTGACGACACGGCCCGCCCCCTTAATACAAGTCAATGGGAGGGGGAGTGGCAGTCATCACGCCCCCTGCCATAGACTTGCATTAAGGGGATGGGCCGTGATGTCACGAAGGGCAGAGCCATGATGTCACGCTGCTCCGTTCCTTGTATCGCCCGTCATTACGCACAGAACGAACTCACTCTGTGCAGCAATGATAGCGCGGTGCCGCAGCGGCAATCCCGGGGCTCCCCAGCAGCGGGACCGCGACAATCTGACATCTTATCCCCTATCCTTTGGATAGGGGATAAGATGTCTAGGGGCGGAGTACCCCTTTAAGCACTATAGCACCTTCATTTAGCTAAATGTTGGCAGTGCTGGAAGTCGGACCCTGACAACAAGGATATGCTCACACTACGGATTTGTAGCTGAATCTCCGTTCGCGGAATTCAGCGAGCAAAGATTAAGCCTGGCAGCCGGCGACGGCGGTAGGACTGCGCCGTCACCATTGACTGCTATGCAGTGCTCGCGGACTTCCGCACAAAGAATGAACATGCTCTTTCTTTGCGCAGAACAATTTCAGCAGCGGAATTGTCCACCGCTGAAATTCCGCAGTGTGAACGGGTCTCGCGGAAGACCCATTCTCACAGATGCTAACGTTCACTGTGCGGAATCTCACTTGCGGAATTCCGCTTACGGAATTCCGCGGGGAATTCTGCAGTGTGAACATACCCTAAGGCTAAGCATAGACCATCAACACTAAAGACCTAGAAAATCGCTAATAATGGTGTCACTGATCTGTAAGCAATGTCCTAGTTTCTAGCAGTCACATATGTCCTATTAACATCATGCAAATGCAGCTATCCTTTTTTTATTTTTATTAAATTTTTTTATTTTAAATGCTACTTATTGCCAATCAATGGTTTGGTCAAATCTTTCCTATGTGTTATCAGTAGAGATACTACTGTTCTCAAGGGCCCAGCAAAAATAAGGAGCTTACTGCGCCACTTGCCACCGTGTACAATGTAACTGAATAATACATTTCTCTCCCTCTGCAGCAACCACTATAAATAAATAAACAGCATACTCCGGTCTGGTATTAAAATATAGGTACTAGAGATGAGCGAACTTACAGTAAATTCGATTCGTCACGAACTTCTCGGCTCGGCAGGTGATGACTTTTCCTGCGTAAATTAGTTCAGCCTTCAGGTGCTCCCGTGGGCTGGAAAAGGTGGATACATTCCTAGGAAAGAGTCTCCTAGGACTGTATCCACCTTTTCCAGCCCACCGGAGCACCGGAAAGCTGAACTAATTATGCAGGAAAAGTCATCAACTGCCGAGCCGAGAAGTTCGTGACGAATCGAATTTATTGTAAGTTCGCTCATCTCCAATAGGTACATAAAAAAAAATTCTAACATGTTTTTCTGTACGCATACCGACGAAGGTGTGTGTACTGAAATGCGTGTAGGAGTCAGGGGCTCAAGTCCTGCAGGAACGCAAGGGAACGGAGTTCCTGCACTTTTTCTATTGAAGGAACACTGTTCCCATTAGCAGGAGTCCTACAGGACCAGCCCTTGAGTGAAAATCATGGGTGAGTTTCCACACTTTTTTCCTCAGGACCTGACCCCTGGTAGGAGTACCGTCATTCTGGGCCTCACACTGCTACCTGCAGTGCCATTTACTATTGGTATGGTTGCTTTCTGTAAGCATATATATATATTATACAGTGATCCCTCAACTTACAATGGCCTCAACATACAATAGACTTTTCTGGACCATTGTAAGTTGAAACCAGACTCAACATACACTACTACGGACAGTCCAGATCTGTGAAACGTGTCAATGGCCGGAAGATCTGACCAATCAGAATGGCCATTCACTGGTAAAACCCCTGTATTACTGAAGTGTATGCACTGACTGATGTCTGGTAGCGCCCCCTACAGTACAGGGAGGTATTACATGTTCTGTACACTTTACCTGTACCAGGTTTAGCTGCTCCTTTGGACACCAGGTGAGGGCGGCTACATGTTGCTTTTTTAGGACACTGTGTACTGTACAGGACCCTGAAGAAGCTCCTGTCCTCTAAATAAACCATTGTTTCCCAATCAGGGTGCCCCCAGCTGTTGCAAAACTACAACTCCCAGCATGCCCGGGCAGCCTTTGGCTGTCCGGGCATGCTGGGAGTTGTAGTTTTGCAACCGCTGGAGGCTCCCTGCTTGGGAAACAATGACATAGAAAGTGATTTACAGCTCCCAGCAGATCTTTCTTCCTTTTATATGTACAATCTTGCTTTATCTATATTAGTTATCTACTTATTTTTCTTTAATCCTCACTTTTTCCTATTTTTGGATGACATTTTGGTGCCATTAGAACCAATTACCAGGTTTCCATAGAGTTCTGGTCCCAACATACAATGGTTTCAACATACAATGGTCGTCCCAGAACCAATTACTATTGTAACTTGAGGGACCACTGTATACATGAGCCCCATAGCACTTTACTTATACTACATTGATACCCTCCCTTTATGTGTCTACCTCACACATACTGCATTGTGCTCTTTTTAGTACCACGTGATTTATTCATACTGTGTCGCTATAAACCATTTTTGCCGTGCGGAGGCCTCGCTGTGCTGTTTGGTGATGCAGATTTTTCTTTTTTCATGTACCAATATTTTTCATTGCTGATGTAACAATAAAGACATACATTTTTTATGGGATATATAAGTGTCTCAGATTCTTTATTTGCTTGGTTTCCATCCTGGAAAAAGCTTTCACTATTCCACTAAAAAAACACTGGAGCACTATTTGTTTCCTAGAGGTGAATGCCAGCAGAATATGGTAGATAGAAAAGCGCCATAGGGCAGCCATAGTGCCACTATACAAACTTGGTTGCTATAATAAACCTGTATCATAATATTATGGAAAAATATATACTGGAGAAAAAAAAACATTTTATGAAAAAATATTCAGGGCTCAAGTACTGCAGGGACGCATGGGAACTGAGTTCCTGCATTTTTTACTCAGCAGGAACGCCATTCCCATTAGCAGGAATCCTGCAGGACCAGTCCCCATGCGTTCCTGCAGGACTATACCCCTGAATATGGGTCTGGGACTCTATACACCTGCTACCCCATAGACCTGGTATAGAGGTGCCATTGGAATATATGATTTTTTTATTGAGCGTGAGAGAATCTGATAGGGGGGGGGGGAGGGGGGTTATTACTACTCTGCACATTGGAGCTCTTTCTGTGTATTTACTGTAAAGTCTCTCCACACATGACTTTACTGTAAATACACAGCTTAAAGGGGTACTCCCGTGGAAAACTTTATTATTATTTTTTTTAATCAACTGGTGCCAGAAAGTTAAACAGATTTGTAAATCACTTCTATTAAAAAAATCTTAATCCTTCCAGTACTTTTTAGGGGCTGTATACTAAAGAGAAATCCAAAAAGAAATGCATTTCCTGTGATGTCCTGACCACAGTGCTCTCTGCTGACCTCTGCTGTCTATTTTAGGAACTGTCCAAAGAAGCATATGTTTGCTAAGGGGATTTTCTCCAGTTCCTAAAATGGACAGCAGGGGTCAGCAGAGAGCACTGTGGTCAGGACATCACAAGAAATGCATTTCTTTTTTCTATTTCTCTTTAGTATACAGCCCCTAAAAAGTACTGGAAGGATTAAGATTTTTTTAATAGAAGTGATTTACAAATCTGTTTAACTTTCTGGCACCAGTTGATTTAAAAAAAAAAAAGTTTTCCACGGGAGTACCCCTTTAAAGGGAAATAGTCTGGATCTCGAAGAAAACTGTTTAGAAATATTAGTAAACCAGTTGTATATTATTTTTATATTTAAATTTGTATATGCTAAATCATCTTTCACTGTCAAATCATTTTCGCCTGATGGAAATAAATGATACATGAAATACATTGGTCAACATTTGCAAAGTTAAACAGATTTGTAAATTACTTCTATTAAAAAACCTTAATCCTTCCAGTACTTATCAGCTGCTGTATGCTCCACAGGAAGTTCTTTTCCTTTTAAATTTATTTTCAGCCTGACCACAGTGCTCTCTGCTGACACCTCTGTCAGATTCAGGAACTGTCCAGAGCAGGATTGGTTTGCTATGGGGATTTTCTCCTACTCTGGACAGTTCCTGACATGGACAGAGGTGTCAGCAGAGAGCACCGTTCAGGCAGAAAAGAACTTCCTGTGAAGCATACAACAGCTGATAAGTACTGGAAGAATTAAGATTGTTTAATAGAAGTCATTTACAAATATGTTTAACTTTCTGGAGCCAGTTGATTTGAAAAAAAAAAAAACCTTTTAAATGGGCTGTAGGGATCAGGATAAATATGGCTGGATAAAAAACTGCAGAGATATCTGGTACCATGTTTTAAAGTGTTTTTAAAAACTAATGTTGGAAAAATGATGGTATAAATGCTAATAAAACATTTGGTCGGCAAATATTAAACCACAATAATATTTCTTTGTGTAACAGGTATTCAAGCAGCAAGAACCAGTGCTTTGGACTTCCTACTACTCGAAACTGAATGCAATTTTATTGACTTTAATATTTGATGTATTTCTATTTTTTTTTTTTTTTTTTTTTTTGCTATAACTAAAGATGTCACAGAGAATACAACTATTGCAGAGCGGTATAGAAGACATGAACTCTAGATTTCAGGTCCTTATCTTACTAATGGCATGCAAAAGCACAAGATGTCATTTTTAATACCTGCAATGCTCTTTTGTACATTTTTTAAAAATTAATATTTACTTAAGGGTAAAGGTGACCTATTTTTTTTTCTTCTTAAAGAAATCTCCATTTTGTTCATACAGAATTTATGATATC
Organism: Hyla sarda; assembly: GCF_029499605.1. Taxonomy (NCBI): domain Eukaryota; kingdom Metazoa; phylum Chordata; class Amphibia; order Anura; family Hylidae; genus Hyla; species Hyla sarda. Next base: position 399,926,297 of record NC_079191.1, read on the forward strand.
TATGTTAAAAAAAGAAAAAAAAACTTTATTATTTTGCTGTGTTTGCTATTCACAAAGTGCTTGATGGAATGAATATGCAACTACGAGAATGCTATCCACCTATAACTGGCTATTATTTTTTGCATGATTACAACATATTGCTGTAAAAGTGCTATTTAAAGAGATAAAAAGGTTCAAATGATATTTGTAAAAAAAAAAAGAAAAAATAGTATTGAAAAAAAAATTGATAAAAAAAAACCAAAAAACAAAACAAGTGTATTGTTTTACTGGCTGAAGTCTCTTTTGTTCCACTTTGTATATTTATTATGTAAATTACATAAACAAAGCAAAAAGGAATTCATTTCTGAAAAGTACCGTATATACTCCAGTATAAGCCGACCTGAATATAAGCCGAGGCCCCTAATTTCACCCCAAAAACACAGGAAAAGTTAATGACTCGACTATAAGCCTAGGGTGGGAAATACATCATTCCCCCATGTCATCATCCAGACCCCCGTCATCATCCAGACCCCCGTCATCATCCCCCCTTCATCATCACCGCCTGTCAATCCCTTCAGCCATCAGCTGTCCGGGCATGCTGGGTGTTGTAGTTTCGAAACCTCTGGAGATCCGCAGGTTAAAGACCACTGCGGCCTTCGTCATCATCCAGACCCCTCCCTTTAGTTTTCTACTCACCTCCCCTTGGTGGGAAGGAAGGGTGAGCTGGTCCGGGCCATCTATGCTGCAGGGACCGTCTGGTGGGGAGGGTTAGTCGTTCCGGGCTGTCCATCTTCACCGGGGGGGCCCTCTTCTCCGCGCTCCGGGCCTGCCCCGGACTAGTGACGTTGCCTTGACGACGACGCACAGGGACGCGCATGAACGTCCCTGTACGGCGGCGTCAAGGCAACGTCACTAGTCCGGGGCAGGCCCGGAGCGCGGAGAAGAGGGCCCCCCCGGTGAAAATGGACAGCCCGCAACGACTAACCATCCCCACCGGATGGTCCCTGCAGCATAGATGGCCCGTACCAGCTCACCCTTCCTTCCCACCAAGGGGAGGTGAGTAGAAAACTAAAGGGGGGGGGGGCTGGATGATGACGAAGGCCGCAGTGGTCTTCAACCTGCAGACCTCCAGAGGTTTCAAAACTACAACTCCCAGCATGCCCGGACAGCCGATGGCTGTCCGGGCATGCTGGGAGTTGTAGTTTTGAAACCTCTGGAGATCCGCAGGTTAAAGACCATCTGGAGGTCCGCAGGTTGAAGACCACTGAGAAGGGATTGACAGGCGGAGAGTTCACTCAAGTATAAGCCGAGGGGGGCGTTTTCAGCACGAAAAATTGTGCTGAAAAACTCGGCTTATACTCGAGTATATACAGTACGTAAAAAGAATTTGAACACATTGGGGCAAATTGTATTGCAAATCAGCAAGATTTCTGGCACATTTTAGCCCCCCTAAAAAAAACTGGTGCATGTGCTGTACATGCATTTAGTATGGGGGAGATTTGTGGTCAGGGCTACCACGCATCTGACTGGACTTACCTGAACGATACACCTGGAACAGACATCTCCAGAGACCCCTAGAAATGAAACCTATTAAACAAACCTTATCAAACAGAATTGACAGTAAGAAACCATTAAATCTGCCCAAAACCGCGACCGAGGGTCCGCCTTTAGAGGGCAAAAAACATTAAACCATGTAGGTGAATAGAAAACATTTATTTAAGTCAAAGTACCAAATATGTGAATACATCAGTCATTTCTTTACACGGATTCGGTATATAAACTGAATAGCAGCCTGACTTCCACCTGCCTAATTTCTGAATAACATGGGGAGGCACCTTGTGTCACGAGGCTGCAGATGCTGCCCCAATACGAAAGGAATGACCAGAAAACTGTCACGGATCACTCCCCACATTACTGATCAATGTAGGTGTGTGAGAAACAAACTGCGAGGTGGTAAGGGCTGCTGACTCGAATGGTAACAGAGGTGAATGATCAGTCATTTAACACCAGCAACAACTGTGACAGAACCGCCATCGGGCACCATGCGTTATTGCATGGGAAATATTTTATCACCGCCCCCCACCTACATGTTTTGGTGTCTCTAAGGCTAAGCTCCAAACAATCGCCCTGCCAGCTTAAGGCTAGGATTCCACGAAGGTTCTTCATGCAAAAACGCCAATAAAAATGCCCATTTTGCCAGATGTTAGCTGCAAGTCAATAGTGAACTGCAAAATGCCAGATCCACTTGGTGTTTTTCAGTTTGGCGTTTTTTTTTTTTTTTCTATCCTTTTGAAGTTTTTCAGCTCTTTTTTGCTCCTTGGCAGTCTTTCAAAAACTTGTTGAGACTTTGGCGTTTTTGCCGGGAAAATCTTGCCGTTTTTCTCCCATAGAAGTCTATGGGAGTAAAAATACGGTGGAAAAAAAGAAAAGTGGGTTTTAACTTTGGCATTTTTGCAGGCGGTTTTTATTCTTTTTGGACTTTAGCAATCCATAAAAGTGATGGAGATACCTTTTTTAATAAAATGTTGCAGGGTACCACAAAAAAAAAAGATACAGTAGTGATGTAAAAAAATTTATTCAATAAAATTTCTCTTTTTTATAATGACATTTTTCTTAATTTTTAAACAGGGATCAATTTATGTGGGCGGGCAGGGAACTAAAAATGTATTAATAATGTATTTTAATAATGTGTTGAGTAAAGTGTGTGTGTTAACTTTTTTTCTTTCTTTTTTTTATTTAGGTTCCATGATGGGAGTAGTAGTACATTTACTAATTGATAGATCGCTCCGGGTGTCTCTTCTGATGCCTGTTGCAATCCTCCTGTATAATGTATAGATGCGGGCTGGCGGCCGCTCTTCTATGGTCCCTTGCACTGCCGTATATACACCTATTCATATTTCCCACAGAGAGCTGTGATTGGCCAGATGGTTCCAGCCAATCATAACTCTCTGTGGGAAATATGAATAGGTGTATATATACGTCAGTGCAGGGACTCAAAGAAGAGCGGCCGGCCGCCTGCATCTATACATTATGCAGGAGGATCACAGCAGGTGTCAGGAGTGAGACCCGCTGTGATCTTTCCTTAACTGCAGGTACGACTGCTCCCAACATGGAGTACAATCAGCTCCATGCTTGGAGCTGTAGTACCTGCATTAATAGACAGATCGCAACAGGTGTCAGAAGTGATTCTTGCGGCGATCTATCTATTAATGCAGGTACTACAGCTCCCAGCATGGAGCAGAGTGTGCTCCATGTTGAGAGTAGTAGTACCTGCAATTAAGGACGGATCACAGTGAGTGTTACTCCTGATACTCGATGCAATTGTCCTGTCTATTGCAGGGATGCTGAATGGCTCTCTACAGTGCTCGCATCTCTGCACTATCCTGAAGCCGGCCAGTGATATGAATAGAATTCACATCACTTATTCATAATTCCCGCTGAGAGCGGGGATTGGCTGCAACCATCTGGCCAATCACCACTCAGGGCATGAACGAGTGATGTTCTATTCACATCACTGTCCGGCTGGAGTACAGAGCAGAGATGCGAGCGCTGTATAGAGCCGCTCCGCATCTCTGCAATAGATAGGACAATCACATCGGGTGTCAGGAGTGACACCCGGGGCAATCTGTCTATTAGTACAGGTACTACTACTCCCATCAGGGAACGGTCTGTTCCATGCCATTTTAACAGCTTGGACAGAAATAATTGAGGGTCTATCCGGGAAAGATAAGGAAATTAAGTGTTGGAGCCCGGACAGATATGTTTTAACGGTATTGTGAGAAAGATGTTGAATGGCAAAAACCAATAAACGATAGGATGATGCTGATGTCGAAAGAGAATAGAATGTTATGTATAAGAAGGTAAGACCTGAAATAGCTGTGTCATATGCTCTCTTAGTGTAGGGTGCTAGCGAGTCTCTGATGAGATTGTTGGCAACTTGAGTGTACTGATTCAGTCTATCATTAATTCGTGAAGCGGTGGGGCCAGAGTAGCAACTGGATATGCGTAAGGTATAACCTGTGTGAAAAGATGAAAATTAGCCCTGGACAGCGCATCAGCTGCTATATTCAGAGCCCCCGGTATATGAGAGCAAACAAAATGAAACTTGTACTGTAGTGACAGCCACACCAACTTTCTAACAAAACTCATGACCTGAGCCTCATTTGTGCAAATAAACAACACTGTTGGATTAAACCAACCATATCGCCAGGCTTAGGCCGCTGCTACAATGGGATATATTTCGGACAGAGCTGATATTTTGCCAAAACCAGCCATACAACGCACCTCGGGAGGCCAGCACCCTGATGTCCAGTGTTGCCCAAAGATAGCAGCGAACTCAACCGAGAAAGAGGTGTCTGTGAATACTTTGGGAGATTGGTCAGTGACCGCTGTGACAAACATAGACCTCCGGTAACAGTCACAAATATACAGTACCTGTCCTACATGATGAGATCAGCCATGGAGTCTGCGTCCAGAGAAACTCGACTGTTCTGATGAGGAACCGAATGTAACAAAGCTAGCAAGCGTGACACAAAGGCACTATCCTGGGGAATTATTCACATTGCAAAGGCTAGCATGCCAAGCAAACTCTGAAGCTCTACCTTTGAGGTGACCTGAATAACTGTGAATCTACGGATTATGTCTTTTATCCTGGTAAACTTCTCCAATGGTAAAATGGCCTGCATACTAGCTGTATCTAGGACCACCCCCAAGAACGTCAATGGTTTTGCAGGACCTTCAGTTTTCTTTGGGGACACACCCACCTCTGTGAACAGCTTCAATAACACTGCCAAATTAACAGGCTCTGCATCAGATGGTTCAAGGATCAAAAAGTCATCTAGATAGTGGATAACATGGTTGCAACTAGATCTTTGCACTTCACACCATACCATTTCCACAGATCCTGCCATATAGGTAACAACTTAAACGCGTCCGTAATGTCAGCTTTAACTAACCAGGTGCCAGGACCCAGCCGAATGATTATTTGAATTGCTTCGTCAATGATGCATAATGCATTGTGAACTCGTCCGATGGAATCATTGAAATAATACTCAGTATAACAGAACAGTATGGTGCTGACAGATCGTAAATCATACCTTTTGTATTACTAAATTTACCACAAACCACCCCCACAGGGCTGACCCTCCATGTGTCAAAAGGGGGAACCGTGAAAGAGCTGATCATGTACCCCTGTCTAACTCCATCTGTATGAGCTCGGATACCACTTGGGGATCATTAACAGCAGATTGCAGATTTTTGCACTTGTTAGTGCTTTGTGGCAAAGCCACCAACCCTGTGTGAAAACCATTCACGAATCCATCAAGCAGCCACTGGACCCAACTAGAGTCCGGATGCCTAGAAAGCATTCTAGTTAAAGCCGTGACCTGCACCCTGTCTAGTAACGCCTGCCCCTTCTGAGTGCACACCGTACTCAGGTGCGCCCTGTAGCACAAGAAACACACATGCAGGAGCCTGCAGTTACTGTAGTTACAAGACAACAGATTGTAATTATCAGATTGACTCCTTCCTAGGTACCTCACGGGGCGACCCAACTTATCCACAGAAGGAGCAGGCCTCTGAACAGGGACATGTACAGGCACTCTCTTGCTAGTGCTGGGTTCGAACACCAGGCTGCCTTATGTGAGATCAACTGGCATATGATGCAGGCTGGGGACTTTAGACCCGTAAAGTGGTTACAGAACAATTCTGTGTCCACCACACTCCAGTCCGTCACACTGGCTGAATGTTGCCGCTGCCTTAGTGGAAAAAGACTTATGATAATCATAAAAATGAGATCCACCAGACCCCACAGCAAGAAAGAGATATATCAGCTCACCCTCTGTCTCCGGAACAAGACCCAGCACATGGACACCATGGTACAGTGGGAGGCAGGATACAAATACAGAAAAAGTCCAGCGCCAATGGGTAAGTGGATTAAAATGTCAAGGCTTTATTGAAATCCTTTAAAATAGCAGCTTACAAGCCTGTACATGAAGCAATGGCTCAGCTTGACACATTTCATGGTATCCCACTTTATCAAAAGCAAACTGAAAGCATTACACACAGCATTAAAACAGATAAACTCCAAATGACAAATAACAATCAGCTGAAGAAACAATTAAAACAATAGGTAACACGTATGCAATAGGTTCTCATGAGAATGGGGTCAAGAATTAACCCTTAACATGTAGAAATCAAGAAGAAAAAAAATATATATGTGTGTAAATATACATGTAACATTCATGCAAGTGAAAAATATCTTTCTTTATTATTTTCTTCTCTGTACGTATTTCACATTGTATCTCCAAATTCTTGCATGTTCTGAGAAAGAAGATAATATTCAAGCCTGTGGATGGAAATAATTCATTTGTATAAACAACACAAAAATGCATATTTTTGTAAAATGCAAGTTTCACAATGTGAGCAAATCCCAATGTGTTGATCACAGTATAAAACTTCTGTTGTTAAAAAAAAAAAACAACAACTGTGTGATGTGAATAAAGACTTAAGAGATTTTCATAAAATGGTTAGTAAGTAAGAATTAAATCATGGCGTACAGAAAAATATATATATGTGTATAAATATACATGTAAAATTCATCCAAGTGAAAAATATCTATCTATTATTTTCTTCTCTGTACGTATTTCACCGTGGTGTCCGTGCGCTGGGTCTTGCTGAGACGGAGGGTGAGCTGATATATCTCTTTGTTGCTGTGAAGTTGGGGATTCGTGCTCCCCTACGCTGATTCTTGGAAAAGTGGAATTATTTACATGTAACATGTCGCAAGAGGTTGGGGAGTCACAGAGATAAACTGTCCAGAAACGAGACGTTCCCAGCAATACGGAACGGAATACTAAAGCTACCACGATGTTTGATCTACAATCCCAAAGTCCAGATGACCCCACACTTCAAGAGCTCCTTACTCTCATGAAGCACATTGGAAACTCTATCTTTGAAAGAACTTTGCCTATGGTGGGACTCAAAAACGCTAAGTACATATCTGCAAAAATTAATTATTCCAAGAGGCTTGCACCTCAAGAAACGCCCCTCTACTATTTTTTCTTCTTAGTTTGAAACAAAATGGTTTAATGCTTTATCTAAAGGCTCTATGATCCTTATGGACTTTATAGTACTGTAGAGGAAGAAGTCCTGTTGCTGGAACAAATCCAAAAGGACATAGCTATAACCAAAGAGGAACTGGCTGCTTTTGAGACATGTTCAGACTTTGACTTGATGCAAGCTGAGCTAAAGAAAAAACTAAGCGCAGCAGAAGAATCTTTGACCAATATTAAGCAAAGCAAATACCAGCGAGACGCCATGGATTACAACAAAAATGAAATTTATTAATGGCATCATTCAAATGCTGTTGCTACTGGAGAACCCAGGTCAATTCTAAGAACTGGCAAGAAAAATAAAAACAAAAGGAACCCAAAAAAAAAAAAACGTCAAGAAAAGTCAGTTTCTTGGATACAGATGAATCGCATACCCTGTAACTTACATTTTCTGGCCTGAATCCATCCTCTGCCTCAAGCATGGAGTCAGTTAACTCTATTCCACCACCAAAAAAGACAAGCAAAGAAAGAAAAAAGGAAATACAGAAGAGGTGGACGCAAGCACAAGAAAACCGCAATACGTGACCCCAACAAGCAACTGAGTGATGAGTATGCTGTTTTAAACCTATCTAGCTATATTATTTCTGATGCAGAGCGTTCGCTTTTGTCAAAAGGTTTTAAGTTTTGCTCCATGTTGTGACTTTAATTTATACAATACTATTTTGGACATTAAGAGACTGGCTCGCTCTCTTCACATTTTTTTTTCAGTACAGGATAATATACCTAGTGAGGATGTTGATATATCCATACAGAGTAATGTTGTTATTAATAATATTACTGATCATATTAATGTTTATTCTTTGCATATTTATTCTTTATGCTTTAGAAATGGAGTCTGCTGCTTAAAATGGTCATCCCCACTCGTTTTTCCTTACGCAATCTTGGTTTCTATCCAATTGCCTTTAGATGTGAGGCATTGGATAGATTCCAGGTACTAATTGAACAAGATCTAGTCAACTCAAAGCTAGCTGAGCACAAAACGCCACATGTGAATTATAATCTAACCCACGATAAAATTTCCGCCCTGTCTGCTCTGCACGATAACCACGATCTTGTGGTGCGCAGCGCCGACAAAGGCGCTTTTTTTGTTCTACTTGATGCTGGTTTGTACAAAATAATGAAGAATTGTTGAATGATGTCACCACATACAGAAAACTGTCCTCTGATCCTACCATTGCTATACAGACAAAAATGAAAAGTTTATTGCAAGAAGGATTGGCTATGGGGGTATTAGATCAGAGGACAGTAGAAAAACTGTATGTTTCTCATCCAGTTACCCCAATCTTTCATACGTTGCCCAAAGTGCATAAGGGTGGTTTTCCCCCTCCTTTCCGACCTATTGTTGCGGGCATTGGTTCTTATGGTGAAAGATTGGGGGAATGGGTGGATGGATATTTGCAACCTTTGACTAGAATCACCCCCTCTTTCATTCCTGATAATAAACATTTGCTAGGTTTTTAAGATACTATTACCTGATGTGGAGATTTAAAATGGGGGACATGTGACGTAACTGCCCTTTATTCGTCCATTCCTATGGGGAAAGGTTTAACAGCTTTACGTTATTTTCTGGACCATTACAGCACATATACACCATCTCTTAAAGAATTCCTTTACATGGCAGTAGAATATTTGCTCACTAACAATTTTTTTGTTTTTGATGGACAGTTCTATTTGCAAACGAGGGGGGCCTCGATGGGGGCGAAATATTCCCCCTCATTTGCAAATATTTACATGTCCGTCTTTGAAGAAAAGTATATCTTTTCTTTGCATGATCCCTTTGTTTCTGATCTATATTGGGTAGGACGTTTCATTGACGATTTGGTAACAATTTGGAAAAGTGACAAGCAGAGATTGGATCCCTTTATTTCATACCTGAATTGTAACGGTATGAATTTGGGCTTCACCTCCTGTTATGGTCCGAATGAAATTCCGTTCTTGGACGTGATACTTACCAGCAATGAAAATCAGGTGGTAGTTAAGCCCTATAGAAAACCTATTGCTGAAAATACTATTTTGCTGAAAAAAATCTTGTCACCCTAAACACGTTACAAACAACATTCCATATGGTGAATTTCATAGATTAAGGAGGAATTGTGAAAACCTATAATCTGGAAGCCAAAAAAATTGCCCGACCGACTCCTTCAAGGGGGTTATTGTCGAGACAGCATTGATGCTGCTAAAAATAGAGCATTGTCTTTGAATCGACGAGATTTGATTTAATATCGGAAAGTTCCAACTGACCAGGGCACAAGAGAGAATAAAGTCTTTTTCACTATCCCTTCCAGTAGACAGTTTACACACATGAAACAGATTATCCAACATTATATCGCCATCTTAGAACAGGATCCGATTTTAAAACAGATTGTATTAAATGGCATTGGTTTTGTCTCTAAAAACCTGTCCAGAGGAATCAGCTCGCTTCTTTCATTTTTAACAAGGCCTCTGAAAAATTAAAGAAGCAATCTGATTGGTTGCTATGGGCAATGGGGCAACTTTTCCTTTGCACAGGTTTTGATAAATCTCCCCCTATGTGTTTTAGACACTTTTGTGCATTTACAAGTGGACGTGGCTTGGTGGAGTTTAGGGGGGGGGGGGGTCGTTAATGAAATGAAAAGGGGAAAGGCTTGAGGGCGACATCATGGGGAATTTGCTAAATTTATTAGGAGAGGCAAAAGCTCCATGGCTGCTATTGTATCTAGCACAGAAATATACAACAGTTCTGAACTGATGTAGATTTCTTCAATTTTTGGTGTCACAAATTGGTCCTGAAATTGCATGTGAAAAGGGCACACCCCTTGCATACCCTCTCCCAGGCCCGTCGCTACAGGACAGGCAAACCAAGCAATTGCTTGGGGCCCCGAGCTGGCTGGGGGGCCCCAAGCAGAGCCAGTGCTTGCCCGTCCTGTAGTGACATGGCAATTCCCCCCATCACCAGGGCCCCAGGCACCCAGTCAAACAAGAGGTCCCCCAAATGTCTGACTTTTTTTTTGCAGCTTTGGAGTTCTTCTCACCTCACCACAATCATGCTCCCCCCACCCCCGCTGCACTTGGTATCTTCCCTCAGCCCCAGACTCTTCTCTCAGCCTTCAGCCGTCTAAGCAGGAGGAGGAGGAGGGGGAGGGAGAGCACAGAGCTGTGATGAGAGGAGACCACAGAGGCTGTACAACATGGGGCCTGACTAAAGTAGGTGTCCCTGCATGTATATATGTGTATAAGCATGTGTGTGTGGATATATATATATATATGTGTGTGTGTGTGTGTACATATGTGTATGTCTATGTACTGTCTCTGTGTGTGTGTTACTACTGTGGATGACTATATGTAAAGTGCATGTGTGTATCTATATCAGTGTTTCCCAAGCAGGGTGCCTCAAGTTGTTGCAAAATTACAACTCCCAGCATGCCCGGACAGCCAAAGGCTGTCTGAACATGCTGGGAGTTGTAGTTTTGCAACCTCTGTAGGCATCCTGGTTGGGAAACACTGATCTATTCTATCTGTGTGTGTGTGTATGATCCAGGTATAGTATGTAATGTGTACAGTATGTTGTGTGTGTGTGAAGCATGCATGTACAGTATGTAATGTGTACAGTATGTTGTGTGTGTATGATGCATGTACAGTATGTAATGTGTACAGTGTGTGTGTATGATGCATGTACAGTATGTAAGTGTACAGTATGTGTGTGTATGGTGCATGTACAGTATGTAATGTGCAGTGTGTTGTGTGTATGAAGCATGCATGTACAGTATGTAATGTGTACAGTATCTGTGTGTATATGATGCATGTGCAGTATGTAATGTGTACAGTGTGTGTGTGTATAATGCATGTTTAGTATGTAATGTGTACAGTATGTGTGTATGATGCATGTACAGTATGTAATGTGTACAGTATGTGTGTGTATGATGCATGTACAGTATGTAATGTGTACAGTATCTGTGTGTATGATGCATGTGCAGTATGTAATGTGTACAGTGTGTGTATGATGCATGTACAGTATGTAATGTGTACAGTGTGTATATGATGCATGTACAGTATGTAATGTGTACAGTGTGTGTGTGTATGATGCATGTACAGTATGTAATGTGTACAGTGTGTGTGTGTGTGTGTGTATGATGCATGTATAGTATGTAATGTGCAGTGTGTTGTGTGTGTATTAAGCATGCATGTACAGTATGTAATTTGTACAGTATCTGTGTGTATGATGCATGTGCAGTATGTAATGTGTACAGTGTGTGTGTGTGTATGATGCATGTACATTATGTAATGTGTACAGTATGTGTGTGTATGAAGCATGCATGTACAGTATGTAATGTGTACAGTATGTTGTGTGTGTATGAAGCATGCATGTACAGTATGTAATGTGTACAGTGTGTGTGTGTATGATGCATGTACAGTATGTAATGTGTACAGTGTGTGTGTATGATGCATGTACAGTATTTAATGTGTACAGTATGTGTGTGTGTGTGTGTATGAAGCATGCATGTACAGTATGTAATGTGTACAGTGTGTTGTGTGTGTGTATAATGCATGCAGTGGCGGATCCAGGGGGGGGGAACGGGGCAACATGGAGGAGCGGAGCAGCGAACAGGACATGCGCTGGCCAGCATGGTAAGTGACCAGCGGCACATCAGCTTCAGTGCTCCGACCACAGCTCCTCCAGTCCCGGGACCTATACTGCTATGGTGGCCGGACCAGAGTAGGAGTGGTCGGAGCACTGAAGTAGGGCAGTAAACAAGCATACAGCCTCCAGCCATACACTGTATGGCTGGAGGCTGTATGTCTTTGGGGGAACATACTACACCTAATGTGGGGGGACTATACTGCACCTAATGTGGGGGGACTATACTGCACCTAATGTGGGGGGGACTATACTGCACCTAATGTGGGGGGAATATACTGCACCTAATGTGGGGGGCTATACTGCACCTAATGTGGGGGAACTATACTGCACCTAATGTGGGGGAACTATAACCTAATGTGAGGAGAACTATACTGCACCTAATGTGGGGGGAGTATACTGCACCTAATGTGGGGGAACTATAACCTAATGTGGGAAGAACTATGCTGCACCAAATGTGGGGAACTATACTGCACCTAATGTGGGGTAAACTATACTGCCAACCTAATGTGGAGAACTATACTGCACCTAATGTGGAGAATTATACTGCACCTAATGTGGGGAACTATACTGCACCTAATGTGAGGAACTATACTGCACCTAATGTGGGGCACTATACTGCACCTAATGTGGGGAACTATACTGCACCTAATGTTGGGGGACTATACTGCACCTAATGTGGGGGAACTACAGCCTAATGTGGGGGAACTGTACAGCCCCTAATGTGGGGAACTATACTGCCTAATGTGGGGGAACTATACTGCACCTAATGTGGGGGACTATACTGCACCTAATTTGGGAAGCTATACTGCACCTAATGTGGGGAACTATACTGCACCTAATGTGGGGGACTATACTGCACCTAATGTGGGGGAACTATACTGCACATAATGTGGGGGAACTATACTGCACTTAATGTGGGGAACTATACTGTACATAATGTGGGGGAACTATACTGCACATAATGTGGGGGAAAACTGCTAGCCTAATGTGGGGGGAACTCTGCTGCACCTAATATGGGGGGAACTCTGCCGCACCTAACGTGGGGGGAACTGTGCCGCACCTAACGTGGGGTGAACTGTGCCGCACCTAACGTGGGGGGACCTGTGCTGCACCTAATGTGGGGGGAACTGTGCTGCACCTAATGTGGGGGCCTCGTATTGACGTTCGCTCACGTTGCGCTCCCAGAATTCAGGGGCTGGTGTTTCTACGTCCTGACGTCGGCCCTAGAGCGCTACGTGCGTGAACATCAAGGGGGGGCCCTCCATGTCCATTTTGCTTGGGGCCCCCAAATTCCTTCAAACGGCCCTGCCCTCTCCATGCCAAGCCGTGCCCTTTCTCTGCCTCATTCCATTCCGCTTATCACTCCTATATATCCCCAAAAGTTTCTCTTTTTCTTCTTCTCTGTTTTCATGCAGAATATGAGACCTCTTGGTATATAGCCCCTTGGCACAGCTTTGTAAAATGTCCCCTCATGTGCCAAAATATTGATGTAAATTAAGCCAACTAATATATGGTCTAAATTTAAGGAACAGGCAGATTTACCAATACTGCCTAATTCTTAGACAATCAAAACTGAGACAGTCTAGACAATCTAAGTCTATGTTCACACATAGTATTTTGGTCTGTCTTTGTGAGCCATAAAGCAGCCCAGAGACATTGGGGAGATTATTAAAACATGTGCAAAGGAAAAGAAGACCAGTTGCCCATAGCAACCAATCAGATCGCTTCTTTCATTTTGCAGAGGCCTTTTTAAAAATGAAAGAAGTGATCTGATGTAACAAAAAAGGCTAAAAGTGTTTTAAGGCTGAGAAGGAGCCAGATTTATCACAATTCTACATGTCATATTAACGTATATACTCGAGTATAAGCCGACCCGAATATAAGCCGAGGCCCCTAATTTCACCCCAAAAACCCAGGAAAAGTTATTGACTCGACTATAAGCCTAGGGTGGGAAATACATCATCCCCCCCCCTGTCATCATCCAGACCCTCATCATTAACACCCTCATCATCATCACCCTGTCATCATCCCCCCTTCATCATCCCCCCTTCACCATTACCCTGTCATCATCCCCCCTTAATCATTACCCTGTCATCATCCCACACACCCCCTTCATCATCACCGCCTGTCATGATCCCACACACCCCCCTTCATCATCACCGCCTGTCATCATCCCCCTGTCATGATCCCACACACCCCCATCATCATCACCGCCTGTCATGATCCCACCCCCCCCCCTTCATCATCACCGCCTGTCATGATCCCACACCCCCCCCTTCATTATCACCGCCTGTCATCATTACCCTGTCATCATCCCACACCACCCCCTTCATCATCACCGCTTGTAAATGTCTGATTTAACAGTGGTCTTCAACCTGCGGACCTCCAGATGTTCCAAAACTACAACTCCCAGCATGCCCGGACAGCCATCGGCCATGCTGTGAGTTGTAGTTTTGAAACCTCTGGAGGTCCGCAGGTTGAAGACCACTGCCCGGGCCTTCGTCATCATCCAGACCCCCTACCCCCCCCCCCCCCCCCTTTAGTTTTGTACTCACCTCCGCTCGGCGGGACATTAGGGTGAGCTAGTCCGAGCCATCTGTGCTGCAGGGACTGTCCGGTGGGGAGGGATAGTCATTCCGGGCTGTCCATCTTCACCGGGGGGGGGCCTCTTCTCCGCGCTTCGCGTCTGGCCCCGGAGTAATGACGTTGCCTTGACGACGACACACAGGGACGTTCATGAGGGGGTCTGGATGATGACGAAGGCCCAGGCAGTGGTCTTCAAACTGCGGACCTCCAGACGTTTCAAAACTACAACTCCCAGCATGCCCGGACAGCCGATGGCTGTCCGGGATTGCTGGGAGTTGTAGTTTTGAAACATCTGGAGGTCCGTAGGTTGAAGACCACTGAGGGCGGAGAGTTCACTCGAGTATATGCCGAGGGGGGTGTTTTCAGCACGAAAAATTGTGCTGAAAAACTCGGCTTATACTCGAGTATATACGGTAAATATCCTGATTAAGCTGCAGACAACATATGATAGAGAAGGAGGAGCAGAGTACAATAATGTATTGTTTTGTGGGAAAAGATTCAGTAGAATTTATGTTTTATTAATTCAATTCCTCCTAATTGTGCTTAGGAGTCCAGAGGGCGGTCCTTAAGAGTGATAGTTATTTCTTTATGCACACCACTAGGCCAAGGATGAGCTCAGGATTAAATCTTATGTTTTTGGGGCCTATAAACTAATTCTTATCAGTCTTAAAATGGAAGAATTAGATGTGAAGACCGGTGGCCATCTCTGTAGGTGCGGTTTGCAGTTACTCAGAGTCTACAGCCAGTCCTACTTTCACTGCTGCTTTGATGTATTATACATAAGGTAATAAGAAAACAGTTGTATAATCCAAATATGTCTGAATAGAAGACTTTAGGTATTCCACAAGCATTCATATTTGATGCAGCTGAAGTCTAAATAATTGAATACATAATAAAGGAGTTCTCCGCTAAAACAGAGAATACAGGGTCTGCAATGTATTGTAATACGATGGATCATTTTCACGTTGGTCTAAAATGTGAAATCTACAACTCCATAGACAGTTGTGGTATCAACAGATAATGCTTTAAAGTGGTATTCCAACCTTAGACATCTTAGAATAGTGGATATAATGTCTGATTGCAGGGCTCCCCCCGCTGGGACTCCCTGCGATCTCCGTGCAGCACCCAGAATTCTGTGCCAGGTGTTGCTCCAATCTCGGAAATGCTGGTTTTCCGAGATAGAGACATGATGTCACACCAGGCCCCCTCCATTCATGTCTATGGGAGGGGGCGTGATAGGGATACAGGGGCATGATAGGGGATAAGATATCTAAGACTGGAATACCCCTTTAAGACACTTTTTGCCATATGAGTGCCTACAGCTGCTAGGAGTTGTAGTTTTGCAACAGCTGGAGGCACCCTATATGGGAAAAGCTGGCTTAAAGCATATCAGTCAGTTTAGGTTACTTTTTAGGATAAGCTGTCATGTGTGTACATGAGGAGCAGCACTATTTAGCCTGTATATATGGTCTTTCCCACCAGTTTCCTCACTGCAGGCTTCATTTCTCATTTTCATTTGTGCCTAAGTTAGTGGGTGGATCCGAACTTATATGATGTCTCCCATACACTCCACACTATGTCCTACGCCTCAATATCTCTTTTGCACATCCCCATAAGCAGGAGAAGCAGCATGTAGGACATCATAGAGCAATGTAAGCTGCGAATCAAGCACTGTGGTCTAATGTAACACACTAAAAGTTGGATCCTCTTCCTGTGTCTTTCTCCTTTTCTCCTTGTCTCTGGCTTTCAACAGCCTCTCCCCCTCTACCCTTTCCTTTTCATAGACTTGTATTTGCAGCTGTAACATACATTAAAACCTCAGTGAGCCGATCTATCTGAAGAAGGCTTTAAAGAGGACAAGTAGCCAATCTTCCCCCAAAAAACTTAAGGTTAATAATGGGAGTGAATATTAGGAGATGGCGGGATTGTATAGTCAGGAGGTGTGAATGTTTTACATTGAGAGGCATTTAGGCCTAATACATACCCCCCTGAATGTATAATCCTGCCTGCACCCCCATTATTACATCTTACGCTTCCCTGAATTGACAAACAAATTACAAACCCACATATCTTGGAAACAGAAGGGCGTATCAAGAAACCATACAAAATGTGTGATCAGGGCGCCCTAAGCTATTTCATTATAGTTACATGGAGGGGAATCTATCAAGCTGTTTAGACAGCTTTTTTCCTCTATATTTGTCACAGGAAAAGTTGCAGGCTGGTCCCGTGCAACTTTTTCCTGCGACGCTATGTGATAGCCTGGGGGGTGTAGGGTATGGGGAGTGTAGCTGTGCGGTAATCAAAGGGTGCTTGTTAACCCATGCTATTCGTGACTCCAGGGTGAGGGCTCCTCAATAAAGCTTTTCCTACCGCCGACCTTCCCAGGAACGATAGGGAGGTAGATGATAATGGGTTTGAGGTAGAGAATAATAGATTGTCCACAACCAGAGAGCTTCTGTAAACAGTTTTAACTTTTACTGAAGATTTTCTGTATATTTCATTAACATAACAGTCTCTTAGCATAACAACAGCTTTCCTTTGGAGATTGACAATGGTTGGGACTTTAGCATTCAGAGTCTTTTAGTCTATTGCGCTGTTCCACTGGATTTAGGGGAATTAGTTGCGGTCCAGTAGTCACTCTAGCATTAGCAGGAATTTAGATTTGAACTCACAATTTTGGTTCTGCTGAGGCCGTAGGTTTTGAGCCCTAGCGTGTCTTTGAAAGTTGAGTAGCACACCGTCCTGTTAGTCCAGCATCCACGAGAGCAGCAACCCAAGAGAGCGATAATTGGACGCAGCTCCCTTATATGGGCAGGGGCTGGACTATCGCTAATTGGTCCAAATGGATATCAATCACCATTACAGAGATTTGTGGGTAACACGTGACCCAAGGACCTCCTAAGGTCCTACAACATACCATAGAGGTTACTAGCATGGTCACATGACCAAAGGTCCTGCGACGCTGAACAAGGTAAGTACTATACATTCCTATGAAATATAGATATAATTATTAAATATAGACATATCTTAACATTAAAGTTAGACTTAAATAGAGGCGACTAGGGGCTGTTCCACCTGAGGAACCCTACCTGAACGTAGTTACTGTGACTTTGGGGACCTCTACACTAGGTACGGTATGTAATACGGTACCGGGACACCCCAATACCCTTAACACTGTTTCATTTTTCTGACTATGAAATGATCTGATTTAGAACACTTTGTGCAGTGGTCACTAATTTATCATGTGTGATATTTCTGCAAAAAGTTACAAAAAAGTCGCACGGACCAGATATAGAAGAAATCACAGGGCAATTCAACCCTGCCCTATATCGCTCCATGCGACAAGTGTATTAAGGTCTGTATGACTTTTAATATGATTGTCGTATGGCCTGCCAGTGCTCTGCAACATTTAACCAGAGCAGTTCAGCGGGCATTTATCAAAGTCAGTGCGCTAATTGATAAATTTGGCGCACGGCCGCTACTTTTCCCGCAACTTATTTAATCTAAACTGAACTAAAAGCAAGTTCAGTTTTGATAAATGCCCCTCATGGTTCATAAAAAAGAAAAATGTCTGTCAAGTAAACCTATATCCCTACTGTATCCCTAATGCGTTGATCCAGAGGAAGGCAGAAAACCCTTATGATGCTTATGCCAATCTCTTCATACAGAGGAGGAAACTTTCTTATTGACTCCAAATATAGCATCAGAATAAACTGCTGGATCAGCGTTCTGTCTATATGAATCTAGTATCCATAACCTGTAATGTTATTACTCTCCAGAAATGTATCAAGGCCTCTTTTGATCTCTTTTATTGAGTTCACCATGAACACTTCCTCTGGCAGAGAGTTCCATAGTCTCACTGCTCTTACTGTAAAGAACCCCCGTTTGTGGTGGTGTAGAAACCTTCTGTGGTGTCCCGGTACAGAACCTTGTCCTGTCCCTGTCCTAAGTCCCCTCAGTTCCTCCATTCCATAGGGCTCTCCTGCAGGGCTTACCCCTTGCTCACCTCATATAAGGCATTGTAAGTGTATTGGGTATATTGTTAATTATGTATAAAGTTGTGTATAAAGTTGTACAAATGTATAGGACCTTCCCGGGTCATGTGATATTGTCATGTGATGTACCCAGAGTTCCCTGGGTACAGGACCTCCAGGTTTGTCAGCCAATGGGCTGTAGTCCAGCCTCTTTAGTATATAAGGGGCTGTAGTCTCTACATTTTCTCTCTTGGTTCCTGCTCTTATCTCTTGTTCCTGGCACTCAGCCAAGCACAATCAGCATATCTCAATTCATCTCACCTAGGCCAAAGCCTAAGAAACCTGCAGCCACTACAAAAACATGAGTTATCAAGCTCTATCTACAATTTCTAGTAACTACTATTCCACTCAAAGCATATAATTAGTAGCACAGTGGCCAGCTCAAATCTCCAGACTACTAGTCCCAGCAAAGCCTGCGAGGCATCCTGCATCCCCATTACCTCAAGAGAAATGGAATAACTGTAAAGACCGTTTTCCTGAGAAGTTTAAGTAAAAGTTCCAGTTATCTCATAAATCCTGCTGTGGACATTCCATTATTTATTTCCTGACGTTTTTGGGCCGGTTGTTGGCCGGGCCTCATTCAGAAAACAACCGCATTCTGGTGCCACGACAAACCAAGGGTTAATACCACCAGACCCTGTAACATTGTTGCCTCACCCGACACCACACTTCTTTCCTCTAGATGTAGAGGATGCCCCCTTGTTATAGATACAGTCCTGGGTATAAATAGATCATTGGAGAGATCTCTGTACTGTCCCCTGATATATTTATACATAGTTATTAGGTCGCCCCTAAGCCTTCTTTTTTCTAAACTAAATAACCCCAATTCTGATAATCTTTCCATTCCCCGGATTACTCTAGTAACATCTCAATTTATTGGGTTGGCTACAGGCCTTCTTTAAATGGTCATTGTCATTTGGAAAACTTTTGACATGTCTCTGGTGCCAAAACAACAGTTCTATATCTTCCTCGCGGATCAAACAACATTACTATGCAGCGCTGCTACAACTATATATTGCTAGAATAATATACTGTAGCAGAAGCACACAAGTAAAGAAACCCCAAATTATGCTGAAATAAAAGCAACATACAGGGGGAGATTTATGGAAACCTGTGCAGAGGAAAAGTTGTTCAGTTGTCCAGGCCCAGAAGGGTAGCGAAGGGGCCACATGGGATGGGCCCCTCTCCATCCCCTATTAATAGGTTTAGTGCTGTAGTTTATAAGAGAATAGTTTTGGCAAATATATATTTAACAATTCTTACCTCTTTTTGCCGAGTTTCTCCCATAGGGCCAGCTGTTGCTGGGCAGTTTAGCTGCGATTCCTGTTTGCTGATTGGTGGTCGTCTTAACGGCGGGAGTTTCAAGGGTCTATAAATACAGCTGCAGAGTGGTACCGGTCACATTCTGTGAAGGAAAGAAGAAAGTGAACCTGCTTGGTTGAAGATGCAGAGGTCCATGGAAAGTTTGTCGGTTCCGGCTAGTGGCTCCGCGGTCAATGAGCTATATTTGCGCCTGTTGGATAGGGCTTCTGGACCGGGTGGCGAGGACTGGCTTCGCCGTTGCCTTGAGGTGGAGGTCGCTATGGACTTATATGAAGAGCGGGAAGGTGACCAGCCTACCTTAGTTCCAGCCTCGCAGTCGACTCCGGTCTTTCTGCCTTCCACCTCCGGAGTCGCGGTGAGAGAGGTGCCTCTTCAAGACCCCGCTTCTACTTCCGGAGCTGTCCGGGATCTGCCGGAAGGACTCAGCACTCCCAGGACCTTCTATCAAGAACGGAAGATCAGGTGGTTTCCCCCAGTCAGCCGCGCCGCTCGCTCCCGAATGCGAGTCGGCCGAAGAGGAGAGTGCCATTGCCGAATGTCGCCAGCTCCAGCCGGGCAGTCAGTAAGAGGACCCCCGCCCTCCCTTCCCGAGGTCAGGCTTCCGGGGCAACAGGAACCAGCGCGGATGCAGGACCCGCGGCCTCAGTGAGAGCATCGTCCGGTGAGTATGATGCTGCTCATCGTTTCTCCCACAACAGGGACATTGCCGGGTGGGACATGGCCAACCCTGGGCATGGCGTTCTGGCGGGTATGGCGGCCTTCTTTAATATGTTGGCTGCCATGCCCGCTATGGACAGTCATTTAGGAGCTCAGATTTCAGTGAGCTCAGCTTGGGCTCCACCCAAAGCCTCAACCGGGAGGGCGACCCCCCCCCCCCCCCCATGGCTATTCCAGCCACTGTTCAGAATAGTAGTAATGATGTTGAGGTTCATGGTAGTTCTGTCTCAGTCATTGGGCAGGGGACGCGGGAGGGTGCTGTCAATCCCGGTTCAGTAGAGTCAGCTGGGGTTGGGCATCCTGGTGTGTCTGCTGCTGTGTCCAGTGCTTTCTTAAAAGAGGCTATTACTTGTGACATATCCCCATTAGGTTTCCATCTTTTGCCTGCCACAAAGGAAAAAAATTGGAAAGGGGAATACATTGATATATTTTCTTTATTGCCTTCTTTTAAGGAACCAGTAAAAAATGTTGATGGTAAGAAAGAGGAGGATAGGAAGAACTTCCAGCCAATCAGATCGTTTCATAATTGGTTACAGGAGTTTTGCATTTTTGCAGCAGTCCTGGGTGAGAAAAAACCTAGCCTCTGCTCCTCAGCACTTAGATATTATTCTTGAAGCATATAAGAACTTTGGAGGTGTAGCCTGGATCAATTATGATGAGATGTTTCGCCAAAAAATTGCGGTTCATCCACACATAAAATGGGGTCAAAAAGATGTCGACCTTTGGCTGAATTTAATGTTGCTTCAGAGGTCTCGCAGTTTGCCCCCCACCGGCTAGAACTCCTTTCGCAAAGGAGTGTGTTTCGCATTTAATGAGAGTCAGTGCCGGTGGCAGGCTAACTGCAGATATCGCCATGAGTGCTCACATTGCGGGGGCAACCATCCAGTCGGCAAATGTTTTAAGAAAATCAACTTGTCGACCCAGGGTGCCCCTTCCGCCAGGGAGACTCTTTCAAGGAGCATGGACGCCGGTGAAGCTGGCAAGCATGTTGCCATATCTAAGCAGGTTCCCAGATTTGCCGAAAGCTAATTTATTTTTGAAGGTTTTTCTAGAGGATTTTTCGTTCCTGAATTTTTAGGTGAGGGGTGTACCTGGGTCGACAATCTGAAGTCCATACACATTAATGAGGACATAGTGAGGAAAAAGATTGAAAAGGAAGTAGCTGAGGGTAAGGTAGAAGGCCCCTTTGATTACTAAGTTGTATAATGCGTTTGTTAAGGTTTGCAGCTCTTTTGGGGTACCGTTAGCAGTTGAAAAAACTGTTTTGCCTTGTCAGTCTCTAATATTCCTAGGTATTAAAATAGATTCTTTACAAATGTTGTTTTCTTTGCCGCAGGATAAGATCGTTGTTATGATGGATATTATTAATAGATTATTAACACAGAGGAAGGTGACACTTAAAGTATTGCAGAGGCTGCTAGGCTTGTTAGTTTTTGCTTCACGGGTGATACCGATGGGTATTTTCCAAAAGGCTGTACCTGGCTACCAGAGGGATCAAGTTGCCTGGTAGTCACATACGCCTTGATAGGTCACTGAAGGACGATCTATCGCTGTGGTCAGAATTTTTGGCTACCTTTAATGGTGCATCAGTTTGGCAGCAGATTTTGAAGCACTTTCACATATTGGAGTGTTTACTGACGCTTCTGGATCTTTTGGATTTGGGACGTTTTGCAAAGGACAATGATCAGCAGAGCCTTGGCCGGTATCTTGGTCGGAAGCGGGCTTCACTAGCAATATAGTGTTGTTAGAATTATTCCCAGTAGTGGTATCTCTAGTTGTATGGGGTGCGGTTTTTAGAGATAGAAGAATAATTATCCATACAGATAACAAAGGGGTGGCTTTTGCTATTAATTGTCTGGCTTCCAAATCTGATCCGGTGATTAAACTTCTGAGACATCTGGTTCTACTATGTTTACCCTTGAATGTGTGGCTTAAAGCTGTTTATATTAAAGGCACTATAAATTGTATAGCTGACGCTCTTTCACGGGGACAGTTTCACAGGTTCTTTCTCTTGTGACCGGATGCAGACAAGGAAGGTATCCCATGTCCACAGCACCTTTGGGATCTAGTGTGGGACTGATACAGTGGTATGCCAAGAAATCTATCTCTGACAAAACTTATGGGGAACACTGTGAGTTTTGGTCACAATGGTGTTCGTTTTGTGTGAATAGTGGTTTTCTTATCTCTCATTCAGAAGTAAACGGTGCATTGTCATTCCTGGCTAAGGTTTTGGAGAAAAAGTTCTCTCCAAGCTATATATCGAACATGTTATCAGGAACTGCTTTCTTTCAAAAATGGTTGGGTATCAGACCTATTAATTCTTTCTGCCAGGATAAAGAAGTATTAAAAGGATATAGGTTATCCAATAGTAAAAAAAAAGACCAGAGGCGGCCGTTAGTTTTTGCAACATTAGTTAAATTTACCAAAGCATGTCAAGTGGTTTGTACGGATGATTACGAGAGTCTTTTATTTCAGATGGCCTTTGTGGTCTCTTTCTTTGGAGCTTTGAGAGTAGGTGAATTTACTGCTAGTAATAGACAAGCCACATCACCTTTAACAGTGTCAGACATTGTATTGTCATCTTCAAGCTTAGTCATTAATATCAAGAAATCTAAAACTGATCAGCTGGCCAGGGGTAAACAATTACATATTTCTAGCCTACCAGGTAATAATTTGTGCCCAGTAAAGATGGTTACAAGGTTTATGGTCTCCCGCCCCAAAGCAGTGGCTCATTTTTTTCGTGCATTGGGATGGATCTCCCATGACCACTTTTCAATTCAAATATATACTAGATAAATGCTCGGCTCATTTAGGAGTGTCCAAGTGTAAATTTAGTTCCCACTCTTTCAGAATTGGGGCTGCCCCAGAAGCAGCTTTAGCAGGGTTACCTGTGGAATCAATAAAAGCCTTGGGCAGGTGGCAATCTGATAGATATAAAATTTACATTCGCCCCGAGCTATTAATTAATTAACAACTAATTTGTTCTTTTTCAGATGAGTCCATTAAGGTCATTTGGATCATAGGGCACTCCTTCATCTATTGGGCCAGCAGACGTGCTGCTAAGAGATCATATGGGCTTAAACTAGGTTTTCCTAAAGGTCTGTGTTTTTTTTTGGGGGGGGGGGGGAGTAGGGGTTTAAAATGGGAGGAACTGTTTGACTTATGTGTCAGTAAGGCCGCTTTTTGGCCAAGTCCAGATGTTCTGGTTATCCACGCTGGAGGCAATGATGTGGGAAAAAAGAACACAGCTATATTGTTTCAAAATTTCAAGCAATCATTATTTGCTTTACATGATTTATTTCCGGTTGCTGTTATTGTTTTTTCGGAGATTATTTATAGACTGACATGGTCTTTCAAGAAATCGTGCTTTCTAGACAGAATGCGCAAGCGCCTCAACAGAGGCATGGAGTCCTTCCTGGTTAAGATTGGCGGTTTCTCATATAGACATGTTGACCTTGAGGGTTTCCTCGAGGGCTTATACAGGTCCGATAACGTACACCTGTCTGAAGTCGGTGTGGATATATTTAATGTGGGGTTGCAGAACATAATTGAAAGGGCCACGGCTTTTGGGTTGTGCATGGCTGTTTAATACAGTCATGCCTTTGGGGGTGTCACCCAGAATATCTGGGTGGACAGCTTGGTGGAAGTATACTGTGGTTTGGTTGGTTTGATTAGCGGTTATTGAGTTGTAAATAAATGGTATTTTATTATTTATTTATTCCGTTATTTATTAATAAAGTTATTTATTATATTTTCTCAATAAATACGGCAGTGGCCTTTCATACCATACTGTAGTAATGTGTATTTATTATAAGTGGTTGGTGGTTTGGGGGAGAGTGGGAGGGGTCCTCATCGCATGCCCATAGCAACCAATCAGATTGCTTCTTTCATTTTTCACAGGCCTTCCTAGGAAGGCCTGTGAAAAATGAAAGAAGCGATCTGATTGGTTGCTATGGGAAACTGGATAACTTTTCCTTTGCACAGGTTTTCATAAATCTTCCCCACAGTGACCAAATAAAAGCTATATAAAATGCCTAAATCCTAGCACAACAAATGCCTAAACTCCAAAAGGGTTGAGACACCCTTTAACACCTTAAGGACTCAGCCCATTTTGGCCTTAAGGACTCAGACAATTTAATTTTTACGTTTTCATTTTTTCCTCCTCGCCTTCTAAAAATCATAACTCTTTTATATTTTCATCCACAGACTAGTATGAGGGCTTGTTTTTTGCGCGACCAGTTGTCCTTTGTAATGACATCACTCATTATATCATAAAATGTATGGCGCAACAAAAAAACACTATTTTTGTGGGGAAATTAAAACGAAAAACGCAATTTTGCTAATTTTGGAAGGTTTTGTTTTCACGCCGTATAATTTATGGTAAAAATTACATGTGTTCTTTATTCTGAGGGTCAATACGATTAAAATGATACCCATTATTATATACTTTTATATTATTGTTGCGCTTAAAAAAAATCACAAACTTTTTAACCAAATTAGTACGTTTATAATCCCTTTATTTTGATGACCTCTAACTTTTTTATTTTTCCGTATAAGTGGCGGTATGGGGGCTCATTTTTTGCGCCATGATCTGTACTTTTTTTTGATACCACATTTGCATATAAAAAACTTTTAATACATTTTTTATATATTTTTTTTAATAAAATGTATTAAAAAAGTAGGAATTTTGGACTTTTTTAATTTTTTTTCGTTCACGCCGTTCACCGTACGGGATCATTAACATTTTATTTTAATAGTTTGGACATTTATGCACGCGGCGATACCAAATATGTCTATAAAAAATGTTTTTTACGCTTTTTGGGGGTAAAATAGGAAAAAACGGACGTTTTACTTTTTTATTGGGGGAGGGGATTTTTCACTTTTTTTTTACTTTTACATTTTTTTACATTTTTTTTTACACTTGAATAGTCCCCATAGGGGACTATTCATAGCAATACCATGATTGCTAATACTGATCTGTTCTATGTATAGGACATAGAACAGATCAGTATTATCGGTCATCTCCTGCTCTGGTCTGCTCGATCACAGACCAGAGCAGGAGACGCCGGGAGCCGCACGGAGGAAGGAGAGGGGACCTCCGTGCGGCGTTATGAATGATCGGATCCCCGCAGCAGCGCTGCGGGCGATCCGATCGTTCATTTAAATCGCGAACTGCCGCAGATGCCGGGATCTGTATTGATCCCGGCACCTGAGGGGTTAATGGTGGACGCCCGCGAGATCGCGGGCGTCGGCCATTGCCGGCGGGTCCCTGCCTGCGATCAGCAGCCAGGATCAGCCGCGCATGACACGGGCATCGCTCCGATGCCCGCGGTTATGCTTAGGATGTAAATGTACGTCCTGGTGCGTTAAGTACCACCTCACCAGGACGTACATTTACGTCCTGCGTCCTTAAGGGGTTAATACTGTGAAATGGTTCCATAGAAACGAATGGTGGTTTCAAACAAGACCAGGCTTCCGTTGGACGGTTCCTTGCAGGTTACCTTCTGTTACCTTCCTAATTATTATTCTAATTTTATGTAGAAAACAACATTAGTATAAATGAAAACATGTGTATGAACCAGTCCATTACATAGTGAATAATGAATCCATCTGTTCAGCTCTCCTTAGAAAATTGCCTGGGTCCTAAAACTCATTCACACTCAACCAGAAGGACATCACATATTCATTAAGACGCAGGAACATTTCTGCATGACTAGAGAGCCTCAGAAGATCTTGTCGAAATCAGCCAAAAATAGGTTTTGCTTTAGTATTTTGTTTGCAATTCTTTTTCTGATGGGAAACAGGCGTATGCTGCGATGTTGTCACCAGAAATGCGATACATCAAGAGATAACCAATTGGTTGTCACATTGATACACAAAACATTGTAGTGTATATTATTAGGGGGGAGTGTCATCTTGCTTCACTTCCAGCAGATTGTAGTTTTCCTTTCCCTGACTGTAGGTTCTCTGTAAATGTTCAGAAATCCAAAAGAAAATGAATTTAGTATAAAGCAGAAACTATCAGCCAGGAGATGCAGCTGCAGTATTTATCCTGTACTGATCCTGTGTTACATCCAGTATTGTACTCTAGAGCTGTACTCACTATTCTGCTGGAGGAGTCCTTTTGTACATACATAACCTTACTTATCCTGTACTGATCCTGAATTATATCCTGTATTACACTCCATATCTGCACTCATTATTCTGCTGATGCAGTCACTGTGTATATACATGACATTACTTATCCTGTACTGATCCTGGGTTATATCCTGTATTATACTCCAGAGCTGTACTCACTATTCTGCTGGTGGGGTCACTGTGTACATACATTACATTACTTATCCTGTACTGATCCTGGGTTATATCCAGTATTATACTTTAGAGCTGCACTCACTATTCTGCTGGTGGGGTCACTTTGCACATACATTACATTAGTTATCCTGTACTGATCCTGAGTAATATCCTGTAAATCTTTTTATTATAAAAATCTAAAACATAACAGACATAATCAATAATACATAACATAAACTCAGCTTACATGCGCCATAAATATGAAACAAAATAAGACAAATTGTCATTATAACAAAAACGAAACTTTTACCAGCCAGTCCAGTTTCAACTAAAACTAATTACACGTATATATAAACTAATGTAATAATATGTGTACCCCAACACCAACACCATACATCACACCAAACTCACACCAATTACACAAACAAAAACTCTGCCATGCCCGGCAATAGAAAATAAAAGCCGTCCAAACCTGGACATAATGAAAATATTGACTAACAGGCAGCAGATACATTACAGACAACACTTACATATAAACATACATATAAACATAAACATACATATAAACATACATATAAACATAAACATACATATAAACATACATATAAACATACATACACTTTTTTTTCCCCTTTTCTCTCTCTCCCTCCATACCCATCCTCTCCTTATATATATTTAAAAAAAATAATAATAATAATAGTAATAATTTCAAAACAAATAGATCCTGCTGCCTTAACTAAAACAAAAGGTAACTAAACATTAGTTAGCGTAAATATACGGTAATACAGAAATACAGGTAAATGAATAACAATAACAACTCTTTCCCCATCTAATCCCAAAGCCCCTCCAGCCCCTCTGGCCATGAGATGGTATAAATGTCCAGTCCAGTCCATAATCCACACCAGGAGCCGGGCATCATGGAGTCCAATATTGTTCATCAATGGCTCCACCCAGCTCACCTTTTACCCCCCATTCCCCCACCCAACCTATTCTATAGCCCCCTATATACATATATACAAGAAAGTAAAAGCAAGGCCTATTCAGCCATGCCACCAAAAGGTTTGCCACACAACATAATTACTTAAACACATACTATACACTTATTAACATAAACATAACTATATACATAACATAACTATACATATAACTACATTACTATATACATAACATAACAATTGTAAGGCCCAAGTTCAGTT
The DNA here is from genome assembly GCF_029499605.1 of Hyla sarda. NCBI lineage: Eukaryota > Metazoa > Chordata > Amphibia > Anura > Hylidae > Hyla > Hyla sarda. The sequence continues at coordinate 399,954,153 of NC_079191.1, forward strand.
ACCTGCAAGCCCTTCATACACTCATTTCTCTAAAACAAAACAAAAAGCTAAAGGTGACATGCGCCAGCCCTCCACCGGGATCAGAGTATGGCAGACCAGATACCAAATCATTTTTAAACCTATCCCTCACCTACATTCCCTAGACTCACACTATCGCTGCCCCTAAAGTTTAAGCTGTCCCTACACACTGACCCTACACTGACCCTACCACTCTATCCCTAACCAGAATTAAGGTACCTCCCCCAAAGGGTTCAGCATCTAGGGCACATCAAATGAAAACCCTCTCCATAGGAGAGAAGCCCTACTTGTACCCAATCTGCCATACTCTAAAGACCTGATCTTCCCGAGGTCACCAGTGATATTCCTACAGACCTCCACCTCGGAAAGGACTTTTCGCTGTGTAGATACTAAACACTGTGCATTCCACGTGTGATACCTAACCACTAAGCTAACTAAAAATAATGTGCACCGATCTCGGCCACCCAGGATCTTGAATGCTCCATAAGCCCACTCCGGAGAGGCAAGGCCGGCAAGGTGACTCCAGCCGATGGAAGCGCCCACCCGGTTGTAGACCCCTATATTAAAGGGACAATGAAGCAGGAAGTGGTCCATGCTTTCCAGCGTGTTCCCGCACTCTTCTCGGGGACAGTCCCGGTCATCAGAGCTCCTACACTTCAGGTTGTCCCTTACACATAGCTTCCCCTGAAAGCAGCGCCAGGCCAAGTCCCAAAACTTCTGGGGGATCCGTTTCGAGTTCAAAAGACTTAAACCAACCCTCAGATCCCGACCTTGGCAGTCCCTGAGTGCCAGAGACTTCTGGAAGTGGGTCAACAGAACCCGTTTGTCAAGGGAACGCCTTGACTGGGTCCTGATCTCCCACACTCCCAGACCCCACCGACGTATCGCCTTCAGAGTTGGGGTAGCGTAAGCCGGAAGATATCCATGTGGTGTACGGAGGTCCTTCACTTGCCCTCCTGTCTCCCATTCCTGGAAGAAAGGCCGAAACCACTCCCTGCAGGAGAGTACCCAAGGAGAAGCCCTCTCTTTCCAGAGGTTTGCGATGTTGGCTTTCAAGAAGGTGTTCGTTAAGAACACCACAGGGTTTACCATAGATAAACCCCCTAGTCTCCTCGTGCGGTACGTAACCTCCCTCTTGACTAGGTTCATCCTGTTCCCCCATAACAGTTGGAAAAACAGGCTGTAGATCCTAGTGTAGTAAGCCTCTGGCAAGATACATACGCTGCCCAGATAGATAAACAAGGGGAGCAGGTACGATTTGATCAGGTGTACCCTTTCCCTGAGGGTCATAGACCAACCCTTCCACTGGTCCACCTTCTGAGTGGCATCCTGGAGCTTACCATCCCAGTTTTTGGTGGGATAATCATCCTGGCCGAATGTGATGCCCAAAACTTTTGCTGACTCTTGGAGCCCTGGAAGGGTGTCCGGGAGATCAAACATGGGATCCCCCCCTCCCAGCCAGAGACTTTCACACTTATCCCGATTGATCTTGGACCCGGATGCCTCCGAGTAACGATCCACCTCCGACATCACCACCTCGACCTCCACCCTCGAGGAGACGAAAATGGTGACATCATCAGCGTACGCCACCACTCTCTGGGCGACATCCAGCTCCGCCAGAATCATCCCGACTCCCGCTAACGGCCCACAATCTACCCTCCGGACGAAGGGATCGATTGCGAACACGTATAACAGCGGGCTCAAAGGACAACCCTGACGGACTCCGGACCCCACCTCAAAAGAGCGGCCAGACCAACCGTTCACCAGTGGGAAACTCTCTGCCACTGCATATATGGTGACAAGCCAATTCACAAAAGTACTCGGTAAGCCATATCTCAGGAGGACGGACCAGAGGTACTCGTGGTTCACCCGATCAAATGCTTTGGCCTGATCCAGGGACAACAAGTACCCCTTCCAGAGACCCGCACTACTCCACTCCACTGCCTCCCTGACACTGAGGACAGCACTTAAGGTGCTTCGGCCCGGAACAGAGCAGTGCTGGGCCCCCGAAAGGAGCCGGGGTGCAAACTTCACCAACCGATTAAACAGTATCTTGGCCAGAAGCTTCCTGTCCGTATTGAGAAGAGCTATGGGCCTCCAATTCTCAATCCGGCTAGGATCTTTACCCTTTGAGAGAAGAATCAGGGCCGACCTCCTCATTGACTTCGGCAGAGTGCCCGAGGAGAGACACTCATTGAATACCTCAGTCAAGAGGGGAGCTAAAGACTCCTTAAAGGTCCTGTACCACTCGGATGTTAAGCCATCCGGACGTGGAGACTTCTTAGGGGCAAGCCCCTCGATCGCCAGTCTCACTTCCTCTTCCCTGATTTCTTCTGCCAAAACATCAAGAGAGGGGTCTACCCCTGGCTCAGGAATGGTTTCAGCCAGGAAAGCCGACATCTTGTCCCGATCTAGATCCTTCCTCCCCAAGAGGTGTGAGTAGAAGGATCTGACAACCTCCAGGATCCCTGATCTGGACCAATTCAGATATCCCGTACTATCGATCAGTCCTGAAATGACTTTACTACTCACTGACATCTTACAGTTTCTGTAAGGGTCGGGCGAGCGGTACTTCCTGAAATCCCTCTTAAAAACCAAAGATGCGTGCCTATCGTACTGACACCTCATCAGCAAGGATTTCACTCTGGAGATATCGTCTCGGCTACCTCCAGTCGAGACGAGAAGCTCGAGTTTCCTCCTCAGACCCTGATACAGGCGATACCTGTTCAGGGACCTGAGGCTCGAGAGCTGGCGGAAGAACCCCGCAACCCACTTCTTGAATATCTCCCACCACTCTGACTTACTACTACAAAGGCCCAGTAAAGGTACCTGACTCTGAAGAAAATCCTCAAAGGACTGACTTATCTCCGCTTCCTCCAGGAGGGACGAATTCAGCTTCCAATAACCTTTACCCATCCGGGGGGTCTCTGAAACATTCAAGGAAAACAAAATCATACAGTGATCGGAGAATTCCACCTCAATCACGGACACTGCGGAAGAGACGGCTTCCTCCTTTAAATAAAACCTGTCTATCCTAGACCTGCAGCTACCTCGATGATAGGTGAAACCCGCGTGGCCTGAGGGGCTCCGGATGTGGGCGTCCTCTAGGCGAGCTTCCCTAACTATGCTATGGAGGGCTGTACTATCATAAGCCAGCGGACCATTGGAGCCTCTCCTATCTTGGGACCTCGTGACAGTATTGAAGTCCCCTCCAAAGATCACTTGCCGACTTGTAAAAAGGAAGGGCTTGATCGTCATAAAGAGGCTTTTACGGTCCCACTTTGTTTGTGGGGCGTAGATGTTAATGAGCCGGAGCTCTTGCCCCTTCATGAGGACATCTAAGATCAGGCACCTCCCCATTTCCAACTCGATAACCCGTCTGCATTCAACAGGAGCGGTAAAAAGGACCGCCACCCCACTATATGGCTCAGCCGCAAGAGACCAGTGGGAGGGGCCACGCCTCCACTCTCTCCTGGCTTTTACCAGGGAGGCTAGATCTGACAACCTGGTCTCTTGCAGATACAAAATGTCGGCTTCAACTCAGCCGAGAAAATCAAAGGCTGCAAATCTAGCCATATCAGACTTAATGCTGGCACAGTTAATGGATGCCAGCGTCAATGGGGTGAGTGCCGCCATCCTGAGTGATCGAGTTGGATGGCCTATCCCCTTTACCTCTTACCCTTCTTCTTCCCCCCTTCCCCATCAGAAGAAGACCCCCTTTCCTTCTTTTTAGACCTCTTTAGGGATGCTGACATATCCATCCCACGATCCTCATCTCCTGACTCAGGGGCCACCTGCCCTCCCAAGGAAGTTACCTCAGAAGGAACAGGCTCAGCACCTCCCGGAGGTTCCTCCGCCTCTGAACAAAGACTCTCAGCCTCCCCCTCCAAAGAAAGGGAAGAGTCCTTGCCAAGGGCCCGATACCTATTGGATAGAACGATCAGAGGGGGGTTGGTCAGGCTTTTCCCAGGCACTTGGCCTGCAACACCGGAGGAGGAAGATGATGCCCTGAGTACCTTCTGGCCCTGCCTCCTTCTGTCGCACATTTGTTTTTCCTTTTGCCCTTTCCCATCTTCCTCATCCAAACTTTCATATTGAGAGGAACTTGAGGAAATGGCCCTATTTGCCTCCTCTTTACGAAGTTTCCTTATCTCTTCATCTAACTCGGTGTCCCCAAGAGCCTCAGCTGTGTTCTCTGAGCTAGCGTCGGGAGCAGGATCCCGGACTACACCTTCTACCAGGGAACTTTCAAGATCCCTGCTCCTTCTGCGCCTCTCCTCCCTCCTAAGCTTAGAGGGGCTCTTGTTCTTAACTTTCTTCACTGGCTCTAGTGCCCCTTCTCCTCTGCTGGTCCCCACCCCAGATGAGGCAACCTCACTGCTCTCCCCATCCCGGGTGGTCACAGCATTGGAGAATGATCGGGGACACCGGCTAAATGGGTGACCAAGGTCACCACACAGGTTACAGCGAATCCGGCCACAGGTGGCAGCCAGATGACCCTCCGCACCGCACAATGCGCACATCTGCTTAGTGCAGTTTGCGCTAAAGTGTGTGGGATCACCACACTTGTGGCACAGCTTCGGCTGTCCCTGGTAAAAGTCTTGGATCCTATCGCGGCCGAGAAAGGCGGCTGATGGAATGTGTGCGACAGTGTTACCTGAACGGCGGAGGCGGACGGAAAACGTCCAGGCTCCAGACCAAATGCCATGTTCATCCAGATTTTTCTTGGGGACGTCCGTCACCTCCCCATACCTGCTCAGCCAGGTCATGATGTCATAGCAAGAAAGAGACTCGCTACGTGTCATAACGGTCACTTTCTTGACAAAACTCTGGCGGGATACCGCCTTCACAGCGAAATCCTACTAGACAGGCTCGTCCTTCACCAGTGCGTGATTAGACCAAAAGAGCTCAAGCCCTTCTGGCTTCACAAAACTGATGTCAAACTCAGAGGTACCGAAGGGGTGGATCAGAGCAAAGATGTCATTAGCCCTGAATCCCATCTGGAAAAGAAGCTCCACAACTTTTGCCCTAGAAGGGCATGCATCACCGCCTCTCCATACCAGACGGGCCACATTCCTCCGACCACGCTCCTGCCCGCTTGTTGGAAGGTACCAGACCACCTCCCCATTATGCTCTCGGAATGCCCCAAGTCCATGTCTTTCTATCCAAAAAGACAAGTCAACCTCCCGGTCCTCTACCTGGAGCGTTTTATCCCCTCTCCTTAAAGCCTCCAGGAGGCGCTGTTGCAAGTTACCTTCCCCTGGATTAAGAGATGAGGATCCCCTGGGACCCCCAGCAGTGACATTAGCATAACTCCTTATTGGAGCAGTCGCTACCGGGGGGGCAGCCGGACCGACACCACTCCCCCCAGAAACAACAGTATTATACATAACACTTGTGCCTGTCCCCTCCTGCCTAGCTGCACTGGACTGGCCGGGATATAATCTTGCTGGCTTTATGATGCTGGGCTTTACACTTGCATCATTGGCTTCATTGGGCACACTCAACCTTGCAGCAGTCTTCCCTTTAGGAATATCGGAAGAAGCTGCTTTGTTGCATACTTTGCCCTCGGCCTCCGCCAATACCTCGGCTTAAATTTCTTTAACTGCTACTAACATTGCATGGGTTGTATCATGTCCATGTTCCTGTGGTACCAGTCCTCCACCGCCAGCTCCACCCACAGCAGCCCCACCACAGCGCCACAACTCAAAAGAGCCAGACACCGCTGACTGGGCCGCCGAGAATGGCGCTCCGGTTCCAGACACCTGGACACTCCCCTCTTTGCCTGCAGAGGAGTGCCCCGCAGTGCCAGACCTGTTCTGGGAGCTGCCCCCTCCCTTGTCTTTATAATTGCCCGGCCGCCTGAGCTCCATACCAACCTCTGCCACCTGGACACTCCCCCCCTCACCTGCAGAGGAGTGCCCCGCAATGCCAATATCCCCTAACTGGGGACATGCTACCTTGTCCGCAACACTGTCCGGCCCCTTGGCCGTATCTTTACAGGTGCTGGCCCCGCTACTATGACAAGCGAGGTCAGCGCTTTCCCCCATCTTTACTGTATTATCCCCGGTGTTCTGGCCCCGCTCCACATTTGCAGAAGGGGGGACAGGCAGATTACCAGGGTCTGCACCCTGAACTGACTTTGCAGCCAGCCCAGGGTGAACAAAAGGAACATAAATCAGGCTTACTTGCTCAGATGTTTTTTTTCTGTCTTTTCTTCTTCTTTTTTATTATTTGTTCCTCTCCAAGGTCGTCGCCAAAACTAAAATTATCCAAATGCATGGGGGACTCCATCTTTACAATTTGTGCCAGCAGGGCGCCACCACAACCTTCCTCCTCCTCGCCAGCACTCTCGCCCGATGAAGGTGGTAATGCCACTTGTCCTGCAGGTAGACTTGCTTGGGACATGTTCACACCCTGCATTGGCTGCGGCTTGGCTTCCACAGCTTCCCCACTTGCCAGCACCTTAGCCTCTTCAGCCTCCATTTCTTGGACCTCATCCTCACTACTGCTCTCATCTGCTGAACAATCACCCCCAATCTCCTCTTCTTTTACTGGGGATTTCATCCTGGAGGAGCGATCCTCATTAAGAAGTTTCTCCCTAAATAAATCGCTCCCCTCCAGGACAGCCATTCTCCTCAGCTCAGTCTCCTCCAGCTCCAGCCTCAAGGACTTAACCCTTGCAGAGTACTCTGGTTTCCTCCGCTTGGTAGTTGTGCTCACCTGATACTTTGCAAACTTTAGCTCCTCTCTCAGCTCCCTCAGCTTCTTCCCAAGGAGTTCGTACTCACCAATCTTGGCAGCAAGTCTGGAGCTGTATGTCGCCATAGACTCCTTGGGCCTTCTCTGGCCCCACTGCTCCACAACCTGGCTCTTGGAGGAGCTCTTCTGTGCTGCAGAGAGCTTCTTTAAACTTGTCTTGCTTGCAGGCTTTTCTTCCTGGCTGAGAGCCTTGCGGCTCCCAACCATTGCTGGAGGGACAGAATCCACATCGCTGCGGACCCTGCCAGATCTTTTAACCCCTCCAGCCGGGGCACTGGCTGGTAGCTTTCCCTCTACACCCCTCGCCAGCCTGGACCGAGGAGTGGAGGTCAGGGGATTCATGCTGATGGCTCCCCCAGGAATCTGCCACCTTCCTGGGAAAGCAGGTGGAAAAATCAGCCTCTCTCCTCTGGAAGTCTGGAGTCTCAGCATGAATCACACCTAGTGACCACACCCTCCAGAGCTGTACTCACTATTCTGCTGGTGAGGTCACTGTGTACATACATGACATTACTTATCCTGTACTGATCCTGGGTTATATCCAGTATTATACTTTAGAGCTGCACTCACTATTCTGCTAGTGGGGTCACTTTGCACATACATTACATTAGTTATCCTGTACTGATCCTGAGTAATATCCTGTATTATACTCCAGAGCTGTACTCACTATTCTGCTGATGCAGTCACTGTGTACATACATTACATTACTTATCCTGTACTGATCCTGGGTTATCTCCAGTATTATACTTTAGAGCTGCACTCACTATTCTGCTGGTGGAGTCACTTTGCAAATACATGACATTACTTATCCTGTACTGATCCTGAGTTATATCCTGTATTATACTCCAGAGCTGCACTCACTATTCTGCTGGTGGAGTCACTTTGCACATACATTACATTACTTCTCCTGTACTGATCCTGGGTAATATCCTGTATTATACAACAGAGCTGCACTCACTATTCTGCTGGTGGAGTCACTGTGTACAAACATTCCCATTACATTACTTATCCTATACTGATCCCAAGTTACATCCTGTATTATACGCAAGAGTTGCACTCACTTTTCTGCTGGTGTAGTCACTATGTACATTCATTGCATTACTTACAACAGAGCTGCACTCACTATTCTGCGGGTGGAGTCACTGTGTACAAACATTACTTATCCTGTAGTGATCCCGAGTTACATCCTGTATTATACTCAAGAGTTGCACTCACTTTTCTGCTGGTGGAGTCACTATGTACATTCATTAAATTACTTATCCTGTATTGATCCTGAGTTAACCCCTTCCCGCAGAATGTCATATATAAACGCCGGGTTGTGCAGTGCGTTCGCGCATCCCGGCGTTTATAAATGACATTCAGTTAACCCGGCGATGCGCAGCATCGCACGGGTTAACTGGCAGAAGTCCCGCTGTTTCCAGCAGGGGACAACTTCTGCTTCACCCCCAGGACCATCCATTGATGGTCCTGGTCAGCGATCACTGTGATTGGTCCCTGTGGACCAATCACAGTGATCTGGGGTGAAAGTTCAGATCCCCCGCACTGCCCGCCCCTGGAAGTCGGGCAGAACGGGGGACGAAGGCTGCAGGGGCTCGCGGGGACCTGCGGCATTCGGGGGGAACACGTGGGGACCGGCGGACTTACCTGATCCAGCGGCGGGACCGAGGAGCAGCGCGGGACCGGCCACGTGGACGAGCAGCGACGGGTAAGTATGTGGTCCTCAGAGGCAGCAGTGAAGATCTTCACTGCTGCTTCTAGGAGTCTGAAAACTACAACTCCCAGCATGCCTAGACAGCCTTTGGCTGTCTGGGCATGCTGGGAGTTGTAGTTTTGCAACATCTGGAGGGCCCCGTTTGGAGACCATTGTATAATGGTCTCCAATCTGTGCTCTTCCAGCTGTTGCAAAACTACAACTCCCAGCATGCACTGACTGTCCAGGCATGCTGGGAGTTTTAGTTCAGCAACATCTGGCCCTTCAGATGTTGCCGAACTACAACTCCCAGCATGCCCTTCAGCTGTCTGGGCATGCTGGGAGTTGTAGTTTTGCAACAACTGGAGACACACTGGTTGGGAAACATTGTTTCTAACTCAGTGTTTCCTAACCTGTGTGCCTCCAGCTGTTGCAAAACTATAACTCCCAGCATGCACTAACAGACCATGCATGCTGGGAGTTGTAGTTTTGCAACATCTGGAGGGCCCCAGTTTGGAGACCATTGTATAATGGTCTCCAATCTGTGCTCTTCCAGCTGTTGCAAAACTACAACTCCCAGTATGCACTGACTGTCCAGGCATGCTGGGAGTTTTAGTTCAGCAACATCTGGCCCTTTAGATGTTGCCGAACTACAACTCCCAGCATGCCCTTCAGCTGTCTGGGCATGCTGGGAGTTGTAGTTTTGCAACAACTGGAGACACACTGGTTGGGAAACATTGTCTGTTTCTAACTCAGTGTTTCCTAACCTGTGTGCCTCCAGCTGTTGCAAAACTATAACTCCAAGCATGCACTAACAGACCATGCATGCTGGGAGTTGTGGTTTTGCAACAGCTGGTGCACCCCCCCCCCCCCCCTGTGAATGTACAGGGTACATTCACATGGGCGAGGCTTTTACAGTGGGTTTCTCGCATCTTGAGATGCAGCAAATTTTGCGCTGGGAAACTCGCTGTAATCCCCCGCCCATGTGACTGTACCCTAAAAACACTACACTACACTAACACAAAATAAAATAAAAAGTTAAGAACACTACATATACACATACCCCTACACAGCCCCCCTCCCCCAATAAGAACGTCCGGTACACCACTGTTTCCAAAGCAGAGCCTCCAGCTGTTGAAAAACAACAACTCCCAGTATTGCCGGACAGCCGTTGACTGTCCACGCATGCTGGGAGTTTTGCAACAGCTGGAGGCACCCTGTTTGGGAATCACTGGCGTAGAATACCCCTATGTCCACCCCTATGCAAATCCCTAATTTAGGCCTCAAATGCGCACGGCGCTCTCACTTTGGAGCCCAGTCGTATTTCAAGGCAACAGTTTAGGGCGACATATGGGGTATCGCCGTACTCGGGAGAAATTGCGTTACAAGGTTTGGGGGGCTTTTTCTTCTTTAACCCTTCATGAAAAGGAAATGTTGGGGTCTACACCAGAATGTTAGTGTAAAACAATTAAATTTTTTACACTAACATGCTGATGTTGCCCTATACTTTACATTTTCACAAGAGGTAAAAGGGAAAAAAGCCCCCAAAATTTGTAACGCAATTTCTCCCGACTACAGAGATACCCCATATGTGAGCGCAAAGTGCTCTAGGCTTTTACAGTGGGTTTCTCGCATCTTGAGATGCAGCAAATTTTGCGCTGGGAAACTCGCTGTAATCCCCTGCCCATGTGACTGTACCCTAAAAACACTACACTACACTAACACAAAATAAAATAAAAAGTTAAGAACACTACATATACACATACCCCTACACAGCCCCCCTCCCCCAATAAGAACGTCCGGTACACCACTGTTTCCAAAGCAGAGCCTCCAGCTGTTGAAAAACAACAACTCCCAGTATTGCCGGACAGCCGTTGACTGTCCACGCATGCTGGGAGTTTTGCAACAGCTGGAGGCACCCTGTTTGGGAATCACTGGCGTAGAATACCCCTATGTCCACCCCTATGCAAATCCCTAATTTAGGCCTCAAATGCGCACGGCGCTCTCACTTTGGAGCCCAGTCGTATTTCAAGGCAACAGTTTAGGGCGACATATGGGGTATCGCCGTACTCGGGAGAAATTGCGTTACAAGGTTTGGGGGGCTTTTTCTTCTTTAACCCTTCATGAAAAGGAAATGTTGGGGTCTACACCAGAATGTTAGTGTAAAACAATTAAATTTTTTACACTAACATGCTGATGTTGCCCTATACTTTACATTTTCACAAGAGGTAAAAGGGAAAAAAGCCCCCAAAATTTGTAACGCAATTTCTCCCGACTACAGAGATACCCCATATGTGAGCGCAAAGTGCTCTGGGGGCGCACAACAAGGCCCAGAAGGGAGAGTGCGCCATGTACATTTGAGGTGATTTGCACAGGGGTGGCTGATTGTTACAGCGGTTTTGACAAACGCAAAAAAAACAAAACCCCACATGTGACCCCATTTCGGAAACGACACCCCTCACGGAATATAATGAGGGGTGCAGTGAGAATTTACCCCCCACAGGTGTCTGACGGATCTTTGGAACAGTGGTCCGTGAAAATGAAAACTTGTACAGCCCACTGTTCCAAAGATCTGTCAGACACCAGTGGGGGGCAAATGCTCACTGTATCCCTTGTTACGTTCCTCAAGGGGTCTCGTTTCCAAAATGGTATGCCATGTGTTTTTTTTTTGCTGTTCTGGCACCATAGGGGCTTCCTAAATGCGATATGCCCCCCGAGCAAAATTTGCTCTCAAAAAGCCAAATATGACTCCTTCTCTTCTGAGCATTGTAGTTCGCCCATAGTGCACTTCAGGTCCACTTATGGGGTACCTTCATACTCAGAAGAGAAGGGGTTGCAAATATTGGGGAGTATTTCCTGCTATTAACCCTTGCAAAAATTTGAAATTTGGGGGGAAACACACATTTTAGTGGAATTTTTTTTTTTTTTTTTTACATATGCAAAAGTCGTGAAACACCTGTGGGGTAATAAGGCTCACTTTATTCCTTGTTACATTCCTCAAGGGGTCTAGTTTCCAAAATGGTATGCCATGTGTTTTTTTTTGCTGTCCTGGCACCATAGGGGCTTCCTAAATGCGACATGCCCCCCGAGCAAAATTTGCTCTCAAAAAGCCAAATATGACTCCTTCTCTTCTGAGCATTGTAGTTCGCCCATAGTGCACTTCAGGTCAACTTATGGGGTACCTCCATACTCAGAAGAGAAGGAGTTACAAATATTGGGGGGTATTTCCTGCTATTAACCCTTGGAAAAATTTGAAATTTGGGGGGAAACACACATTTTAGTGAAAAAAAAAAATTTTTTTTTACATATGCCAAAGTCGTGAAACACCTGTGGGGTATTAAGGCTCACTTTATTCCTTGTTATGTTCCTCAAGGGGTCTATTTTCCAAAATGGTATGCCATGTGAGGGGTTTTTGCTGTTCTGGCACCATAGGGGCTTCCTAAATGCAACATGCCCCCCAAAAACCATTTCAGAAAAACGTACTCTTCAAAATCCCCTTGTCGCTCTTTCCCTTCTGAGCCCTCTACTGCGCCCGCCGAACAATTTACATAGACATATGAGGTATGTGCTTACTCGAGAGAAATTGGGCTACAAATATAAGTATACATTTTCTCATTTTACCCCTTGTAAAAATTCAAAAATTGGGTCTACAAGAACATGCGAGTGTAAAAAATGAAGATTGTGAATTTTCTCCTTCACTTTGCTTCTATTCCTGTGAAACACCTAAAGGGTTAAAATGATGACTGAATGTCATTTTGAATACTTTGGGGGGTGCAGTTTTTATAATGGGGTCTTTTGTGGGGTATTTCTAATATGAAGACCCTTCAAATCCACTTCAAACCTGAACTGGTCCCTGAAAAATAGTGAGTTTGAAAATTTTGTGAAAAATTGGAAAATTGCTGCTTAACTTTGAAGCCCTCTGGTGTCTTCCAAAAGTAAAAACTCGTCACTTTTATGATGCAAACATAAAGTAGACATATTATATATGTGAATAAAAAAATTTTTTATTTGTAATATACATTTTCCTTACAAGCAGAGAGCTTCAAAGTTAGAAAAATGCAAAAATTTCAAATTTTTCATCAAATTTTAGGATTTTTCACAAGGAAAGGATGCAAGTTACCACAAAAATTTACCACCATGTTAAAGTAGAATATGTCACGAAAAAACAATCTCGAAATCAGAATGATAACTAAAAGCATTCCAGAGTTATTAATGTTTAAAGTGACAGTGGTCAGATGTGCAAAAAACGCTCTGGTCCTTAAGGCCAAAATGGGCTTGGTCCTGAAGGGGTTAAAGACTGTACTATAATCCAGGACCACATTCACAATTCTGCTCCAGAGCTGAAACCCAGCATTTCTTACTAACTCAATGTCTGCACAAACATTCACTAGTGATTTACATGGAAAGTGTGACATATAAATAAATAAACAAATATATGTACATGTGGAATACGATGGGGCAAAAAAGTATTTAGTCAGCCACCAATTGAGCACATTCTCCCACTTAAAAAGATGAGAGGCCTGTAATTTTCATCATAAGTATACCTCAACTATGAGAGACATAATGAGAAAAAACAATCCATGCAATCCATTTTTAAATAATTTATTTGCAAATTGTGGTGGAAAATAAGTATTTGGTCAATAAGAAAAGTTCATCTCAATACTATGTTATATACCCTTTGTTGGAAATGACAGAGGTCAAACGTTTTCTGTAAGTCTTTACAAGGTTTTCACACACTGTTGATGGTATTTTGGCCCATTCCTCCATGCAGATCTCCTCTAGAGCAGTGATGTTTTGGGGCTGTCACTGGGCAGACTTTCAACTCCCTCCAAAGGTTTTCTATGAGGTTAAGATCTGGAGACTGGCTAGTCCACTCCATGACCTTAAAATTCTTCTTACAGAGCCACTCCTTTGTTGATCGGGTGGTGTTTTTGGGATCACTGTCATGCTTAAAGACCCAGACACATTTCATCTTCAATCAATGCCCTTGCTGATGGAAGGAGGTTTTCACTCAAAATCTCACAATACATGGCCCCATTCATTCTTTCCTTTACACTGCTCAGTCTTCCTGGTCCCTTAGCAGAAAAACAGCCCCAAAGCATGATGTTTCCACCCCCATGCTTCACAGTAGGTATGGTGTTCTTTGGATCAAACTCAACAATCTTTCTTCTCCAAACATAACGAGTTGAGTTTTTGCCAAAAAGTTCTACTTTGGTTCATCTGACCATATGACATTCTCTCAATCCTCTTCTGGATCATCCAAATGCTCTCTAGCAAACTTCAGATGGGCCTGGACATGTACTGGCTTAAGCAGGGGGACATGTCTGGCACTGCATGATTTGAGTCCCTGGCGGCGTAGTGTGTTACTGATGGTAACCTTTGTTTCTTTGGTCCCAGCTCTCTGCAGGTCATTCACTAGGTCCCCCCATGTGGTTCTGGGATTTTTGCTCACCGTACCGTGATCATTTTGACACCACGGGGTGAGATTTTGCGTGGAGCCCCAGATCGAGGGAGATTATCAGTGGTCTTGTATGTCTTCCATTTTCTAATATTTGCTCCCACAGTTGATTTCTTCACACCAAGCTGCTTGCCTATTGCAGATTCAGTCTTCCCAGCCTGGTGCAGGTCTACAATTTTGTTTCTGGTGTCCTTCAACAGATCTTTAGTCTTGGCCATAGTGGAGTTTGGAGTGTGACTGTTTGAGGTTGTGGACAGGTGTTTTTTATACTGATAAGTTCAAACAGGTGCCATTAATACACGTAACCAGTGGAGGACAGAGGAGACTCTTAAAGAAGAAGTTACAGGTCTGTGAGAGCCAGAAATCTTGCTTGTTTGTAGGTGACCAAATACTTATTTTCCATCATAATTTGCAAATAAATTCTTTACAAATCAGACAATGTGATTTTATGGATTTTTTTCTCATTCTATCTCTCATAGTTGAGGTATACCTATGAGGAAAATTACAGCCTCTCACCTTTTTAAGTGGGAGAACTTGCACAATTGGTGGCTGACTAAATACTTTTTTGCCCCACTGTACAGTACATGTGAGGTAGGGTGATACGCCCTAAAAACGATCTTCTGTAATGGACTGTCACATTTGTTATTTTCCTTTCTTCTAAGAGACCAATTCAGAGTTCTGCACTGGAGGCCTATGACCTATAAACCTCCCTGTCTGTAGTTCATTGCTCTGCATGGGGTTGTGCATGTTATATAAGTTCTAGAGTTTAGATATATATATATATATATATATCAACCAGTGATTCTAAAGACTGTCAGCAGCAAAATTAGAATTAATGGCACCTACAGAGCCAGGGCTGCTATCAGAAATTTCGGGGCCCCTTACACAGCTCTAGGCCTGCCCCCCCCCCCCCACCCCCCACCCCCCTGGCATGCCCTCAATTTTATTTTATTTTCTAATGATATATTTCTAATTAGATTAGAGCAGAGTGTGGTGCTCTATAACACTGTGCTGCAAAGTATTATACTGTGCCGCACTCTGCTGTAATCTAACATACCCTATTCTGGTTACTGTGAAACCGCCATAGCAATTTGCCAATATTCCTACATATTGACCATATAAAGCAGTGGTTCTTAACCTGGGTTCGATCGAACCCCAGGGGTCCGGTGAGTCAGTCCCGGGGGTTCGGCAGGGGTGGTCGCAACAGGACAGGCAAACCAAGCAATTGCTTGGGGCCCCGTGCAGAGCCGGTGTTTGCCTGTCCTGTAGCGACGGGGCAATTCCCCCATCACTATTAGCACCCTATGGCCCTGCGTTAAGTTTAAAAACGCAGGGCCGCCAGGACATACTGACGTCCTGTGCGTGCGCCCATGGAATCGAAGGCGCTGAGGACCGGAGGATAGAGAAGGAGGAAGACGCGCACTGGCCAGCTTGGTAAGTGACCAGTGGCACGTCATCCTCGGTGCTCCGACCACCGGTCCCGAGACCTACTGCTATAGCCTTATAGCGGTGGTCGGAGCACTGAAGTGGGCAGTACACAGGCATACAACCTCCAGCCATACACTGTATATGGCTGAAGGCTGTATGTCTGTGGGGGAAAACTGCCTACATCAGTGGTCTTCAACCTGTGGACCTCCAGATGTTGCAAAACTACAACTCCCAGCATGCCCGAACAGCCAACGGCTGTCCGGGCATGCTATGAGTTGTAGTTTTGCAACATCTGGAGGTCTACATAATGTGCTGGAACACTGCCTGCCTGATGTGGGGGAATACTGCCTGCCTAATGTGGGGGGAACACTGCCTGCCTAATGTGGGGGGGAACATTGCCTGCCTAATGTGGGGGAACACTGCCTGCCTGATGTGGGGGAACACTGCCTGCCTAATGTGGGGGAACACTGCCTGCCTAATGTGGGGGAACACTGCCAGCCTAATGTGGGGGAACTCTGTCTGCCTAAGCTTAAGCTTAAGGCCCCTCTGTGCCCCCATATATAGTTGCAGCCTCCTCTGTACCCCCATATATAGTTATAGGCTTCTCTTCCCCCCTATATAGTTGCAGGCCCCTCTGTGCCCCCATATATAGTTGTAGGTCCCTATGTGCCCCCATATATAGTTGTAGGCCCCTGTGTCCCCCATATATATTGTAGGTCCCCGTATGCCCCCATATATAGTTGTAACTATATATGGGGGCATATGGGGACCTACAATATATATGGGGGACCCCTGTGCCCCCCAAATATATTGTAGGTCCCCATATGCCCCCATATATAGCTTTAGGCCCCTCTGTGCCCCATATACAGTTGTAGGCCCCCCTGTGCCCCCCATATATAGTTGTAGGTCCCTATGTGCCCCCATATGTAGCTTAAGGCCCCTCTGTGCCCCCATATATAGTTGCAGCCTCCTCTGTACCCCCATATATAGTTATAGGCTTCTCTTCCCCCCTATATAGTTGCAGGCCCCTCTGTGTCCCTGTATATAGTTGTAGGCCCCTCTGTGCCCTTATATATAGTTGTAGGCCCCCTGTGCCTCCATATATAGTTGTAGGCTTCTTTTCCCCCCTATATAGTTGCAGGCCCCTCTGTGTCCCTGTATATAGTTGTAGGCCCCTCTGTGCCCTTATATGTAGTTGTAGGCCCCCTGTGCCTCCATATATAGTTGTAGGCTTCTCTTCCCCCCTATATAGTTGCAGGCCCCTCTGTGTCCCTGTATATAGTTGTAGGCCCCTCTGTGCCCTTATATATAGTTGTAGGCTCCTATGTGCCCCCATATATAGTTGTAGGCTTCTCTTCCCCCCTATATAGTTGCAGGCCCCTCTGTGCCCTTATATATAGTTGTAGGCCCCTCTGTGCCCTTATATATAGTTGTAGGCCCCCTGTGCCTCCATATATAGTTGTAGGCTTCTCTTCCCCCCTATATAGTTGCAGGCCCCTCTGTGTCCCTGTATATAGTTGTAGGCCCCTCTGTGCCATTATATATAGTTGTAGGCCCCCTGTGCCTCCATATATAGTTGTAGGCTTCTCTTCCCCCCTATATAGTTGCAGGCCCCTCTGTGTCCCTGTATATAGTTGTAGGCCCCTCTGTGCCATTATATATAGTTGTAGGCCCCCTGTGCCTCCATATATAGTTGTAGGCTTCTCTTCCCCCCTATATAGTTGCAGGCCCCTCTGTGTCCCTGGATATAGTTGTAGGCCCCTCTGTGCCATTATATATAGTTGTAGGCCCCCGGTGACTCCATAAATAGTTGTAAGCCCCTCTGTGTCCCTACAGATATACTGCCTCCAGCTATATATACAGTATGTATGTGTACTGCCATGCTTCGGTGCTCCGACCACTGCTCCTCCAGTAGGTCCCTGGACCAGGAGAGCAGTGGTCTGAACACTGAAGGTGGCATGTTGGATAATTACCTTCCTGGCCAGCTCGCTTTAGTACGGAGAAACCCCTCTCAGTGAAGTTAGTGAGAAAAGAAAAATCACATGTATAATCCCCCCTCACATGTATATAATCCCCTCCTCACATGTATATAATCTCCCCTCACATGTATAATCTCCCCTCACATGTATATAATCTCCCCTCACATGTATATAATCCCCCCTCACATGTATAATCCCCTCCTCGCATGTATATAATCCCCCCTCACATGTATAATCTCCCCTCACATGTATATAATCCCCCCTCACATGTATAATCCCCTCCTCGCATGTATATAATCTCCCCTCACATGTATATAATCCCCCCTCACATGTATATAATCCCCCCTCACATGTATATAATCCCCTCCTCACATGTATAATCTCCCCTCCTCACATGTATAATCTCCCCTCACATGTATATAATCCACCCTCCTCACATGTATATAATCCCCCCTTCTCATATGTATATAATCCCCCCTCACATGTATATAACCCCTCCCCCCCTCACATGTATATAATCCCCCCTCCTCACATGTATATAATCCCCCCTCCTCATATGTATATAATCCCCCCTCACATGTATATAACCCCTCCCCCCCTCACATGTATATAATCCCCTCCTCGCATGTATATAATCCCCCCTCACATGTATAATCTCCCCTCACATGTATATAATCTCCCCTCACATGTATATAATCCCCCCTCCTCACATGTATATAATCCCCCTCCTCATATGTATATAATCCCCCCTCACATGTATATAACCCCTCCCCCCTCACATGTATATAATCCCCCCTCACATGTATATAACCCCTCCCCCCCCTCACATGTATATAATCCCCCTCCTTACATGTATATAATCCCCCCTCACATGTATATAACCCCTCCCCCCCTCACATGTATATAATCCCCCCTCACATGTATATAACCCCTCCCCCCTCACATGTATATAATCCCCCCTCACATGTATATAACCCCCTCACATGTATATAATCCCCCCTCACTTCTATGATGAATGATGATGGGATAGGAGAGATAAATGCTGTCGGAAGAGGAGAAGATAATATAGAAAATCATACCAGTGAGAAGATAAGTCAGGACTCTGCCTGCAGGCTTTATACCAACACAGGAGGCGGCACATCCCCCTCTGCTCCTCTCCTCTCTATCAGTATGAAGTGACGTCACATCTATTCTCACAGGCAGCCTCTGCGCTGCTCTTAAAGGGCCGGAGCGGTTCCCTGGATGAATGAATTACAGGACAATCTCCGGTATGTGCAGCAGCGGCGCCCTGAAGGCTTCTGGAGAGAGACAGCATGTGTGTGCGGGCCCCCAGCTGTCAGTGGGTGACATTCATTCACTGACAAGCACAAAAAAAAAAAAAAAAAAAAAAGGTCCAGGGCCGGCCGGGCCCCCCTGAGACTCCAGGCCCCTTACAGGTGTATGGGTTGTACCCCCCTGATGGCGGCCCTGTACAGAGCAATAGAAGAGATTTACAAGTTTCGAAAAGAAGTGCTAAAAAAACATCTTACCCTTCAGCACTCAAGAAACATCCTGAAAACACAGTGGTAATCCCATAATTTAATTACTCCCTATAGTCTATGATCCTGTTGTCATTGTAATCTGGAGAGCGCAGGAGTCTAATCAGAACTACAAGTCAATGAAAGAAAATCTGTAAACACTCAAGAAATAATCATCGGAATAAAACATCTCGCCAACGAATGACATGCTGAGATATGCTGAGGAAATGAGAGCGGATCAAGAAAATAAACCCTTTTGTTCGCTCTTTGTGCCACATAAACAAAGTCAGTGTCCTTTAGAGCCGAGATCATATTCTAAGTGGAGGAATACAATTACAGCCGCGCTGACTGTAAATGAAGATACATGAGTAAGTGTATGAGATGCTGCGAGCCTTAGGGAATGCAGCCTATTACCGCTCTGCAGGTTGCATTTTAAGGGCATTGTGTATAAAAGGTTTACAAAAGTATATTTTATACTGAGTTATTAAGATGTAGCAGAGCTAAGTAGGTCATTTAGCCTTTTTATACATACAGAGAGATAACTAAGAGAACATATGGTCTGTAGCTGGCCATGCAATTACCAGGGGTGCGGCTGGGGAGGCAACTTTGGCAAGTATCCCGTGTGTTGAATGTTGTTAGGGGGAACAAAAAAAGCCTCATAATTATCACAAACAGGAATACAGTGAAAGGTGACAACAGTGTATAGATAACATAGGATCAGACCAATCACAATAGATAATGGTTACAGCTCCTGCACAATGACCAGAACATACCTTAACAACTTTATGTGTCCATGTAGCTGCTGAAAAGCATGTCTCTATAAATAATAATTCTTGATTTATATAGCGCACACAGGACGGAAGAAACCAACAAACACTGAATCGACAGACCACAATCAGGAAGGGAAAGACAAGACAAAGAAAAAGCAGGAAAGGACGAGAAAAGGAAGTACTACCAAAAAAATACCAAAGGAGTCACAAGTTAAGGGGGTTGCCTATCCGTGAATCTATCACAGGGGTCCCACACCGACAGAAAGGCCGGGATAGTGTTGTTCAAAGAGGCTGTGAGGGATTCAAGGGACCTAATTTCCCGTATCCTAGCCATTAAATCTTCATGGGACGGAGAGAGAGTTCGCTTCCAATACTTTGCTATAAGGGTTTTAGCAGCTAAAGTAATATGTAAAAACAACCTGAACGGTTTCTTAGATAGAGTTCTGACAAAGAGTTGCAGTAGGAAGACCAGCGGATCCAGCGGGACCATCACCCCCAGCACCTCCCGAACTAGACGCTGAACCCTGCCCCAATATGGATGGATAAGCGGACAAGACCAGAATATATGGTACGTGTCACCCAGACCAACCCCACATCTCCAGCACTGAGGAGGGATATCAGGATTCAGCCTATTCAGCAGGGCCGGAGTATGGTACCACCCCATCAGCATTTTGTACTGCGTTTCCTTGTAGGCAGTACAAATCAAAGCCCTAGAAGCCCCAGTCTGAAGAGCCGTCTCCCAATAGGTCATATAATTGTGTGAAGGGGGGACGCCATCAGGAGGGGAGATCAAGAAAGAGTAGATACTAGAAAGGAGTCCCCTGGTCTGGGGCCCGCTCCTGCACAGCCTCTCAAAGCAGGTAGGTAAGGACACAGACAAAGAGCCCCTAGCTGAGGACAGATAATGACAAAGCTGTACATAGCGAGGCAATTCAGAGGGGGGGGGGGGTGAGTCCAACGGGAAACCAGTTGGTCAAAGGGTAGGAGGGAACGGGTCACAGGGTCAACCACATCCACCCAGCAGAAAAGGTTACGGGAGCCCCACTCCCTGACCATTAGGGAAGTCAATCCGGGGGGGAAATCCGGGTGATAAAGGAATGACCGTAGAGGAGAAAAAGAGGAAAGAAGCCCGAAGCACCGAGAACAATAAGTCCACACGTAATGAGTGAAGGACATGGGGCCTAGCAGGGGGCCTGCCAGAGACGGGAGAGGAATTGTCCACAGGAGGTAGTTCGGGTGGGTCGGCGCCAGCCACAACTTCTCCACCTCCATCCACTTGCTGTACGCATGGTAGGTGGACCAGAATGCCAGGTGCCGCAGATGAGCCGCCCAGTAATATTTGATCACATCCGGAACCCCAAGACCCCCATTACACCGGCTCGCCATCATAACCGACATAGACAATTTGTGCCGTTTAGCGTCCCAGATGAATCGAAAAATGGCCGATTAAAAAGAGCGCAACACCGCAAGCGGGACCCGTATAGGTAGTGACTCAAAGTAGTAGAGTAGTTTAGGTAGGACAGTCATCTTAACCGCCGCAATACGTCCAAAAAACGACATATACTGGGAACGTCACTTCTCCATCATAATACGCAGCTCACGAAACAGAGGGGGAAAATTAGCAGAGTAGAGGGAGGCATAAGTAGGAGTAAGATAGACCCCTAAGTATTTGATAGCAGACTGAGACCAACGGAAAGAATAGTTAGATCTAAGGAGATAGACCATAGAAGAGGATAGATTGAGAGGCATAGCCTCCGATTTAGAGAGATTGACCTTATAACCGGAAACCCGTCCATAATCATGTAAGAGTTTGTACAGAGAGGGCAAAGAGAGGAGAGGGTTAGTGAGAGTAAGTAAGACGTCATCAGCGAAAAGGCAGATCTTAAATTCCCTACCGTGAAGAGCCACGCCAGAGACATCCGGGTCCCCCCGGATCAAGGCTGCAAGCGGTTCGATACATAAAGCAAAAATCAGGGGGGACAACGGACATTCCTGCCTAGTTTCATTGTAGAGAGGGAAAGGAGTGGAGGAGGCAGAGGGAAGCTTGAGAGAGGCAGTGGGAGAGGAATACAAGTGCAGAGAGGAAGTTTCCAGAGGTCCCAAATTTCTGAAGCGTAGCGAACATAAATGGCCAACCTAGTCTATCAAAGGCCTTCTCCGCATCTAAACTCAATAGCAAGGCCTGCCCGGACCCCCGATTGACCACATCTATCAGATCCAGGACCCTCCTAGTATTATCACCCCCCTGGCGTCCAGG
Source organism: Hyla sarda (assembly GCF_029499605.1). Classification (NCBI taxonomy): domain Eukaryota; kingdom Metazoa; phylum Chordata; class Amphibia; order Anura; family Hylidae; genus Hyla; species Hyla sarda. The sequence continues at coordinate 399,976,032 of NC_079191.1, forward strand.
GATAAACCCCACCTGATCTTTATGAATAAGGGTAGGCAAAAAACTACACAGGCGAGTCGCCAAAACTTTTGAAAACAGCTTCAGAGGAGAATTCAGGAGGGCTATGGGCCTGTAGCTGGAGCAATCATGGGGGTCCTTTCCCGGTTTCGGGATCAACGTGATGAGAGAATGTAGAAAGGTCCGCGGAATGCCCTCCCCATGGAGAAAGGAGTTGAACAGAGGAACCAGTTTAGGCAGAAGAATAGTAGAGAAAGTTTTATAATACAGATAGGTAAAGCCATCGGGACCCGGAGAGCGCCCCGCTGGGAGGGACTTAAGGATCTCCGCAAGCTCCTCCTGTGTGATAGGGGCATTCAGAACCTCTCGATCACCGTCCGAGAGAGCCAGAAGGCTACACCTGGAGAGAAAGGAGTCAAGGGCCGCATCGTGATCCCCGGGGTCCGAGGGCAGTTGAGAAGGAAGAGAATACAGACTAGAGTAATAGTACTGAAAGAGACGTGAGATAGAGTCAGGGTGGTAATGAAGAGTCCCTGCCGAATCCTTCAATGAAGAGGGTGTCTGGGAAACCGCCCGATCCCGAAGGCGCCTAGCCAGCATAATATGGGCTTTATTACCTTTTTCATAAAAGCGCTGTTTGGCATAAAGCAATTGCCGCTCCACTTTATGGAGGGCCAGATCACCCAGCTTAGACCGTGCAGCCACCAAGTGCCTCAGGATCGGGTGGGAAGGAGCAAAGCCCTGAGTTCCCGGGAAGGAGCCAAACTATCACGTTTCTGTCTGGAGCCCAAAGCAATACAATGTGCTCTAATAACGGCCTTATGGGCTTCCCACAAGACGGCTTGGGAAGAGACAGAACCCTCATTAGTAGTAAAATAATCAGTAATGCATTGGTGTATCGACTCACGGGAAGGAAGGGACTTGAGTAAGGAATCATTAAGACGCCAGTGACATCGGCAGACAGAAGAGGAAAACGGAGAAAAGGAAACAATAATAGGGCTATGGGCAGACCAAGAAATAGGCTCTAGTGAGGCAGAGGTGAGCATACGGACCATGGGAAGATTTCCCAAAAAATAGTCAATCAAGTATGGAGTTTATGGGGGTGAGAGTAAAAAGAAAAGGAGCGGTCAGAGGGGTGATCAATGCGCCACAGGTCAAAAAGTGCAGCCGAGCGAATCAATCGACGAAAAAGGGTGGAGAGGCGTACCTGTGAAGCAGGTGGAGGGGACCCAGCGAGCGAGTGACGGTCAACCCTTGGGCAAAAAACTAAATTAAAATCCCCACCCAATAACCAGGCCGAGGGAGCACATTTATGGAGACGAGTCCTTGGTGGGATTTGAACCCAGGACCCCAGGACTGCAAGGCAACAGCTATCCACTGAGCGACTATGCGGCTGTACACAGAGTGGAGAAGAAGCTCATGCAAGATGGCTGCCCCATAATAATGTACAAAAAAAATTTTTTTCACCATATATTATGCATACAGGCAATCTTCTTTGAATAGACCACCCCCTCACTTTTTGTGAAATTTCGGGTGGTTGTTTCAAAATGGTTTTCCTGTATATTAGAAAGTACCTTTTAATAATAACATTATACTTGGGTGGCTAGTGGACCAACCAAGTTACTGTGCAGACTGCAATTTGGGAAACAATGGGCTTGGGGTCAAGAAAAAAGCCAAAAGCAGCAATATAATCTCTGAATAACTGCAATCTACTAGCCATCAACTAGACAGTCAGTGAATGCAGATTATCCTGTATCCACTAACTCCACTGATGACGGTGATAATACGGCCATAACAGCGCAGTTGTTTCCACCTGAATGATTTTATTTGCTCTGCTTCCATTTTGCAGGTATTTGTATGAGAAGGAAAATGAGTGTGCTTCAGGGAAGTTCTTTGTATCCCCTGTCCCTTCATGATAAATGAAAGACTGTACTGCTATATCCATACTTCCATGCTGTTTAGAACAATATGAGACCTATGTGAAAATCAACAATTAATTCTCATTTTAGAGTAAAGAAACCAGGTATACAAGTGACCTAGATACAAGCCTCCTCCGGACATCGCGGACGGTAGTAAGTGGCTCCATTGCGAGCCTTCATTCTGTTGTTTTTGACCCAGTTGCTAAACAGCTTTACAGGTCTTCACATGAACCTGTTCATCACGCTTTCTATCAATATGTCGGCTAACAATGCTATGGGTTATTTTTGACATGGGTTCACCTTAGTTATTTTTATTCCCCAGTTTTGTCCCCTGAAGATCCCAGCACTTTCTGGGTAAAACACATTGGGACAGCGTTGCATGTTCTCTATGATTGATTGGCCTGTAGATGGTTAGGCCCTGATTTATTATACTGATTTAATTTTCCTCGAGACCTTATACTGTGCTGCTATTATGTATTTTTGCCACTAGTGCTGGCACATGAACCCATAGGGACAGACTCTGCGAAGAGCATTATAACCCAAACAAAAAAAGACGTGGTGAAACCTTTTTTTACTGATAAAAACTGATCAGTGCCGCGTGTATGCAATGACTTTGGATGTAATGGACCGTGTCTCTCATGAAAGCGGCCAGGAAGGCTGCTGGTCCCATCCAGATGGATGACCTGCCCAATGACAGCCTTTAGTCTGTTTGCGAACACCTTGGCGAGGACCTTGTAGTCCACATTCAAGAGAGAAGGGATACCAATTTGACAGTTTTTAAGCTAACATCTCCCCCCTTATACTCATACACTTAAACACTTATACACTTAAATGATCCTGTGGTCAGAGAAGAAGCAGGGGACCATAGTGTGCCTAATCTGCCGAACCGTCAAAGCGGTGAACACAAAACCTATGTGAGAACAGGATGAGCCATAGGGGCAGCTCCACATATAGTTAATTGAGCTGTTAACACAGTGTACTGCAAGCAAAGTGTAGAAAAAAATAATGATGGCACTCACCACGTTTGGGGTGACAGCTATGCTTTATCCGATGACCGGCAGACTACAGCATGGGGAGGTGGGACGCCAAGAGCGTGATAGCTATTTCGTGCACCAGCGTGGGCTTAAGAAGCACCTCCCCATGCTGTAGTCTGCTGGTCATCGAATAAAGCACAGCCGTCACCCCAAACGTGGTGAGTGCCATCATTATTTCTTTCTACACTTTGCTGAAGTTTCGATTGAGCATCCCCCTGAAGGTGTACGGACTAGGTGTCCCTGAGTGTCAGTACAGTGGGCTTAAGGAAGCTGTGCCGAGCTCTTTTCCTTTTCTAGTTTGCAGTGTACTGCAAGGCTGCCCCAGTCACCATCTCAGTAGGTAGTGCAGAATTCATATCCAGCTTTGTAGATGTGTAGAAGCTACATCCGTCCACTAAGGGCAGTTGAAGTTCCCACCCAACACTGCAGACCTAGTGGTTGCAAGCTGGGCCCACAGGGCCTGGAATAGTTCTAGGCATGCCTCCTTTTCCAACCAGAAATCATTTACTATATGCTTCATCCAAGGGACTACTAACCCAAGGTAGCCTGAACGAATACACTCGTCCTACTTGTGGACACCACAAAGGTACAAGGGTATTACATGTTTAGTCAAGAAAACTAAAGACAGTCCAAGCTGCAGCTCTTCAGAACTTACAGTAGTACAGTGGTCCCTCAACATACGATGGTAATCTGTTCCAAACGGACCATCGTTTGTTGAAACCATCGCATGTTGAGGGATCGTTGCAATGTAAAGTATAGGTCAGTGGTCTACAACCTGCGGACCTGCAGATGTTGCAAAACTACAACACCCAGCATGCCCGGACAGCCGTTGGCTCTCCGGGCACGCTGGGTGTTGTAGTTTTGCAACATCTGGAGGTCCGCAGGTTGTAGACCACTGTTAGAGGAAGTTGTACTCACCTGTCTCCACCGCTCCGGACCGTCACTGCTGCCCGGAATGTCGCCATCCATCGCTGTCGCCGCGTCCCCGAGGTGTCCCCGACGCTCCGGCAAGGCCTCTGCTTCCCCGGCATCCACGCTCTCCACCACCATCACGTCGCTACGCACGCCGCTCCTATTGGATGACGGGACGGCGTGCGCAGTGACGTGAAGACGTCGATGGAGAGCGCCGACAATGCAGGGATCCCGAAGAGGACGCGCCGGGGCCCCGAGGACAGGTAAGTGATCGTCAGCGGACCACACGGGGCACGGTAAACGGCTATCCGGTGGCAGCTGAAGCAGTCAGCGCTGCCGGATAGCCGTTTATGCGATGGCCCCGACATACAAAAGCATCGTATGTTGATGCTGCCTTCAACATGCAATGGCCTCTGAGAGGTCATCGTATGCTGAAATGATCGTATGTCGGGGCCATCGTAGGTCGAGGGGTCGCTGTATATGATAATGTAGATGATTCATCCACTCCGGATTGTGTAAAAGGTTAACACACAACTTTCAGAAACTGGTGGGTTAAGAGAGCGTTACATGAAAAGACCAATGACCTGCTCCAGAAATAAAGCCTACTGCAAAGTAGATCAATATTACAAAATGAAAATGTTAATCTATTCTCTTGTTTATATTGATTAAAGTGCACACGTACACCGCTCCGATGCCAACTCCAAGCCCAGGCCAGGATTAGCTGATCCACAAATAAAACTATAAGCAGTTGGATTCCAGTTTTTCAGAATATTTTCATTGTTTAAACCATTGTTTTTATTTCTGTGGATTTACATTAGTAAAGGATCCATGATGGATATGACAGCCCTGTTTGCTCATGCATATGAGAGGATAGCATTTATCTATAATGCATGCCTACAGGCTTTATGTCGCAGCCTTGTGCTAAAATTAAAAACAAAAGGTCAAGTTTTCCCCAAATCATTTAGCTCCCAATCTGGTAAACCTGGGGCATCCTTTACATGGACAGCTATTCAAAGCGCTACAAAACAAAACGTGTAGCTCACTGGATCCAATGTCAGCTTTATTCTGATAAGAGGTGTCCAACTTCATTTACTACTACAACTTGTTCAAGTAAACCCCAATGGGGACAGGAACCAATTTGAGTGTACAGTGCTGCGGAATCTGTGTGCGCTATATAAATAAAGAGTTATTATTATTATTATTATTAAGTAGTAGTGTTTTTGACTGTCTAGACCCATCGAGACAAACCCTTGCACATAATAGCTAAATAAATTAGCCTTGTTGCAGAAAGTCCACACGGGACCAAAAGGCTACTGAGAGAATGAAAAAGTTATTGCAAGTTACAAATGGAACACATTGGGAATCCCTGATCCAGATAAAGTAATGCCTTTAAATATGTTAAAGATGGCTGTGACGGATCCTAGAGTCAACCTACCTACTTGGATGGACTTTAGGACATCACTATTTGTACCCCTCAGTTGATGTTGTCCAGTGACATAAAGCTCTGAGTTAAAATACTTTTATTTACTGTTTTCAACACTTTCTGCACGCGGTCCACTTTCGGTGCACAATACACCCTTTTGCACATGGTCTACCTTTTGCACACTGTCCACCTCCTTTACACAATACACCTTTTGCACATGGGTCACTTTTTGCACACGGTTCACCTTTTGTACAATACACTAATACTACCCATGCTTCTTCTTTTTGCACACAGTCCAACTTCTGCACACCTCCACCTTTTGCACTCAAGGCACTGTATAGGGAGAGCTAATCACCTTTATTGGATTATCTCCCAGACTCACTGTCACCTATATTGTCTTTACTGACCCTTCCCCTGTGATGTCCTTCCTATAAAAGAAGACACTTGTTCCACAATAAAGAGTTCTGATTTTATACCTGAAGACTGGTGTTGCCTGGTTCTTTGGGTACAAGGATGCAATAATCTCTAGTTCTGCCTGGGGATATTGCCTGTGATATGCTGGGGGCTTGTCATCCAAAAGGAGAAGTCACTTTTGGCGGAGTCAGTCCGTCACAATCCTAAAGTCCATCCAAGTAGGTAGGGTGACTCTGGGATCCATCACAATTGCGCCTCCATCTTTGAAGTGTTACCTATTAACAAGAAAAGAGAACTGGAGACCAGCACAGGAGACATACACAGGGAGTGCACAAGGGGATAGTTAGCATCATTATTACCCCTATCATCTCAAATTACTCCCTCATCACTATCAGCCAAGTAGTGTGGAAGGTCTTTAGGGTCCTGTACAGTACAAACAGTGTCTCAAAAAAATAAAATGGAGCCACCTATACCTGGTGTCCAAAGGAGCAGCTAACCCTGGTACAGGTAAAGAGTAGTACAGAACATGTAGTACCTCCTTGTACTGTAGGGGGCCCTACCAGACACCAGTCAGTGCATGCACTTCAGCAATACAGGGGTTTTACCAGTGAATTTCCTATATTGTTTGGTCAGTTCTTGCGGCAAATGACACGTTTCACAGATCTGGACTGTCCGTAGCATTGTATGTTGAGTCTAGTTTCAAGTTACAATGGTCCAGAAAAGACCATTGTATGTTGAAAATATTGTATGTTGAGACCATTGTAAATTGAGGGACCAGTTTGGCCCTCTTAGACACGCTCCTGCTTCCTTACTCCACAGTGCTCTGCACTACACTACCAAATTCCCTCCTAAAGAGATAGATAAGCTCCACCACCATTCTATCTGCAACCCATAAAGGGCCACAGGAACAATTCAGTGATCCTTAAGGTTGCCCAGCATGCACAAGAACGCAACAATATAAAGGCTTCATAAACGAGCACTGTTCTATCGAGTTAAAGGGGTCTCCAAAATGTGGACTCCCACCACTGTTCTAGACCAATGCTCATATTGGCCATGGGTCTGCCCAGTTTAAATGACCCTAAATTCAGTCACAAGATGTCTTGGCTCTCAGTAATGATAACAGATTGAACTTGCTGATCCTACACATCTAATCAAGTCATCAGAATGCCAGAGACATCATACAACCCTACAAACTTGTGTAATACCCAATACAGTGGTCCCTCAACATACGATGGTAATCCGTTCCAAATGGACCATCGTTTGTTGAAACCATCGTATGTTGAGGAATCCGTGCAATGTAAAGTATAGGACAGTGGTCTACAACCTGTGGACCTCCAGATGTTGCAAAACTACAACACCCAGCATGCCCGGACAGCAAACGGCTGTCCGGGAATGCTGGGAGTTGTAGTTTTGCAACATCTGGAGGTCCGCAGGTTGAAGACCACTGGTATTTGAGGTTATACTCACTTGTCCCCGCCACTCCGGACCATCACCGCTGCCCTGGATGTTGCCTTCCATCGCTGTCGCTGCGTCCCTAGGGTGTCCCCGCCGCTCTGGCAAGGCCTCTGCTTCCCCGGCATCTTTGCTCTCCGTCGCCGCCATCACATCTCTATGCACGCCGCTCCTATTGGATGACGGGACGGAGTGCGCAGCGACGTGATGACGATGATGGAGAGCGCCGACGATGCAGGGGATCATGAAGAGGACGCGCCGGAGCCCCGAGGACAGGTAAGTGATAGTCAGCGGAGCACACGGGGCACCGTAAACGGCTATCCGGTGGCAGCTGAAGCAGTCAGCGCTGCCGGATAGCCGTTTATGCGATGGCCCCGAAATACAAAAGCATCGTATGTTGATGCTGCCTTCAACATGCGATGGCCTCTGAGAGGCCATCGTATGTTGAAATGATCGTATGTCGGGGCCATCGTAGGTCGGGGGGTCACTGTACACTTATGGGCATTTTTTACATTTTCTTTTTCACCAATAAGTCAAGGTAAAGAGATATGAGCACTTTACACAACTAAAAACCTATTTGGTGACCCAATGAGTTAATTCTTCATGTACATTATATAGAAGTCTCTGTTCACCTATAAGTTAAGGTAATGACATCCGGGCAATTTACACAGAGTGTCTGTTCTCAGGAAACCATTACAAGATCCTTCTCTATTCCTGACAGCCATTCATTTCTCAAAGAGGCAGAAGTTATTGATCCTAATACCAGGCCCCAGACCAGCGGCACTTGTGTACTTTGGCAGCCGGCATAGATTATGGTTGTCATGCAGCAGATGCAGATTATTGCCCTGGGACTCCTGAAATTTTAAGATTCAGCCGCGATACATTCTTAGACAGAAGAAAGACTTTACTAGTCATGGGAGATTTGTGGTCTATTCTACATGTACTTGGCTATGGGGCATATCTGTTACTTGTGCGCAGAGGCGTTAAGGTCAATGAAAGATACGTTTGATTTTTTTTCAGCAAAATTCTATTTTCTTCCATTTACCTGGAAGGTGTTAGCCCCCTGAGCTGCATATTAAGCTGATGTGTATGGTGCAGAGTGAAGGAGAAAAAATTATATTTATAACTCGAAGAAAGGTCAGACAGGGCTGCGTAAAGTACCACGTTCTCTTCATAAATGCAAGGATTACAAAAAGTGCTGGTAGCCATATTTGCCAACTCTCTAGTGCTAAACTACAAGTGAACACTAGGAGGAGGGGTAATTGGGGTCACTTATTAACCTCTTAAGGACCAATGACGTCCCACGACGTCATGGCCTTTTCCGGTCCCTGCCGCTCGCCGGGCAGAGATCGGAACTGGATGCCTGCTGAAATCCTTCAGCAGGCATCCAGGGCAAACGCCGAGGGGAGCCATGTAGGGAAATCGCCCTTGCGATCTGCGGTGATACCGGGCTGATCGGGTCTCTGAAACCCGACCGCCCGGTAATTTCGCATGATCCCGGTTGTCACAGACAGCCAGGACCATGCTAACGTATAGGAGTGAGGTGGCAAGCCGGCCACCTCCTCCGATCCCCTGCGATTCTTCGGTTAGTTAACCAACCAATCGCAGGGGGGGGGGGGGCGGTTACTTCCTCCCGTCCTGCCCGGCCCCTGAAAGTCCGGAGAGGACGGGAGGAAGACCGGAGGACGCGGCGGGGGACGGGGGAGTGCTGTGGCCCAGCCCCGGTACTTACCTCATCCCTGAAGACCCGAATCCCTGCGATGAAGACGGCGGCGGCGACAGGTGAGTTGATCATCAGCCGCGGTCGGGCCCTTTACAGCAATGCACGTCGCCGTAAAGCAACATGCATTGCTGTATTGGGACCCTGTATACTACAACTCCCAGCATGCCCAGACAGCCCTTGGCGTCTGGGCATGCTGGGAGTTGTAGTTTTGCAACATCTGGAGGTCCACAGTTTGGAGACCACTGTGCCCTTCCAGATGTTGCAAAACTACACATCCTCAGCATGCCCTTACTGTCCAGGCATGCTGGGAGTTGTAGTTCTGTAACATCTGGCCCTTCAGATGTTGCAGAACTACAACTCCCAGCATGTCTGGACAGTTTTGGCATACTGGGAGTTGTAGTTTTGCAACATCTGGAAGGGCACAGATTGGGAACCACTGTATTAGTGGTCTACAAACTGTAGTCCTCCAGATGTTGCAAAACTACAACTCCAAGCATGCTGGGAGTTGTAGTTCGGCAACATCTGGCTCTAAAGATGTTGCCGAACTACTACTTCCAGCATGCCTGAGAATGCTGGGAGTTGTAGTTTTGCAACAACAGGAGGAACACTGGTTGGGAAACATTGTTTGTTTCCTAACTCAGTGTTTCCCAACCCGTGTGCCTCCAGCTGTTGCAAAACTATAACTACCAGCATGCACTGATAGACTGTGCATGCTGGGAGTTGTAGTTTTGCAACAGCTGGAGGTCCCCCCCCCCCCCCCCTGTGAATATACAGGATACATTCACATGGGCAGGGGGCTTATAGTGAGTATCAGGCTGCAAGTTTGCAATGCAGCAAATTTTGCGCGGCAGCTCAAACTCGCAGCGGGAAACTTGCTGTAATCCCCGGCCCGTGTGACTGTACCCTAAAAACACTACACTACACTAACACAAAATAAAATAAAAAGTAAAAAACACTACATATACACATACCCCTACACAACCCCCCTCCTCAATAAAAATGAAAAACGTCTGGTACGCCGCTGTTTTCAAAATGGAGCCTCCAGCTGTTGCAAAACAACAACTCCCAGTATTGCCGGACAGCCGTTGACTGTCCAGGCATGCTGGGAGTTTTGCAACAGCTGGAGGCACCCTGTTTGGGAATCACTGGCGTAGAATACCTCTATGCAAATCCCTAATTCAGGCCTCAAATGCACATGGCGCTCTCACTTTGGAGCCCTGTCGTATTTCAAGGCAACAGTTTAGGGTCACATATGGGGTATCGCCGTACTCGGGAGAAATTGCCTAACAAATTGCCTAACAAATTTGGAAACTACACCCCTCACGGAATGTAATGAGGGGTGCAGTGAGAATTTACCCCCCACTGGTGTCTGACAGATCTTTGGAACAGTGGGCTGTGCAAATTAAAAAATGTTGTACAGCTCACTGTTCCAAAGATCTGACAGACACCAGTGGGGGGTAAATGCTCACTGTACCCCTTGTTACGTTCCTCAAGGGGTCTAGTTTCCAAAATGGTATGCCATGTGGGGTTATTTTGCTGTCCTGGCACCATAGGGGCTTCCTAAATGTGACATGCCCCCCCCGAGCAAAATTTGCTCTCAAAAAGCCAAATATGACTCCTTCTCTTCTGAGCATTGTAGTTCGCCCATAGTGCACTTCAGGTCAATTTATGGGGTACCTCCATACTCAGAAGAGATGGGGTTACAAATTTTGGGGGGTATTTTCTGCTATTAACCCTTGCATAAATGTGAAATTTGGGGGGAAACACACATTTTAGTGAAATTTTTTTTTAATTTTTTTACATATGCAAAAGTCGTGAAACACCTGTCGGGTATTAAGGCTCACTTTATTCCTTGTTACGTTCCTCAAGGGGTCTAGTTTCCAAAATGGTATGCCATGTGTTTTTTTTCCTGTTCTGGAACCATAGGGGCTTCCTAAATGCAACATGCCCCCCAAAAACCATTTCAGAAAAACGTACTCTCCAAAATCCTCTTGTCGCTCCTTCGCTTCTGAGCCCTCTACTGCGCCCGCCGAACACTTTACATAGACATATGAGGTATGTGCTTACTCGAGAGAAATTGGGCTACAAATTCAAGTATACATTTTCTCCTTTTACCCCTTGTGAAAATTCAAAAATTGGGTCTACAAGAACATGCGAGTGTAAAAAATGAAGATTGTGAATTTTCTCCTTCACTTTGCTGCTATTCCTGTGAAACACCTAAAGGGTTAAAATGCTGACTGAATGTCATTTTTAATACTTCGGGGGCTGCAGTTTTTATAATGGGGTCATTTGTGGGGTATTTCTAAGATGAAGACCCTTCAAATCCACTTCAAACCTGAACTGGTCCCTGAAAAATTGTGATTTTGGAAATTTTGTGAAAAATTGGAAAAATGCTGCTGAACTTTGAAGCCCTCTGGTGTCTTCCAAAAGTAAAAACACATACATTTTATGATGCAAACATAAGTAGACATATTGTATATGTGAATAAAAAAAAAGGATTTGGAATATCCATTTTCCTTACAAGCAGAGAGCTTCAAAGTTAGAAAAATGCAAAATTTTCAATTTTTTCATCAAATTTTGGAATTTTTCACTAACAAACGATGCAAGTATCGACAAAATTTTACCAATAACATAAAGTAGAATATGTCACGAAAAAACAATCTCGGAATCAGAATGATAGGTAAAAGCATCCCAGAGTTATTAATGTTTAAAGTGACAGTGGTCAGATGTTCAAAAAACGCTCTGGTCCTAAGGTGTAAAATGGCCTGGTCCTTAAGGGGTTAAGTTAAAATGGCAAAAAATAACATAAACTTGCCAAAATTATGCAATATTTTTTATCTTCTTTGTCGCTCTTACCGAATGGAAGGGGCTTGCAGGGGTGAGGGTGTGGCTTTTCAAAAGGGGGGCATGGTCGCCCCTTACTTGCTAAATGTAATACAGTTTATGTGTGCTAGCAAGTGTAGTTGCAATCTCTCCCAGCTTAGAGAATTCAGAAGGGTGCATAGGCAGCCTCCAGGGGGGCAGTGATTTATGTAGCGACATGTACCTCTACATAAATTCAGCAAGCCTGTGCGCTGGTGGGGGATGAATCTAGACAGACATCAGAAGTGCCGGTCTTAATACATTTCCCCTATATGTATTAGTATCAGCTAATACAAATATTGGTGACATATGCTGAGCACCATAAGATCATGGACATCAGTATGTGCTCTAACAACCGTTACTTGACAATATATTTGGGCCACTACCTTAAAGGGGTACTCTGCCCCTATACATCTTATCCCCTATCCAAACATAGGGGGTAAGATTTCTGATCGCGGGGGTCCCACCGAGTATCTAGTGCAGCGCCGTAGGCTTGTGACATCCTCGTGATGTCACTCCCATGCCCCCTCAAGGCAAGTCTATGGGAGGGGCGTGACGGCCATCGTGCCCCCTCCCATAGACTTGCATTGAGGGTGCGTGTAACGAAACTCCGCCCCGCATTGCCAGTCATTCAGCATGGAGCAAAGTTATCTCCGTGCACCAGATGTCTGTACTGTCACAGCTGAGATCGCGGGGGTCCCCAGCAGCGGGACCCCCACGATCAGACATCTTATCCCCTATCCTTTGGATAAGGGATAAGATGTCTAACGGAGGAGTACCCCTTTAAGGGGTACTCTGCCCCTATACATCTTATTCCCTATCCAAAGAGCCATTAAGAAAATTTGATCTAAACCGATACTTTGTACCACCGGTGTACCATTTTTAGACATGAAGTTGCTGCTTTAAGTCGATAAATAGGATACAGCACTTACTATCAAATTGTACTACCAAAATAAACCTCTGCTTAGGCTGATCTCATGAACAAAACATCTCCTTGCTGAAATTGTGTCTGATCATATTGTAACCTAAAACCCCATGGCTGAAAGCTATTTGTGGAAAGCACTGAGCCAATGTACTAAAAGGGAACCTGCTCCATTGAATATGCTATTTGACATTGGGGCATCATGTTTTAGAGCAGAAGGAGCTAAACTGATTCATATTTTGTGTATGAAAATACTGTAATTTATTGTTCTAAACCACTGCTCATTCTAGACTTCGGTGTCCAGTGGGTGGTTCTCCTCAGTAGACATTGTTCCATACCCTAGGCTTGGATGTGACATTCAATTATACTTGTAGTACAGAATGGGTTTGTAACGAGATGCGCCCCGGCCGGACATACCATCCGTGAGCGCATCTTCCCCCGTGTGTCTTCCCCCGTCGTGCCCGCATGCGAGTCCCAGACCGTCACTCACCTCCGTCCCTGGCCTCCATCCCTCAGCCCCGACGCGCTCGCCCCCGCCTCCTAGTGCGCGCCGGAGCTTTAAAATTTTAAGGGCCAGTGCGTGCGTAATTAGTGTTCGCACCTGTACCTTGGTTATAAGTTTTTACTCCTCCCTAGCACCCCTGCCGGATCTTTGTTTGCCTTGCGCCTAAGCAAAAGCAGTCCTTGTAATTCCTTGCCGTGTACCAAACCTTTGTATTCCATGACCCGACCCGACCGTTTTTCTAGCTGCCAGCCTATTGACCTTCTGCGACCCTACTGACTATGCTCCTGTGCCGCCTGCCCTGACCTCTAGCCTACCTGACTACATCCTGCCTATTTCTATGGTACCACGCTTCTCCTCAGCCGCCTGTGTGGTCGAGTCCTGCCAGGGGTAGCGACCTGGGTGTCGCCTGCCGCAGCAAGTCCAACCCGCCTTGCGGGGGGGCTCTGGTGAAAACCAGTGGCACCTTAGACTCCGCTCCCTGGCATGGTCCGCGTCATCTGCCACACAGGTCCAGCGGATCCACTACATAACCTGTTCCAGACTACCGTGGTATTACGGATCTACTACTCCCTGGGTACCTGCCGTCTGCGGTGAGTCTTACATGGTTAGTATGCATCTTCTAATCTGTGGATCCATCCATGCAGGGGTTCACCTATATGCACCTCTTGCTGTCATTCTAGTTCTTCGTTGGTCACACAACATTAACCGCTTAAGGACCACAGGTTTTTTCATTCTTGTGCTTTCGTTTTTTCCTCCTCACCTTCTAAAAATCATAATGCTTTTAATTTTCCACCTACAGACCCATATGAGGGCTTGTTTTTTGCATCACCAGTATTACTTTGTAATGACACCAAAAATGTCACCACAGATATTGCAGCAAAATGAGAAAAAAAAATTGTGGGGCAAGAGTGAACCACCCTCCCCCCCCCCCCCCCTCACCACCACCACCATTTTGTAATATTTGGGGGCTTCCAACTCTACACACGTAAAAGTGACACCTTATCTTTATTTTGTAGGTCCATACGATTAAAATGATATCCAGATCATATAAGTTTAATTTTGTTTTACTTCTGTTAAAAAATTATAACTTTTTGCACGAAAATTTGTAAGTTTAAAAATGTTGTCTTCTGACCCCTATAACTTTTTTTTTTTCCATATACGGGGATGTGTGATGGCTCATTCTTAGCGCCGTGGTCTGTAGTTTTTATCGGTACCATTTTTGTTGTGATGGGCCTTTTTGATAGCTTTTTATATTATTTTTTTTAGGGTATACAAAGTGACCAAAAATACACAATTTTGGACTTTGGTATTTTTTATGTATATGCCATTGACCGTGCGGTTTAATTAACATTATATTTTTATAGTTCGGACATTTACGCATGCGGTGATACCACATATGTTTATTTTTAATATGTTAACATATTTTTTATATGGAAGTTGGGAAAAGGTGGGTGATTTAAACTTTTAAAATGGAAGGGGTTAATGGGTGTTTTTTAAACTTATAACAGTTTTTTTTTTACACTTTATTAGTCCCCTTAGGGAATTTTAAGGTACGTTCACACATACAGGATCCTGCACAGATTTGATTTGCAGGATTCGTAACTGCCGATTAGAAGCTGTGCTCACTCATTTAGTTTACATTGAAATCTGCAGCAGAAAATCCTGCGCATCAAATCTGCGTATGTGTGAACGTACCCTTAGAAGGAATCATTAGATTCCTCCTACAGATCAATGTAGTTCTATAGAACTACATTGATCTGTGTGCTCTGCTCTCGATTGATAAAGCCTGGTCCAGCCAGCCTCTATCATTCACAGAGCTGGGACCGGGACAGGAGGAGAGGTAAGTCCTCCAGCTAACTCCACAGTGGATCGCGATCCACCCCACTGGATCACCAGGGACTGTTTAAAGGTATGTTGGCTATTAAAAGTGGCCCCTAGCTACTGAAACCAGCTGAGGTCATTAACAGGTTAAACAATGCTGACATCTTGGCTTACATGCGTAGCAATCTGCAAGAGTGGTAAACCAAGGTCTCTGAGTTTGCAACACAAAATAAGGAATAAGTGTCTGACGCCCCGCAAGATCCTGCCTGGTACCCCGGCTCTCCCCATGGACGGAGCATTGATCGCTTCATGCGGTGCCTTCTCTGTGCACGGGAGAGCCATGGTGCTGAGTAGGGCATCGCTGGAATCCCCTGCCATCAGACACCTATCTTGTAGATAGGGGATAAGTTGTTCAGTACCGGAGTATCCCTTTAACCATTTACTACACCTGTAACTTACACGATTTGCTCAACCTTACGGCTTGTCCTTCAACTCAACTCAGTAGGGACTTATTAGGGTTATAGGTTGAACTTGATGGACTCTGGTCTTTTTTCAACCTTTATTAACCATGTTACTATGTTACTAGTTCCAATTTCATTGTTGAGGAGTGTAATTCCCTTGAATTAGAGGCATATAGTAATAAAAATCTAGAAACACAAGCAGGGCTGGGACACACCTAAGGAAGGAAGAGGCAGAGAAACAAGAATATGTGTTCTTATAACATTTGCAGTAAAACTTTTTCAATTAGAAACCTGAACCTTATAGTTCATTATTAAAAAAATAAATAAATAAATAAAATAGTGCCATATGATCCCAAGTTTTAATAATTCCGGTTCTGCAATTACAGTAAGACATTTTGTCTGCTGAAGGCAACCAGGGCATGCTGAGAGTTGTAGTTAGCTGGAGGCTGCAGGTCAGGTAACAATGAAGTTAAATGCATAAAGTTTTTGTTGTTTTTTTTCTAAAAAGTTCCAGAAAAATCTTGAAAACAACTCTCACATCATCCAATCTGTTATCGTGATGGAGATGAATAATGTTTTTCTCCTCAAATTGTTTTCCTCTTCATTTAATGAAACCTGCCAGCTCTGTGCCAAAAGGTCATCATCTGCCAAAAAACAACTAGAAATGATTCTGAAGTCTGTGCCAGCTATAAAAAGATGCCCAAGAAAAGGAAAACCACAATGTTAGACACAAGAGAAATTAGAGATATACAAATCTTGTATTACCGTATTTTTCGCCGTATAAGACGGACTTTTTCTTCCCCAAAACTGGGGGGAAAAAGTCGGTGCGTCTTATACGGCGAATACACCCCTATCGCGGCGGTCCCTGCGGCCATCAACGGCCGGGACCCGCGGCTAATACAGGACATCACCAATCGCGGTGATGCCCTGTATTAACCCTTCATCCGCGGCGATCAAAGCTGACCGCCGCGTCTGAAGGGAAATTGACACTAACCCGGCTGTTCAGTCGGGCTGTTCGGGACCACCTCGGCGGTCCCGAACAGCCCGACTGAATAGCCGGGTTAGTGCTTACAGGACACCGGGAGGGACCTTACCTGCCTCCTCGGTGTCTTCTCCGTTCAGGGATCCCCTGTATGGCCGGCGCTCTCCTTCCTCGTCATCACGTCGTCGTGTACGTGCGTCGGCGTGCATAAAGACGTGATGGCGGCGACGGAGAGCGAGGTTACCCGGCCGGCAGCAGAGACGTTCCGGAGCGATGGGGACACGGCGACAGCAATGGAGCGACATCCAGGGCAGCGGTGACGGGTCCGGAGCGGCGGGGACACCGTGAGTATTAAATCCTATGCAGTGGTCTTCAATCTGCGGACCTCCAGATGTTGCAAAACTACAACTCCCAGCATGCTGGGAGTTATAGTTTTGCAACATCTGGAGGTCCGCAGGTTGAAGACCACTATTGGGTTCAAAATCTTAAATTTTTTAGATTTTGCACCTAAAAATAGGGTGCGTCTTATACGCCGGTGCGTCCTATAGGGCGAAAAATATGGTATATACATCATCTATTGTTGTTTTTCTACAATGGGGGCAGGTCCAGCATCACAGGCAGGATTACAATGAAAAGTGCCTGCGCTACTATAAAGATGAAGCAAATAACAAAGGATCCATGATAGATGGAAGTCATAGCTCAGCTCCTCCTCTGGGACTAAAAAGGTTATATATATATATATATATATATATATATATATATATATCTCCTAAACCCTAAATACGTACTTTAAGCAGTTACAATTAACACCTAGTTATGATCAACAAATCCTGAGCACCAACTACCTAACTACGCAGCCTGAGGTGTGCCATAACTGCTGCGTGAGAGTACACCTAAAAGAGGACCTACCCTAAATGAGAGTAAAGGAAATATGATAATTGAAGTAAAAAGAAAAAGGGGGGGGGGGGGGTATGGACGGGTGTGATGAAAAACGTGACATTGCAGCACAGCCAATAGTGAGGCTTTATGTACACTCCGCCCCTCCCACAAATACAGGCTAACTTGTTAGCCTTAAAGGGGTACTCCGCCCCTAGACATCTTATCCCCTATCCAAAGGATAGGGGATAAGATGTCAGATCGCCACGGTCCCATTGCTGGGGACCCCGGGGATCGCTGCTGCAGCACCCCGCTATCATTACTGCGCAGAGCGAGATCTCTCTGCACGTAATGACGGGCAATACAGGGGCCGGAGCATCGTTACGTCACGGCTCCGCCCCCGTCAATACAAGTCTATGGGAGGGGGCGTGGCGGTCATCACGCCCCCTGCCATAGACTTGCATTAAGGGGACGGGCTGTTATGTCATGAGGGGCGGAGCCATGACGTCACGCTGCTCTGGCCCCTGTATCACCCATGGTTACGCACAGAGCGAACTCTGGCGGGGTGCCGCAGAGGCGATCCCTGGGGTCCCCAGCAGCGGGACCGCGGCGATCTAACATCTTATACCCTATCCTTTGGATAGGGGATAAGATGCCAGGGGCGGAGTACCCCTTAAAGGGGTACTCCGGTGGAAAACTGTTTTTTTTATTTTTTATTATGAACTGGTGCTAGAAAGCTAAACAGATTAAAAAATCTGAATCCTTCCGGTGCTTATTAGCAGCTGTATACTACAGAGGAAATTATTTTCTTTTTGGATTTCTTTTCTGTCTGTCCACAGTGCTCTCTGCTGACGCCTCTGTCCATGTCAGGAACTGTCCAGAGCAGGAGAAAATCCCCATAGCAAACATATGCTGATCTGGACAGTTCCTAACATGGACAGAGTCGTCAGCAGAGAGCACTGTGGACAAGACCGAATAGAAATCCAAAAGAAAAGAATTTTCTATGTAGTATTCAGCAGCTAATAAGTATAAGGATTTTTTTTAATAGAAGTAATTTACAAATCTGTTTAACTTTTTGGCACCAGTTGATTCAAGAAAACATGGAGTACCCCTTTAAGGTCAAAACAGGCTAAGAAGTAAAGGGGTTAAATAATCTGCTGCTAATGTCTTGGTGCTAGATAGTACATGAAGCCTTCACAGCTGTTTTGGTGACACAATATTAGGTAGATGATTGTAATATTAAGTGTATTTTTGCAGGGAATGTATGTGATTATACAGAGCTGAGAATGAACATTTCTGGTGGAATTTCAGATGAGCACAATCTGTACAGAACAAGAGGCGATATGTTTAAATCATAGACACAGAGAAATGTTATGGTACGTCCCGCCAAGCAGAAAAGCTGGCGATATTACATTATTTTATAGGCACATTATTCAGATGAGCTGGCACTGATTATGAAGCTGCAACAATTGGCACTGTGAGGTGCCACCAAAGAAAAACTTTTAATATATTAAAGGAAATATATGTATTTGGTTTGTTGGTTTGTTTGGGGAATTCTTCTAATTTCTTCCTTTTTTACCTTAAAGGGGAACTCCGGTGGAATTTTTTTTTTTTTTTTTTAACAAATCAACTGGTGCCAGAAAGTTAAACAGATTTGTAAATTACTTCTAGTTAAAAATCTTAACCCTTCTAGTACTTATCAGCTGCTGTATACTACAGATATACTACAGAGAAATTTGTGAATTTCTTTTCTGCCTGACAACAGTGCTCTCTGCTGACACCTCTGTCCGTGTCAGGAACTGTCAGGTTAGAAGCAAATCCCCATAGAAAACCTCCTGTTCTGGACAGTTCCTGATACGGACAGAGGTGTCAGCAGAGAGCACTGTTGTCAGGCAGAAAAGAAATTCACAAATTTCTCTGTAGTATATCTGTAGTATACAGCAGCTGATAAGTACTAGAAGGGTTAAGATTTTTAAATAGAAGTAATTTACAAATCTGTTTAACTTTCTGGCACCAGTTGATTTGTCAAAAAATTCTACCGGAGTTCGCCTTTAAAAAAAAAAAAAAAAAATTTTTATAATTATTTTCTTACTTCAATGCTTTGTAGCCCAAAGTCAGAGATGACCTTAAAATGATTCTAGGGAAATGAAGACTTCGCAGACGGCACTCACGGTACAGCAGGAAGTTTTATTCGGGAATGCTGGTACACGCAACAAAAACGCCAGGTAAGTCGACCGGTTTCGTGCTACACAGAGCGCTTACACGTGACCTCTGACTACTACTAATCCCTCCCCCCTTATATACAAAACAGGTGGTGACATATTAAATACAATGTGATTCAAAAGTAACATTTACTAAACAAGGGTTAAAAGCACATACTTATGTACAATGCATGGAGGTTATTATTCTTACTTCGTAGTATACTTATAAAGAGCTCATTATTATTCAACTCAGTTTTAGTAAAAACGCTAGGTGTGAACATATACCTTATATTAACCCCTTATACCTACACTATGGAAACACATTGAGGTCCTCAAACAGATGTTTTTCCTTTCTACAGATGTTTAAAATGATTCTATATGTTACTCACAAGGTTATGCAATTATTTTAAATCTTTTTTATGTGTCTAGCTTCTGTATTTGGCTCACAAATTCTTCTGCTGCTCATACATTCTGACAGCATCTGCTCATGAAGGGGCGTGTCGGCATGAGTCCGCCCTCACTCACCATGCATTCACTTCCTCTCTGAGTCTGCTGTGCTGTGCTGGGCCTCTTCATCCAATCATTGCAGGCTGTTTTGTAACCCCATCCTTTTTGTTTTCAGTCAGGAGTCTAATAGACAGGACAGGAGTGAGCACAGAGGAGTGCTTGTCAGTCACGCCCTCACTTCCTGGACTTTGTACCTGCCTGTGCTTCAGCTTGGACAAAGATGATGTTGCAGCCGGTCCGGATTATGTTCTGGATGGTATGGGGACTTTTCATGAAGTATATTAGAAAGGTAAATGTTTTGCCGCAACTATAGAAAGCCAAGGATATAGTTACATTTCTTAGATTATTTGTTGTTATTTGGGCACTGTATGGTATTATAATATACATACTGCATGACTAAAGCATAGTACACCATAAGAGGGGTCATCAATAGAAACATACTGTACACGGCCACGTTCAACCAGCCCTACCCAAAGTCAAGTGACTGCTAGGCCACCTAAAAGGCCACCTAAAATCATATTCTTTGCAGAATATTACTATGTGTATTTATCCTCTTTTAACTGCCATATGTCTATAATCATGTTATATATATATATATATATATATATATATATATATATATATATATATATACATTCATGTTTATTTACTGCAGAAGACTTAAAGGGGTATTCCAGGAATTTTTTTTATCTGACTATGCTACAGGGGCTTTAAAGTTAGTTTACTTCATAATAACTATATTATGACGTAAACTAACTTTAAAGCCCCTGTAGCATAGTCAAATAAAAAAAATTCCTGGAATACCCCTTTAAGTCTTCTACCGTAACTGTGGCCCCAACATTTATTTTTACCAGCATACAAAATTACTCAGGTCTTGGGTTTTCCCATGTTTCAGTGCATCGAGATGGGACATCACTAGTCAGGTGATCAGAGGGAGCCTGTCCTGCTTCAATTGGTTGAGTGACTGCTGGGTGGGAGAGAGATCATTTGGCAACAGCTGGAGGCACCCTGGTTAGAAAACACTGGTCTATTGCATGGAAGGGATCACAGGTGTGTTTCAATGGGTGGGGTGGCTGATGTATGGCAGGGAGGAAAGTGACCTCACACTTACAAACCTGGAACTATGGGATGTGTAGTTTAACCCCTTAAGGACGCAGCCCATTTGGGCTTTAAGGACGCAGAAAATGTTATTTTTACGTTTTCATTTTTTCCTCCTCGCCTTCAAAAAATCATAACTCTTTTATATTTTCATCCACAGACTAGTATGAAGGCTTGTTTTTTGCGCGACTAGTTTTCCGTTGTAATGCCATCCGTTGTAATGCCATCACTGCGATCAACAGCCGGGACATGCCGTGCATGATCCGGGCATCGCGGTTATGCTTAGGACGTAAATGTATGTCCTAGTGCGTTAAGCACCGCATCACCAGGACGTACATTTACGTCCTTCGTCGTTAAGGGGATAAGAGACCGAACTCCAACAGGAAATACCCAGTTCACAAAAAGATAGCCACAGTGTTATGGTAATCTCTAGAGATGAGCGAATCGAAGTTGACGAACCCAAATTCGTTACGAATTTCATGAAAAATTCGATTTGCAACTAATGCAAATATCGCCGCGATTCTATTGCGCGAATTGCTTCATTAAACTCCATTTTACAGCGTTCCAGGCTATTGGAGACCTAAGATGGCGGATCCACATGTGAGTACATGGGGCAGGGGATTATGGGAGGGCAGGAAACAGCGGCGGGAATGAAGGTAGGTGGGCTGACCCTGAATCACATGTGAGATGCAGCCTATCAGTGTTCACAGACCCCTGTGATGTCACAGCCCCTATATAATCGGCGGCCATCTTGCCTCTCTTCATTTCATCTATGCACTCAGATGGAGAGGACGGGACTGCATGTGTGTGAATAGCTCATACCACAGCGTTACACTGCAACTGCTAGTCACATCAGCATTAGGGAAAGACAGGAGTGCAGAGTGCTGTGCTGTTACACTGAGAAGGATCATTGATTGCTAAACCTCCTATTCACGTTATTTAGCATTGCAGCAGAGAGGGGCAGATAGCTGTCAGCTGCCTCATACAGATCAACAAGCTGCCTGAACTTTCTGAAGGACCTTATCTCCTCATTTTTCAGCACAATTGAGTTTAATTTTATTTGCTCCACAAATCTTCTGCTGCTCAGAATTGTGTGACAGAGTGCAATTTAGGGTATAATCCCTAAAAAAAAATTTTTTTTTTGTGGTGCTGCACTGTTGGGTCCTGCTGCTGTTCAGAAATACGTGATTGTTCAGTGGACTGTAGTGCATTTGTACCTGTTCATCTGTCAAGGGGCTACATACTGTGCAAGTCCAAACAATATTATTCACTGTCTTTTATTTATTTTTTTTATAGTTTTTTCTGCGTATAGTTACGCATATATAACTGCCCTTAAGCTGTCCAGGTGCACCATACTGTCAAAGTCCAAACCATAGTATTCACCGGCTGGTGGTTTTCAAAAATACAGAGTTTTTTCTGCTAATAGTTAGGCATATTACTGCCCTCATCAGTGCATAGCGCATAGGTACATCCAAGTATTGTACCATCTAGTACCTGTTAATCTGTCAAGGGCCTACATACTGTTCAAGGACAGCCGTAAGTAATCACCTGCTGCTGTTCTAGACAAATACTGTTTAAAGAGTAGTGTAGCGTATTGTAATACCCTCATAAACGCACTAAGTATGTCAGGCAGAGAAGTGTCAGGACGTGCACAGAGGAGTGGCAGAGGCCTAAATACTTCAGGCAGAGTTGGCAGCAGACTTGGGGCGAGTGGCAGCAGGAGTCGCAGTGAGAGGCCTGAGCTCCCTTTATCAGCCAGCGGTCGTGTCTCCACCAGCAACCCATCTGCTGTAGTGGATTGGTTCACACGCTCATCCACATCATCATAAATGACATCTGACACCCCCAGTCAACAGTCAGTGGGTTCCTCAGACACAACCCTCTGTTGGCATGGCCTGGGAGCAGTCCCTGTCCTCCCATTGCCTTTGTTCTATGCTGTTCCCTCTCCTAAAGAAGTATCTTATGCTGTGGGTTCAGCTCCACTACTTACTGAGGACGATCTAATAGAGCACGGTCAGCAGCTACTGGACAGCCAAGAAGGCGAGGAGACATGCGCTTCTTGCTTCGCTAGGCGGCCAAGTAGTGATGCGGAGAGTGACTTGGGAGGTGGTGTTGCAAGTGTTCAGGGACCTGAAGCAGACACTGTTGGGGAATCTGAGGAGGAAATCAGTGACGTGCACACAACTGTTGATGATGATGAAGCCGATCGCAATTGGGAGCCGGGTGCAGAAGGGGCTTCATCATCATCAGGAGAAGAGAGTTGCAGGTTGCCCTTGAGGCAGCAAGGCGGTAGAACGGTTGGCAGTCAGCGTGGTGGCAGTAGTGGAAATTCAGGAGCCAAACGTGCCCGGGGGAGACCACCTGATTCGCAGCAGCCTACCTTTCCGGGAGGTAGTAGAACAGGGGTTCCTGGAGACGGCGCCAGTAGCAGTCCATTAGTGTGGACTGCGGGTGGGAAAGTCAGCTACTCGGCGGTGTGGAAGTTTTTCATAAGGCATCCGGAGGAGGTTCACGTAGCCACATGCAAGATCTGTCGGCAGAAGGTGGAGCGTGGCCAGGGTCCCAATGTCAGCACCACGGCCCTGCATCAACACATGCTTCACCACCATAAAGTGGCCTGGGAGAACCGTGGCTCCGATGTAGTGGTCCAGCCTGCTGCATCACCCAGTGGCCATCCGCTCCCTCCTTCATCCAGCCAAGGCTCCACCACCTCAGCCAAAGGGAGCTGTGTGTCAAACCCTCCTTCTGTCGCTCCTGCTTCTCCCGCTTTTAGTCAGCCATTCCGCCAACAATCCATCGGCGAAGCCATGTCTAAGAGACAACAGTATGCGCCCACTCATCCAACGGCGCAGAAGTTGAATGTGCTCCTGTCCAAGTTGCTGGTGTTGCAGTCCCTCCCTTTTCAAGTGGTGGACTCTGCACCTTTCAGAGAATTGATAGCTTGCGAAGAAGGCAGTACCAGCCCTGCATAAGTTTGTACAAGAGAAGGTGGGCCAGTCCTTGAGCCTGTCGGTGTGTTCAAAAGTGCACGGCAGCGCAGACGTGTGGAGCTGTAACTACGGGCAGGACAATACTTGTCTTTTACGGCTCACTGGGTAAATGTGGTTCCTGCACAGCCACAACAGCAAATTGGACAGGTCACACCGCTTCCTCCTCCACGCTCTCGCTCCCAGGCAGTTGGTCCTGTTACAGTGTGCGATGCCGCCTCCTCATCCTCCACCCTGTCCTCGGCCTCCACTGCATGGCCAAATCTCGGTGGCCCTTCATCGTACCATGTGGGTAGGGCATGGCGGTGTCAAGCTGTTCTTCACATGGTTTGCCTTGGCGAACGGAGTCACACAGGGGAGGAACTGCTAAAGTTCATTCGTAAAGAAATCCGAGTATGGCTTACTCCACGAAATCTGGAAATGGGAACCATGGTGACCGACAACGGGAAGAACATTGTGTCCGCGCTGCGACAAGGAAGTGTGAAACATGCACCCTGCATGGCACACGTGTTGAATCTGGTTGTCAAGCGCTTCCTCAAGTCTTCACCCCATTTGCAAGACATCCTGAAAATGGCAAGGAAACTGTGCATGCACTTCAGCCACTCGTACACCGCCAAGCACACCTTCCTTGAGCTGCAGCATCAGAACGGTATCCCACAACATAGTCTTATTTGTGACATTGCCACACGTTGGAATTCCACCCTCCATATGTTGGACAGACTATACGAACAAAGAAAAGCCATCACCGATTTATTGATGATCCAAGCAGATAGGAGTACTCCCCTGTGTAACTTCAATGTGAACCAGTGGCAGCTCATACGTGACACCTGCCGTTTGCTGAGGCCCTTTGAGGAAGCCACATTATTTGTGAGTCGCCTGGATTACGCCATGAACTACGTAATTCCACTCCTACATTTCCTACAACAAATGATTAAAACCATGGCTGGTCACGGCAATGGAGATGTTGCGCCTACATCTCCAGACTACATGGGCCCTGTGGTGGCTGAACTGGAGGAGGAGGAGGATGAGGAGCAGAGCGGAGCACAGTTTAGGTTGGATGAGATGGCCGGTGTTTCTAGTCTTCGGACAGGAGAGGAGGAGCAGGAGCAGCCGGAGGAGCTGGAGGGTTATGAGGAAGTTGAGACAGAAGACCCAGACACACCGTTGCAGTATGCAGTGGAGATGGAGGCAGGTAGTCCCTCCGAGTCACTGGCGCAAATGGCACGATGCATGCTCAGTTGCTTGCGTAGTGACCCCCGAATTGTCAAAATTCGTCAGCGGGATGACTTCTGGATCTCCACCTTATTAGACCCTCGCTACCATCCCAAAATGGGGGCCTTTTTTACACCCACTGAGAGGGAGGACAAACTGACCTACTACAGAGAGTTTCTACGTAGTCAGTTGGCTGATGCTTATCGGCCTCATGGTCCATCCACTCGCAGGTCTGACTCGGGGGGCCCTCTGTGCACACCTTCCACTGCCATGGCTGATGGGGAGGGGAGGGGTGGCAGGAGCAGTACCAGCTCAATCAGCAGCACCCTGAGTCTACAGTCGCTGATGAGTAGCTTTCTTCAACCGCATAGTGAAGCAACTCATCAGCAGCAGGTAGACATGGAGCAGGACCTGAACCAGCAGGTGGTGGCATACCTTGACATGGCCATGCCAACAACCATTGAAGATCCGCTGGACTTCTGGGCAGCCAAACTTGATTTATGGCCACAACTAGCAGAGTTTGCCCTGGAAAAGCTGTCCTGCCCGGCCAGTAGTGTGCCATCAGAGCGGGTGTTTAGTGCGGCCGAGGGCTACAGTCACCCCAAGGCGAACTCGTCTGTCCACTAAAAATGTGGAGAGACTGACGTTTGTCAAGATGAATCAGGGATGGATCAGCCAGGATTTCCAGCCACCAATGCCAGATGGCTCGGAGTAGATTGACCATGCTCCTACAACAAAAATTTCTCAATTATGGTTGGTTATGAAACCCTCTGGGGCAGACCTGGGCATTGTATGGCCCGCTTGCCATATACGGTCCTTTGATTGGCTCTGACTGGCCCGCGCTGACTGGGGGACAACTATGCTGCCTAATCTGGGGGACATCTATGCTGCCTAATCTGGGGGACAAGTATGCTCCTAATCTGGGGACATCTATGCTGCCTAATCAGGGGGACATCTATGCTGCCTAATGTGGGGGACAAGTATGCTCCTAATCTGGGGGACATCTATGCTGCCTAATCTGGGGGACAAGTATGCTCCTAATCTGGGGGACATCTATGCTGCCTAATCTGGGGGACAACTATGCTCCTAATATGGGGGAAACTGATGCTTCTGGCCTTGGGCCTATAATTTTTTGAAGTTTAGCAGTAGCTAAATACATGCTTAATGAAATGTCAACATTGATCTTTAAATGAAAGGGGTTATGAAACCCTCATGGGTATTGCAAATGACTGCTCCAGAATCATTCCGTGTCTTTCAGGAACTACTTGCCTCCCTGGTGCCTCAGGCCTTGGGCCTATAATTTTTTGAAGTTTAGCAGTAGCTAAATACATGCTTAATGCAAATGTCAACATTGATCTTTAAATGTAAGGGGTTATGAAACCCTCTTGGGTACTGCAAATGCCTGCTCCATAACCATTCTGTGTCTTTCAGGAACTACTTGCCTCCCTGCCCTCAGGCCTTGGGCCTTCAATTTTTGGATGTTTAGCAGTAGCTAAATACATGCTTAATGCAAATTTCAACATTCATCTTTAAATGTAAGGGGTTGGTTATGAAACCCTCTTGGGTACTGCGAATGCCTGCTCCATACTCATTCTGTGTCTTTCAGGAACTACTTGCCTCACTGATGCTTGGGGCCTTGGGCCTTTAATTTTTGGATGTTTAGCAGTAGCTAAATACATGGTTAATGCCAATTTCAACATTGATCTTTAGTGAGGGGGTTATGAAACCCTCTTGGGTACAGCGAATGCTTGCTCCTGACTCATCCTGTGTCTTTCAGGAACTTCTTGCCTCACTGATGCTTGGTGCCTTGGGCCTTTAATTTTTGGATGTTTAGCAGTAGCTAAATACATGCTTACTGCAAATTTCAACAATGATCTGTAAATTCTCGGCGTTCTGTCAGGGCCGTGGCCTACCCCGCCGGGGCCGATCCGAGGAACTCACTAAACCATCCAATCGGTAGTAGAGACAGGCGGTGTGTACAAAGGTCAGGGACTTAATGAACCCGAGCTTATGACCCACACTTAGTTGGAATTCTTCTTTCATGGCAAATAATTGCAATCCCCAATCCCTATCACGAACATGGTTCAGCAGGTTACCCGCACCTGTCGCTTGAAGGATACACACAGGCTGGTCCGTTCAGTGTAGCGCGCGTGCAGCCCCGGACATCTGAGGGAGTAACACACCTGTTATTGCTAGATCTCACGATTGATGGGGCAATGTAAGGGGTTATGAAAGCCTCTTGGGTACTGCTGATGCCTACTCCTGACTGCTCCTGTGTCTTTCAGGAACTACTTGCCTTCATGATGCTTCTGGGCTTGGCCCTTCAATTTTAGGATTTTTGAAATAGATACATACATGCTTAATTTAAATTTCAACATTGATGGTGCAATGTATTGGGTTATTGAACCCTCTTGGGTACTGTTTTTTCAAAAGTTTCTGATACTCTTTTTGGTAATAAACTTGAATTTTCCAGAGTACTAACCATTACACCATGGAACGCTTGTTGTGTATGATTTTTTTAATTTACATTTTCAAAAATAATACGGAGAGGGATGAACTCTGCTTCTTTATTTCAGAAAAAATTACTTTAGAGAAGAATGTCTTTTGGTTGTCCACCGTCCTGCATTATATAGTCTTCTGGACTCTTGGATATGCGCTTGTTCTTAAACAAAGGTACAAAAACAAAAAATGGCCAGTCAGGGCAATGGAGACGTTGCACCTACATCTCACGGCCACATGAGCCCTGTGGTGCTTGTGACATTACGTTCTTTGTACCCACACGGCGGGGTCCGGGACACAAATTTTGATCCAAATTTTTTTTTTTAAGTTAGACATTCCAATGGTCTCCTCATGCTTCAGCCCACTCCAGGCTGCGTCATTCAGTTAATATATAGGTAGTATCCGCTGTCTTAAATTTTCGTAAAAAAATTTCGTAAAAAATGTTTGTCTTTTTTTCTTAGGGATTGTAAAGCTTTTGTGCATACTCGTGCATCAGCCAACTCCAGGCTGTGTCATTGAGGCAATATATAGGTAAGACCCACTGTCCTAAATCTTTGTAAAAAATTTCCATCAAAAATGTTTGTCTTTTTTCGTAGGGATTGTGAAGCTTTGGTGCGTACTCATGCATCAGCCAACTCCAGGCTGTGTCATTCAGGCAATATATGGTTTACTGATGGCGCTGCTGGGCCTGGGAATTTCACATTTTCTCATAGGTAGCACCCGCTATCCAAAATCTTTTTCAAAAATTTTGAAAAATGTTGTGTTTTTTGGGGGGAATTGTGAAGCCCTATTGTGTACTCATGAATCAGCCAACTCCAGGCTGTGTCATTCAGCCAATATATGGTTTACTGATGCCGCTGCTGGGCATGGGAATTTCAAATTTTCTCATAGGTAGCCAAAATCTTTTTCAAAAATTTTCAAAAAAAGTTGTGTTTTTTGGGGGGGATTGTAAAGCCCTGCTGTGTACTCGTGAATCAGCCAACTCCAGACTGTGTCATTCAGGCAATATATGGGTTACTGATGCCGCTGTTGGGCCTGGGTCTGGGAATTTGAAATTTTCTCATAGGTAGCACCCGCTATCCAAAATCTTTGGTTTAAATTTCTTAATTCATCTTTTAAACTTAGGGATTGTGAAGGCCTAGTGCCTACTAATGCTGCTGGCCACTCTGGGCTGTGCCATTCATCCACTATATGGTCTCCTCATGCTGCCAACAACTCCATGCTGTGTCATTCAGCCACTATATGGTCTCCTCATGCTGACAACCAGTCCATGATGTGTCATTAAGCCACTATATGGTGTCCTCATGCTTCAGCTTCATCCAAGCTGTGTCATTCAGCCACTATATTGTGTCCTCATGCTGCCAACACCTCCATGCTGTGTCATTCAGCCACTATATGGTCTCCTCATGCTGCCAACACCTCCACACTGTGTCATTCAGCCACTATATCGTCTCCTCATGCTGCCAACACATCCACTATGTGTCATTCAGCCACTATATGGTGTCCTCATGCTGCCAACACCTCCACACTGTGTCATTCAGCCACTATATGGTGTCCTCATGCTGCCAACACCTCCACACTGTGCCATTCAGCCACTATATGGTCTCCTCATGCTGACAACCTGTCCATGCTGTGTCATTCAGCCACTATATGGTGTCCTTATGCTTCAGCTTCATCCAAGCTGTATCATTCAGCCACTATATGGTCTCCTCATGCTGACAACCTGTCCATGCTGTGTCATTCAGCCACTATATGGTGTCCTTATGCTTCAGTTTCATCCAGGCTGTATCATTCAGCCACTATATGGTGTCCTCATGCTGCCAACACCTCCACGCTGTGTCATTCAGCCACTATATGGTGTCCTCATGCTGCCAACACCTCCACACTGTGGCATTCAGCCACTATATGGTCTCCTCATGCAGCCAACACATCCACGCTGTGTCATTCAGCCACTATATGGTGTCCTCATGCTGCCAACACATCCACGCTGTGCCATTCAGCCACTATATGGTCTCCTCATGCTGACAAGCTGTCCATGCTGTGTCATTCAGCCACTATATGGGGTCCTCATGCTTCAGCTTCATCCAAGCTGTGTCATTCAGCCACTATATGGTCTCCTCATGCTGCCAACACCTCCACGCTGTGTCATTCAGCCACTATATGGTGTTCTCATGCTTCAGCTTCATCCAAGCTGTGTCATTCAGCCACTATATGGTGTCCTCATGCTGCCAACACCTCCACGTTGTATCATTCAGCCACTATATGGTTTCCTCTTGCTGCCAACACCTCCACGCTGTGCCATTCAGCCACTATATGGTGTCCTCATGCTGCCAACACCTCCACGCTGTGCCATTCAGCCACTATATGGTGTCCTCATGCTGCCAACACCTCCACGCTGTGTCATTCTGTCACTATATGGTCTGCTGACACTGATGCCACCACCAGGCTCTGTCATTGTGCTGCTGTGTGGCAGTGATTCTAAAAGCGATGCCGGTAATCTGCATGTTATTCTGAATAACAATATTATTTCACTACCCCAGCACACTCCATATGCGTTTTAGAACACAGCAAAGTGTTCTATACCCCTATAGAGGCTGTATGTAGGCAAGAAATAGCCTTTTTTAATAGCGATTCGCCGCCCAAAAATTTCGAAACGAAACAAACTTTTTCGGAAAGTTCGGTGAATCGGCCGAATCGAATTTTTGAAAAGTTCGCTCATCTCTAGTAATCTCACAACATAGCCATTTAGCCCCAAAACAAGCGCAGATCCTTCCTAAGCATGTCCATTAATGTCTGGCAGGTATGTACTAAAATCACCTTATGGTGGAGAACCCCTTTAAGAGATTGCTTGAGATAAAAGGAGTTCTTTCGCATTCTTTCTAGTCAGAGAGAGGTGGATTCATGTCCATGGGAGGTATCTATTACTGAAAGAGAGACACACACGCATAACACAGAGATGCTGCTGCTTCTAGTAAGTGTTCTACTACCTCACTCAAGTGTTGGATTTATAGCAACACTGCTTATTACTGTAATGTTCTCCATGCTGCTGCTGCTGCTTCTGAATATGTGCTACAGAGATATGGGGAAGCAGGATCTCTTTTTCTTTATATGTGCAGTTAAAGCAGCTAGCCTCTATTCAAAACTGCTGAAAATGGATGATATAAGTCATGTAATGGTCAGGAATAGCATTAAACACAAAGTACAGTTTATTCTGAAAATTCACCTGAAATTACAACTACTCCTTAAAGGGGTACTCCGGTGGAAATTTTTTTTATTTTTTATAAGCAACAAGAAAAAAGGAAAAACGGAGCACTCACACTGCTGATGGTGGTGGCCTTCAAACTATGTCCACGGAGGGCTCGGCATGAGGACCCTCATCAGAAAGGCTAGATGAAATAGGGGGGAAGCTCGGACGGCGGCCACGGTCCCGTATCGCGCCAAAGGGCGTTTCATCCGGCCTGACGAAGCACCCTTTGGCGCGATACGGGACCGTGTCCGCCGTCCGAGCATCCCCCCTATTCCATCTAGCCTTTCTGATGAGGGTCCTCATGCCGAGCTCTCCGTGGACATAGTTTGAAGACCACCACCATCAGCAGTGTGAGTGCTCCGTTTTTCCTTTTTTCTTGTTGCTTATATACCTGTGTCTGCCTCAGGACCCTGAACAATTGAAACACCGCCTACCACGTCACTCTCCGCATCAATACTTGCCCTCCTTGCTGAGCAAGCGACGCATGTCTCCTCACATTCTTGGCTGCCCATTAGCTGCTGACTGTCCTCTATTACATCGTCCTCACTAAATAGTGGAGCTGAACCCAAAGCATGAGATACTTCTTTGGGAGAGGGAACAGCATAGGACAAAGGCAATGGGATTACGGGGACTGCTCCCAGGCCATGCCAACTGAGGGTTGTGTCTGAGGAACCCATCGACCCTTGACTGGGGTTGTCAGATGTCGCTTGTGATGATGGGGATGAGTGTGCAAACCAATTGTCGAGGAGAGATGGGTCAACGACACGACCGCTGGGTGTTAACGGGAGCTCAGGCCTATTGCTGCGACTCCTGCTGCCACTCGCCCCAAGTCTGCTGCCAACTCTGCCTGACGTATGTAGGCCTCTGCCCCTTCTCTGTGCACGTCCTGGCACTTCCCTGCCTGACACACTTAGTGCATTTATGAGGGTATAGAACAGCAGCAGGCGATTACTTACGGCTGTCCTTTCAAAGTATATAGGCCCTAGACAGAATATCAGTTACTAAATAGTAGGGATGCACCGATATATCGGCGGCCGATACATATCGGCCGAAAATAGCTATGCGCTCTCCGGGATAGGATTAGGAATACTTCTTTTTATGTGCCCGTGCCGGCTCCCGTGTGTGGCTGCAGGCGGGGGGCCGGCCAGCGCATATAAAACCTAATACTGTATACTAAAAACCAGGGGGCCTCCAGCTGTTGTGAAACTACAACTCCCAGCATGCCCGGACCAAAGTCTGTCCGGGCATGCTGGGAGTTGTAGTTTCACAACAGCTGGAGGCCCCCTGGTTTTTAGTACACAGTATTAGTTTTTATATGCGCTGGCCGGCCCCCCGCCTGCAGCCACACACGGGAGCCGGCCCGGGCACATAAAAAGAAGTATTCCTAATCCTATCCTGGACATCCCTGTGTCCCGAAAAATCTTTTCGGGACATAAGGATGTCCGCCGGTCACTCACCATTCCCTGGCGTCCTCCTGCGATCCTCCCGCGATCCTCCTTCGGTCCTTCGCTTCTCCGCCTCTATGGTCGTACGCACGGGACGTCACTGACGTCCCGTGCGTACAACCATAGAGACGCAGGAGGACCGCAGGATCGTCGCAGGAGAACGCACGCCGGCCGGGGCCTGGTAAGTGACCGCGTCATCTTCTTCAGTGTTCCGGTCATCGCTCCTCCGGTCCCGGCACCGGCACCTACTGCTATGGTCCATAGGCCATAGCAGTAGATGTGACCCCGGGCCGGAGGAGCGGTGACCGGAACACTGTGGGGGCAGCAGTGCAGACATACAGCCTCCAGCCATACACTGTATATGGCTGGAAGCTGTATGTCTGGGTGGGGGAACTGCTGACCTAATGTGGGGGGGAGCTGCCTACAAATGTGTGTGTGTGTGTGGGGGGGGGGGGGGAGCTGCCTAATATTGTGGGGGGGGGAGCTGCCTAATATTGTGGGGGGGGGGGGGAGCTGCCTGATATTGTGGGGGGGGGGAAGCTGCCTGATATTATGGGGGGGGGGGGAGCTGCCTAATATTGTTGGGGGGAGCTGCCTGATATTGTGGGGGGGGGGAGGGCTGCCTAATATTGTTGGGGGGAGCTGCCTGATATTGTGGGGGGGGGGGAGCTGCCTAATATTGTTGGGGGGAGCTGCCTGATATTGTGGGTGGGAGCTGCCTACAAATGTGGGGGGAGCTGCCTAATATTGTTGGGGGGAGCTGCCTAATATTGTTGGGGGGAGCTGCCTAATATTGTGTGGGAACTGCCTACTATTGTTGGGGGGAGCTGCCTACTATTGTGGGGAACCTGCCTACTATTGTGGGGGAAATGCTGACCTAATTTGGGAACCTGCCTACTGTTGTGGGGGAGCTGCCTACTATTGTGGGGGAGCTGCCTACTATTGTGGGGGAGCTGCCTACTATTGTGGGGGAGCTGCCTACTATTGTGGGGTAACTCCCGACCTAATGTGGGGGAGCTGGCAATCTAATGTGGGGGAATCTAATTTAATGAGCGGAGCGCTGCATTTTACCAGAAGACGGGGAGAAGTCATTTTCGGTATCGGTTTCGGCCGGACATTTTTTTTTATTTCGGTTTCGTTTCGGTTCTGAAATTTCCATTTCGGTGCACCTCTACTAAATAGTACAATCCTTTGTTGTATGTATGCCCTTTACAATGATTAGCGCACTGTTAAGCATATTTATACGCAGAAAAAAACTCTTTTTTGTTGTTATATACACCAGCCGGTGTATACTAATGTGTGGAATAGCACTGAATTTAGCACAGAGACAGAAATACAGGTACTAAATAGTACGTTACTTGGTTGTATGTATGCCCTTTGCAATGATGAGCGCACTGTTAAGCGTATTTCTACGCAGGAAAAACTTTTTTTCTTTAATACACCGGCAGGTGTATAACGTGTGGTATAATACTGAATTTAGCACAGAGACAGAGTAACAGGTGAAAAATGGTAAAAAGGCACTAAAGTCCACACTAATATGACTTATTTCTGAACAGCAGCAGGACCCAACAGTGCAGCACCACAAAAAAAAAATCCGGGGATTATACCCTAAATTGCACTCTGTCACACAATTCTGAGCAGCAGAAGATTTGTGGAGCAAATAAAAATAAACTCAATTGGGCTGAAAAATGAAGAGATAAGATGCTTCAGAAAGTTCAGGCAGCTTGAAGATCTGTATGAGGCAGCTGACAGCTATCTGCCCCTCTCTGCTGCAATGCTCAATAACGTGAATAGGAGGTTTAGCAATCAACAGTGGCGTTGCTACCCGGGTGTGGGGGTGACCGGGTGACACCAACCTAATGGGGTGACACCAAGACGCTCCGCAGCACCCCCCCCTCCCCAGCAACACCGACACTCCCTTCAGCACCCGACCGGCAGCAACCCCCCCCCCCCCCCCCCCCGGCATTGACCAGCGCTGTGCGCCCGTCCAACAGCACCCCCCCAGCATTTACCAGCGCTGTGCGCCCGTCCAACAGCACCTCCCCCCCCCCCCCCAGCATTTACCAGCGCTGTGCGCCCGTCCAACAGCACCCCCCCCCCCCCCGGAATTCACATGCGCTGTGCGCCCGTCCAACAGAGCACCCATCCCCCCTCCCCCGCGGCATTCACCAGCGCTGTGCGCCCGTCCAACAGCACCCCCCCCCCCCGGCATTCACCTGCGCTGTGCGCCCGTCAGCACCCTCCCTCCCCCCGCCCTTCATCGCCGCTGTGCGCCCGTCCGTCAGCACCACCGCATGGGACGTCAGTGACGTCACTCGCAGGGCGACAGAAGAGAAGGAGCGCTGCGCTGGATGGGTGAGTGTGTGTGTCTGTCTCTCTGTCTGTCGCTATCTCTTTATGTGTGTGACTGTCTGTGTGTGACTCTGTGTATGTGTGTGTGTGTGTGTGTGTGTGTGTGTATGTGACTGTGTGTGACTCGGTGTGTGTGTATGTGACTGTGTGTGTGTCTGTGTGTGTTGCAGGGGGACCCAGGAGCGCTACACCCCTGCCCACAATCATTTCTTGTATTGGAATTATGTAGGAGGCCTTCTGGTGTGCCAAGTATGCCTTATTTTCTGTGTGTGTGTGTGTGTGTGTGTGTGTGACTCTGTGACTCTGTGTGTGTGTGACTGTGTGTGTGTGTGTGTGTGACTCTGTGTGTGTGTGACTCTGTGTGTGTGACTGTAACTCTGTGTGTGTCTGTCTGTGAGTGTGTCTCTCTGACTGTGTGTGTGTTTGTGTGTGTGTCTCTCTGTGTTGTATGTGGTTTTTTTTTGTGGGGGGGGGGGGGTTAAACAGCAATCTAATGTGGGGAGACTTTGACCCATTGTGGGGAACCTGCAAGGGAACCTGCGGCCTAATGTGGGGTAACTACTACCAAATGTGCGGAGTCTATGCTACCTAATGTGGGGATTCTATGCTACCTAATGTGGGGAGTCTATGCTACCTAATGTGGGGAAACTGCTACCTAATGTGGGGAATCTGTGCTACCAAATGTGGGGTGTCTATGCTACCTAATGTGGGGAATCTGTGCTACCGAATGTGGGGAATCTATGCTACCTAATGTGGGGAAACTGCAACCTAATGTGGGGAATCTGTGCTACCTAATGTGGGGAAATTGCTACCTTATGTGGGGGAACACGTACCAAATGTGGGGAATCTATGCTTCCTAATGTGGGGAAAATATGCTACCTAATGTGGGGGAACTGCTGCCTACCTAATGCTCCCCCCTGGCAGTAGCACCCTCATCATCCACCAGCAACACCCCCCACCCCCAGCAGTAGCACCTCCATCAGCAGATCCTGATGGTGGATGATGGCAGTGCTCGTGCCGGGAGGATGATCCTGCGGATGGATGATGGGGGTGATACTGCCAGGGGGGATGGCCAGTTGCACTCTCATCATCCTCCAGCAACACCCCCCAGTAGTAGCACCCCCATCATCCACTAGCAGCACCACCAAAACTCCCCTCCCGTAGTAATAGCATCAGCTAACGGATGTTGAGGGGTGTTACTGTGGTTGTGGTATTATATTCAGAGGGTGCACTGTATGGCAACGTTATATTCAGAGGGCGCAGTTTGTGGTAGTATTATATTCAGAGGGTACAGTGGGTGGTAGTATTATATTCAGGGGTACAGTGTGTGGCGGTATTATATTCAGGGGTACAGTATGTGGTAGATTTATATTCAGAGGGTACAGTATGTGATGGTATTATATTCAGAATGTACAGTGTGTGGTAGTATTATATTCAGAGGGTACAGTGTGTGGCGGTATTATATTCAGGGGTACAGTATGTGGCAGACTTATATTCAGAGTGTACAGTATGTGTTGGTATTATATTCAGAATGTACAGTGTGTGGTAGTATTATATTCAGTGGGTACGGTGTATGGAAGGTTTATAATCAAAGAGTGTAGTGTATAGTAGTATTATATTTAGAGGATACAGTGTCTGGCACGTTTATAATAATACTTGTTTTCATATAGAGGATAAGAATGCGCTGACATAGTGAGGAGACGTCTGGGCGTCACATTCTACAGACAGAAGTTTTAGCTGGACCAGGCGGTATGTTCCATCTGAATTAGATAAGGGAAGACTATAGAGAAGACGTCACCTGTAGTCACTGATATCATTGTGTATTCTCTTCACTATAGAGAAGACGTCACCTGTAGTCACTGATATCATTGTACATTCTCCTCCACTATAGAGAAGACGTCACATGTAATCACTGATATCATTGTGTATTCTCCTCACTATAGAGAAGACGTCACCTGTAGTCACTGATATCATTGTGTATTCTCCTCACTATAGCGAAGACGTCACCTGTAGTCACTGATATCATTGTGTATTCTCCTCACTATAGAGAAGACGTCACCTGTAGTCACTGATATCATTGTGTATTCTCCTCACTATAGAGAAGACGTCACCTGTAGTCACTGATATCATTGTACATTCTCCTCTCTGTGTCCTATCAGAACTGGAGTCACTTAAGTTCTACATTTATGGTGAGTGAAACTACAACTCCCAGCATAACCTCACCACTGCTCAAAGGGGTACTCTACTGGAAATTTTTTTTTTTTTTTTTTATCAATTGGTGCTACATAGTTAAACAGATTTGTAAATTACTTCTATTTAAAAATCTTAATCCTTCAAGTACTTATTAGCTGCTGTATAAGTGATTCACAGGAAATTCTTTTCTTTTTTTAATTTCTTTTCTGTCTGACCACAGTGCTCTGTGCTGACACCTTTGTCCATGTCAAGAACTGTCCATAGTAGGAGCAAATCCCCATTGCAAACCTATCTTGCTCTGGACAGTTCCTGACATGGACAGAGGTGTCAGCAAATAGCACTGCGGTCAGACTGGAAAAAACTACACAACTTCTTGTGGAGCATACAGCAGCTGATAAGTACTGTAAGGATTAAGATTTTAAATAGAAGTAATTTAAAAATCTGTTTAACTTTCTGGCATCATTTGATATAACAGTAAATGTTTTCCAGTGGAGTACTCCTTTAAGTAATTCTGGGAGCTGTATATTTAAATGGCGAAAACTTCTTTAACACTTTCCTATTCTGTGGCAACTGGTATATCTGATTATTATACTGGAATTTCTCACAATGCGCTACAACAGTGGTGTCTGTCACAACAGGCTAAAAACTTACTGGGGGGAGGGGGGAGGTATGGGGGTGACACCATTTTCTACCGCACCGGGTGACACCAACCCTAGCAACGCCACTGGCAATCAATGATCCTTCTCAGTGTAACAGCACAGCACTCTGCACTCCTGCCTTTCCCTAATGCTGATGTGACTAGCAGTTGCAGTGTAACGCTGTGGTATGAGCTATTC
Source organism: Hyla sarda (assembly GCF_029499605.1). Classification (NCBI taxonomy): domain Eukaryota; kingdom Metazoa; phylum Chordata; class Amphibia; order Anura; family Hylidae; genus Hyla; species Hyla sarda. Next base: position 400,013,912 of record NC_079191.1, read on the forward strand.
ACACACATGCAGTCCTGTCCTCTCCATCTGAGTGCATAGATGAAATGAAGAGAGGCAAGATGGCCGCCGATTATATAGGGGCTGTGACATCACAGGGGTCAGTGAACACTGATAGGCTGCATCTCACATGTGATTCAGGGTCAGCCCGCCTACCTTCATTCCCGCCGCTGTTTCCCGCCCTCCCATAATCCCCTGCCCCATGTACTCACATGTGGATCCGCCATCTTAGGTCTCCAATAGCCTGCAACACTGTAAAATGGAGTTTAATTAAGCGATTCACGCGATAGAATCGCGGCGTTATTCGTATTCGTTGCGAAGCGAATTTTTCATGAAATTCGTAACGAATTCGGGTTCGTCAACTTCGATTTGCTCATCTCTAACAAAGACTATAAAATATCTAATGGCTGTATCCTAAGGGTAAACTATATTATAAATTAAAGCACATCTAAAGTAAAGCTAGGTAACAGAGATGGCTTCATATTGTATTTAGTGGTACAATATAATACCATATAGTGCCTCATTAACAGTGTCTTACAGTATGTATGAACAAATAAATACTACCATACAAGTGCAGAAATAATACCACCATACAGCATGTAGATAAGACTACTGTGGTGAGTCACGATGGATGGCAGGACCACGGGGTGTAGCGGTGTAGGTGGATGGGGCAGATGGTATTAACCCGTACAGGACCTAGGGCGTATGGATACACCTTCTGTACCTGGGTCTTAAGGACCCAGGGCGTACCTGTACGGGGTGACTGCTGATATCGATCAGCAGGCACCCAGTGCAAATGCCCAGGGGGGTCATCAGACCCCCCCATGTCGGCGATCGGCGCAAATCGCAAGTGAATTCACACTTGCGATTTGCGCCGATTCCGGGTCATACGGGTCTCTGGTGACCCGGTGACCCAGAATATAAGGGGGATCGCGGTTGTCTAAGACACCCACGATCCCCCTGTAGCTATAGGAGTGAGGTGGCAGAGGTGCCACCCCTCCTATCTCTGCTATTGGTGGTCTAGACGCGACCACCAATAGCAGATCACGGGCGGGGGGGTTTACTTTCGTTTTCCCCGTTCTGCCCACCCACAATAGGCGGGGCATAACGGGGAAAAGACGGGGACCGAACGCCGAAGATCCACTTACCCGTCGGTGGAAGCTGCGGGACAGGATCGGCGGCGGTGATCGGCGCGGGCGGCGATGTCGTGCGGCAGAAGAGGACGGCTCCCTGGATCCGACGGAAGCCGGCAAGTTACCTAGCAACATCTAGAGGGCTACAGTCTGAGACTGTAGCCCTCCTGATGTTGCAAAACTACAACTCCCAGCATGTCCAGACAGCTGCTGGGCATGCTGGGATTTGCAGTTTTGCAACAGCTGGAGGTCTACAGTTTAGAGACCCCTGCACAGTGATCTCTATACTGTAGCACTCTAGATCTTGCAAAACTACAACTCCTTGCATGCCTACATAGCTGTTTGCTGTCTGTGCATGCTGGGATTTGTAGTTTTGCAACATCTGGAGGTCCACAGTTTGGAAATCACAGTGCAGTGGTCTCTGTGTGTAGCCCTCCAGATGTTGCAAAACTGCAAATCCCAGCATGCCGAAACAGCTGTCTCGGCATGCTGGGAAAAGTAGTTGCGTACCTCTAGCTGTTGAACAACTAGTTCTCCCAGCATGCCCTTCGGCGATCAGTACATGCTGGGAGTTGTAGTTTTGCAACAGCTATAGGCACACTGGTTGGAAAATACTGAGTTAGGTAACAGAACCTAACTGAAGGTTTTCCAACCAGTGTGCCTCCAGCTGTTTCAAAACTACAACTCCCAGCATGCACGGTCTGTCAGTACATGCTGGGAGTTGTAGTTTTGAAACAGCTGGAGGTTTGTCCCCCCCCCTCCCATGTGATCGTACAGGGTACATTCACACGGACAGGTTTACAGTAAGTTTCCTGCTTAAAGTATGAGCTGCGGCAAATTTTTCACAGTAGCGCAAATTTTTAGCTGGAAGCTCACTGTAAACCTGCGCCCGTGTGAATGTACCCTAAAAACACTACACTACAACTACACTAACACATAATAAAGGGTAAAACACTACATATACACCCCCTTACACTGTCCCCCCCCCCAATAACAATGAAAAACGTATTGTAGAGCAGTGTTTCCAAAACGGAGCCTCCAGCTGTTGCAAAACAACAACTCCCAGCATTTCCGGACAGCCACTGACTGTCCAGGCATGTTGGGAGTTTAGCAACAGCTGGAGACACCCTGTTTGAGAATCACTGGCGTAGAATACCCCTATGTCCACCCCTATGCAATCCCTAATTTAGTCCTCAAATGCATATGGCGCTCTCTCACTTCAGAGCCCTGTCGTATTTCAAGGAAACAGTTTAGGGCCACATATGGGGTATCTCTGTACTCGGGAGAAATTGCGTTACAAATTTTGGGGGGCTTTTTCTCCTTTCACCCCTTATGGAAAGGAAAAGTTGGGGGCTACACCAGCCTGTCAGTGTAAACAAATTTAAAATTTTACACTAACATGCTGGTGTTGTCCTTTACTTTTTATTTTCACAAGTGTTAAAAGGAAAAAAAGACCCCCAAAATTATTAACGCAATTTCTCCTGAGTATGGAAATACCCCATATGTGGGCGTAAAATACTCTGCGGGCGCATAACAAGGCTCAAGAGTGAGAGCGCACTATGTACATTTGAGGCCTAAATTGGTGATTTGCACAGGGGTGGCTGATTTTACAGCGGTTCTGACATAAACGCAAAAAAATAAATACCCACATGTGACCCCATTTTGGAAACTGCACCCCTCATGGAAAGTAACAAGGGGTATAGTGAGCCTTAACACCCCACAGGTGTTTGACGAATTTTCATTAAAGTTGGATGGAAAAAAATTCACAAAAATGCTGGTGTTACCCAAAAATTTTCATTTTCACAAGGAAAAATAGGAAAAAAGCCCCCCAAAATTTGTAACCCCATTTTTTCTGAGTAAGAAAATACCCCATATGTGGATGTAAAGTGCTCTGCTGGCGCACTATAATGCTCAGAATAGAAGGAGCGCCATTGGGATTTTGAAGATAAAATTTGTCCGGAATTGAAGGCTACGTGTGTTTACAAAGCCCCCATAGAGCCAGAACAATGGACCCCCCCACATATGACCCAATTTTGGAAACTACACCCCTCACGTAATGTAATAAGGGGTGCAGTGAGCATTTACGCCCCACAGGTGTCTGACAGATTTTTGGAACAGTGGTCCGTGAAAATGAAAAATTAAATTTTTCATTTGCACAGCCCACTGTTCCAAAGATCTGTCAAACGCCAGTGGGGTGTAAATACTCACTGCACCCCTTATTAAATTCTGTGAGGGCTGTAGTTTCCAAAATGGGGTCACGTGGGGGGGTCCACTGTCCTGGCACCACGGGGGGCTTTGTAAACACACATGGCCCCCCGACTTCTATTCCAACCAAATTCTGTCTTCAAAAGCTCAATGGCGCTCCTTCTCTTCTGAGCAATGTAGTGCGCCAGCAGAGCACTTGACATCCACACATTGGGTATTTCCATACTTAGAAGAAATGGGGTTACAAATTTTGGGGGTCATTTTCTCCTATTACCCCTTGTAAAAATATACAATGTGGGGGAAAACCAGCATTTTAGTGAATTTTTTTTTTTTCATTTACACATCCGACTTTAGCAAAAAGTCGTCAAACACCTGTGAGGTTTTAAGGCTCACTGTACCCCTTGTTGTGTTCCTTGAGGGGTGTAGTTTCTAAAATAGTTTGCCATGTGTTTTTTTTTTGCTGTTCTGGCACCATAGAGGCTTCCTAAATGCGACATGCCCTCCAAAAACCATTTCAGCAAAATTCGCTTTTCAAAAGCTAAATGTGACTCCTTCTCTTCTGAGCATTGTAGTGTGCCAGCAGAGCACTTGACGTCCACACTTGGGGTATTTCCATACTCAGAAGAGATGGGGTTACAAATTTTGGGGGGCATTTTGTCCTATTATCCCTTGTAAAAATTTAAACTTTTGGGGAAAACTAGCATTTTAGTGGAAAAAAATAGATAAATCATTTACACATCCAACTTTAACAAAAAGTCCTTAAGCATCTGTGGGGTGTTAAGGCTCACTGGACCCCTTGTTACATGCCTTGAGGGGTGGAGTTTCCAAAATAGTATGCCATGTGGTTTTTTTTTTTGCTGTTCTGGCACCATAGGGGCTTCCTAAATGCGACATGCTCCACAAAAACCATTTCAGAAAAACTCACTCTCCAAAATCCCGTTGTTGCTCCTTCCCTTCTGAGCCCTCTACTGCGCCCGCTGTACACTTGACATACACATATGAGGTACTTCCTTACTCAAGAGAAATTGGGCTACACATTTTAGGAAGATTTCTCTCCTTTTACCCCTTGTAAAAATTCAAAAACTGGGTCTACAAGAACATTCCATTGTAAAAAATGAAGATTTTGAATTTTCTCCTTCAATTTGCTGCTATTCCTGTGAAAAACCTAAAGGGTTAACAAACCTTTTGAATGTCATTTTGAATACTTTGGGGGTGCAGTTTTTATAATGGGGTCATTTGTGGGGCATTTCTAATCTGAAAGCCCTTCAAATCCACTTCAAAACAGAACTGGTCCCTGAAAAAGTTTGATTTTGAAAATTTTGTGAAAAATGTGAAAATTGCTGCTGAACTTTGAAGCCCTCTAATCTCTTCCAAAAGTAAAAACATGTCAACGTTATGATGCAATCATAAATTAGACATGTTGTATATGTGAATCAATATATAATTTATTTGGAATATTCATTTTCCTTATAAGCAAAGAGCTTCAAAGTTTAAAAAAAATGCAAAATTTTCAATTTTTTCATCAAATTTTGGAACTTTTCACCAAGAAACGATGCAAGTATCAACAAAATTTTATCACTGACATAAAGTAGAATATGCCACGAAAAAACATTCTCGGAATCAGAATGAAAGGTAAAAGCATTCCAGAGTTATTAATGCTTAAAGTGACAGTGGTCAGATGTGCAAAATATGGCCGGGTCCTACAGTGAAAATTGGCTGGGTCCTTAAAGGGGTTAAAGGGGTTATCCACCATAAGGTGATTTTAGTACGTACCTGGCAGACAGTAATGGACATGCTTAGGAAGGATCTGCGCTTGTCTTGGGGCTAAATGGCTATGTTGTGAGATTACCACAACACTGTGGTAATTTGAATTTTCTTTTTTTGACAACAAATCCCACAATTCCATTTTCCTCCCTCCCACACATTAGCCACCTCACCCATTGAAACATAAATGAGCTGCATCCATTCAAAGACCTGTGGTTTTCAATCAGGGTGCCTACAGCTGTTGCATTAGTTGCAGATTGATCTCTCTCCCACCAAGCGATCGCTCCACCCATTGAAGCAGACAGGCTCCCTGTCATCAGCTGACTAGTGAGTCAGGTCTCGGCCGCATTGCAACTTGGGAAAAATCTGAGACAACAGTCATTTTGTATGCTGGTAAAATTAAATATTGGAGTGAAAATCACAGAACAATTGTGAGTAAACCGTCACACACAGGTACAGGCACTATATTATGAACTACACTAACTTTACAGCCCCTGTAGCATAGTCAAATAAAAGAAAATTCCTGGAATACCCCTTTAGCCCCAGGAGCAAGGTGTAATTAACCCCTAATGTTTGTGATGCCAGAGTCCTTTTTGGGTATCGGGAACCACCCAAACGATATCTCTGCTATCCCAATGACTAGGCAGTGAAATGAGAGTTCACGACCAGGTTATGGTTTAAGGGAGGCTTTACTGAGGTCAGATAGGTGTTATTATCTTCACAGCTAGGCCAGAATCCCAGAGAGGTGGCCAGGAACACAGAAGGTCCTCGCAGCTTGCTGGGACCAATTATACTTGTAATAGACTTTAGATAATTGATTTTAGGCTTGACTGGACTGTAGGCAGTGACAGCAGACATAGACTTGACTTACTGGGAGTGACTGTAGATTTGAGGCCTTCCAGATAGCTGGACACTAGCACTGAGACATCTGGTCTCCACTGTTCCTCAGCAAAGGTCTGGTGTAAGGGTACATTCCCACACGGCGTATTTGCTGCGTATTTGCTGCTGCGTATTTTATTTTCTCTGTTGAAGTCAATGGGTAGGAAAATACGCAGCACCAAATACGCAGCAAATACGCAGCAAAATACTCCGTGTGGGAACGTACCCTAAGAGAGCAAAAAGAAGAGAGTGAATTGTAATGGTACTTTATACTGTCTATACATTAGTATACTGACTAAACATATAGTACAATAAATAACATTAAAGTAATAGCAGAAATATGACCAACATACCCCGCATAAATAAGACCACCATACATTACAATAATAATAACACCATATAACATATAAATAATACTACTATACAGTGCATATTGTATATATGAGACCACCATACATTGCATGAATAATATCATTATATAGTATACAAATAGTGATGTCGCGAACATAAAATTTTCGGTTCGTGAATGACGAACGCGAACTTTCGCAAATGTTCGCGAACCGGGCGAACTGCCATTGACTTCAATGGGCAGGCGAATTTTAAGACCCACAGGGACTCTTTCTGGCCACAATAGGGATTTAAAAGTTGTTTCAAGGGGACTAATATCTGGACTGTGGCGTGCTGGAGGGGGATCCAGGGCAAAACTCCCAAATTACATAGTCGATGAAGAGTCTGGTTTTAATCCATAAAGGCATAAATCACCTCTTATTCCTAAATTCTTTGGAATAACGTGCTTTAGCCCCCTTTAGGCATCACATAGATTCCCCCATGTTAGGCAGCACATAGTTAGAGCTCCCCTTTAGGGAGCACATAGTGGGATTTGAACCCAAGGCCCCAGCACTGCAAGTCAGCAGTGCTAACCTCTGAGCCACCATGCTACTCTTACCATACATCTAATATGCACGGTTGCTAAAATGGACAGAGATGTCAGCAGAGAGTACCAGAAAAATTAGGCATGCACACATGGCTGAAAAATAAGAACAAGTGCATATCCAAGAGTCCAGAAGACTCTATAATGCAGGACGGAGAAACAGACAAAGAAATTATTTTCTAAATAAAATTTTTCATCAAATAAGGAAACAGAGTTCATCCCTCTCTGTATTTTATTTTTGAAAATTTAAGTTAAAAAATCACACGCAACAAGCGTTCCTTGGTGTAATAGTTAGTACTCTGGAAAATTCAAGTTTAAATTATCAGAAAGTCCAGAAGACTCTATGATGCAGGACGGTGAAAATCACAGAGAAATCCTTTTCAAAATAAAATTGTTCATCAAATCAAGATGAAAGCAGCGGCCAGAAAAATTGCAGCAGCAGAAAAAGTGCAGTACCAGAGGCCAGAAAAATTAGGCATGTACACATGCCTGAAAAATTTTGTGTTGTAGCAGCAGCCAGAAAAATTTCTGTTTGTTTCGCCAGGCAGAAAGTGCCCTAAAACATTGCGGCTTGAACCCTATTTGGTGGCAGATAAGTCCCGCAAGTCATCCGGCATTCAGAGGTAAAATACAGCAGCGTGTGGACCATTTTTAGCCCAAGGCAGCTCATCTGATCAGGCCTTGTTCAATCAAATGTATCGCCCAGTGTCAGTCCCTTCGGGATCCATCCCTCATTCATCTTAAGAAAGGTGAGGTAATCTAGACTTTTTTTTACCTTCTCTTCTCAGTGACAATACCTCCTGCTGCACTGAAGCTCCTTTCTGACAGGACACTTGAAGCGGGACAGGCCAGAAGTTAGAGCGCAAATTGGGATAGCTCAGGCCACAGGTCTAGCCGGCACACCCAGTAGTCAAGGGGTTCAACGCTCCTCAGAGTGTCGATATCTGCGGTTAAGGCCAGGTAGTCTGCTACCTGTCGGTCAAGTCGTTCTCTGATGTTGGACCCTGAAGGGCTGTGGCGATGCGTAGGACTTAAAAAGCTCCGCATGTCCTCCATCAACAGCATGTCTTGTCTGTAAAGCATCCTGTCCTTGCCGGCGTGTTCGTGGGAGGAGGGGGATTACTTTCACCTCTTCCCCTGTTAGATCCCTGTTGTGCTGTGACATGACCCTTATACACTGTGTACAGCATGCTTCTTAATTTATTTTGGACCTGCTGAATCCTTTCCGCCTTGCTGTAATGCGGTAACATGTCAGGCACTTTATGTTTATACCAGGGGTCTAGTAGCGTGGACACCCAGTACAGGTAATTCTCCTTCAGTCTTTTTATATGAGGGTCCCTCAACAGGCACGACAGCATGAAAGACCCCATTTGTACAAGGTTGGATGCCGAGCTACTCATGTCCCATTCCTCGTCCTCAGTGATGTCAGGAAAGGTATCATCTTCTTTCCCCCAGCCACGTACAACACCACGGAAACCAGATAGGTGACAAGGAGCACCCTGGGATGCCTGCTGTGGTTGGTCTTCCTCCTCCTCTTCAAAGCCACATTCCTCCTCTGACTCCTCTTCCTCACAATCCTCTTCCAGCGTTGCCGCAGGTCCAGCAAGCGATGCTGATAAGGCTGTTTCAGGTGGTGATGGTGACCACAACTCTTCCTCTTCACGCTCATCTACTGCCTGATCCAGCACTCTTTGCAGGGCACGCTCCTGGAAGAAAACAAACGGTATGATGTCGCTGATGGTGCCTTCGGTGCGACTGACCAGGTTTGTCACCTCCTCAAAAGGACGCATGAGCCTACAGGCATTGCGCATGAGCATCCAGTAACGTGGCAAAAAAATTCCCAGCTCCGCAGATGATGTCCTAGCACCCCAGTCATACGAATATTCATTGACGGCTTTTTCTTGATGGAGCAGGCGGTCGAAAATTAGGAGTGTTGAATTCCAACGTGTCGGGCTGTTGCAAATCAAGCGCCTCACTGGCATGTTGTTTCGCCGCTGGATATCTGACAAGTGCGCCATGGCCATGTAGGAACTCCTAAAATGGCCACACACTTTCCTGGACTGCTTCAGGACATCCTGTAAGCCTGTGTACTTATGCACAAAGCGTTGTACAATCAGATTACACACATGTGCCATGCATGGCACATGTGTCAACTTGCCCAACCTCAATGCCGCCAACAAATTTGTTCCGTTGTCACAAACCACCTTGCCGATCTCCAGTTGGTGTGGAGTCAGCCACTGATCCACCTGTGCGTTCAGGGCCGACAGGAGCGCTGGTGCGGTGTGACGCTCCGCTTTGAGGCAAGTCAACCCCAAGATGACGTGACACTGCCGTATCCGGGATGTGGAATAGCCCCTGGGGAGCTGGGGGGGTGCCAGTGATGTGGAAGAGGACTCGGCTGAGGAGGTTATGGAAGAGGATGGAGTAGGAGGAGTAGAGGAGGTGGCAGCAGGCCTGCCTGCAAGTCATGGCGGTGTCACCAACTCCTCTGCAGAGCCTCGCATTCCATGCTTGGCAGTCGTCACCAGGTTTACCCAATGTGCAGTGTAGGTGATTTACCTGCCCTGACCATGCTTTGCAGACCAGGAATCAGTGGTCAGATGGACCCTTGCCCCTACACTGTGTGCCAGACATGCCATAATTTCCTTTTGCACAATGGGGTAAAGGTTAGGGATTGCCTTTTGTGCAAAAAAATTTCATCCGGGTACCTTCCACTGCGGTGTCCCAATGGCTACAAATTTTTTAAAGGCCTCAGACTCCACCAGCTTGTATGGTAAAAGCTGGCGGGCTAGCTGGCGGGAAAAGCCAGCTGTCAGACGCCGGGCTAAGGGGTGACTTTGAGACATTGGCTTCTTGCGCTCAAACATCTCCTTGACAGACACCTAACTGTGGGCAGATGAGAAGGAACTGCTCAAGGCGAGAGACGGAGAGGCGGATGGTTGAGAGGGGGCAAGGAGGGCAGCAGTGGTTGACCTGGCTGAAGATGCTGGACCAGGAGGAGGATGGCGGCTTTGACTTTGTGTGCTGCTTTTACTGATGTGTTGATCCCATAGGCGTTTGTGATGTGACATCATGTGCCTTCGCAAAGCAGTTGTACCTAGGTGGGTGTTGGACTTCCCACGACTCAGTTTCTTCTGGCACAGGTTGCAAATGGCCTCACTGTTGTCAGAGACAGACACACAAAAAAAAAATGCCACACTGCTGAGCTCTGAGATTACTGCATTCTGGTTGGTGGCAACTGCAAGCGTTGATTGGAGTCCCGTCTGGCTGACCCCGGGTGCCGATGCATGCTGTCTGACTGTGCCACTAGCTCCTTGCGATGACCTCCCCCTGCTTCCAACTCGTCTTCTCCTCCTCTCTGTCTCCCCATCTGAACTTTCCCCCTGTTCTTCTTTTCTTCTAGCGGGCACCCACGTGGCATCCACGGACACATCGTCATCATCAACACCTTCACCGCTATCTGACACCTCAAGAAAGGAAGCAGCAGCGGGTACAACATCATCATCACACCGTACGTCCATGTGTGTAATGCTGCCTGACTGAGACATATCCCTGTTAAGTACATCCTCTGGCAATAATGGTTGCGCATCACTGATGTCTTCAAACTGATGTGTAAATAACTCCTCTGACGTATCAAGTAAAGCTGCTGTGGTGCTGGTGTTGGTGGTGGTGGCAGGCAGGCAAGTGGTAGCAGGAGAGGTGCCCGAAGCTAAGCTAGAGGAGAAGGATGGTGCGTCAAGGTTCCGAGCAGAAGCTGTAGAAGATTGGGTATCTTGTGATAGCCAGTCAACTATGTCCTCAGAACTTTGGGTGTTCAGGGTATGTGGCCTCTGAACACTGGCCATTATTCTAGGGCCAAAGGGAATCCCAGCACCACGACGGCCCCTGCGGGGTGGCCTGCCTCTGCCTGTCATTTTTTGGGGTTAAATTTGCACAAGTGTCACACCAAATGTGATTTGCACTAGGGTGACACAATTAGCCCTGCAGGCAAAAAAAACTCACAACTGTGACAGAGATTCAGATTTTGCCCGGAATACCCCTTTAAATATAATATATTATATATTGTCAAAAAAGTAACAGGTGTATCGCTGATTGCAGGCATTATAATGGATACATAGGAAAACCTTTCAGCGGGCCAAGATAATAGCCCTTATTACTTCAGTTCCCTGCCCTGGAAAACATTACAACAGATAATAATAGTAATAGATAAAGCTCCATAACAAGAGCAAATTTCATTGGCAGCGTTTCTACAGAAGAAAGGTTGAGAAGTCAAAATAAATAAGCCATTGATATGCGGTAATGATCCTACATGCAGAAGCGAACGCATCCATCGGCCGTATGTCATAAGAAGATCCTCTCCAGCCATCAGAGCCAATTAACAGTATAAGCGAGCGAAACAAGGGAGGGGGAGCGGGTTCTGTGCAGGACGCCAGCCGTGCTCCATGGGGGGCGTATAACCTGTCACAGCGCAATGACCTCAACCTTTAGCAGGGAGCCCTACCATGGTCTGTTACTTGGTATAGACAGGAGACCCTGACACAGGACTGCCCAGTGTGTACACGGAAAAAAGAGCGCAGAGCGCACACGAATAATTCCAGATTAATGCTACCAATTTCCTGATCTCATTTTCTAAGCAGCATCACTGATCTCAACTCAAAAGGGAGGGAAAACAGAGGATGGATAAACATCGAGGAGGCTGTTTACAGCGGAGAATGCTTCTGGTTTACCCCTAATGACTTCGGAATGCTTTTACTGAGCAACATGATTCTGAGATTGTTTTTCCTTGAAATATTATACTTAAAATTTTGGCTGATACATTTATGTATTTTTTTGTAAAAAAAATATGCTAAAATATTGTGAAAATTTGGTTACAACTGCATTTTGCTAGATATGAAATTCTCTACATGGTGTTAATGGCGTTCACTGTGTGGTAAAAGTTATCTTTATTCTGTGGGTCAGTATGATTATGGCGATACCCAATTTATATAGCTTTTTTTATTTTTTTTGTTTTTTTTGTTTTTTTTCCCCCTTTTCACAACAAAATCATTTTTTTCTCTTTTTTTTGTTGCCATGTTCTAAAAGCCATAACTTTTATTTTTGGTCTGACCGCATTGAGTGAGGACTTATTTTTTGCACAAAGAGCTGAACTTTTCATTGGTACCATTTTCGTGATACCTGCTATCTTTTGATCATTTTAATTCCATTTTCTTTGGAGGAAGGTGATCAAAATTAGTAATTCTTTTTTGTTGTTGTTACTGTTGTTGTTTTTATGGTGTTTACCACAAATAACCTTATCGTTTCATAGTACAAGTCATTCCGAGCGCGATGATACTTATTATGTATAAAGTTTTTTATGATAATACAGGGCCATATTTGGAAAGTAGCATTTATTTATTGCACTTTATTTATTGAAAGACATTTTAGTTTGTATATTTTTACATTTGATTGCTGTTATACAGTGGGGCAAAGAAGTATTTAGTCAGCCACCAATTGTGCAAGTTCTTCCAATTGAAAAGATGAGAGTCCTGTAATTTTCATCATAGGTATACCTCAACTATGAGATACATAATGAGAAAAAAAATCTATACAAATCACATTGTCTGATTTTTAAAGAATTTATTTGCAAATGATGGTGGAAAATAAGTATTTGGTCAATAACAAGCAAGATTTCTGGCTCTCACAGACCTGTTACTTCTTCTTTAAGAGTCTCCACTGTCCTCCACTTATTACCTGTATTAATGGCCCCTGTTTGAACTTGTTATCAGTATAAAAGACACCTGTCCACAAACTCAAACAGTCACACTCCAAACTCCACTATGGCCAAGACCAAAGAGCTGTCGAAGGACACCAGAAACAAAATTGTAGACCTGGGAGCAATTATTAGAAAATGGAAGACATACAAGACCACTGATAATATCCCTCGATCTGGGGCTCCACGCAAGATCTCACCCCGTGGTGTCAAAAAGTTCACAAGAACAGTGAGCAAAAATCCCAGAACCACATGGGGGGGACCTAATGAATGACCTGCAGAGAGCTGGGACCAAAGTAACAAAGGCTACCATCAGTAACACACTATGCCACCAGGGATTTAAATCATGCAGTGCCAGACACATCCCCCTGCTTAGGACAGTACATGTCCGGGCCCATCTGAAGTTTGCTAGAGAGCATTTGGATGATCCAGAAGAGTATTGGGAGAATGTCATATGGTCAGATTAAACTAAAGTATAACTTTTTGGTATAAACTCACCTCGTCGTGTTTGGAGGAGAAAGAATGCTGAGTTGAATCCAAAGAACACCATACCTACTGTGAAGCATGGGGGTGGAAACATCATGCTTTGGGGCTGTTTTTCTGCTAAGGGACCAGGACGACTGATCCGTGTAAAGGAAAGAATGAATGGGGCCATGTATTCTGAGATTTTGAGAAAAAAAACCTTCCATCAACAAGGGCATTGAAGATGAAACGTGGCTGGGTCTTTCAGCATGGCAATGATCCCAAACACACCGCCCGGGCAACGAAGGAGTGGCTTTGTAAGAAGCATTGCAAGGTCCTGGAGTGGCCTAGCCAGTCTCCAGATCTCAACCCCATAGAAAATCTTTGGAGGGAGCTAAAACTCTGTGTTGCCCAGCAACAGCCCCAAAACATGAAGAGATCTGCATGGAGGAATGGGCCAAAATACCAGCAACAGTGTGTGAAAACCTTGTGAAGACCTACAGAAAACATTTTACCTCTGTCATTGCCAACAAAGGGTATATAACAAAGGATTGAGATGAACTTTTGTTATTGACCAAATACTTATTTTCTACCATAATTTACAAATAAATTCTTAAAAAATCAGACAATGTGATTTAATGGATTTTTTTCTCATTCTGTCTCTCATAGTTGAGGTATACCTATGATGAAAATTACAGTCCTCTCTCATCTTTTTAAGTGGGAGTACTTGCACAATTGGTGGCTGACTAAATACTTTTTTGCCCCACTGTACTATGCAGTTATCTTTACTGCCGTATAGGATAACTCTTCGTATACACTGACAGTTCGCCTGTGAGACAGAACCTATGGCTGGACCTCATAGGCTTCTGTACTTGGCAGACGGGAGGCCATTATCTGGCTTCCAGCTGCGATGGCAACAATCTGGAACCCACAATCGCATTGCAGGGTCACAATAGGAGGAGCCCCTTCCCCCTGTCAATGCTATAGTGCAGTAGTCAGTACTGATAATGGCACCTACAGGGTTAAAACTGCCAGAACCAGCTCATCTATGTCTCCGCAGTTGTGATGGGAACTGATCTCCTTCAGTCATCATGCAGAGTCTGGAATAGTAAGATACCCAAAAAGCTCCTACAATGTACGTCCTACGCATACAAATATAGATTACACCAAAGACAATAGCGTACTGAGGACAGTAAATTATGAAAAAGTACTTTATTAACATAAATGCAAAAATTCACAAACATTTAAAAACATTTAAAAGACACAAATATTGCATGTCAGAAAGGTCCAACAAATGCTGAGAGAACCAGGGGAACATGTCTTGGACATTGGCGCTTCAATTGCTGAAACAAACATTCAGCAATTGAAAACATTGCCACGTCACTTTAAAATTAAACACAACAGTGATGCTACCCTCCTTAAATTTGTAGGCATTGACCATGTTCCAGTTGGCATAAGAGGTCGCCAATGGAAGAAATTCGTGGCACAGAAACAGACACGTTGGATTTTCAAATTGGACACACTCTTACCTCAAGGCCTCAATGAGGTAAATAGTTACTCCCCTTTCTTATGAGGAGTATTGGTGGACTTTTGAGCTCGGACTTTGGTGTGTGTTATTTTTAGGATTTTTAATCACAGTGGTTTTATCAGTCTAAATTGTTTTTAATTCACCCTTTAATCATCTTTTATCCTGTTGTTTTTTAGATTGTGTGACTTACCATATGGAGCGCTCTTGATGACTCGATGGCTTGTGTTATACTCAGAACATCTTTCCGGGACATTAATATAGGATGAAATATATTTATTTATTTTTAATATATTGCATCAGCACTTTATTTCATTATTCACTCTTATTATTGATCTCATGATCATGAGGTCTTCTGATCATATAAACACTTTGTTTACATATATATATTATATGTTATATATATATATATATATATATATATATATATATATATATACACATATGTTTTGCATATTAGCACCTTATAATGGTTTTTTCACGCCTTGCATCATTCATTTTTATATATATCTTTTATTATAATACATTTTTTGGGGAGGTTTCTTTTACATTGCACCTTAAACATGGGTATTAGATTATACCCCTTATTCATTTATTCAACAATCTCCCATTGGGTGGAGTTTCTCATAACCCCCCAATGTGAACCTTTTTCTTTCCAGTTTTTTCTTCCTTTTTTCTTCTATCCTTCCCCTTTTTTCTTTTCTCTCTCTTTATTATTTTCCTTTTTTCTCTTCCTTTCCCCTTCTCCTTTTTCTTCCCCTTTCCCTTTTGTCCCTCTTCCCCATTTCCTCCCCCCCTTTTTTTTTTCTTTTCCCCCCTCCCTTTTACCTTTCTTGTTTTCCTTTTTTCTTTTTAATTCATTGTTATTTTTAATTTATTTCATTTACTATTCTATTTATTTTTTCTTATTTTTGTACACTTTTTTCACTGCATGTCACTAATTGCACCTTTTTTGCACTTTTGCACGTGTGTTTTGTGTCACTTTGTCTTGTTTTTTTCTATGTATGCCAGTCACACCTGATTTATTTCTTATTCCTGTACTGCCTATGTGCAGTGCGGCGATAGGACATTAATCTTTTACTTTTTTATACCATTGTTTGTTAATATTGATATTGTAGTGTTATACTTTCACCCAATTGTGCTATTTTTGTATAGCACCCGAATGTGTTATTTATCATTTATGTATTTGGTTTTTCACTTAATCATGTGAATGATCCTCCTCCTTTGTCCTTTATTATTTGTTTATATAGTACTTACCTGTTAAAATTGATTGTTCCCAGTTTAATTTAATTTGTTAATCTACTTTACTTGTAACATAGCCATCAAGGGACCCACAGCGAGATCTCGCGATATCCTCGATCTTCATATACATATGTGGGTTTATTTGTCTTCCAGGCCTCGTTTTGAGAACGCGGCTTGGTCTCACAATGAAACAGCGATATGCCTCAGTGATACGCCCCAGTGATGCGGTGCTTCACACTATGTGACGGGCTCGTACCCAAGCCTCGTTGTGAAACTGAGGCTTGGTACTTTGCCTGGATATACTATTGGGCTGAATCTCGCGGTGCGAGTGAACGGAGATGTCCAGACCTCGCTTTGGGAGCGAGGCTTGGCCATCCCTGATTGCGGATATCGCATAGATGTGATACACCCTCACATGTTTTACCTTGGGCGCTCCTATTGGCTTAGTCCTCTTATAAATATTCACCCCACACTCCTCTGACTACACCCCGGAAGAAGCCTTCATTGGTGAAACGTTGGGTGGCGGGCGGCAGGCACTTTATTTCTTCTCCACTTGGTTAGTATATTTTGCTTTGTACATGTCTCAGCATTGTTTTTGGTTTTTACTCAAGCCATATTTTTCACTTACTGCCTCTTATTACTTACTTTTTGTGTGCCTTGTTTACACTCTTGGCCTCTGTATGGGAATTTATATTATATTTGTATACTATTTAATATATAGGCACTACATTTATTCATTAGTATAGTGAATTGGCATTACAGTATTCTCTATATACCTTTGGTATCTCAGTGCTTTGACACTTCAGTGCCCTGCCCTCTGGTTCTCTCAGCATTTGTTGGACCTTTCTGACATGCAATATTTGTGTCTTTTAAATGTTTTTAAATGTTTGTGAATTTTTGCATTTATGTTAATAAAGTACTTTTTCATAATTTACTGTCCTCAGTACGCTATTGTCTTTAGTGTAATCTAGAGTCTGGAATAGGCAGGACATATGGATACCGCTTGTTGCGAGAATGTACCCACTGCAGGGACATACCTATAAGTCCTAGGGAAGAAAAGGTTAAAGAAAACGGGCATAAACAATGCTATGTTAAAGGGGTATTCCACGTTTTATTTATTTATTCACTTTTTTTTTATGTTATCAGACTGCAGGAAAACATAAAAAACATATATACTTACCTACCTCGCTCCCTTTGCCACTATCGTTCTACTGTAGCTGGTCCTGGTGTACAACGCTTCCCTGTCCATTGTCAATGAGCAGCTGAGACAAAAACCACTATGGCCACTGGTTGGCTGAGTGAGTAGTGCACGGATATTATATACAGGCAAACCAATTAAAATCTTTCTATCTATAACTTAAAATAAATTTTTTACAAAAGCCGGAGTTACTTATTGAATATTTTACAAATTATTTTTAATTTTTCTTGATGGATTTATTGCTTTTACAGCAATCTCTCAACTTACCATGGCCTAGGGTTACAATATTTTGGGTCTTTTCTGGACCACTAAAACTTTAAACCATACTAAACATACAATGCTGTGGACAGTCCAAATCCATAGCTCATGTGAAACACTGGAAGATTTGACCAATATTCAGCCATAAAGGGGTACTCTGGTGAAAAACATTTTTTTTTTTAAATCAACTGGTTAAACAGATTTGTAAATTTCTTCTATCTAAAATTCTTAATCCTTCCAGTACTTATCAGCTGCTGTATACTGCAGAATCTGACCATTGTGCTCTCTGCCGACACCTCTGTCTATGTCAGGAACTGTCCAGAGCAGGAAAAAATCCCTATAGCAAACATGTCCTTCTCTGGACAGTTCCTGACATGGACAGAGGTGGCAGCAAAGAGCACTGTGGTCAGACTGGAAAAAACTACACAATTTCCTCTGGAGGAAACAGACCTGGAAGGATAAGGTTTTTAAATAGAAGTAATTTACAAATCTAAGAAGGTAGCCAACCCCTCTAGGCTAGCATCAGTTGCCTGATACAATGATGTGGTGGTAATAATAATGACTGGATTGTGCTTCAATTATAATATGAAAAGTGCAAGTTTATTACACAATATAAAATACATAAAAAATAATTTGTAAACAGTAAACCCTCCAAGCACAGGGCCCTTGTGCCGAGGGAATAAAGATATAAAACTCTAAACAAATAACAATAACAACAACCACCGATAGCTATCGCTAAAGAATTTTTAACAATGCAATGTTACTTTTAGTAATCCGGCCTCCGATAATCCAAAAATGCAAGCCTATTGAGGAAAGGGCCGTGCAAAGCATATGAGAGCCCTGAAACGCGTCTAGGTACAAGAGAATTTTACATCACCGCTACCTGACTATCCTGCAAAGCAGCATAACGCTCTTGAGACCATCTTCCAGGCAGCATTGCCCAGCGCCTGTGACGTCATCCACCATCGAGTTACCTAGAGGCCCGCACCTGCTTCTTTGTGTGGTTACCATCTGCAGCGAAACATCAGCAAGCGGCCACCTTTCCAACTGGTCTGTGGCAGGCAGACCGCCTCTAAGACGCATGCCAGCGTCTGGTACCACCTTAACTGTGCGGAGCCTACATCACAACTCAAGGTGACTTTCTATCGGGACCTATTGCAGGCTGGTAACTATAATATATCTATTATACGCATAACATTTGGAATCTATACCATCTATGGGACTTGAACTCATTTTTGGATTATCGGAGGCCGGATTACTAAAAGTAACATTGCATTGTTAAAAATTCTTTAGCGATAGCTATCGGTGGTTGTTGCTATTGTTATTTTTTTTGAGTTTTATATCTTTATTCCCTCGGCACAAGGGCCCTGTGCTTGGAGGGTTTACGGTTTACAAATTATTTTTTATGTATTTTATATTGTGTAATAAATTTGCACTTTTCATATTATAATTGAAGCACAATCCAGTCATTATTATTACCACCACATCATTGTATCAGGCAACTGATGCTAGCCTAGAGGGGTTGGCTACCTTCTTAGATTTGCCTTTCCTATTTAAAACACCAGGTGTAGGTGTACAGCCCTCTTACCTCGGCTAGTTAATTGTGAGCTGCACATTCCCAGTTTTTTTACCCATTTTAATTTACAAATCTGTTTAACTTTCTGGCACCAGTAGATTAAAAAAAAAAGTTTTCCACCGAAGTACGCCTTTAAAGAAGTATTTCCATCTGAGACATCTATGACATCTATAAGATGCCCCTCGGCCCCTCTGGCCTACTTGCTTGCTACTCTGCTTACACTACTCCCATTACCATCAATCAAAGTTATGCACCTTCATAAAACCGCCTGCTCAGCTCCCCGACCACCTTAGACGGTCTTAACCAGGCCAAACGAGACTATCCCATAACTTCATGGGGGTCAGAACAATGTTTAATTCCTGATATAGAGATACAAATTTCTTACATAGACATATGGATAAATGATAATTTGCTGGTAACCTGCAGCTGCCATTAGCAGGACTGTACTATATACTGTACATTTATACTCTGAGCTCAATAATAATAATACAATGCGCAAAGCTCCCACTAAAATGCCTCAATAACGCTGATATATTCCAATTCTAATTTCGTGGTCACATACAACCATCCGTACCCTCCGGGAGGCTTTTGTTTCATTCCTTTGATTCATTATATTCAGATACTATTAAGAAGTTCCCTAAATTAATCAGCAATGGAAGAAAGATCTACGCTTAGAGTTAAGAATATATGAAATAGAAAAAAAAGATCAAAAAGGGTTTGAAGATGGTAAGAAAATGAATAAAATTAGAAGCATGGAGGGAATTGCGCTGGAGAATGATACATGAAACTATTAGGGCTTTTAGATTTGCTTTTATATAAATGCATAAAAGATCATAGGATGGAATGTTTTGTATCTATTGGTTAAACATGTAATGGCCAAACATTTAGTATTCTCTGGGGATCCTCCCAGGGCCCAATTGGCTCATACTTTGGGAATGGAGGAGATGATGTCTGCAGAAAAGGACATTTCTTGCTTTTTTTTTTAGGTGCTGTTGCTTTTGAGACTATTTTTACAACATTTTTGCACAAATTTTTTTATGTCCTCTTGAACCAGTCACTGCTGACACTTAAAATGGCTTTTAATGTTCTGTTTGGCCCCTATCTGACACTTCTGTTCCCTGTCTTGTCTTTATTGCCACCCACCCCTTAAAGGGGTACTCCAGCCCTAAGACATCTTATCCCCTATCCAAAGGATAGGGGATACGATCTCTGATCACGGGGGTCCCACCGCTGGGGACCCCCACAATCTCATCACGCCTACTCCCATAGGCTTGCATTGAGGGGGTGGGGCATGACATCACAAGGGGACGGGGTCGTGACGTCACAATACTCCAGCCCTGTGGTCGTGAGGCTTCAGACACGGAGCCTCCAGAGCTGCATGCAGCTGAGAGAGGTGGGTGCAGCATGAGAGATTGCGGGGGTCCCCAGCAGCAGGACCCCCACAATCAGACATCTTATCCCCTATCCTTTGGATAGGGGGTAAAATGTCTTAGGGCTAGAGTACACCTTTAACTTTAAAGGGGTACTCTGGTGGAAACATTTTTTTTTTTTTTAATCAACTGGTGCCAGAAAGATTTGTAAATTACTTCTATTACATTTTTTAATCCTTCCAGTACTTATTAGCTTCTGAATATTACAGAGGAAATTCTTTTCTTTTTGGAACACAGTGCTCTCTGTTGACATCACGAGCACAGTGCTCTCTGCTGACATCTCTGTCCATTTTAGGAACTGTCCAGAGCAGCATATGTTTGCTATGGGGATTTTCTCCTACTCTGGACAGTTCTTAAAATGGACAGAGGTGTCAGCAGTGAGCACTGTGGTCATGATGTCAGCAGAGAGCTCTGTGTTCCAAAAAGGAAATAATTTCCTCTGTAGTATTCAGCAGCTAATAAGTACTGGAAGGATTAAGATTTTTAATAGAAGTCATTTACAAATCTGTTTAACTTTCTGTCACCAGTTGATTTAAAAAAAATATATATATATATAAATTTCCACCGGAGTACCCCTTTAATGTGAGAAAATAACACAGCAACTTCTTAAATCCTCAATTGATCAAATATATTTGTTGCCATCTACACGTGTTATGTAAAGGGAACGTGTGAAAATGACCTGTTATTTTAAATCAACTTTTTGGGTTAAACATATTTTTTAAGAGTTTTTAGTGACTCATTCCTAATTTTCCATTTTGTACATGTACATTATATTAAAATAACCCAAAAACCTTGCCGTTTTTACTCTGGCCACTAAGCCCAATAATAAGCAGACACTTCCTGTTCTGTAGACTTCCAATCTGTACATTTCAGCAGTCTCTTCTTTATCACAGGCAGGATAACAGTGAAAGCGAACACCTATATATACGGTAGATAGCAAAGGATCAGACAATTCCCAACATGGCATAGTCACAGCTTTCCTCCTCATCCTCCCTGCACAATGACCACTGCAAAAGTCAAAGAGCGTGCCTAGGAATCTATAACATAGAAGTCCCCCCCAGACTATTGCTGAGGTAGAAACTCAGACAAGATTGCTGACTTCGAAATAATGTACAAAAAGGAAATAAACAATTACAATCAGAAAATAGAGACAAATTAAAAAATAACATGCTTCTGTATGTAAAAGGAAGAGAATGTCCAGCGTGGACTCGTGAAAAAGGAACTTCTTTATTAGAACATAATAGTTGCAATAGGAAACAGCAGGGATACAAATAACATGACGCGTTTCGGCCCTACGGGCCGAAACGCGACACGTTATTTGTATCCTTGCTGTTTCCTATGGCAACTATTGTTCTAATAAAGAAGTTCCTTTTTCACAAGTCAACGCTGGACATTCTCTTCCTTTTGCATACTATGTGGATGTGTCCAAATCCAGTCTGGGCGCACATGCAGGAGTGAGCGTGAATACATTGCTTTACATGCTTCAGTATCTGTCTCTAGCCAGTAAGAAAAACATCTAAATGACACATACCATTTTAAAGGGGTTGTATAGGGGTTGTTCTTCCAAAAAGAGTGTACTCTGATTGTGTACAGCATTGCATCTCAGGCACCAATTTTTTATTTTATTTTATAAAGTTGTGCTGCAAAGCCAGACACAATCTATAGGCAGAGGTGTCCCTATTTTTGGAAGCACAATGGCCCTCATTTACTATTGCAAATGAGCCAGAAATTCTGTCTGCGCCAGATTGGGCGCCCCAGAATTTGCGCCAGAATTGAAAGAAACCCCGATTAACTCTCCATTTTGCTAGGAAAACACTGAAAAGGGGCGTGGCCACTCGGGAAAAGGGGGGATGGTCTCTGGAAAGGGGCGTGTTCCCGACATTTTCACAAAAACCCAACATATTTACTAAGGTTTCCACATAAAATGTGGTGGATTTGAGCTGAGGAAAACCAGACAGATCAGAACATGTGTAAAAAAAAAAAAGCAAAGTGTAGGGAAAGTGGAAAATGTAGAAACCTACTCTCCACTCTTAGTAAATGAGGGCCAATGTCTTTTTTTGATTATCCTTTACAACCCCTTTTGACCTTCCAACCAACAGTTTCCATATATAAACAATAGTGGAAACAGTTCAGACAGAAAAAAAAAGTACCGTAGTCCTCACATGCACCTTAGTATCTACTGCTTTTTGTAACTTTTTTGTTTAAAAAAAAATAAAATTGAAGTAAAAGGTAAAGTAATATATAACATATAAAAACGTTAAGTTAAAGGGATCACATCTATCAAAGGTAGTAGGAAGAAAAAGGTCCTTGTTTTTGTTTTTCAGGTGCAAGTGCCGTTCGGTAATGAGAAAATGGCACTGCTAAAATCTTCACACCAATTTACATTTATGCACGGAACATAAACATTTATATGGCTTTGAACCTCTTTTAAATTCCCTTTCAGGTAGAAAGACTTTGATATTGATGACCAATCCTTTGGGTAAACTGTCAATATTAGATTGGTAGGGGTTCAACAACTGGCACACCAACAGGTCACCGCATAGTGGATGTGCCTGGTATTGCAGCTCAGTCTTATTGACTGAAGAGAAGCAGAAAAATAGTTGAACACCATGGTTACTTTAAAGGGGTATTCCACTGCCCCAGCGTTCAGAACATTTGGCTTGAAACGCTAGGTGCGGGCTGTGGGGGTCGTGATGTCACAGTCACTCCCATCGTGGTGTCATGTCACGCCCCCTCAATGCAAGTCTATGGGAGGGGGCGTGGCTGGCCATCATGCATTGAGGGGACGTGGTGTGTCGTCATGAGGGGTGTGGCCATGACATCACGACCCCCACAGCCAGAACTCAGCGTTCGGAACAAAATGTTCCCAACGCTGGAGCAGTGGAGTACCCCTTTAACCAGTGGATTAATAGAGGAGTTGGATCTGATATTGATAGTATATCATAAGGACAAACCATCCATATCAAAGTCCTTTAAGGGTTCTACATTTGTGCCGTTTTCTTCTCTTAGTTAACGACCTCCTTTCATTAACATAGCAATAAGAAATTAAAATTAAGCAGCGTCAATTTCTTCTTAATACAACCATTTATATTCAGTAGCTTTCCTTCCACAAATTAATTATGGTTTCCTGGTCCGCTACTTCCACGCTTATATATTTAAGTAACTGAGTTTGTGAGATGGTAATGAGAAGCAGATATTGGTTACGTAGAGTAATAAGATTATCCGGCAATCTGATTAGTGATGCATGAAGCTGAATGTGCAGAATCCTACGCAGATATTTCTATAGCACGAACTGTAGGGCACAAACTGGAAGTGCCTATATAGTCTTATCTTCCGGGGTCACATCATGCGTTAAGATTTACAAGGAAGGTATTGTACTTCCCAAAGTTACTTAACTTTTTATGCAGAATAACTTTACACATACACAGCCGAATTGTGCTTAAAGAAAAACTCCAGGTTTAAACCTTGTGGATAGGCCATCAATAGTTTTTTTGCTGGAAAGTCCCTTTAACCTGTGCAATTTCACCATTGTAATGAGGAAATATTTGTAGTAGTTCCAGAAAACCAGCAAAAATACTGTATAGATCATCAATATAGACAACATTAAAGGGGTTTTACCACTAACATAGGTTAGTGCTGGGATCACAGCTACTATACATACAATACACATTGGTGAATGTTTTTGGAATATTTTGCACACCTTCAATGTCCCCAACATTTCCTGGTAAATTAAAAATGGGGATGTCTGTGCAACGAAGGAGGGAGCCCCTCCGAAACGCGTTGTCCATCCAAAACTGATCCTTTTTATGACTGTATAATAAAAAGTGATCACCATCTTCTGAACCATCTCCAACTGCTAATTTCACTCCGCCGGTATAGAGCTGCAGCGCGGAAATTGTTACCCACGGGAAGAATAGGAGACCCCTGCCGGGATTCCTACCTCCCATACACACTACAGAACCTCCGTGGGCCTGGCTGAGCTGTATAGACTGTTAAACCTGTCTGACTCAGTAAAGCTGCCGTTGTTCCGTAACTTGGCGTCGGAGTCATTATTTGCCCCTGTGCATAGCGCAGGATCCAGCGGCATACCTTTGGGTGGTGTAGAGGATAAACCACACCCTGGCGTCACGAACACATAGAGGTTAATGCCATCTGCCCCTAGGGTAACTCCATCTGCCCTCATCACACCCTCACCACACAATGCTTTCAATAAAGGGGAGTCTGTCATCAGTGCCACAAACACTAACCTGTTGGTACAGGCTTGTAGTGCTGGTTACACTGATTAAAATGATACCACAAGCCAATCCATTCCTCCACTCACTCGTTATCCTTCTTTTTCCGTTTATGCGAATCAGCAGCTTGGTGAAGGCGCCCACAAGCCTCCACAAGTACGCTGATGTCATGGCTGCTGGTTCCTCACTATGCCCAGCTAATAAATATGCACAAACCTCCCTCTGCCTGCTCGCTCCGTCCTGCTTACATCTGCGCATGAGCTGCATGCTGGGTACACCGAGAAGCGTTGTGTGGTGCTGCTTCCCAGCCGCAGCTATCTTGTAGGCTCGTAGAGGCTTGTGAGAGCCGCCTGTGCACAAAGCTGCTGAATTGCATAAACAGAAAAAGGATAATGGGCGAATGGAGGAACGGATCGGCTCGTGGAACGTAGCATATTATTCTGTGTCACATGCACTATAAGCCTGTACCAACAGGTTAGTGCAGGTGACACTGATGAGAGTCCCTTTAAAGCCCATAAAAGTCTTTGGGCTGTACAGTAAGAAGACAAGAAGAAAATATTTGTTCTGAGCATGAACCCAGCAAGGTATGACCCAGGCAAGAAATGGAGAAGGGTGAATTATACAGACTCACCCACGTGATGAACAACAGCATAACAATGAAAATGTAATTATTTGGGACACATCATGTATTTAAGATGTAGGATACACCTATGTCTTAGCATGGACTTATATTTTTACATTATTACGAACTTGGTAAAATTTTTATATGGAAATAAATATATAGGGCCATTAGGTTTATCGGAACATCTCTTTACCTTCAGGACACAACTGAATGCCGGATCAGGATCTCGGTACCTAAGAATAAATACTCACACTGCACATTATCATTTCTGAAGCACATAGTATCTTAAAATAGCCTGAGATTAAGCACTAGAAGCTCCATGTTAACCATCTGTCCGCATGACTTAAATACAAGGGCTACACCTGTTTTGCGTGGCCCCCTCCGGTGTACAAGGACGCGTTTAAAAAGTAGCACAAACCTGGCAGCACTCGACACTGGCAGAAATCGACATTCTTGCAAAGCTTGCAGTTATTCATATCCAAATATCTCCTAGTATTTCCTTTCACATGTTAAGGGAATGAATCATCAGAAAAGAACAGAGAATTTACATCAGGGTTTTATTATAAAAATATTTTTTATTGTGTGAAATATATATATTTTTTTATTCGTCTTTCCATGTAAAAAAAATCCTCGAACATATTTCAGTTTTCATACTAGACATCAGATACATCAATATGAACAGACTAACAATTCTTCTTTTCAGCAACTCACTTGTCAACTTTGCTGAGTAGACTGGAGCAGAGGCAACGGAGCAATTTCATTCTCATTAGAGAACATGCAGAATGATTATTGTTATGGTTTTTTTGGGCCTAGATAAGGCAGTATAGCAACACTCACATATATAAGGCTCCATAAACAGTTCCCCTAACATGTCTAGGTAGATATGAGGATAAGGCGGTACACTCTTTTTGAAGGCTGTATTTGTCTATGGCTGTGTTTTCCAACCAGTGTGCCTCAAAGCATGCGCGAACAGCCAAAGGGGTTAGCCTGTCATTACTCAGACCATACGCCACACACTGCATTAAATTGATCTACATGGCTGTCGTTCCAGAAGGAATCCTCTTCTAAAGATGATGCACAAGAACGCCCAGGAACAGTATGCTTAAGACAAGCAGACTAAGGACATGGGTTACTGGAACTAGGTCCTGTGGTCTGATGACACCAAGATAAACTTATTTGGTTTACATGGTGTAAAGCGTAAGTGTCGGCAACAGATGAGGAGTACAAAGACAAGTGTGTCTTGCCTACAGTCAAGCATGGTGGTGGGAGTATCATGGTCTGGGGCTGCATTAGTGAGATGCTGGCACTGGGGAACCACAGTTCAGTTCATTGAGGGAACCATGAATGCCTACAAGTACTATGACATACTGAATCAAGAATGATCCCCTCCCTTCAGAGACTCGACCGCAGGGCAGTGTTCACACATGATAATGACACCAAACACCTCCAAGATGACCACTGCCTTGATAGACAGCTGAGGGTAAAGGTGATGGACTGGCCAAGCATGTCTCTAGATATAAACCCTATCGAGCATCTGTGAGGCTTTCTCAAACGGAAGATGGGGAGCACAAGGTCTATAACATCCAACAGCTCTGTGATGACGTCATGGAGGAATGGAAAAGGACTCCAATGGTAGCCTGTAAAGCTCTGGTGAACTCCAGGCTCAAGAGGCTTAAGACAGTGCTGGGTAATAATGGTGACCACACAAAAAATTTACACTTAGAGCCCAATATGGACTTTACCACTAAGGGGTGTACTCATTTTTGTTGCCAAGGTTCAGATATTAATGGCTGCGTGTTGAGTTATTTTGAGGGGACACAACATTAAACACTGTTATACAGACTGTGCATTCACTACTTTACATTGTAGCAGAGGATAATTTCTTCATTGTTGTCACATGAAAAGATAGAAGAAAATATTTACAAAGATGAGAGGGGTGGAGTGGACTTACTTATGGGAGATACTGTATATAATGTGAGGGGTGGACTCACTTATGGGAGATACTGTATATACATTGTGAGGGGTGGACTTACTTATGGGAGATACTGTATATACATTGTGAGGGGTGGACTCACTTATGGGAGATACTGTATATAATGTGAGGGGTGGACTCACTTATGGGAGATACTGTTTATAATGTGAGGGGTGGACTCACTTATGGGAGATACTGTATATAATGTGAGGGGTGGACTCACTTATGGGAGATACTGTATATACATTGTGAGGGGTGGACTTACTTATGGGAGATACTGTATATATAATGTGAGGAGTGGACTCACTTATGGGAGATACTGTATATAATGTGAGGGGTGGACTTATTTATGGGATATACTGTATATATAATGTGAGGGGTGGACTCACTTATGGGAGATACTGTATATAATGTGAGAGGTGGACTTACTTATGGGAGATACTGTATATATAATGTGAGGAGTGGACTCACTTATGGGAGATACTGTATATATAATGTGAGGGGTGGACTCACTTATGGGAGATACTGTATATATAATGTGAGGGGTGGACTCACTTATGGGATATACTGTATATATAATGTGAGGGGTGGAGTCACTTATGGGAGATACTGTATATATAATGTGAGGGGTGGACTCACTTATGGGATATACTGTATATATAATGTGAGGGGTGGACTCACTTATGGGAGATACTGTATATAATGTGAGGAGTGGACTTACTTATGGGAGACACTGTATATAATGTGAGGGGTGGACTCACTTATGGGAGATACTGTATATATAATGTGAGGGGTGGACTCACTTATGGGATATACTGTATATATAATGTGAGGGGTGGACTAACTTATGGGATATACTGTATATAATGTGAGGGGTGGACTCACTTATGGGGTATACTGTATATATAATGTGAGGGGTGGACTCACTTATGGGAGATACTGTATATAATGTGAGGGGTGGACTCACTTATGGGAGATACTGTATATATAATGTGAGGGGTGGAGTCACTTATGGGAGATACTGTATATAATGTGAGGGGTGGACTCACTTATGGGAGATACTGTATATATAATGTGAGGGGTGGACTCACTTATATGAGATACTGTATATATAATGTGAGGGGTGGACTAACTTATGGGAGATACTGTATATAATGTGAGGGGTGGACTCACTTATGGGAGATACTGTATATAATGTGAGGGGTGGACTCACTTATGGGACATACTGTATATATAATGTGAGGAGTGGACTCACTTATGGGAGATACTGTATATATAATGTGAGGGGTGGACTCACTTATGGGAGATACTGTATATAATGTGAGGGGTGGACTCACTTATGGGAGATACTGTATATATAATGTGAGGGGTGGACTCACTTATGGGAGATACTGTATATATAATGTGAGGGGTGGACTCACTTATGGGAGATACTGTATATATAATGTGAGGGGTGGACTCACTTATGGGAGATACTGTATATAATGTGAGGGGTGGACTCACTTATGGGAGATACTGTATATAATGTGAGGGGTGGACTCACTTATGGGAGATACTGTACAGTAACCCCCCGACATGCGATGGCCCCGACATATGATCAAATCGACATGCAATGGCCTTTCAGAGGCCATCGCATGTCGATGTCAGCATCGACATACGATGCTTTTATATGTTGGAGCCATCGCATTAACTGCTGTCTGACAGCGCAAAATGCTTAAGCTGCTGTCGGATAGCAGTTTAAGCATCCCGGACAGGTTCGCTTACCTATCCCCGCTGCTCCGGGTCCACTTCGCGATCCTCCGGCGTCTTCTGTATCTTCTCCAGGGTCCGGGCCTAGCTTTCCGGCGTCGTTATTACGTCACTACGCACAACGCGCCGGCGCAGCAGCGTAATAACGTCACCAGAAAGCGAGGCCCGGACTCTGCAGAAGATGCCAGAGGATCCTGAAGAAGACACCGGAGCAGCGGGACAGCATCAGGAGCGGTGAGGACCTGGTCCGGAGCGGCGGGTACAGGTGAGTATAACTTCCTACACTTTACATTGAACGGATCCCTCAACATACGATGGCTTCGACAAACGATGGGTCGTTTGGAATGAATTACCATCGTCTGTTGAGGGACCACTGTATATAATGTGAGGGGTGGACTCACTTATGGGAGATGCTGTATATATAATGTGAGGGGTGGACTCACTTATGGGAGATACTGTATATATAATGTGAGGGGTGGAGTCACTTATGGGAGATACTGTATATATTGTGAGGGGTGGACTCACTTATGGGAGATACTGTATATATAATGTGAGGGGTGGACTCACTTATGGGAGATACTGTATATATAATGTGAGGGGTGGACTCACTTATGGGAGATACTGTATATATAATGTGAGGGATGGACTCACTTATGGGAGATACTGTATATATAATGTGAGAGGTGGAGTCACTTATGGGAGATACTGTATATAATGTGAGGGGTGGACTCACTTATGGGATATACTGTATATAATGTGAGGGGTGGACTCACTTATGGGAGATACTGTATATATAATGTGAGGGGTGGACTCACTTATGGCAAATACTGTATATATAATGTGAGGGGTGGACTCACTTATGGGATATACTGTATATATAATGTGAGGGGTGGACTCACTTATGGGAGATACTGTATATATAATGTGAGGGGTGGACTCACTTATGGGATATACTGTATATAATGTGAGGGGTGGACTCACTTATGGGAGATACTATATATAATGTGAGGGGTGGACTCACTTATGGGAGATACTGTATATATAATGTGAGGGGTGGACTCACTTATGGGAGATACATTATATATAATGTGAGGGGTGGACTCACTTATGGGAGATACTGTATATATAATGTGAGGGGTGGACTCACTTATGGGAGATACTGTATATAATGTGAGGGGTGGACTCACTTATGGGAGATACTGTATATATAATGTGAGGGGTGGACTCACTTATGGGATATACTGTATATAATGTGAGGGGTGGACTCACTTATGGGAGATACTGTGTATATAATGTGAGGGGTGGACTCACTTATGGGATATACTGTATATAATGTGAGGGGTGGACTCACTTATGGGATATACTGTATATAATGTGAGGGGTGGACTCACTTATGGGAGATACTATATATAATGTGAGGGGTGGACTCACTTATGGGAGATACTGTATATATAATGTGAGGGGTGGACTCACTTATGGGAGATACTGTATATAATGTGAGGGGTGGACTCACTTATGGGAGATACTATATATAATGTGAGGGGTGGACTCACTTATGGGAGATACTGTATATATAATGTGAGGGGTGGACTCACTTATGGGATATACTGTATATATAATGTGAGGGGTGGACTCACTTATGGGATATACTGTATATATAATGTGAGGGGTGGACTCACTTATGGGAGATACTGTATATATAATGTGAGGGATGGACTCACTTATGGGAGATACTGTATATAATGTGAGGGGTGGACTCACTTATGGGAGATACTGTATATATAATGTGAGGGGTGGACTCACTTATGGGAGATACTGTATATATAATGTGAGGGGTGGACTCACTTATGGGATATACTGTATATAATGTGAGGGGTGGACTCACTTATGGGAGATACTGTATATATTGTGAGGGGTGGACTCACTTATGGGAGATACTGTATATATAATGTGAGGGGTGGAGTCACTTATGGGAGATACTGTATATATTGTGAGGGGTGGACTCACTCATGGTATATACTGTATATATAATGTGAGGGGTGGACTCACTTATGGGATATACTGTATATAATGTGAGGGGTGGACTCACTTATGGGAGATACTATATATAATGTGAGGGGTGGACTCACTTATGGGAGATACTGTATATATAATGTGAGGGGTGGACTCACTTATGGGAGATACATTATATATAATGTGAGGGGTGGACTCACTTATGGGAGATACTGTATATATAATGTGAGGGGTGGACTCACTTATGGGAGATACTGTGTATATAATGTGAGGGGTGGACTCACTTATGGGAGATACTGTATATAATGTGAGGGGTAGACTCACTTGTGGGAGATACTGTATATATAATGTGAGGGGTGGACTCACTTATGGGATATACTGTATATAATGTGAGGGGTGGACTCACTTATGGGAGATACTGTATATAATGTGAGGGGTGGACTCACTTATGGGAGATACTGTATATATAATGTGAGGGGTGGACTCACTTATGGGAGATACTGTATATAATGTGAGGGGTGGAGTCACTTATGGGAGATACTGTATATATTGTGAGGGGTGGACTCACTCATGGTATATACTGTATATATAATGTGAGGGGTGGACTCACTTATGGGATATACTGTATATAATGTGAGGGGTGGACTCACTTATGGGAGATACTATATATAATGTGAGGGGTGGACTCACTTATGGGAGATACTGTATATATAATGTGAGGGGTGGACTCACTTATGGGAGATACTGTATATAATGTGAGGGGTGGACTCACTTATGGGAGATACTGTATATAATGTGAGGGGTGGAGTCACTTATGGGAGATACTGTATATATAATGTGAGGGGTGGACTCACTTATGGGAGATACTGTGTATATAATGTGAGGGGTGGACTCACTTATGGGATATACTGTATATAATGTGAGGGGTGGACTCACTTATGGGAGATACTATATATAATGTGAGGGGTGGACTCACTTATGGGATATACTGTATATATAATGTGAGGGGTGGACTCACTTATGGGAGATACTGTATATATATAATGTGAGGGGTGGACTCACTTATGGGAGATACTGTATATAATGTGAGGGGTAGACTCACTTATGGGAGATACTGTATATATAATGTGAGGGGTGGACTCACTTATGGGAGATACTGTATATATAATGTGAGGGGTGGACTCACTTATGGGAGATACTGTATATAATGTGAGGGGTGGACTCACTTATGGGAGATACTGTATATAATGTGAGGGGTGGACTCACTTATGGGAGATACTGTATATAATGTGAGGGGTGGACTCACTTATGGGAGATACTGTATATAATGTGAGGGGTAGACTCACTTGTGGGAGATACTGTATATATAATGTGAGGGGTGGACTCACTTATGGGAGATACTGTATATAATGTGAGGGGTGGACTCACTTATGGGAGATACTGTATATATAATGTGAGGGGTGGACTCACTTATGGGAGATACTGTATATAATGTGAGGGGTGGAATCACTTATGGGAGATACTGTATATATAATGTGAGGGGTGGACTCACTTATGGGATATACTGTATATATAATGTGAGGGGTGGACTCACTTATGGGATATACTGTATATATAATGTGAGGGGTGGACTCACTTATGGGATATACTGTATATATAATGTGAGGGGTGGACTCACTTATGGGATATACTGTATATATAATGTGAGGGGTGGACTCACTTATGGGATATACTGTATATATAATGTGAGGGGTGGACTCACTTATGGGAGATACTGTATATATAATGTGAGGGATGGACTCACTTATGGGAGATACTGTATATAATGTGAGGGGTGGACTCACTTATGGGAGATACTGTATATAATGTGAGGGGTGGACTCACTTATGGGAGATACTGTATATAATGTGAGGGGTGGACTCACTTATGGGAGATACTGTATATAATGTGAGGGGTAGACTCACTTGTGGGAGATACTGTATATATAATGTGAGGGGTGGACTCACTTATGGGAGATACTGTATATAATGTGAGGGGTGGACTCACTTATGGGAGATACTGTATATATAATGTGAGGGGTGGACTCACTTATGGGAGATACTGTATATAATGTGAGGGGTGGAATCACTTATGGGAGATACTGTATATATAATGTGAGGGGTGGACTCACTTATGGGATATACTGTATATATAATGTGAGGGGTGGACTCACTTATGGGATATACTGTATATATAATGTGAGGGGTGGACTCACTTATGGGATATACTGTATATATAATGTGAGGGGTGGACTCACTTATGGGATATACTGTATATATAATGTGAGGGGTGGACTCACTTATGGGATATACTGTATATATAATGTGAGGGGTGGACTCACTTATGGGAGATACTGTATATATAATGTGAGGGATGGACTCACTTATGGGAGATACTGTATATAATGTGAGGGGTGGAATCACTTATGGGAGATACTGTATATATAATGTGAGGGGTGGACTCACTTATGGGAGATACTGTATATAATGTGAGGGGTGGAGTCACTTATGGGAGATACTGTATATATAATGTGAGGGGTGGAGTCACTTATGGGAGATACTGTATATATAATGTGAGGGGTGGACTCACTTATGGGAGATACTGTATATATAATGTGAGGGGTGGAGTCACTTATGGGAGATACTGTATATATAATGTGAGGGGTGGAGTCACTTATGGGATATACTGTATATATAATGTGAGGGGTGGAGTCACTTATGGGAGATACTGTATATATAATGTGAGGGGTGGAGTCACTTATGGGATATACTGTATATATAATGTGAGGGGTGGACTCACTTATGGGAGATACTGTATATAATGTGAGGGGTAGACTCACTTATGGGAGATACTATATATAATGTGAGGGGTGGACTCACTTATGGGATATACTGTATATATAATGTGAGGGGTGGACTCACTTATGGGATATACTGTATATATAATGTGAGGGGTGGACTCACTTATGGGATATACTGTATATATAATGTGAGGGGTGGACTCACTTATGGGATATACTGTATATATAATGTGAGGGGTGGACTCACTTATGGGATATACTGTATATATAATGTGAGGGGTGGACTCACTTATGGGAGATACTGTATATATAATGTGAGGGATGGACTCACTTATGGGAGATACTGTATATAATGTGAGGGGTGGAATCACTTATGGGAGATACTGTATATATAATGTGAGGGGTGGACTCACTTATGGGAGATACTGTATATAATGTGAGGGGTGGAGTCACTTATGGGAGATACTGTATATATAATGTGAGGGGTGGAGTCACTTATGGGAGATACTGTATATATAATGTGAGGGGTGGACTCACTTATGGGAGATACTGTATATAATGTGAGGGGTGGACTCACTTATGGGAGATACTGTATATAATGTGAGGGGTAGACTCACTTATGGGAGATACTATATATAATGTGAGGGGTGGACTCACTTATGGGATATACTGTATATATAATGTGAGGGGTGGACTCACTTATGGGATATACTGTATATATAATGTGAGGGGTGGACTCACTTATGGGATATACTGTATATATAATGTGAGGGGTGGACTCACTTATGGGATATACTGTATATATAATGTGAGGGGTGGACTCACTTATGGGATATACTGTATATATAATGTGAGGGGTGGACTCACTTATGGGAGATACTGTATATATAATGTGAGGGATGGACTCACTTATGGGAGATACTGTATATATAATGTGAGGGGTGGACTCACTTATGGGAGATACTGTATATAATGTGAGGGGTGGACTCACTTATGGGATATACTGTATATATAATGTGAGGGGTGGACTCACTTATGGGACATACTGTATATATAATGTGAGGGGTGGACTCACTTATGGGAGATACTGTATATATAATGTGAGGGGTGGAATCACTTATGGGAGATACTGTATATATAATGTGAGGGGTGGACTCACTTATGGGACATACTGTATATATAATGTGAGGGGTGGACTCACTTATGGGAGATACTGTATATATAATGTGAGGGGTGGAATCACTTATGGGAGATACTGTATATATAATGTGAGGGGTGGACTCACTTATGGGAGATACTGTATATAATGTGAGGGGTGGACTCACTTATGGGAGATACTGTATATAATGTGAGGGGTGGAGTCACTTATGGGAGATACTGTATATATAATGTGAGGGGTGGACTCACTTATGGGAGATACTGTGTATATAATGTGAGGGGTGGACTCACTTATGGGATATACTGTATATAATGTGAGGGGTGGACTCACTTATGGTAGATACTGTGTATATAATGTGAGGGGTGGACTCACTTATGGGAGATACTGTATATAATGTGAGGGGTGGACTCACTTATGGGAGATACTGTATATAATGTGAGGGGTGGACTCACTTATGGGAGATACTGTATATAATGTGAGGGGTGGAGTCACTTACGGGAGATACTGTATATATAATGTGAGGGGTGGAGTCACTTATGGGAGATACTGTATATAATGTGAGGGGTGGACTCACTTATGGGATATACTGTATATATAATGTGAGGGGTGGACTCACTTATGGGAGATACTATATATAATGTGAGGGGTGGAGTCACTTATGGGAGATACTGTATATAATGTGAGGGGTAGACTCACTTATGGGAGATACTGTATATATAATGTGAGGGGTGGAGTCACTTACGGGAGATACTGTATATATAATGTGAGGGGTGGAGTCACTTATGGGAGATACTGTATATAATGTGAGGGGTAGACTCACTTATGGGAGATACTGTATATATAATGTGAGGGGTGGAGTCACTTATGGGAGATACTATATATAATGTGAGGGGTGGACTCACTTATGGGAAATACGGAATGTCTTATTGTAATAATTTTGGAGGCAGTGACCATATTTTCAAGAACGCAAAAAGCATCTTATGTGGTAAATTTAATTCTGTTTGATAACTGCGGTGCGGCCATTATACGGTTATTGAGTAGGATGAGCTGCCTCTTGAGTTTACACAATATTATCATAGACCGCATTGATTTTCAAATCATGTCTTCGCTGCTACCGGAATCATTCCTCATACATATAGTTAAGAGCTTTTTATATGTAAATGACATCATCGTGAAGTAAGAGTCACCCATTCCCAATGACATCTTTAGATGTCACTTTATATACTGAGTAGACAGCACTACGGGATCATGAATTGTTGGCGGACAATTCATATAGTGAGGCAGGTCTGGAATGTATTGTAGAGCAAAAACTCATGGCAAATCTAGACAAAAATGTAGAATTTGCCCATAGAAGTTGACCTCACCAATGTTTGGCTGGGTTCACACTACGATTTGTAACTATGGTTCCCGTATATAGCTGGGAGGAGGGGGCGGGGCTTAATCGCGGCGCCCGCACACAGCCATATTCGGGAACCATATTTAATGCATGTCTATGAGCTGATCGGAGTGAACCGCAGCGTCCGGTCGGCTGTGTTTTCGGCCCTAAAAAGTACTGGAAGGATTAAGATTTTTTAATAGAAGTGATTTACAAATGTGTTTAACTTTCTGGCAAAATGTTTTCCACAGGAGTACCCCTTTAAAGGGGTCAAGTTCTGGGAGAAAAGTGTGGGAACTCACCCAAGATTTCCACTCAAGGGCTGGTCCTGCAGGACTTCTGCTAATTGGAACAGAGTTCCTGCTGTTGAAAAAGTGCAGGAACTCTGTTTCCATGTGTTCCTACAGGACTGGAGCCGGGGTAGCTTCCAAATCAGAAGGGGCACAGAGAAGCAGGGGCATGCATCAAATAATGGTGGAAAATGCCTGGCACTGTTAGCCTAGGTTCACACTACGGAATTTCCGCCTGCAATTCCGCTTTGAAATTGCAGGCAGAAATTCTGCTTACTAAAATGTATAGTGTAGTGAATGGGTTTCTGTTCACAAATTCACTCTTCGGAATTTGTGAAGCGGAATTTGTGAATGGAAAATACGCTTGAAAATTTCTTCCTGAAGAATGGCGTTGCCCAGGCGAAAATACTCGCGGAACACATGGTAGTACATCTGAGATTGCAGTGTCTGCACGGTCCTAGAGCCGACTGATTCAGTGGCCACACTCGAAATCTCTGGGTGGAAATGTTCTGCCCGGAGATTCCGCAGTGTGAACCTAGCCTTAGGGTTTATTCACATGGTAGAATTTCCGCTTGCGGAATTCTGCCTCAAATTAAAGACCATAGACTTCTATGGGACTCCGCAATCCCATTCACACTTCTGAATTTCCTCTTGCTGAATTCCGCAAGAGGAAATTCAGAAGTGTGAATGGGAGTGCGGTATCCCATAAGACTGGGTTCCCACTGTGGAATTTCTGCCGGAGATCGAACCGGCAGCACTAGGACCGTGTGGACTACATTGCCGTCCCCATAGATGGCAATGCATTTCTGAGCAGATCTCCCAAAAGATCCACCCAAAAATGCATTGCAGTCTATGGGGGAAGCAGTGCAGTCCGCTCGGTCCTAGCGCCGCCAGCTCGATTTCCGGCAGAAATTCTGCAGTGTGAACCCAGCCTAAAAGTCTATGGTCTTTAATTTGAGTTGGAATTGTGTAAGCCGAAATTCTGCCGTGTGAATAGACCCTTAGGCTGGGTTCACATTACGGAATCTCTAGGCAGAATTTCTGCTGGAGATTTAACCAGCAGCACTAGGACCGCACAGACTGCATTGCCGTCCCCATAAACGGCAATGCATTTCTGGGTGGATCTTTTGGGAGATCTGCTCAGAAATGCATTGACATCTATGGGGACGGCAATGCAGTCCGCTCGGTCCTAGCGCTGCCGGCTCGATCTCTGGCAGAAATTCTGCCCAGAAATTCCACAGTGTGAACCCAGCCTTATGGTAGGAAGGAGGGATGAGTTCTGTTTTATTAAGCAAAGGACCAATTCAGAAGATATCAAGGTAAAACCAATTTACTGAGACATCTATGACAACGCCACAGGATCACAATAAATGTCTCAATATCTGAAAGGCAGTCGGCCGTGTATGTAGCGTTACAGCTTATGCAAGTTGACATCTTTACGTGTCCCTGCCGCTCCGGACCATCACCGCTCGTCACCTCTGCCCTGGATGTCGCCTTCCATCGCTGTCGCGGCTTCCCCGGGTTGTCCCCAAAGCTCCGGCAAGGCCTCTGCTTCCCCATCATCCTCGCTCTCCGTCGCCGCCATCACGTCGCCACGCACGCCGCTCCTATTGGATGACGGGACGGCGTGCGCAGCGACGTGATGACGACGATGGAGAGCGCCGACGATGCAGGGATCCCGAAGAGGACGCGCCGGAGCCCCGAGGACAGGTAAGTGATCGTCAGCGGACCACACGGGGCACGGTAAACGGCTATCCGGTGTCAGCTGAAGCAGTCAGCGCTGTCGGATAGTCGTTTATGCGATGGCCCCGATATACAAAACCATCGTATGTTGATGCTGCCTTCAACATGCGATGGACTCTGAGAGGCCATCGTATGTTGAAATGATCGTATGTCGGGGCCATCGTAGGTTGGGGGGGTCACTGTATTAGAAAAAAAAGGGGGTTCACAGTCCTCAGTCTATCATCAGATCTATATATCTCATGCACAGTGGAAAAACATATATAAGAGTAATAGGCCAATGGTACAAAAGGAGTTTAATTAAACAGAACAATTCGCAATATTACATACAACATACATAAAATACTCTAGTATTAAAATGAGTTAGCATAAAAATATATCAGTTATGAACCCCGAATATTAGACGTAAATTCTGCACAGATATGGATGGGTATATAGAACAATGTAGATAGAATATTGCTGACTAAGGAAATCCCAATATCTTATTGCACACGTTCACATAAAGTTATAAACCTAAATTCAGAAAGTCCAATCAATATGGCGGCCGATCATAAATACCGTATTTTTCGCCGTATAAGACGGCGTGCGTAACGACGTGATGGCGGCGACGGAGAGCGAGGATACCCGGCCGGCAGCAGAGACGTTCCAGAGCGACGGGGACACGGCAACAGCGATAGAGCGACATCCAGGGCAGCGGTGACGGGTCCGGAGCGGCGGGGACACGTGAGTATTACATCCTATGCAGTGGTTTTCAATCTGCGGACCTCCAGATGTTGCAAAACTACAACTCCCAGCATGCCCGGACAGCCAACGGCTGTCCGGGCATGCTGGTAGTTGTAGTTTTAATTTAGCCAAACAACAATACGGCAAACATTAAGCGCCGTATGTAGGTCCCAGGGGTACCGATATATAGCCAAAAACAAAGAGACCCACAATACTAATATTATTTCAAAAAGTATAACAATCTTTATTAAAGAATATAAAACAGACAATTAAAAATAATTAAAAGGCAGAGGATGACCTTAAGCAGGAGACAACAAGTGCCAGTGGATCTGGTATGGGCGATGTAGGTATTCAGTCAAGAGCATACATAATATAAGGCTGGCACGGCTGCAAACTTATAATATAGTATAATATAGATATAATATCTAACATACATCAGTATAACATAGGGAGCAGCAGTGCGGTATAACAAACATGAATAGGGACCCAAGATGAGTGATACCTAAAGAGACTACCTGTCATATACCCAAAGGCCAGGAACACCAAGCACCAACACCCCAACGCACGTTTCGCGTATGGGCTTCGTCAGGGGGCGTGTCCTAATTCCCAAAAGAGGCAAGTATATAAGGGCTAGCATGCCCAATCAACATCCGCAGATCATGATGATGGACAATCATCAAAGCCAATAAGACCCAACCGATCCACAAAGGTCAGACCGGATAGGGCAAATAAAAAACGCCCGATTACCTGTAGGCCGGAAAAGGAGCCTCCCTCCTCATGAGCCGGAGATCCGGCGCTAGAGAATGACGGCACCTACACTTCCGGCATCCCAAGGTGACGCACGAAGCGTCATCCAGTCAAAACGGGCAACACACATATGGTGCCCGCCAGTGTGTGCATGGCTCCGCAAAAATGGCCGTTCTATTAGCCGTGCGCATGCGCCCAGAAGGGCGCACGCGCACAGCGTAAGGGAGCCCACACCATCGCGCATGTGATATCGCTTGGTGGCAATTAAAAAACAGTCTTACAGCATAGGTGGATTTGTGCTTGGGGTCGTATAGATGTATATGCGACCGGGCGCACAGGTGGTAATATAATAGTGGAGACGATTGATTAGTTATGGCACTACGTGCCGCTCACCACTCCGCAGATATGCACTGGCCATGTCCTTCTTGTGCAAGGGACTACCTATTCACCCAATAGTTGGGATTTCTAAAAGTGGAACAAGCACCTATTAGACATTTATTGTTGAAAGAAACATTCTTTGGGAGACTTAAAGGAGTACTCCACTGGAAAACACAATTTTCAACTGGTGACAATCAACTGGTGACAGAAAGTTAAACAGATTTGTAAATTCCTTCTATCAAAAAATCTTAATCCTTCCAGTACTTATCAGCTGCTGTTATGATCCGCAAGATTTTCTTTTTGAATTTCCTTTCTGACTGACCACAGTGCTCTCTGCTGCCAACTCTGTCCATTTTAGGAACTATCCAGAGCAGGATAGGTTTTCTATGGGGATTTGCTCCTACTCTGGACAGTTCCTAAAATGGACAGAGGTGTCAGCAGAGAATGCTGTGGTCAGACAGAAAGGAAATTCTAAAAGAAAAGAACTTCCTGTGGATCATAACAGCAACTGATAAGTACTGGAAGGATTAAGCTTTTTTTTATAGAAGTCATTTACAATTCTGTTTAACTTTCTGGCACCAGTTAATTTAAAAAATTTTTTTTTTTTCCAGTGGAGTACCCTTTTAAGCCATGTTCACACTGAATACTGCAAAAAAGAAATTCTGCACGGACACTCCGCTGTGGCAGAGTCCTATTTATTTCAATGGGATTCTGCTGCATTGTGCAGATGTTTCTGCCATGGAAATCCTGATTTTGGGGTCCACAGAAAGAATAGATTTGTCTATATCTTCTGCTGGATCACAGCACTCGCATGTTTTGCCGGCGCCTGCCCAGAAATTTTTTGAGCAGACATTCAGCTGTGTGAACATAATGGGGGAGATGACCTGTGCAAAGGAAAAGTTGTCCAGTTGCCCATAGCAACCAATCAGATCACTTCTTTCATTTTTCACAGGCCATCATGAAAATGAAAGAAGCGAGCTGATTGGTTGCTATGGGCATTGTTTCCTTTGCACAGGTTTTGATGAATCTCCCCCTATATAGCCTTTCACTGAGTCCTTACCCTGTGCGCTCAGGTTTCCAAGGATAGCCGAGCAGTAATGAAGGGACGCAGTTCTCAGGCAATGGCTTTTGTCCCTTTGCTTTAGTGATAGTCAGGGTCTCAGTAGCCGGACCCCCCACTCATCACAACTTTTGACATATCTGAAGTTTTGTGAATTTATAGATACACTTTAACTTTTGTTGTGGTCCTTGGTAGGGGCACAGCCTGATAATGTGGCTCTCAGAGCCAAAAAAAAAAAAAGATTGTGCACCCTCTTTGTGCAAAGATTTAGCAACTTTTAGCAATCTCCACCAATTTTGCAGAGAGGGCAGGTCTTGTGGTGGAGGGGCATTGTTTCATATGAAGGGGGCATTGTCGTCCCTTCAAGTCAAATTTACTACAAATTTGCTAGCAGGCATACATTGCAATGGAAATCTACACCAGCTCAGAGCTCACATGCACCTAGATTAACCAAAAGGCTGTACAAGTCCTGGGGGGAAAAAAAGTGTGGGAACTCACCCAAGATTTCCACTTAAAGGGGTACTAGACATCTTATACCCTATCAAAGGATAGGGGATAAGATGTCTGATCCCAGGGGTCTGATCCCTGGGGTCCCGCTGCTAGGGACCCCCACGGTCTTCGTTTTGAGTATTGGGTGCAGCGCCGGAGGCTCGTGACGTCACAGCCCCTCAATGCAAGTCTATGGGAGGGGGCGTGACGGCGTGATATTGAGGGGGCATTACTGTGACATCACGAGCCTCTGTCCCGCATCAACAATCATATGGCACAGAGCGAAGCTCGCTCCATGCACTGGATGTCTGGGATGCCGCAGACGAGATCACTGGGCCCCCAGCAGCAGGACCACTGCGATCAGACATCTTATCCCTTATACTTTGGATAGGGGATAAGATGTCTAGGGGCGGAGTACCCCTTTAAGGGCTGGTCCTGCAGGACTCCTGCTAATGGGAACTGCGTTCCTGCTGTGGTAAAAGTGCAGGAACTCCATTCCCATGAGTTCCTGCAGGATTTGAGCCCTGGCTGTACCTCTAGAGCAGTGTTTCCCAACCAGGGTGCCTCCAGCTGTTGCAAAACTAGCCTACGGCTGTCCGGGCATGCTGGGAGTTGTAGTTTTGCAACAACTGGAGGCACCCTGGTATGGAAACACTGCTCTAGAAATCCAATGCTTTCCTGCACTGGTGAGGTTTAGGCCCCCTTCAAACATATCCAGCGGCGTTTCCCTCGGCCACTGTAGAAAAAGCACTGGAGGTAAACGGATGATAGAACTGATCCCCGTCTGGCCTGCACAATTAAAGGGGTACTCTGCTGGAAAACCTTTATTTATTTTATTTTTTTAAATCAACTGGTGCCAGAACGTTAAACAGATTTGTAAATGACTTCTATTTAAAAATCTTAATCCTTCCAGTGCTAATCAGCTGCTGTATACTCCACAGGAAGTTCTCTTTATTTATTTTTTTTACTTCTTTTCTGTCTGACCACAGTGCTCTCTGCTGACACCTCTGTCCATGTCAGGAACTGTCCAGAGCAGGAGAGGTCTGGACCGCCATAACACCGGTCTAGGTAAATCCCCATCAAGCTTATAATTGAGTATTGAAAACGAATGAAAGGGTTCTTGTACCCAATACAGCAAATAATTGGTTGTTTTTTTTTAAAGTCCATGACAAGGATTCTAGAGGATGAGAGCGAGAATTCCATTTTTTTTTATTTGGATAGGAATTTTTTATTTCCCGACTGCATCATTCCTGTCTTTTCTCAATAAATGCACCAAGCAGTAAATACAGATGGGGCAGCCGTATTAATACTCATATATCTACTACTTGAAAATATTTGCATGTGAACAAAACCGTGAAAATTACCATTGAGAAGAGCCAGTGATTGCTTCTTTGTAATGAAGACACAGACAGTCTAAGAGGCGCAAAATGTTCTAAAGTGCAACACATTGGGGGTTATTTATCATTGTGTTCGATTGCTTTTTTTGGTCTACATCTGCAAATTTTGTTTAATCTCAGGCTAATTGTGTTTTTTTTTTGCGTTTTTCTTTTCTAACTTCTAAAATCCGTCATTTTGACATTTTGGTGTTGCTAGACTATTTTTTATAGTGACGGATGCAGTGGTCACGAATTTATTATCTGTGTGTTTTAGATTTTTTTGGGCAATTTCTGCCGCAGCTGGTGCAAAAAAAAAATAAAAAAATCTCGACCACCTCCTTACCAGGTCTAAAAAAGATTACTACTCCTGTCTGTTTGCAAAAAATAAATAGAAAATCATCAGCCAGAGTGAGAGAGAGAGAGAGAGAGAGAGGGAGAGAGAGAGGGAGAGAGAGAGAGAGAGAGAGAGAGTGGGAGAGAGAGAGAGAGTGGGAGAGAGAGAGAGAGAGAGAAAAAGAAAAAGAGAGAGAAAGAGATAAAAAGTAAAAAATAAAAATGCAAATGAAAAGTAAAGCAGTTGTCCATATGAAACAATCAGATATATTTTTTAAGGTACAAAAAAAGGAATGGTAAAGGCGTAAGAAACAATAAGATTGTTAGCAATGGCCAAAATCTAACAATTTCGTGTGCCCAAGTTTAAAAAAATATCCGACAAAGTGATGATAACAAAAAACAAAAAGTGAAAGGTAAAAAAAAAAAAAATTATATATAATCTGTTCAACTAAACCTCCGTCTCTCGAACAATGATTTTTTTGCCTGCAGAAGGTAAACCACTATTCAAATGTGAGACTCTCTTTGCAGACCTTCTTTTAGACATTAATTTGCCTTAAAATTTTAAATTATAACAAATAAAGCCAAACACACAGACAAACAAGCTCCTCAGAAGCAGGGTAGACGTGATCTGAAAGCGGCGGTAGAAAATGATCTGGGTGCAGATCTGCGTGAAATTTATCATGTTCACTGCGGCAATATGATGAATTTGGAGCAGCACCGCCAAAAAAAACACATCTAGACAAACAACAAAAATTATCTAGCCAAGACCATTATTGAAAAATAACCCCCATTAATCCTGACTCCCCATTCTTTTTTTCTCGCTCTTGTTGGCTCCATGGTTACTTCTCTATAGAGGACAATTCCTTCTAAGCAGATTTCCCTTGAGATGCCCTCAAAAAGTGGCTAAACATAGCTCATACTTAGCGTGCATTACTGTAATATGTTTTGGGTGCCGAGCCTGCCTGTGGTTATGGAGTTTACATGTTGAAATATTGGGTCAAATTCTATAATAGTGTTTACCGGTGAATTAAGTGTATGTTTTTAACAATGTTTTCCCAACTACTACTGTCACTAGAGATTAGCGAATTTTAGAAAAATTCGATTGGGGCGATTCGCCAGATTTTCCCAAAAAATTTGTTTCGCTCCGAATTTATT
Organism: Hyla sarda; assembly: GCF_029499605.1. Classification (NCBI taxonomy): domain Eukaryota; kingdom Metazoa; phylum Chordata; class Amphibia; order Anura; family Hylidae; genus Hyla; species Hyla sarda. Next base: position 400,058,513 of record NC_079191.1, read on the forward strand.
TGCGTCAAATCGCTATTAAAAACGTCTATTTCTGGCCTACAGAAAGCCTCAATAAGGGTGTAGAACACTTTGCCTTGCTGTAACATGCATAGGGTGTGCTGGGTTAGTGAAATAATACTGTTACTCAGTATGACATGCAGATCAAAGGCATCACTATTAGAATCACTGTCTCGGAGCGGCACAATGACAGAGCTTGGAGGTGGCATCAGTATGAGGAGACCATATAGTGCCTGAAATACACAGCGTGGAGGTGGCGGCAGCGTGAGGAGATCATATAGTGGCTGGATGACACAGCCTGGAGTTGGCGGCAGCATAAGGAGACCATATAGTGGCTGAATGAACCAGTGTGGAGGTGTCGGCAGCATGAGGAGAACATATGGTGGCTGAATGAAACAGCGTGGAGGTTGCAGCAGCAGGAGGAGAACATATGGTGGCAGAATGAGACAGCCTGGAGCTGACATCAGCATGAGGAGAACTTATGGTGGCAGAATGAGACAGCCCAGAGCTGACATCAGCATGAGGAGAACTTATGGTGGCAGAATGAGACAGCCTGGAGGTGGCATAAGCATGAGGAGACCATATGGAGGCAGAATGAAGAAAGCATAGAGGTGGCATCAGCACGAGGAGAACATATGGTGGCAGAATGACCAGCCTGACCAGCCATCGTTTACAACAGGTTTTGTAGTAGATGAAGCAGTGGAATGACGTTGTTCATCCTGTAATTCTGGCGACTGACTAATAATGTGGCTTCCTCAAAGGGCCTGAGTAAACAGGGGAGTCCCCCTATCCGCTCGTATCATCGAGAAATCGGTGATGACATTTCTCTGTTCGTATAACATATGGAGAGTGGAATTCCAATGTGTGGAAATGTCGCAAATAAAACTATGTTGGGGGATGCCATTCTGACGCTGCAGCTCAAGGAGGGTGTGCTTTGCAGTGTAAGAGTGGCTGAAGTGCATGCAAAGTTTCCTTCCCGTTGTTAGGATGTCTTGCAGATGGGGGAACACTTCAGGAACCGCTTTACAACCAGATTGAACACGTGTGCCATGCAGGGCTCATGGCTCATGCTTCCCTGATACAGCGCAGACAAGATGTTCTCCATTGTCAGTCACCATGGTTCCCATTTCCAGATTTCGTAAGCCATTATTCGATTTCTTGATGAATGACTTTTAGCAGTTCCTCCCCTGTGTGACTCTGTTCGCCAACGAAAACCATGTGAAGAACAGCGTGACACCACCGTGCCCTGCACACTTGGTATGCTGGAGGGGCATGGCATGGAGGGAGCGTGGCAGTCCTTTGGATAGGGGATAAGATGTTTAGGGCAGAGTACCCTTTTAAGGGGTTAACTAAAGTGAGAGACTGGAAGAGAGGGAGAGAGGACCTTGCCCACAAGGCCTTACAATCTATAAGCCCTCACATTCAGGACCTATTATTTCCTATAAAACTCAAGAAGTAAGGCAGCGTTTCTTGTCTCACTTTTCATACAGACGTTTGCATATTAAACTAGCGGTAATTCCTCTTGACAGATCGGAAACACATAACAGCTGTGCAGCATAAAGGGGAGAAATGAGTTACCATCATCTGACAACAATACGCACCGCGTCCCCATAAGACAGAACATCTTCTCTGTTATCACTTTTGATGGGAAAGAAGTTGAAGAGAACTTTTTTTGAGTTGCATATGGTATTGTATCACCACACTATTACAGCTACATCTGCTAAAGATTCTAACCAGGGCTCACTGGGCTCTTTCCAGTACCTTCCTACACCTCTGATTCTGTATAGAAGCATGCAGAGGTCTTTCTGTTAAAGGAAAACAGTTACCCGTTCACCCGCACTATACACCGGGTTATAGTGCAGGTGAACAGGAGACCTATGCGGGGTCTAGGACTGCTAAACCTACCTGCAGTCCGGAACAACGATCCTCCGAAGGTCCCCCTCTTTCAGTGCTGACTTGCGCTCTGGAGGAGGACCCGCCTGCTGGATTTAAATATTCCTAAGCGCTGGTCATGTGAACGCTCATGCCTACTGAGCACTCATGTGAACGCTCATGCCTACTGAGCACTCATGTGAACGCTCATGCCTACTGAGCACTCATGTGACCAATGCTTATGAATATTTAAATCCAGCAGGTGGGCCCACCTCAGAGCACAAGTCAGCGCTGAAAGAGGGGGACCTTCGGAGGATCGGGGTTCCGGACTGCAGGTAGGTATAGCAGTCCGAGACCCAGCATTGGTCTCGTGTTCACCCGCACTATAATCAGGTGTATCGGGTTATAGTGCGGGTGAATGGGTGACCGTTTTCCTTTTAAAAAGTAGTATTCCAGGATTGTTGGTTCTTTTAATGTAAGAAAAGGGTAGCAAAGTTAGTCTAGTTACTAATATGAGACTTATAGTCCTCCTCAACTGAACTTCTAGCTTGACTTAAATCGAGTGTATATGGGTCTGAACTTGAACTGGATAGACTGACTGAATAACTGGGACTTGAATTTAGTGCACTTGAATTAGACTTTGGAACTGACAATCACTGTATCTGCACTTCGCTTGTGGAATCCTGTGTTAGGTCTTACCGCCAGGGTGGACATATATGGACCAGAGTTGCCTGAGGCTTTCATTTTCGTTATCCTCTTCTTTTGCGAATGGGGCCTGTTGGCTCACTGGCTCTAGTGCACACTGTGGACTTGAGTCTGAACTTAAAAGGAGAGACTTGATGGATAGCCTGGTTGGCAGGATCCTGTGAAGGGTGATGTCACTCAGGAACAGATTTATGCAGCAACTGGGTATCTTAGGCCTGTCTTCATGTGATGAGGTGTTGGTCCATAGCAGAGGTCCGGAGTTGACTCGCACTCTCCTGAACTCACTCTACAACACTCCTCACAACAGACTAGCTCCTCCCTATTTAGACAGACCTGGGGGAGCAGGGCAGGAGCTCTGATTGGCTGAAGCAGTCATGTGATCCCTTAGGCATCCTTCTACCCAGACAAGATTAATTCTTGAAGAGACAAAAAGGCATTTAACAATAGATATCACAGTGCAATAAATGATAAAACACAATACATATAGACCTGAGCAGTGGGCCTGGTGCAGACACGTTAAAGTGACATCCACCTGACATGGCAGGTAGACCAGTGTATTCTGCACCAGTCCCAGCTTGCTGTGCGGCCCAAAACAATACATCACAAGTCAGGTGCTAAAAGGGGGCTTGGCTGCTTTGTCTGTTATGTGTGAAGCCAGACCCCCGATGTTACCGGTCCACATGTGCTAGCATTCATTATCACACAGATCCACAGCTTGTGTGTCAGGTTGTGCTGTGCTGCAATAGGTGGGACGACCGATGTTTAAGAGAGAAAAAAAAAAGTCCCCTCCAACCTTGAAACAAAGAATCCTAGGGATTGTAGTCTGATGGAGGCCACGTAAACCAAAAGTAGCCAGTTCTCAAGACAAGCCAGCAGCGTGATGGGAGACACAGAACATGGCCATTTACCACCAACACAAGCACAGATCCTTGGTAAGCATGTCTATTACTGTATGACAATTATTAAATGTTGGATAACCCCTTTAAGTTCTGTCAGACATTGTTACTGGGGGACAATTGCCTCATCCATACGCCCTCTGATGGAGTCTATATAGCAAAACATTGAGGCCATATGACCCTGCACATCGATTTCTGCTAAAACTCTAAAGCATTGTTTCACAATCAGGGTGCCTTCAGCTGTTGCAAAACTACAACTCCAAACATCATCTTTGTCCCAGCTGTAGCACAGGCATAGACCATGTCCAAAAAGTGAGGGTGGGACTAGCACTCCTCTGTGCTCACTCCTGTCTTGTCTTTTAGTCTCTGGTCTGAAAACAGAGAGGAGGGGGTTACAGAGCAGCCTGCAGTGATTGATGAAGAAACCCAGCACAGGGAGGAAGTGAATGCATGGTGAGTGAGGGCAAGAGAAGGACATGCCACCTCCAAAGCACAGCATGAAAAACCAAGTGAGCAACATTAGGAAGGTATTTGTGAGAGAAAAATAAGTGCATATATTACATGTACATGATCCGGATTAGGTACTGAGGAACATGTAAGGCTGGGTTCACATCACGTTTTTCCCTATACGGGACCATATACGGCTGGGGGGAGCTAAAAACTTGCGCTCCTGTATCCCTGCCGTATGCGGTCCCGTATGTAATTCATTTCAATGAAACAACGGTTTTAGGTCCAGTAGAAAACCGCATACGGGGAAAAATGAGCCGACCAGTTCACTCCGGTCGGCTCATTGAAATTAATTACATACGGGACCGCATACGGCAGGGATACGGGAGCGCAAGTTTTTTGCTCCCCCCAGCCGTATGCGGTCCCGTATAGGGAAAAACGTTATGTGAACCCAGCCTTACAGGTATTTTTTAATGTAATCCCTTCAGAAGAACGCCTGTGTATAACTGGTATCTGCCCCTATATGGGTAATATTGGTTTGTGTATTTTATGTAGTAACAGTATGGTAAAATGTTTGGTCATGATTTGGTGCCATTACCCAAACACTATGTGGTAGTAAAAAGTGTTCATTGTGTAGCATCACTAATTTTATTTATTTATTTGAACCCCCATCTCTGCTTGGAAGGTTTTGTGTACGCCCCTGAGGAACTCCATTTAGAAATGGACACTAAGTAACAGACTAAATCTTTTAGATTATAAGTAATTAAAGCAAATAAAAAGCGTGACACAATCAAAGCCGCTTATACACCCAATACATCACACAAAGTGCCAGCAATCCATATTTCTAAATCAATTTTACATTGCCAGTGAGGATCTCACCCAGGCCTAAAGTAAAAGAAAATGCTTCTGGGGCAAATAGTGGCACACTCATATAACAAGTAAATATATGAAGGGGCTGAGGACAATGATGTGGAGTCAGCTTATATTCCTATTAGGAGTCAGCGTCTCAGCGCCTTTCTGTGAATGAACATCAATCAGATCAGCAGCACGAGGCGAAATGTGCCAAGTCAATTACAAATTGAGAACATTTATTTAAAAAGGTATTAGGGCTTCAGAAAATAAAGCTTATTCTTGGTAAAATGAGAATTTACACAAAACTAACATGATCTGATATGGGAAACATCCCATCTTTATTCTGGCCCACTCGAAGACTTAAAGGGGTACTCCACTGCTTAACTGTTCCGAATGCTGGGTCGGGCGCCAGGAGCTTGTGACGTCATAGCCCCGTCCCCCTCAATGCCAGTCTATGGGAGGGGGCGTGACGGATGTCACGCCCCCTCCCAGAGACTGGCATTGAGGGGGCGGGGCTATGACATCACGAGCTGCCGGCACTGACTCCAGCGTTCGGAAGTTTGTTCGAAATGCTGAGGAGTGGAGTACCCCTTTAAATATAGATATCTCTTCATTGTATATGTTTTTTAATGAGACTGCCAGCAATGGGCATACTGAGATAGATGTGCCCTCCAATGTGGTTTCTGCACACTTTGGACAAACCTTGGAACATATTCAGTCCAATACAGCTATGCCGGGGCATTTTGTTTAGAATTAGCATAATATACTCTCTCCTAACCTTCTGATCTCACCAGTGTGGCATCAAAAATCAAGTATCTGATGTTAAAGGAAAACTCCAGCCAAATCAAATGACCCTTATATAGCTGCACATGTTAAAGTTATATAACTGTGTAATCTTGGCTGAGCACAAACTCTGTTTCTCTTCAGCTTTTCCGCCATGAGTGCTTCAGTGTGTGATTGTCTCTCATTGGCTGAGGCAGCCCACACTCCCTCATCTATATTCACTACTTCTCTAACCATATGACATGCTAAGCTCTCTGAAGGCAGCTCCTCCCCCATCTCATTCAGGAACAACAACATCAGCTGGGATGCCTTGTGGGGTCATAGATCAATGTTGGCGTAGGTAGATGTTTTTTGTTGATTGTTTTGGTTGGTCTAAACTTGCCATACTTGTGCAAGTCACATGATAAATTTGATGCAACGTTTATCATGTGGGAATGTAAGGAAGTGAGGAGTTACCGTATATACTCGAGTATAAGCCGACCCGAGTATAAGCCGAGACCCCTAATTTCAACCCAAAATCCCAGGAAAAGTTATTGACTCGAGTATAAGCCTAGGGTGGGAAATACCTCATCCCCCCCCTGTCATCATCCAGACCCGTCATTAACATCCTCATCATCATCCCCTTGTCATCATCCCACACATCCCCCCTTCATCATCCCCTTGTCATCATCCCACACATCCCCCCTTCATCATCCCCTTGTCATCATCCCACACATCCCCCCTTCATCATCCCCTTGTCATCATCCCACACATCCCCCCTTCATCATCCCCTTGTCATCATCCCACACATCCCCCCTTCATCATCCCCTTGTCATCATCCCACACATCCCCCCTTCATCATCCCCTTGTCATCATCCCACACATCCCCCCTTCATCATCCCCTTGTCATCATCCCACACATCCCCCCTTCATCATCCCCTTATCATCCCACACATCCCCCCTTCATCATCCCCTTATCATCCCACACATCCCCCCTTCATCATCCCCTTATCATCCCACACATCCCCCCTTCATCATCCCCTTATCATCCCACACATCCCCCCTTCATCATCCCCTTATCATCCCACACATCCCCCCTTCATCATCCCCTTATCATCCCACACATCCCCCCTTCATCATCCCCTTATCATCCCCTTATCATCCCACACATCCCCCCTTCATCATCCCCTTATCATCCCCTTATCATCCCACACATCCCCCCTTCATCATCCCCTTATCATCCCCTTATCATCCCACACATCCCCCCTTCATCATCCCCTTGTCATCATCCCACACATCCCCCCCTTCATCATCCCCTTGTCATCATCCCACACATCCCCCCTTCATCATCCCCTTATCATCCCACACATCCCCCCTTCATCATCCCCTTATCATCCCCACCCCCCTTCATCATCCCCACACCCCCCCTTCATCATCCTCTTCTCATCATTCGCCCTCAGTGGTCTTCAACCTGCGGACCTCCAGAGGTTTCAAAACTACAACTCCCAGCAAGCCCGGGCAGCCATCGGCTGTCCGGGCTTGCTGGGAGTTGTAGTTTTGAAACCTCCGGAGGTCCGCAGGTTGAAGACCACTGCGGCCTTCAACATCATCCAGCCCCCTCTCACCCCCTTTAGTTCTGAGTACTCACCTCCGCTCGGCGCTGGTCCGGTCCTGCAGGGCTGTCCGGAGAGGAGGTGGTCCGGTGGGATAGTGGTTCTGGGCTGCTATCTTCACCGGGGGCGCCTCTTCTCCGCGCTTCCGGCCCGGAATAGAGGCGTTGCCTTGACAATGACGCAGAAGCACGTTGGCAATGAACGCACCTCTGCGTCGTTGTCACGGCAACGTGACTATTCTGAGGCCGGGCCCGAAGCGCTTAGAAGAGGCCTCCCCGGTGAAGATAGCAGCCCGGAACCAGTATCCCACCGGACCACCTCCTCACCGGACAGTCCTGCAGGACCGGACCAGCGCCGAGCGGAGGTGAGTACTCAGAACTAAAGGGGGTGAGAGGGGGCTGGATGATGTTGAAGGCCGCAGTGGTCTTCAACCTGCGGACCTCCGGAGGTTTCAAAACTACAACTCCCAGCAAGCCCGGACAGCCGATGGCTGCCCGGGCTTGCTGGGAGTTGTAGTTTTGAAACCTCTGGAGGTCCGCAGGTTGAAGACCACTGCGGGTGGGGGAGTTCACTCGAGTATAAGCCGAGGGGGGTGTTTTCAGCACGAAAAATCGTGCTGAAAAACTCGGCCTATACTCGAGTATATACGGTATGTATAGCATATACATATACAGGGTGTATAGCATCACTACTTACCTCCGCCGGCTGTATAGTATACAGGGGTGCATAGTGTACCCATATATACTATACAGGAGGCCAACAAGGAAATCTAACCCACACTGCTGCTGAGCAGTGCTGGGTTAACTCCTTGTGTGCAATATTGTCCATGATGTGAGTTGTAGTCCAGGAGCTGAGGGAAAAATTGCAGCAAGTCATTCTCCTGAGACCCGCTGCGATCCACATTTATTAACGACATGCGGGCGGCACATGCTTCTCCACTGCACTACCTGCCTTCTCCAGGCGGGGAATATACAGCTGAATTCTGCACAATTCATAATCCCCACTGCTGATTGGTCAGTGGCTATTCAGCAATCAGAGCTCCCTTCTCCCGGTGGTGAGGATTAGGAATTGTGACACTGCAGAACTCAGCTGTATATTCCCCACCTGGAGACAATGGGGTGCGCAGAGGAGCTCAGTCTCATAATGGGCAGATCAAAAAGAGTCCCTGCAGCTGGAGGATGTGCAAGAGTCGTCCCTCAGCACTGCGGTACTGCAACTACTCCCATCATGGACAGATCAAAAAGAGTCCCTCAGCGCTGCGGTACTACAAATACTCCCATCATGGACAGATCAAAAAGAGTCCCTCAGCGCTGCGGTACTACAACTACTCCCATCATGGGACAGACTCTGTCCCATGATAGGAGTAGTTGTAGTTTAGCAGTGCTGAGGGATGGCTCCTGCATCCCCCAGCTGTCTCGGTAAGGATCTACCTTAGGACACTTTTCGACGTGTCCTGCTTGCCATTATAGATTTGCAGCAAAAAAAAGCTGACTTGCGCAAAAATAAACACTTCTCTGCAAAAAGTGGTGTATGGTGCACCAAACAGTAGATCATTTTGAAAGAATTTTGAAAAATTTGCAGCGACATTTACAACATTAAAGTGGTGTAAAGGCAATGATAAATGTCCTAGATGGTGAGTATATATATCTATATATGTTTTTATTTTTACAACTTGTTTAAGTAAATATCATCAAGAAGATGGGTTGTACGCTGACAAAGCTTAATTCAAAGGGAGTATTTTATTCTCTCAATACAGCATGGTTACATTATGGGGCAAGGCAGGGCAGTATAGACACAAAAGAAGAAGTAGAATAAAAAAAAAATAATAAAAAAAAGTGTCTGGTGCAGTTTATCCAACCTATCCTGCAGCTCTTTACCTCCTCCCTGCTGATGTTAACTGCATGATATGATAGGGAAGGACCGATTTATATCTACTTTGAAAACCTTCCAAAGCCAGAAACGATAGGCTGTTTATTGACTAACATGTTACCTTTACAGATACACAAGTACTGAGATTACAGCAGCCTCTGCACTGTATTAAAGAAGCAGTCTCTGAAGTGTTAGAGGGGTGTAAGCAAAGGACTGTACTAACCAGAGGAATGGCAAAAAGAATACGAACAAGCAGGCATGTATAACTGGACTATAGCTCCACTGTATAGGAAAATGGCAGAAAATAGTAAATTCCAGGTAATGAATGACAAAAGAGGGGGCTGCAGTATAAAAACTTTTAAAGCTTAGAAGGGAAGGCTCTCCAAAAATACTGTACGAGGATCTAACAGCTCTGTGATGTTTTCATTTAAACGGGTACTCCACTGAAAAACATGCTTTTCTAAATCAAAATCTTAATCCTTCCAGTACTTATCAGCTGTGGTATGCTCTCCAGGAAGTTCTTTTCTTTTTGAATGTCCTTTGTCTGACCACAGTGCTCTCTGCTGACACCTCTGTCCATTTTAGGAACTGTCCAGAGCAGGATAGGTTTGCTATGAGGATTTGGTCCTACTCTGGACAGTTTCTAAAATGGACAGAGGTGTCAGAGAGCACTGTGGTCAGACAAAGGAAATTCAAAAAGAAAAGAACTTCCTGTGGAGCATTCAGAAACTTATAAGTACTAGAAGGATTAAGATTTTTTTTTTTATAGAAATAATATACAAATCTGTTTAACTTTCTGGCATAATTTGATTGAAAAAAAAAAAAGTTTCCAACCGAGTCCCATTTTAAGGCCAGTTTTAAACAGGTGTACTACAGCTGCAATATGCGCCTCTAATACACCCTTGTGAAACCAGCCTAATTGTTTCCATTCTTGAGTCATCAGTTTGCTAGAGGTAGGTTCTGCTCCGTCAGATTTCCATTGCTATATTACACCATGCATAAAGGGCAAAAGCTTATCAGATGCATGAAATGGATCTACAAATAGGATTATATAGTTGTGTGTGCACCTCCACAGCTATGGACCACAGCACAGTAGTAGGTTAGTTTTGTTGTATATGGTGCAGATTTTCCATGTAGTTGTTCTTTAGTAACCATATTTGGGACATGAAAAAAAAAAAAAAAAAAACACAATACCTCCATTAATTTACCTAGTTTAACCCCTTCAGGACCAAGCCCATTTTGGCCTTAAGGACCAGAGCGTTTTTTGCACATCTGACCACTGTCACTTTAAACATTAATAACTCTGGAATGCTTTTAGTTATCATTCTGATTCCGAGATTGTTTTTTCGTGACATATTCTACTTTAACATGGTGGTAAATTTTTGTGGTAACTTGCATCCTTTCCTTGTGAAAAATCCTAAAATTTGATGAAAAATTTGAAAATTTAGCATTTTTCTAACTTTGAAGCTCTCTGCTTGTAAGGAAAATGTATATTACAAATAAAAAAAATTTTTATTCACATATACAATATGTCTACTTTATGTCTGCATCATAAAAGTGGCGAGTTTTTACTTTTGGAAGACACCAGAGGGCTTCAAAGTTCAGCAGCAATTTTCCAATTTTTCACAAAATTTTCAAACTCACTATTTTTCAGGGACCAGTTCAGGTTTGAAGTGGATTTGAAGGGTCTTCTTATTAGAAATACCCCACAAAAGACCCCATTATAAAAACTGCACCCCCCAAAGTATTCAAAATGACATTCAGTCATCATTTTAACCCTTTAGGTGTTTCACAGGAATAGAAGCAAAGTGAAGGAGAAAATTCACAATCTTCATTTTTTACACTCGCATGTTCTTGTAGACCCAATTTTTTAATTTTTACAAGGGGTAAAAGGAGAAAATGTATACTTATATTTGTAGCCTGATTTCTCTCGAGTAAGCACATACCTCATATGTCTATGTAAAGTGTTCGGCGGGCGCAGTAGAGGGCTCAGAAGGGAAAGAGCGATAAGGGGATTTACGAGAGTACGTTTTTCTGAAATGGTTTTTGGGGGGCATGTTGCATTTAGGAAGCCCTTATGGTGCCAGAACAGCAAAAAACCCTCACATGGCATACCATTTTGGAAACTAGACCCCTTGAGGTACGTAACAAGGAATAAAGTGAGCCTTAATACCCCACAGGTGTTTCACGACTTTTGCATATGTAAAAAAAAAAAAAAAAAAAATTCCACTAAAATGTGTGTTTCCCCCCTAATTTCACCTTTTTGCAAGGGTTAATAGCAGGAAATACCCCCAATATTTGTAACCCCTTCTCTTCTGAGTATGGAGGTACCCCATAAGTTGACCTGAAGTGCACTATGGGCGAACTACAATGCTCAGAAGAGAAGGAGTCATATTTGGCTTTTTGAGAGCAAATTTTGCTCGGGGGGCATGTCGCATTTAGGAAGCCCCTATGGTGCCAGAACAGCAAAAAATATCCACATGGCATACCATTTTGGAAACTAGACCCCTTGAGGTACGTAACAAGGAATAAAGTGAGCCTTAATACCCCACAGGTGTTTCACGACTTTTGCATATGTAAAAAAAAAAAAAAAAAATTCCACTAAAATGTGTGTTTCCCCCCTAATTTCACCTTTTTGCAAGGGTTAATAGCAGAAAATACCCCCCAAAATTTGTAACCCCATCTCTTCTGAGTATGCAGGTACCCCATAAGTTGACCTGAAGTGCACTATGGGCGAACTACAATGCTCAGAAGAGAAGGAGTCATATTTGGCTTTTTGAGAGCAAATTTTGCTCGGGGAGCATGTCGCATTTAGGAAGCCCCTATGGTGCCAGAACAGCAAAAAAAAAAACACACATGGCATACCATTTTGGAAACTAGACCCCTTGAGGAACGTAACAAGGGGTACAGTGAGCATTTGCCCCCCACTGGTGTCTGACAGATCTTTGGAACAGTGGGCTGTACAAGTTTTCATTTTCATGGACCACTGTTCCAAAGATCCGTCAGACACCTGTGGGGGGTAAATTCTCACTGCACCCCTCATTACATTCCGTGAGGGGTGTAGTTTCCGAAATGGGGTCACATGTGGGGTTTTGTTTTTTTTGCGTTTGTCAAAACCGCTGTAACGATCAGCCACCCCTGTGCAAATCACCTCAAATGTACATGGTGCGCTCTCCCTTCTGGGCCTTGTTGTGCGCCCCCAGAGCACTTTGCGCTCACATATGGGGTATCTCTGTAGTCGGGAGAAATTGCGTTATAAATTTTGGGGGCTTTTTTCCCTTTTACCTCTTGTGAAAATGTAAAGTATAGGGCAACATCAGCATGTTAGTGTAAAAAATAAAAAATGTTTACACTAACATTCTGGTGTAGACTCCAACATTTCCTTTTCACGAAGGGTTAAAGAAGAAAAAGCCCCCCAAACCTTGTAACGCAATTTCTCCCGAGTACGGCGATACCACATATGTCGCCCTAAACTGTTGCCCTGAAATACGACAGGGCTCCAAAGTGAGAGCGCCATGTGCATTTGAGGCCTAAATTAGGGATTTGCATAGGGGTATTCTACGCCAGTGATTCCCAAACAGGGTGCCTCCAGCTGTTGCAAAACTCCCAGCATGCCTGGACAGTCAACGGCTGTCCGACAATACTGGGAGTTGTTGTTTTTCAACAGCTGGAGGCTCCGTTTTGGAAACAGTGGTGTACCGGACGTTCTTATTGGGGGAGGGGGGCTGTGTAAGGGTATGTGTATATGTAGTGTTTTTAACTTTTTGTTTTATTTTGTGTTAGTGTAGTGTAGTGTTTTTAGGGTACAGTCACATGGGCGGGGGATTACAGCGAGTTTCCCAGCGCAAAATTAGCTGCATCTCAAGATGCGAGAAACCCACTGTAAAAGCCTCGCCCATGTGAATGTACCCTGTACATTCACGGGGGTGGCGGGGCGGGGGGGGGGGGGCTTGCATCAGCTGTTGCAAAACCACAACTCCCAGCATGCATGGTCTGTTAGTGCATGCTGGGAGTCATAGTTTTGCAACAGCTGGAGGCACACAGGTTAGGAAACACTGGTTGGGAAACATTGTCTGTTTCTAACTCAGTGTGTCTCCATTTGTTGCAAAACTACAACTCCCAGCATGCCCAGACAGCTGAAGGGCATGCTGGGAGTTGTAGTTCGGCAACATCTGAAGGGCCAGATGTTGCTGAACTAAAACTCCCAGCATGCCTGGACAGTCAGTGCATACTGGGAGTTGTAGTTTTGCAACAGCTGGAAGAGCACAGATTGGAGACCATTATACAACGGTCTCCAAACTGGGGCCCTCCAAATGTTGCAAAACTACAACTCCCAGCATGCATGGTCTTTTAGTGCATGCTGGGAGTTATAGTTTTGCAACAGCTGGAGGCACACAGGTTAGGAAACACTGAGTTAGAAACAATGTTTCCCAACCAGTGTGTCTCCAGCTGTTGCAAAACTACAACTCCCAGCATGCCCAGACAGCTGAAGGGCATGCTGGGAGTTGTAGTTCGGCAACATCTGAAGGGCCAGATGTTGCTTAACTAAAACTCCCAGCATGCCTGGACAGTCAGTGCATGCTGGGAGTTGTAGTTTTGCAACAGCTGGAAGAGCACAGATTGGAGACCATTATACAATGGTTTCCAAACTGGGGCCCTCCAGATGTTGCAAAACTACAACTCCCAGCATGCCCAGACAGCCAAAGGCTGTCTAGGCATGCTGGGAGTTGTAGTTTTCAGACTCCTAGAAGCAGCAGTGAAGATCTTCACTGCTGCCTCTGAGGACTACATACTTACCTGCTGGTCCCGTCGCTGCTCGTCCACGTGGCCGATCCTGCCGCTGCTCCTCGGTCCCGCCGCTGATCCTCGGTCCTGCCGCTGCTCCAGGTAAGTCCGCCGGTCCCCACGTGTTCCCCCCGTGTGCCGCAGGTCCCCGCGAGCCCCTGCAGCCTTCGTCCCCCGTTCTGCCCGACTTCCAGGGGCGGGCAGTGCGGGGGATCTGAACTTTCACCCCAGATCACTGTGATTGGTCCACAGGGACCAATCACAGTGATCGCTGACCAGGACCATCAATTGATGGTCCTGGGGGTGAAGCAGAAGTTGTCCCCTGCTGGAAACAGCGGGACTTCTGCCAGTTAACCCTTGCGATGCTGCGCATCGCCGGGTTAACTGAGTGTCATTTATAAACGCCGGGATGCGCGAACGCACTGCACAATCCGGCGTTTATATATGACATTCTGCGGGAAGGGGTTAAGGCATGCATCATTACATTGTTCCTTAAAGGGTTAGTCCAGAGGAAAACAAATGTTTTAGAATCAACTGGTACCAGAAAGTTCAACAGATTTGTCAATTACTTCTATATAAAAATCTTAATTCATCCAGTGCTAATCAGCTGCTGTATGTGCCACAGGAAGTTTTGTAGTTCTTTCCAGTCTGACCACTGTGCTCTCTGCTGACACCTCTGTCCGTGTCAGGAACTGTCCAGAGCAGGAGAGGTTTTCTATGGGGATTTGCTCTTACTCTGGACAATTCCTGACACAGACAGAGGTGTCAGCAGAGCGCACTGTGGTCAGACTAGAAAGAACTACACCACTTCCTCTGGAGCATACAGCAGCTGATAAGTGCTGGAAGGATTAAGATTTTAATATAGAAATCATTTACAAATCTGGCACAGTTCAGCTAAAGGGGTACTATGGCGCTAAACAAAAGGATAGGGGATAAGATGTTAGCTCGCGGGGATCCCGTCGCTGGGGACCCCCATGATCTCTCCTGCAGCATCCCTGCTTTTCAGCTGCACAGAGTGAGGGGACGGAGTATTGTGATGCCACGGCTCCGCCCCTCGTGATTTCACACCTCTCCCCCTCAATGCAAGTCTATGGGAGGGGGCGTGGTGGCCATCACATCCCCTCCCATAGACTTGCATTGAGGGGACGGGGTGTGATGTCACTGGGGGCGGAGCTGTGACATCACAATACTCCGTCCCCTGCACTGCCCGTCATCAGCCAAAGAGCGATCCTCGCTCAATGCAGCTGAAAAACGGGGGTGCTGCAGGAGAGATCGCAGGGGTCCCAAACGGCGTGATATTCGCAATCTAACATCTCATCCCCTATCCATTTGATAGGGGATAAGATGTTTAGTGCCAGAGTACCCCTTTAACGCCTTCTAGGACATGCTCGTATGACCTGAAAAAATGGCAAGTAAATGAAATAAACATGCATGATGGAGGGAAGTGGCTCCTTAAAGAGTAGCTCCCACCATCATGTTTTTTTTTTCTGTCCTGGCCTAGTACCCATCTATCCCTAATACCCTCCCTGCTTTTAATTTTTCATTTTACTATATTAAAAATAACTTTTTGTCTGCCTGGTAGTGTGCTCACCACGTCACTGATGCCTGCCAGGGCAGACACTTCCGCCCTTAGTTCATCTACACAGGGTGCCTCCAGCTGTTTCACCACTACAACTCCCAGCTTGCCCTGACATCTATTAGCTGTCAGGGCATGCTGGGAGTTGTAGTAGTGAAACAGCTGGAGACACCCTGTGTAGATAAACTATGTTAGTGCCATGCGGCGCTACGGTGCTACCCTGTTCCCTCCGTCACCCCCCCCCCCCCAGCATACCCCGTTCCCTCAGTCACAAACCCCCCGCCCCGCATACCCCATTCCCTCCGTTCTGCTATTTACTGATACTGCAAAGTCCGGCAGCGGGCGTGCATTGGCAGCAGCGGCGACGACATGTGCGGGAGAAGTGGCCTCCCAGCCAGTGGCTGGAAAGCCAATGCGATCGCTCCCACCTGTCTGATTGACAGGCAGTTAGCGAGCGCAGTGTAAATGAATTAGGACCAATTGATCGTCCGCAATCAGTCCGAATTCAGGCGTGACGTCATGCCGTGCTGCAGCCGGCCACTAGGAGGGAGACCCCTAGTGGCCAGTTTTCAAATGTAAAATTCACCCATAAAATGAAAAAATAATGAACATATATTACAGATATGTTGTAGTACATAAGTACTACAACATATCAAAAAATAAAGTTGGTGACAGTGCCCATTTAAACACCATGTAGTGAACAGCTGAGATCCTCTAAGTCTTTATGGAAAAATCTCTGAATGTAATGAGTGAAGTTTCTCCAGGATGATGTACGTTTTCATTTGCACTGTACGTCTCCTTTGGCAGATCTACAGTCACAGTAGATTGCAGACAGCATGGAATCATGGGACTCTATGAAGTCAGCTGGGGAATGCCTCCAGGGTGCACAGTTTAAAAGTTTTTAGCAGCACAACTTGGAAAAACACAGGAAGAAGAGCATAAAAAACACCTTTGAAATAGCTGATTTATTCCAGCTTTGCCTACAGCTGGCATATGCTAATCTTCTTTATTCCCCCCCCCCTTTTTTTATGCAAAACATCCAATGCAAGTGTAGAAGTTACAGCCGACATCCTCTTCAGTGCAGATAGGACAGTACTATATCTATCTTACACATTACTGATCTTGCCTTTGGATGTCCGAGCATGCTGAGAGTTGTAGTTTTGCAATTTTAGATTTTGAGCCTCCACATTCATGCTGTGGGTAGGTTGAGTGGCAACAACAAAAAATGTGGTCTCAAATGGCTGGAGGTGCTCAACCCCAAATGCAGTAGTGCATTTATACTGGGGGAGCAGATCCTGCCCTTGTAGTCTGTTGCTAGGGGGGACCCCCGAGTATAAAAATGCATACAATGGAGGATGCCTGCAGTGGACTACAAGTGTCACAATAGAATCCTACACCAGATAGACGGTGTGGATGTGTAACAATTAGAATAATACAATACAGGAATATGGGTGCACTACTGTGGTAGATGTATACAATGACATTGGCTATCCCTCAACACTGATGTTAAAATAGAGACATTCGCCAGTGTATCCTTATATGAAGGACACACCAGAGCCCGCACACCAATGCCAAGGTTTCTCAGATGGCACGGGACCTAACGCTAACCTACCTGTGCGTGATAAGCAAAAACCAGGGGCCAGTGGGCAATTACAGCAGCACTAGGTCGACATGCAGTCTGCTCCCAGTTCCCTCCAGCGTGACTAAGCACACATACAATGGAAGGAGGGAGAGAGGCTACAAGCCCCACCCAAGTTGGCTGATATAGGTGCATGGCCTCAGGTGCAACCCTAATGCTGCCTGGAAAATGTTCAAGGCGCATTAACATATGGAGTTTACACACCTCCAAGTTAGGTAGGTTGCGTGGACCTGTTCATCTCTCTGTATAAAGCAGAAGCTGGTGGCCAAGTATGGGAAGGTTAGCAACGCTGGCTGATGTTGGGCGGCTGTGACACTAATGCAGGGGTGGGGAACCTTTTTCCTGACAAGGGCCATTAGGATGTTTATGTGATCATTCTCGGGCTGTACAAAATTATCAATTAAAAAATTAGGTCAAACATTTAATTTAGGGTGCGCATTCATACTGAGTAAATCTCGCTGAATCCAGCAAGTGGAGATTCAGTTTGGCATTCTTCGGCGGTAAGACCACGCAGCACTGCGTCCTCGCCATTGACTGCTATACAAAGCTCACTTTCTTTGCGCGGAACAATTTCAGCGGCGGAATTGTCCCCCCACTGAAATTGCTCAGTGTGAACAGGTCTCGCAGAAGACCCATTCACACTTATGTCATAGTTCACCGCGTGGAATTCTGCAAGAATTACGTAGTGTGAACGCACCCGAACGCGGTATTGATGATTTTCCCGGTTTGAGTAGGTCAGCCCACAGCTCAACACAACTTCTGCATAGTCAGGTGTTCCTGAAAGGCACAGCTACACCCAACATGCAAACCTTTGGGGAATTCTTTACTGCATGGGCACATTGTGACTACCCCATCGTAATTCCTTGTTCCTTTCCTCAAACTCACAGTTCATTTCTAGCATTAAGATCTTTGTGGCACAAGCTCCTATACACCCTGTTCCAAATTATTATGCAAATGATATTTTTCTCATTTACCTAAATAATTGATGTAAAATAAAAGTCAGCATAATTCTCATGTTATCAACTATTAAGAGCACAATTCAAATGTTATTGAACTAACCTCCTAATGATTACAGAATAAAAAAAACGTACAAAGCACTATTCCAAATTATTACACAGTAAGTTTCAATACACTTTATAGGTTGTAAAGAACTGAAAATTGTCATTTCTTGTGTTTGCAGCATATTTACTGAAATCAGAAGCTATTTCAATTAAACTTTTAACAACATTTTAACTTTTTAAACATTTTAACAGGTCACGTTACATTTTAACATAGGACCCCTTATTTGATAGCAGCTTCACAAGTCTTGCATCCATTGAACTTGTGAGTTTTTGGACAGTTTCTGCTTGAATGCCTTTGCAAGATGTCAGAATAGCCTCCCAGAGCTGCTGTTTGGATGTAAACTGCCTCCTACCTTCATAGATCTTTTGTTTGAAGATGCTCCAAAGGTTCTCAAAAGGATTGAGGTCATGGGAGGACAGAGGCCACACCATGACTTTCTCTCCTTTTATCCCAATAGCAGCCATTGATGCAGAGGTATTCTTTGCAGCATGAGATGGTGCATTGTCATGCATGAAGAGGATTTTATTACGGAAAGCATAGTTCTTCCTTCTGTACCAGGGAAGAAAGTGGTCAGTCAGAAACTCCACATACTTTGCAGAGGTCACTTTTAACACTTTCGGGGACCCTAAAGGGGATGACCAGCTCTTTTCCTATGATTCTGGCCAAAAACATGACTCCCCCACTACCTTGCTGACGTCGCAGCCTTGTTGGAACAGGGCAACAGTCCACCAACTATCCACTACTCCATCCAGGGTGGCACGGCACTCATCAGTGAACAGGACTTTTTGAAATTAGTCTTCATGTATTTTTCTGCCCAATGCAACAGTTTCTGCTTGTAAGCATTGGTTAATGGTGGCCGAATAGAAGGTTTATGCACAGTTGCAAGACTCTTGAGTACTCTACACCTTGATGTCCATGGGACTCCAGAGGCACCAGCAGCTTCAAATATATGTTTGCTGCTATGTAAAATAGTAAAATTTAAAACCTACTTAACAAGCCCCAGTCAACTGCAGCTCTCTTTCTCTCCTTCCTGCTTCCAAGACGACTGCTGGATGCAGGACCGGTCGCTGGCCAAGATAGGACTGCGCTAAGCTGCTCCAAGAGCTCATCTCAGAAGCAGGGAAAAAAAAAAAAAAAAAGAAGAGATTGAGGGACCAGTTACATGTGAACAGTAAATGCAGGGGACCAGGGCTAGGAAAGTGTATTTTATTTTCCCCTACTTCAGAAGAAAATGACATACTTTTTTACTTATTTTCCAAAGGATGGATAACCCTAATAACACAAGCTTTCACACTGCATTTGGATAACACAAGGCAATCATTTGTAGCAGTTGTTAAACAGTGACAGGAATGGTTATTATGTATTGCTCTTTTTTCCTAGGGTACCTGTAGTATGTGAATACCAGGTTTCGGAAAGCACATCGCTCATCCAGAGAAAGCTGAGTGAGATATGAGAAATCCAGAAATGAGTTAAAATCCCTGGGATGATTTACCAAAGTCCCTAGTAAGCCAAGCCCTGTTATCAGGCCTGGATTTTTATTACATAAAATGCAGGGTTGGTAGTGGGGCTATTTATCACCTTCAAGCCCAGATCAGCACAGGTGTTAAAGACTGCTCGTCACTGGGCTTAAAACCTAGGTGTGAGTAAGTCTGCAAGTAAGACTGAAGAATCTGCACCACTGATTTAAGTTTTTGGCCTCAAAAGGGTACATCTCTTACATGTGTAACACATTTGT
Source organism: Hyla sarda (assembly GCF_029499605.1). Classification (NCBI taxonomy): domain Eukaryota; kingdom Metazoa; phylum Chordata; class Amphibia; order Anura; family Hylidae; genus Hyla; species Hyla sarda. The sequence goes on from NC_079191.1 coordinate 400,078,323, forward strand.
GGAATGTTGTGTTGGGTGACTGGTAGTTGGCGACCTCTATAGACAGGGGAAAGATCTGTATAGTTAGGGCTAAGCAAGCAGGATTTATGAGTGTAAAGGCTGTATTTGTTTTCTTATTGCAAAATAAAAGGCAGGGAAAGCGCTGTCTCTGAATGCTAATTTGCCGCTATTCGACTGGTTCTACAGTGCTAATTCTCTTGCACAGTTTAGAAAATAAATCATAAAAGTACAAAAACATTTTTATTTTATTTTTTTACAACAGTAGGGCTGCACATAGCATTTGTTCTATAATCTACAGTATTACAAAAAGCTGAAACAGCAGCCTGAAACACACAACTTTCCCAGACCCTTTCCAGATGACGTTCAGGATGCGGTCTTTACACGGGAAATAACTTCATTAACAAAACTGTTATTCTTCGCTAGAACATCCGCCTTGAGTTTGTTCAGGTTGCGCTTTAGCTCTTCCTCAGACATTTCTGTAAGTGGTAGAGTTTTCACTTTGGAAAGAAAATTTTGGATGATCTTCTCCCCTTCCTGTCAATAGAGACATAATCCATTTATTAGCTGATTATTCATAGCATTGGCGTCAAACCTGTGGATCTACAGACAAAACTACAACACCAAGCACTAAAAGCCATAAAAACAGAGACTCATCACAGCACTGTGCAGAGGATGGAGACAATCTACTACTGCATTACATATAACTCATTATAGTCTAGAGCTGCATTCACAACATTGTGGGCTTCAGAGCTGAAATCGCCAAAGAAGTTATCCTGCTATAAATGCCACAAACCTCCTTCTCTTTGTAGCGTTTCTTACAGGCTGGCTCGTCCTCGCAGTCCTCACCGGTTCCAACAAACTGGAATTCTTCCAGCTCCAGGGCCTTTGCTTTGGCGTTTTCAATTACGTGCTTAGGAAAGTTAGCCAGCTCTGCTACATGTATCCCAAAACTCTGGTCACAAACTCCTAAATAAAAAAAAAGAGAAATTACTAATTAAATTACTTAATTCTCTAATAAAATTATACTCTTCTCCTTTCACATTCTCCTACATACAATAAAGGAAAAGTGTTTGACACCTAATTTAGGAAGGACATTATACTTCCAATACTATATTTAAAAAAAAAAAAAACGGTGCTGGACTTTCTTAAAAAACTATTTAAAAGATAACACAAGAAGATAAAGGGCTAAAATATATATATTTTTTTTTTGGGGGGGGGGTCCAGGAAGTGAGTGCGGGACTGCAGAGTGAGGATATGCCCATTCCAAACCACAGGATGACATACCAAGTGAGTAACCGATGAGGCCCTATTGTCTGGAGCTCGTTCACCAACCGTTCACTGAAATCTTACCGTATTTATTGGCGTATAACACACACACCCATTTTAACAGGGAAATTTAAGTTAAAAAAAATGTAAAGTAAATGACTTGGACTAAATGCCACATCATCCCCCCAACTTTGTTTTCTTCTGCACCTCAGTTTGGTCCCGTCCCCTCCAGTGCCACATCATTCCTTCCCTTTTATCAGTCCCTGTGCCACATTTACCCCTCTCATCGCCACCCCCCATGTCTCATCATCCCCCCATGTCTCATCATTTCCCCCTGTCATAGACCCCCATTAGCCATACAGACATTAAGCATTTAGTGCCTCCCCCACCATCATTTCCCCGTCTCATCATCCCCCACCCTGTCTCATCATCCCCCCCACCCTGTCTCATCATGCTCACCATCATTCCCCCCTCATCATCCCCCCACCCTGTCTCATCATCCCCCCACCCTGTCTCATCATGCCCCCCATCATTCCCCCCTCATCATCCCCCCCCCCTGTCTCATCATCCCCCCACCCTGTCTCATCATCACCCCCAACCTGTCTCATCATGCCCCCCATCATTCCCCTCCCCCCTCATCATTTCCCCCAGTATTCATCATCCCCCCATCATGTTCCTCCTCCAGTGGTCTTCAACCTGCGGACCTCCAGATGTTGCAAAACTACAACTCCCAGCATGCCCGGACAGCCATCGGCTGTCCGGGCATGCTGGGAGTTGTAGCTTTGCAACATCTGGAGGTCCGCAGGTTGAAGACCACTGTATGCTATTCTTCCCCTGCCTCATCATTCCCCCTTTTCCCTGCTTTTCCTAGTTTTTTTTATTTTTCTTACCTGGCTGTACTACGGCAGGTCAGGCGGAGGGTCTTGCGGGCTGCGGTCAGTGAAGCAGATGAGTGACGTCCTCTCCCGGCTTCTCTGCGCGTCACTTTTCATTTCCAGTAGTCGCTGCTGAAAAGTGACATCCCTGATGCTGCGCAGAGGAGTCGGGAGAGGACGTCACTCATCTGCTTCACTGACCGCAGGGGGGAGGTAGGGAAAATGAAAAATAAAACTGTCACTTGTTTTCTCCGGCACTATACACAGGTACTGGTGGATAGTGCGGGAGACGCTGATTAAAAGGTAGGGCTCATTTTAATCAGCGTCTCCCGCACTATCCACCACACCAGTACCTGTGGATAGTGCGGGAGAAAACAAGTGACAGTTTTCCAGAGCGAGGAGGAGACGCCGCTGGTGACTGATTTAAAGTGGCCGCGGCCGTGCTGCTAATACTTAACAAGCAGCCGCTGCTGCGGGCACTTTAAATCAGTGACCAGAAGATGTATCGGCGTATAACACGCAGGCAGGCTTTGTGCCTTAAATTTAAGTTTTAAAAGTGCGTGTTATACGCCGATAAATACAGTATTTCTTCAGACAGGAATATAACCTGGGGCATAGAGTCTCACAACCGGTAATCCAGCACAGCCTCCACCAGACATATCTAATAGGTGCTTACTCCTTTCCTTGACCTCGTCCCTCATATTGATTTTGAACTTTGTTCCTACACATCATCTGTCTGAACCACAAAGCCCTTGATAAATGTTACGATGTGTTACCCCACTATTGGGCTGCGTAACGGCTCTACGGAAGTGGATATTGACATAAAACAAAAACCTTACAATTACACAGTCCTATAGTTAAAGGGATTCCATGTACCCAACTAAGGACTAATGAGGTAAAATAAAGGGGCCTTCCGTTCAGGATTCTGATCTCTGGGCCAGGGATGAGCAGTTGCATAGAATGTCCCTCTTTCTGGAGGACCTGTCTTGTTCGGCATTGGACAGTAAACCAATTGATATGAATGAGCACCGTGTAATGCAGTGTTTTACATTTCTAAGAGGAACCCGCAGAAAAAATAAATAGGAAATTCTGCTGTATGAACAGTGCAGCAGAATCTCATTGAAATCAATGGGACTCTGCTACAGCCAAATTTCCGTGTGCAATATTTTCGCCGAATTCCACCATGTGAACTTTGCTTTAGAGAGTCAGGTGAACCTGAGCATTTTACAACTGGCTCCAGAAAGTTAAACAGATTTGTAAATTATTTCTATTAAAAATCTTAATCCTACCAGTACTTATCAGTTGCTGAAGTTGAGTTGTTCTTTTCTGTCTGACAACAGTGCTCTCTGCTGACACCTGACTCTGTCTGTCTCAGAAACTGTCCAGAGCACGAGGTTTGCTATAGGGATTTGCTGCTACCCTGGACAGTTCCTGAGATAACAGAGGGTGTCAGCAGAGAGTACTGTTGTCAGACAGAAAAGAACAACTCTACTTCAGCAGCTGATAAGTATTGGTAGGATTAAGATTTTTTAATAGAAGTAATTTACACATCTATTTAACTTTCTGGAGCCAGTTTATATGAAAAAAAAATTATTTTCATGGAATACCCCTTTAATATGATGCAGAGACTTTTTGTTCTGAACAGATCACTCTCCAGCAGCCTTCTCCTTATCTTCACAGAAAGTAGTAGAGTGGAAAGTACCTGATTTGATGGGTGGTCTCGCAATTTTAATGTAATCTTTGCCCTGGATGATTATTTTTAGCCTTTCCCAGGTTGCAGTGTAGCCTGAGACATTACATCATTAGTCAGGTGTTAAAAGTGAGCCTGTCTGTGCTTCGCTGGTTGGAGGTAGATCATTCTTCACAGGGCGGCAGGGAATTGTAGTTTCAAGGACTGCACTCATGGAAGGGAGCCTTGATGTGCTGCAATTCTTGGGGTGGCCATTGTGTGGGAGGGAAATAAGTCACCTCCCACCTAGAAACTAAGGATCCTGGGGATTGTAGTCAAAGAGAGGACACAGAAACAGGAAATAGTCAATTCACACAAACAAGCGACACGGCCATTTACCACCAACGTAAGCACAGATCCTTGGCAAGCATGTCCATTACTTGCTGACAGGTAATTAGTAAAGTCACGTTATGTTGGAAAACCCCTTTAACATCTCTTAACTGTGCATTGCTTGCTTTTCTCTCTTTGGTCAGTCATCAGTAAAGTAGTCTATACTCCATATTTGAGGACATGTGCTACCACGGATGTGCTGTAACCTTGTGACATTTCATTAGATCGCCGGCCAAGTACAGCTACAGTAATAAATCATCAATATCATCCCTGGAATCAGACGAGACCTGAGACTTGTAATAAAATTAATCTTTCCCACTGGAGCCTATCCTGATCTCACTTATTCTGCTCTCTGAGGCTTTAGGTCTTGTTTGCATTTACCTTGCCTGCGGCTCAGCCACTTGTGTGTCCCAAATACGTCCCTAGGGCAAATTCTAGGAAAGCCAGCAAATCCATTGGTAGCATTTTATTCGGGTAATTCTAGGTAGAAGCAGCAGCAGCGGATTAACCTGCACAATAATAAGCCAATAAATGGAGAGTCTACTTCAGCTTCTACCAAGAAATTGACCTTCTCTGAAAAGTCTGTCGGCTGTCCGGGCATGTTGAGAGTTGTAGTTTTGCAACAGCTGGACGCAACCTGATTGAGAAACACTAGTCTAGACAAACATAATTTTATAAATTGCCAAGTGGACGATATGCCAGTCTACCTGAAATCTGTGCATTAAATACTAGACTGTAGTGTGTTTTCCAAGCCCCATTTCCCATTACGATAATTACTGGTATCAGTTCGAGTAAGTGCAATCTAATCTCCACTATTAGTAACGTAGTGCCACAAGGCGATTGAGGTTTGATAAATGGATTTTAATTATGAACTGATCATATCCAGGCCCCTCGCGATCCTTGGTGATACAGGATTTCTATTGAAGCCTGTGTATGCCTGCCTGATATACGTCTATGCCTCGTACTGGTTAACAAACTGCCGCAGTGCTGAGAAAACTCAATTACCAGCAATTCTCCCAGCAAACAGATCAATGACCGCCGCACCAGCACGCCTCTATTTTAATGTCATCAAAACCCCCTAAACACCGGTAAAAATAAAACTGAGCAGTCAGGACGTAATATACTTTCTAACAAAGCAAACCCTTCAATCCTATTGATATTTTTGAAGAACGTCGTTGCGACGTTTCGGTATCACAGTACAGTCCTGCTGAGAATAAATGAAGGCTGAGGGTTGGTAGGACAAGCTTTAGAATAATGGATAACAGACAAAGAACTAAAGAATCCAGATTCCACAGAGGACAATACTGTAAACACGAGCGCAGAGCCTCCCGCCGATTTCATATGAAAATTTGGCCAAGATGGAAAGTGTATGACATATTTATGTATCCTGATGCATGATCACGCATGTGATCGGTGTAGTACCGCCCCGGGGGTATGCTCAGTCTGACAGCGCCATTTTAAAGACGTTTTTATTTCTACAAATCCATGAGCTAGACTTTTGTTAAATTAGTTTTATCTAACCACTTAATGATGCAGCTCATTTTCACCTTAAGGACGCAGCCCTTTTTCGCAATTCTGACCACTGTCACTTTAAGCATTAATAACTCTAAGATGCTTTTACCGATTATTCGGATTCTGAGAGTTTTTTTCGTGACATATTCTACTTTATTTTAGTGGTAAAATTTCGTCGTTACTTGCATCCTTTTTTGGTGAAAAATCCCCAAATTTCATGAAAATTTTTAAAATTTAGCATTTTTCTAACTTTGAAGCTCTCTGCTTGTAAGGAAAATGGATATTCAAAATAAATTTTATATTGATTCACAAATACAATATGTCTACTTTATGTTGGCATTATAAAATGGACATATTTTTACTTTATGAAAAGATTAGAGGGCATAAAAAGTAGAGCAGCAATTTTCAAGATTTTCATGAAAATTGCAAAATCAGAAGTGACAGATGTTACAGAACTACAACTCCCAGCATGCCTGGGCAGTCTAGGCATGCTGAGAGTTGTAGTTTGGCAACATCTGGAGGGCTACCGTTTGGGCACCACTGTAATAGTGGTCTCCAAACTGTGACCCTCCAGATGTTGCAAAACTACAACTCCCAGCATGCCCAGACAGCCTTAGGCTGTCTGGGCATGCTGGGAGTTGCAGTTTGGCAACCACTAGAAAGCAGCAGTAAAGATCACTTTACTGCCCCCTTATCATATCTAAAATACTAGGTAACCACTAATGTAGGCATAAACATGATAGCTGCTGGCCAAATGCTTGTTCAGTCAAGAGCTCTCTGTTCTAATATCCCACATATACATAAATACATGGAGACAAGAGAGAAAGCCGCTGCCAGACACTTCTGAAAAAAAGGATTGGGCAGTTAAAATGTAATGCCCGATAATCTTCCCCATCATCTGTAGGGGAAGAGTTAAAACCTTTTTTTTTTTTTTTTTTTTTTTTTTTTTTTATCAACTGGTGCCAGAAAGTTAAACAGATTTGTAAATTACTTCTATTTAAAAATCTTAATCCTTCCAGTACTTATCAGCTGCTGTATGCTCAACAGGAAGTTCTTTTCTTTTTGAATTTCTTTTCTGTCCGACCACAGTGCTCTCTTCTGACACCTCTGTCCATGTCAGGAACTGTCCAGAGCAGGGTAGGTTTGCAATCTAAACTTTTGACATTTCTGGACAACATTCCAAAAGTTTATTCAAATGACTTTAAATAATGGGAAAACCTATTTAACTCCTGCTAGACTTTAGTGCCTCCTTCTCTGCTATCAGCCCCCTCCCATAGACTTGCATTGAGGGGGCGTGGTCGTGACATCACAACCCTCCCGTCGCCAGCAGTCATCGTTCTAAAAGAACGCTGGGTGCTGCACAGAGATTGTGGGGTTCCCAGCAGTGGGACCCCCGCGATCAGGCATCTTATCCCCTATCCTTTTGATAGGGGATAAGATGTTTGGGCCAAAGTACCCCTTTAAAATGCATTTCACTGCGTTAGGTGTACAGTAATATAAGTAAGGTGTTAGAACAATTTATACTGGACTGTCTGATGCAGAACATAAACCCAATCTTACATACGTATGGTGTGTGATTCAGCATTTTCATAGTAACAGACAACAAATAACCCCAGTGTGGTCTGATATTGAAGTCATGCAACATCTTCTATCTTGCCGAGGTTTAGAAATCAAAAAATAGTGGAGAAAAAAAAAAAAAAAAGGTCATACCAAATAACGCGCAGCTGTCATGAGTATTGACCCCCACAAACTAAACCCAGTATGTGAAAGGTGATGAGAAGCATAATAAGGCCATACCTTTGGCTGCTTTTAGTACAGTCACTAACAGTCAGATAAGTGTAGCTAGGGGCTTCACAACTCCCCGGGGGCCTCCACGCCTATCTCTTCAGCATCATCGTTGGGACCGCTGTGTGATTGACACATGGGTCCTCAGTGCACGAGCCCTCCATCTATTCTGCCTCTTGCATGATGCAGGTGCGCTGAGCCGGGGGGCATCGGAAGCGAACGCTGGCTCAGAGAACTCATGGAGAATACAGTGATCCCTCAACATACGATGGTAATCAGTTCCAAATGAACCATCGTTTGTTGAAACCATCGTATGTTGAGGGATCCGTGCAATGTAAAGTATAGGACAGTGGTCTACAACCTGCGGACCTCCAGATGTTGCAAAACTACAACACCCAGCATGCCCGGACAGCCAACGGCTGTCCGGGCATGCTGGGAGTTGTAGTTTTGCAACATCTGGAGGTCCGCAGGTTGAAGACCACTGGTATTGGAGGTTGTACTCACGTGTCCCCGCTGCTCCGGACCATCACCGCTTCCCTGGATGTCACCTTCCATCGCTGTTGCCGCGTCCCCGGGGTGACGCCGACGCTCCGGCAAGGCCTCTGCTTCCCCGGCATCTTCGCTCTCCGTCGCCGCTATTACGTCGCTACGCACGCCGCTCCTATTGAATGACGTGATGATGACGATGGAGAGTGACGACAATGCAGGGGATTCCGAAGAGGACTGTCCGGAGCCCCGAGGACAGGTAAGTGATCGTCAGCGGACCACACAGGGCACCGTAAATGGCTATCCGGCGGCAGCTGAAGCAGTCTGCGCTGCCGGATAGCCGTTTATGCGATGGCCCCGACATACAAAAGCATCGTATGTTGATGCTGCCTTCAATATGCGATGGACTCTGAGAGGTCATCGTATGTTGAAATGATCATATGTCGGGGCCATCGTAGGTCGGGGGGGGGGGGGGGTCAGTGTAGATGGAGGGCACATACGCTGAGGACCTGTGTGTCAATAATTTGTTAACATAAAAGAGAGGCTTGGCGGCCCAGGGCACTGCAAACCCCCCAGGCCACGCCTATCCGACTGTTGGTGACTCCATGAAAAAGGCGTTTTTAAAGATAATCATAATTTTTTATAAAGCAGCCAAAGGTATGGCTGCATTACACTTCTCATCAGCTTTCACATACTGGGCTTAATTTTAGGGGATCAATGCTCAAGACAGTTGCGGATTAAAGCTTTCCAGGTGGTCCTTGGGCCGCACCGCAACCTGGGAAAACCTGAGCTAACACTTTTGTATGCTGTTAAAAATAAACATTGGGGCAAAAATCACAGAAGAATTGTGAGATCACCAGGAAACACAGGTACAAACACTATATTATGATCTACACTTTACAGCCCCTGTAGCACAGTCAAATAAAATAAAAAATAAAAACCTGGAATACCCCGTTATGGGTGTATTAACACGTACAGTATCATGTGCATATTTGATGCGCAGAATTTAAAGCTGTTGAGACATTTTGTTTATATTAAATTCTGCAGATTGAAATCCTTCGCATTAAATATGCGCAGGATACCGTACGTGTGACTACGCTCTTAAACCATTCTCAAAGTTGTTGTTTTTTTTTTAGGTGTACTGGAACACACAACTGGTTACAAAGCAGGACTATCCCCCCTCTGAACAGAGCACAATTCTTTATAAGCTGGGTGGCAGACAATATGCTCAGCTAAAAAATCCTTCCACAGAGATCTGTATCCAGAAGAATATATGGGGACGGTGAAGTTTCATTGCAGATCTGCAGTTCAGGAAAGCAGGACCTGTGGGATCTATGGTGAACATACGAGTTATTGCTGAGGTTTCTCGGAAGAAATAGCTGAATAAAACTGACGGGAGGGGACACTCTAGGTCTTACATTTACTCAATATTACTTTTATATTGGAAAGGTTTCCTAATATTGCTATTGCTGATTTTACTGAAGGAAGTCAGAGCTCTCAGTTCTGGCTCTTCTGAAACAGGACTATTCTGTAGAGTAGTGTTTTCCAATCAGTGTGCCTCCAGCTGTTGCAAAACTACAACTCCCAGCATGCCCGGACAGCCTTCGGCTGTCCGGGCATGCTGGGAGTTGTAGTTTTGCAACAGCTGGAGGCGTAGCAGTTGGGAAAAACTGCATTAGAGCGTATAACATGCGGGGGGAAGCAGTGTGTCTGTCTCTAACCTGTCTTGATCCTGTACAGCATGGTGAGCGTTTCATCTGTGGTTAGAGCCATAACATGTAGGTTGTTCACTGTAGACACTTGGTCGGCCAGAGCGGTCAGTTCATGGAAGTGGGTGGCAAACATACAAAACGCCTGGATTTTGGTAGAGATGTAGTCAGAGATGGCCCATGCCAGTCCAAAGCCATCATAGGTGGAGGTCCCTCTCCCCAGTTCATCGATGATGATCAGGGAGTTCTCTGTGGCTGATCTGCAATAAAGCACATTGGAATAACAATAATTTATTATTAACAAGAATAATAATAATAAAAATATATCAATTATTTGTAATATTTAGTAGTATAATTATTTACATTAATTATTAATTAATATTACTAATATTAATATTTTATAGTATAATTATTAATAATAATAATGTATCTATATATATATATATATATATATATATATATATAAAACTCAACGTGTGTATGTGTGTATGTATGTATGTATGTGTGTATGTTCCACAAAAACTTCCAAACGGCTAAAGATATTAACATGAAACTTGGCCACATGTTACTTATATGTCAACAACAAACATAGGATAGGTGATTTAACCCTTACTCACCCCCATTTGTCAGGGGCGGGGTTTATGTTTTTAAAGTCCCATACAAGTCAATAGGAAATATATGTTACTGCATAACTTCCAAACGGCTGGAGATATTTCAATAATACTTTGTCACATGTTACTTATATGTCCACTTAAAATATAGGATAGTTAATTTAACCCTTAACTACCCCTATTTGTGAGGGTCGGGGTTTTTGTTTAAAGTCCCATACATACTTCCGTACGGCTGGAGATATTTCAATACCTGGTACACGTATTACGGGTCGGGATGGGAGGACGGGATGGGAGGACGGGATGGGAGGACGGGATATGGGGTTGGGATATGACAACAATATATGGGGATGGGATATGAACTCAAAATCTTCCTCCTCTGTTGATTTTCCTCCTCAACAAGGATGAGGAACGAAAAACCGGGCATGCCGGATACTCCGCTAGTTATGAATATAATAATAATAATATTATGAATAAATATTACATTATTATTATGAATAGATATTCCTATATTGTTATTATTATTATTCATTGACCCAAACCGGACCTAAAAAGTTAGTCGCAGATTACAACACTACTGTGTTAGAGAATATCATCTTTTTCTGTATATTGATGTCATCTGTAACATTTTGGCCCTAATAAAATCTCCTTTTCTCTGTCAGTAGTAAACAACGTTTTTGCATAAAGTGGAACTCTTCCTGCCACATCTGCCATCACCAGTAATACACCTTTCCCCCCAACTTTTTTACAATCCTGTAATACATATCACTCGATTGATAAATTGGGGGGCAGCCCCGCAACTGGTCTTTGCCCCACTGGCCCCAAATGAGGCATCTCACCCTATCTGTGCATAGAAAGAGACTTATCAGTCAGGGCTGGAGGGGTGAAGAGCAGCCGTGGGGACTGCACCAGTGACTATTTATCTGGGTCCCAAGAGCTTCTTTAACTCCTTAAAGGAGTACTCCGCCCCTAGACATCTTATCCCCTATCCAAAGGATAGGGAATAAGATGTCAGATCGCTGTGACGTCACCTATGGGTCTCCTGCCATAGCGTTTTATTTCATTTAAATGTTGACGGATAGTTCGCGCTGACACTGATGCTCCCTGAGCCTGCAGAACAGCTTGAATATCTTTGGAACTTGTTTGGGGCTGCTTATCCTCCATCCAGACTATCCTGCGTTGACACCTTTCATCAATTTTTCTCTTTCGTCCATGCCTAGGGAGATTAGCTACAGTGCCATGGGTTGGAAACTTCTTGATAATGTTGCACACTGTGAACAAAGGCAAATCTAGATCTCTGGAGATGGACTTGTAACCTTGAGATTGTTGATATTTTTCCACAATTTTGGTTCTCAAGTCCTCAGACAGTTCTCCTCTTTCTGTTGTCCATGCTTAGTGTGGCACACACAGACACACAATGCAAATACTAAGTGAACTTCCCTCCTTTTTATCTGCTTTCAGGTGTGATTTTTTATAATTGCCCACACCTGTTAGGCTGGGTTCACATAACGTTTTGTCCCATACGGGACCGCATACGGCAGGGGGAGCAGGGAAACGCTGACTCCGGTCGGCTCATTTTTGCCCCGTATGTGGTTTTCCACCGGACCTAAAATCGTAGGCATACGGGAGCGCAAGTTTTCAGCTGCCCCCTGCCGTATGGAGTCCTGTATGGGACAAAACGTGATGTGAACCCAGCCTTACTTGCCCCAGGTGAGTTTAAAGGAGCATCACATGCTTGAAACAATCTTCTTTTTCCACAATTTTGAAAGGGTGCCAATAATTTTGTACAGACGATTTTTGTAGTTTGGTGACATTATGTCCAATTAGCTTTTTTTCCTCCTTTTTTGGTTTAGTTCCAATACACAAAGGGAATAAACATGTGTATAGCTAAACATGTGTTACTGCAATCCTTTTCTGTGAGAAATACTTCATTTTCGAGAAAAATTTCAGGGGTGCCAACATTTACGGCCGTGACTGTATATTCTGCATAGACAGAATGTGCTGTACGGTCGTCTCTGTTATGTAACCGTCCGCTCTCCCATCACGCATAGCTGTCTGTCGGTATTATGACATCAATCATCCATAATTGATACAAGTATCGGCCATAAGGGAGAAACATCTGCTTCAGCCGCTTATTAACAGTGAGTCACGTCTCATTTAATTACAATAGGTGCAGTAATGTAAAGTAAGAACAGTAAAACAAATGTTATGTTCGAAGCATCCGAGCAGCAAGTACAATGGAGAATTTAGCTGCAGCAATCTGCAGGTTGATGACATTTTCTAGCCTCAAGTATAACGGCTCTCAACCTGTGGTTTTATTATTAGAAGCGTCGTGGGATTTTTTTTTTTATTATTATTTTTTTTTTTTTTTAAAGGGGTCATCCCAAGACTAAGAGTAGTCGATTGGTGGGCATCCAATTGCTGGGATCCCCCCTCATCACAAGAATAAAAGCCCCTGGTCCTCTAAATAAATGGAGTGGTAGAATGTACTTTCAACCACCACTCCATTTATTCTCTGAGGCTTCCAAACATTCCCGAGCGCTGACATCTGCTTTGTTTGGAAGTCCCCTAGAAAGTGAATGGAGCAGAGGCCGATCATATGTGCAAGGGGCCTCTATTCTTATAACCAGTGGGGATCCAGGCAGTCAGACCTCCACAGATTAGCTAGTTATACCCTGTGAATAAGTGATAACTTAACCTCCTTTATAGTGTACCTGTCAATTGAAAAGATCAGAAAGACAGATCGGAGACTTAATCCTTAGAACCAGGGTGGAAAAGCACAAGGTGATGCGCTTCATTTCCCAGCTTGCAGCAATCTTAGTCACTGGACAGCCCCTATAGACTTGGAGCTGCCGAGCCTCCAGCTGTTGCAGAACTACAACTCCTATCATACCCAGATAGCTAAAAGAAACAAGCGCAAGTTCATTTTGATAAATGATGGACACTGAGATAAAAACAAACAGACCCCAATATCATTCAGCAGGGTTTCATTGTGTGACTAATTCGGCAAGTCATCAGTTCTAATATTGTTGTTCCCATATAAAAGGCTTAATATACTCTACAACTTCTTTACTGTTTTGTAAGATTGTTGTCAGTGAGCAGGAAAAAAATACACCTATACCATGAGTGGTTTAATATATGTTTATACCATATCATTTATGTTTTAATTGAGTTTTTCATCAATTCTGTATTAGGTTCTAACAAGCTCTACTATAATTCTTTATAAATACTACAGCTTTTTATATTTTTCGGAGAGAGAAAAAGAGAAAGAGAAAAAGAGAGAGAGAGAGAGAGACTCATGTGAACATCAATACAACATTTCAGCTTCTCCTGAAGCCATTTTCAAGCATAGTGGTATACACACAATAGGAGGGTTATATACCCATGTGTTACAATAAAGTGCAATCAAGTAATTAACATATCAATCTCCCTTCAAAATACAAAATACATCATAATGTTACATAAAGTGCCTGTGCATAAATCCAATGTGCACATGTGTAAAGTGCTACTCATCTTTAAAATACATTAAAAAAGGCTTGAAACTATTACAAAAGTTAATTAGTAATCATCATTATCAGATACATGTGTAGATGTAATGATGATTAGGGATCGACTGATTATCGATTATCACGATTTTGGGCATTATCGGTATCGCAATTACCTTGCCGATAAGCAGATAATGCCCCATCGCCCCACCCCCCCCGACCCGCCGCACCGCGACCGCCCCCCTACCCCGACCCACCGCACCGCGTCGCACCCCTCCACCGTAGTGCTGGGCGGTATACCGGTATGGATTTTTGCCCATACCGCTATACCGGTCGAGCCCCTCCCCCACCCTCCGAGTCAATAAAAAATAAATAAACTTACCCGTAATGGGGGTGGTCCGGGCCATCCATCCTTCCTTCCTGTAGTGTCCGGCGGCATTCCGGGTGGAGGGTGAACCGGTCCAGGCTGTGCTTCTCCGGGGGTCATCTTCTACACTCCGGGCAGGCTCCGGCCTAGTACGCTGCATAAACGCCGCTACGCCGTGACGTCAGGTGCATCAATGCGCACGGGCGTCACTGCGCAGCGGCGTCTATGCTGCGTTACTAGGCCGGAGCCTGCCCGGAGTGGAGAAAAGCACCCCTGGAGAAGAAGGACAGCCCGGACCGGTTCACCCTCCACCCGGAATGCCGCCGGACACTACAGGAAGGAAGGATGGCCCGGACCACCCTGACAGGTAGGGGAAGAGAAACGGGTGGCGGCGGCGGTCTATGGCACCGCAAAAGCCACTGGAGTGCATTGATTTAAAGCGCCCACTTTAAATCAATGACCTGCAGCGCTGTCGAGGGGGGATAAATAGCCGATAACTTATACCGGAATATCGGTATAAGTTATCGGCCCTAACCTCCACCGATTATCGGTATCGGCCCTAAAAAAACGATATCGGTCGATCCCTAATTACTAATAATTAACTTTTGTAATAGTTTCAAGCTTTTTATGTATTTTAAAGATATATATATATATTTTTTTTATGTATATATCTCTCTACATCTCTCTCTCTCTCTATATATATATATTATATATAATATATATATACATACACACACACACACACACCTGTCTATATCGCTCTCTCTCTCTATATATATATATATATATTTTTTTTTTTGTAGGGTATATATATATATATATATATATATATATATATATATATATATATATCTATGTCTATATATATATATTTATTATTTTTTTTCTAACTTTAGGACTGCAACTTTTGCAGTTCACTAACACAAAGCAGACAATTTGACAGTATATAAATAAAGCATAATACCGGAGGATAGATGCAGTTTCCAGCATCTCAGCCATAAATGTGGAGACTCCTTTAAGTTGGCTGTCTCCAGCTCCGACCCGGGCAAGGATGCAGTCCACTATGCTGATTTCTGCCGAGTCACATGGAACAAAACAGCCAATCTGAGCCATGAGAACAATCACTCCAGTCTGGCGAATATACGTGGACTTTCCGCCCATGTTGGGACCTGGCAGGAAAATAAACAATTACTTTGGCACGATCTTCTTAGGTCTATAACCAGTATATCAAATATATGCAGGAGAGTCTATACCAGAAGAACGTGTTGCCCAACCAGTGTGTCTCCAGCTGTTGCAAAACTACAACTCCCAGCATGCCCGGACAGCCAAAGGCTGTCCGGGCAAGCTGGGAGTTGTAGTTTTGCAACAGCTGGAGGTACACTGTTTGGGAAACATGGTCTTAGTTTATAAGTACCCTACAAATATATAAAATGTATCATAAAAAAATTGCATATTAATTTTATTTATTTTTTTTACATTTTAATTATATTTAAATTTAAAAACAAATTTGACTTTTTTTGGCTACACATCTACAACTATTCACACAGGCCATTGGAGCAGACACAATCAGTTGACATTTCCCATCTTCTGCAGCATTCATTTCAGCTTAGCTGTATAGACAGAGACAGGGTCAGCAGAGGCATCTCATTTTGATTAGAGAACATGGGTATTAATTGGCAGAAGTAGCTGGTCTTGCCTAGGGTGCAAAATAGTCTAACATCAGCCCTGGCAACAATATGCACAGATGAGGCTCTGTATACATCTTCCTGCCATTCTCCGATCTATGGGGAAGGGGCTGTACTTATTACTTCCTGAAGACTCAACTTACAATGATTCCTCAACTTACAATGTCCTTTTCTGGGCCATTTCAACTTGAAACCAGACTCAACATACAATGCTACGGACAGTCTAGATCTGCAAAACGTGTCAATGGCCAGAAGAGCCGACAAATCGGAACGGGCATTTCATTATTAAAACCCCTTTATTCCTGAATTGCATTCAATAACTGGCTGTCTGGTAGCGCCCCCTACAGTACAGGGAAATACATATTCTGTACTACTCTTTACCTGTGCCAGGGTTCGCTGCTCCAGGTGAGGGCGGCTACATGTTACTTTTTTAGGACACTGTACTGTACAGGACCCTGAAGAAGCTCCTCTCCTCTACATAGACAGTGATTTACAGCTCCCAGCAGATCTTTCTTACTTTTATATGTAAGGACTTTCTTTATCTGTATTAGTTATCTACTTATTTTTCTTTAATCCTCACTTTTTCCTATTTTTGGATGACATTTTGGGGCTTCAGAACCAATTACCAGGTTTCCATAGAGTTCTGGTCTCAACATACAATGGTTTCAACATACAATGGCCGTCCTGTAATTGATTAATACTGTATCTTGAGGGGCCGCTGTATTAGACTATTTACTATCATTCACTGCAGCTGCCATTAAAGGGGGGTAGTCCCGTCAAGGAAAATCTATCCACTATCCAAAGGTGTGCTTGTGTATCTCTGGCTTTTCCATAGAGATAAATAGAGGGGATGTGTCAACCATCGCTTCATGCAAGAGAAGAGCACGAGGGTTGTAGAGGAGATCAGACCCTCTGCGATCAGACCCTTATCCCCTAGCTTTTGCATACGGAATAGATTTTCCTAAATGGGAACACCCCTTTAGGTTGTACGTGCACACACACAGAAAGGATGTAAGTGGGCCACCCAATGAGAAAAATTTAGAAAAAAAACAAACAAATGGGCCTACAGTGGCACACACTGCCTATTGATTCCAACTGAAAAAAATAAAATTATTTACTGCCTGAAACGCTCTGCTTTGGTCCCACGATGATAAGTTTCTCACTAACCCTGGAGAGATTGCTGGTTTGGCATACATTCCCAGTCATTTTCTAAGACTCAGAGTTGGAGTGAAACACTGACTTTAAAGGGGTCGTTAAACTTTTAGAAAAAAATAAAAATAAAAAAGGCCCCACATGCATTAAAGTACATTGTATCGGACCCTCTGCGATCAGACACTTATCCTTTGCATACGGGATGGATTTTCCTAAACAGGAATACCCCTGTAGGTTGCTCGTGCACACACACAGAAAGGATGTCGCAATGAGGAAAAATTAGAAACAAAAAAGAAAATAAGAAAAACAAAGAAAAAAAAAAGTGTAAACAAAATCGAAATAATTAAATTACATTTTTCACAAATACTATAAAGGATACCATAAATTTCTAATGCTGGTCTACAGACAGACTAAAAGAAAAAGCTACAGCACAGCCCACATATAAGTTTCAGCAGCAGCAGCATAACAAATACATTACACAGTGAAGAAAGGAAGACACAAGTTAAGAGAATAAACATTGAGGACGTCTTGTTGGATCAGGTCATATTAAATCTTGTTCACCGCTAATTAGACAATTATTGAATCAAAATCTGAAGACGCTGACAAATTACCAGTGATAATATGGAACATCTGCTTCTCCTTCTCGAACGTTATGTCATTGGGGATAAACGCCACATCATCCTGCATTTCAATACATGGGTGTCTGGCAGATTTCAGCACAATTCTTCCCTGTCCCTTCTCCAAGATGACTGGGCGAACATATGGCACTGGTGCTCCATTGGAAACGTGAGCAAAGCTGACAACCGCATCCAACTGGGCAACAACATCGTTCAGCGTCTGCATTGGATCCACGTATCCTACAAGAAGATAAGGCCATAAAAAAAACTTAGTAAACTTAGTGGGGGAGATTTATCAAAACCTGTGCAGAGGAAGAGTGGTGCAGTTGCCCATAGCAACCAATCAGATTGCTTCTTTCATTTTCCACAGGCCTCTAAAGAGGCCTGTGGAAAATGAAAGAAGCAATCTGATTGGTTGCTATGGGCAACTGCACCACTCTTCCTCTGCACAGGTTTTGATAAATCTCCCCCAGTGTGTTGAATAAATGTGCAAAAATTAGATAACAACTATTTCCTCTTTATACTTATGTGTATAAATACATCACTTGGGACAGAAGTTGTTATAAATATGTTTTTGTTATCTGTAGTTTCTGCTAAGAGCTGCAGACACTTTTGGATAGTTGTTAGGGCATAAAAGGAAGCTGAACCATTCCTGGAGCTGATGGTGGTTGCCAAAATTATAAAATCGACTTTAAATTTCTTAGCCAAGTGTCAAGGAGGCGGGTCCGAGCTGCTCAGTGCCAAAGCCTGGCAGCCTCATCACTCATTTTTATCTTTCTGCTCCTCCTTTACTCCTGTATGGCAGCACCTTTAGCTACTATAAAATGTGTCTGTGAGCCAAGTGTCAAGGAGGTGGAGTCCAGTTGCTCAAGTGCTACCGCTTGGCAGCCTCCTCACTCCCTTTCATCTTCCAGCCCCTGATTGACTAGAGTGCAGGTGAGCGTACACCTGCAGATAAGTCAAGAAGATGCTGGAAGATGAAAGGGAGCGAGGAGTTTGCCAAGCGGTAGCACTTGAGCAACTGGACTCCACCTCCTTGACACTTCGCTCCCAGAAGCACTATATAGTGGCTACAGGTGCTGCCATAAAAGATCTGTGCAGACAAGACTGGTAAAATCTTGACATGTCAAATGTTCTTTCACCAGGGATCTGAGTGTTTAAGATAAAGTAAAATTTCCTCTATCTTCAACATGGGCCGCCTCCTCCCAAGAACCAGCCAAAAATCCTCAGATTAAAAGGGCCGTGTGATTCTCCAGCTATAACCCCCAATGTATATTTGTTCTACTGCATGCGGTAAAATTTAAAAAAAATATTAACCTCATGAGTCGGAGCCCCCAGGACTTTGCTGACATCTTAAGACACAGCTGGAATGAGATCATTAGCGAGACAGCTCCCACATCTCAATCATTCTGCGCGTCTCCAGCAGAGAGAACACAAACAACTTGACAGCAGTTTACAGTGCGGATAAAGCCATCGATGGCGCAATACTAATGCTGATTTAACCTCATTTAATACCTGCTGCTTTCAGTTTTATTATTCAACTTCTAAGAAGAATTTTTTTTATTTCTAATTAGAAAGTGGATTTGAAAATGATTCACTGATTGTTTTCTTAAAGCGCCAATGGGAAAAGCTAAACCAACAACAGCAAAGGATTAATGTAAAAGAACCCAGATGCTGCAAGGGAAGGGGGTGGAAGCCGGCCATAAACATACCATAGCTCAGTGTTTCCCAACCCGGGTGCCTTCAGCTGTTGTAAAACTGCAACTCCCAGCATGCCGGGAAAGCCTTTGGCTGTCCGGGAATGCTGGAGGTTGTAGTTTTGCAAAAGCTGGAGGCACCCTAGTTGGGAAACACTGCCATAGCTGTTCATTCTCTCCTGATCCCCATACACTTTAATGGACCATTCATGTGTTGTGAATGAAATAGGGAAAGCAGCGGTCAGACTGATGTTAGTGGCTTAGACTTGTTCCTTCTCTCCACCAACACCTGCTGTTATCGTAGGGATGGGATGTATATATAATGTATAAACATTTAATGAGTATAGGGACCTTTACCGGTTGCAGTCTAAGGAAGAGCCGTCTCGTCCTGAAACGCCAAGCAGTGTATGACGCGGGTTCCTGACTCGAGCCCGCGCCATACCGGCCAGCCCCCAGCTGATTTTATCAGCTGGGGGCCGCCGTTAATAGCAGACATGCGGTGATCGCCACAGCCGGCTATTAACCCTTTAGATCGGTGCTGTCAAAGTTGACAGCAGTGTCTAAAGGGACATTTAAACCAGCAATCCCTGGTGGTCCAGTGGGGTGATTTGCCCCCCCTCCCGCAGGGCGATCGCTGGGGGGCAATCCACTGTGGAGGTAGCCGGAGGGCTTACCATTCCGCCGACGGCTGTCCGGCTCTGTGATTGATAGAGCCTGGCAGGACCAGGCTTTATCAATCAGGCGCAGAGCACACAGATCAATGTAATTCTATGGAACCACATTCATCTGTATAAGGAATCTACTGATTCCTCCTAAGTCTCCTAAGGGGACTAAAAGTGTAAAAAAAAAGTTTAATAAAAAGTTTAAAAAAAAAAAAAAAAAACCTCTTCCACATAAAAAATTTGTATCACCCCCCTTTTCCCAAACTTCATACAAAAAATATGTGAACATAATAAAAATAAACATTTGTGGTATCGCCGCGTGCGTAAATGTCCAAACTATAAAAATATTATGTTAATTAAACCGCATGGTCAATGGTGTACATGTAAAATTCCAAAGTCCAAAATTGCGTATTTTTGGTCACTTTGTATACCTTTCATTTTTTTTTATAAAAAAACGATCAAAAAGTCCCATCAAAACAAAAAGGGTACCGATAAAAACTTCAGGTCACAGCGCAAAAAATAAGCCCTCACATCCCCATATATGGAAAAATAAAAGTTATATGGGTCAGAAGATGACAATTTTACACACTTATTTTGGTGAATGTCGTTAGAATTTTTTTAAAGTAGCAAAATAAAATAAAACCTATATAAATTAGGTATTCTTGTAAACGTATGGACCTACAGATTAAAGAGAAGGTGTCATTTTTTCCGAAAAGTGTACTGCATAGACTCGGAAGCCCCCAAAAGTTACATAATGGTGTTTTTTTTTTTTTTTCCAATCTTGTCCCACAAATATTTTTTTTTCTGGTTTCGCCGTAAATTTTGTGGTGAAATTATTGATGACATTATAAAATAGAATTGGTGGTGCAAAAAAAAGAAAAAAGAAAAAAATAACTCATATGGGTCTGCATGTGCAAAATTTAAAGCGTTGTGATTTTTAGAAGGTGATGAGGAAAAAACGCAAGTGGAAAAACCCTGCATCCTTAAGGGGTTATGTAGGAAAAGAAAACAAAGCTATTTTCTTTCAAAAACAGCTCCCTGTCTGTCTCAAGGATGGGTGTGGTTCTGCAGCTCAGTTCCATTGAAGTGAATGGAGCAGAGTTGTAAAACAACACCCAACCTGAAGACAGACAGACGGAGCTGTTTTTGAAAGAAATTATCTGTGTTTTTCTATTCCTGGATAATGCCTTTAAAGGGGTACTCCGGCGCTAAACATCTTATCCCCTATCAAAAGGATAGGGGATAAGAGGTTGGATCAGGGGGACACCACTGCTGGGGACCCCCCGCGATCTCTCCTTCAGCACCCCCGTTTTTCAGCTGCAGAGAACGAGGATCGCTCTGTGGCTGATGACGGGCGGTGCAGGGGACGTTTCCTTATGTAACGGCTCCACCCCCTCCTGACGTCACGCTCTGTCACCTCAATGCAAGTCTATGGGAGGGGGCGTGACACCCGCCACGACCCCACACATAGAATTGCATTGAGGGGACGGGACGTCAAGAGGGGGCGGAGCCGTGACATCACGATACTCCATCCCCCTGCAACGCCCGTCATCAGCCACAGAGCGATCCTCGTTCTCTGCAGCTGAAAAATGGGGGTTCCCCAGCGGCGGGATCCCCGCGATCTAACATCTTATCCCCGACTACAGGGGCCCACCGTGATCTCCTGTTGTGGCCCGTCCTTCCAAAGGTGAACTCAAGTGACGTCCCACTCACCGGCTGAGATGGAACATCGCTGTGGTTGGGTATTGGCCGAGCGGGTCATCACTTGCGTTCATCCAGGAAGGTGGAAGCCGCTCTGCTGTGAGGACAGGTAAGTAGGACAGGCACCATACAGGAGATGGCAGGGAACCTTAGCGGTTGGACCCCTTGCAATCAGACACGTATCTCCTATGCATGGATAGGGGAAAAGTGTCTAAAAAGTTCAGTTCCCTGGTCTACCCCTTTAAGGGAAAGCTACCTGAAAAGGTGGTGTGAGCTGCTCTACATATCCTTTCATTGCATAGTAAAGCAGCGACAAATACACTTTCCTGTAGAGTGGAATAAAATGGGAATGCTGTCTCATACCAGTCTAGTGTTTGCCAGACATGCGCTCATCGGGAAAATGCTTGGTATATAGGGACCGCATGGACACACTCGGAGCATAATTAAATAGAAAAAAAAAAAAAAAACTTCTCTAGAAAACAATCTAGCAATAAAAAAAATTTAAAAATTCAAAATGGCAACTGATCTCATACCACAATAGAAGTGTACTCACCGGAGGAGATATTAATGATTTCTTTCACAATAGCATTCTGAGCTTCTTCATACTCTTCCCTGTGTCTAATATATTCCTCATTGAAAGAGCTCAATTTACTTTGAAAAAAGGCACAATATAAATAAAAAATATCAGATTATGATTTTTAGAAATGTATTTTCCTAATGTGCAAAAGCTGTAAAAACCATATTACATTATAAGAACAAAGGGATGTGGGACTCTGCTATAAGGAATCTGAAGCTTCTTATAGATTAATATAGGAAATGTGGGAACCAATGGTTTCTACATAATAGCTCAAAGGCAGTGTTTCCCAACCAGGGTGCCTCCAGCTGTTACAAAACTACAACTCCCAGCATGCCCGGACAGCCTTTGGCTGTCCGGGCATGCTGAGAGTTGTAGTTTTGCAACAGCTGAAGGCACCCTGGTTGGGAAATATAGTGTCCCCGTCCTGTCAACAAAAGGCAGCTTACTCTTTATGACAGTCTGTAAATCAGATACTCACTACAGTAATGGTAACCTCATGGGGTTAATCTCCGTACCATATCAAGGCCCTGCAGCAGCAACAAGAAAATGGTCCTAAAAATTGTCAAGAAGATCTGTCATCTCTGCTGACCTGTCTGTTTCAGTCAATAGACAGGTGCAAAGTATATTAAAGACCAGCTCACCCTTCCTATATGAATGGCGTACAAGGTAGCATCAGCGTGGTATTCGGCTTGGGAGCTCGGAGGAAATCACTAGAGCCGAGTCTGCAGGTGTAGCAATACCAGGGAAAAAACAGGATATCCGGCTCCCCGTGAAATATTTTTTTTAAATCCAGCTTTATTGAAAAATCATATAAAAATAGAAAAACACAGAAAAAGTTCAGCTCTCACCCCTAGCCCGCAGCGCCCGGACTGGCGTGGGCAGCGCCCTGTGTGCAAGAATCAGGAACAAACGACTGTCCAGCGCAGGTAAGTGGCAACGGGATTGCTTTATTACGGTACTTCAGCACATAGATGACAGCGATACAGGTGACGCGTTTCAGCTCTAAGGTTGGGCCTTAATCATACTAGTATGACTAAGGCTAACCTTAGGGCTGAAACGTGTCACCTGTATCGCTGTAATCTATGTGCTGAAGTAGCGTAATAAAGCATCCCGTTGCCACTTACCTGCGCTGGACGTTCGTTTGTTCCTGAAAAATAGAAAAAAGGTGGGAAAATTATGATAAAGGTGAAGATAAAAAACACAAGCGAAACTCCAACGCGTTTCGACTTATCTATAAGTCTTAGTCATGACTAAGACATAGATAAGTCGAAATGCGTTGGCGTTTTGTTTGTGTTTTTATCTTCACCTTTATCATTATTTTTCCACCTTTTTCTATTTTTATATGATTTTTCAATAAAGCTGGATTTTAACAATTTTTTCATTGGAAGCCGATTATCCTGTTTTTTTCCCTGTTTTAGTCAATACATGTATTTCCCAAGAAATGAAAACATGGCAGCATTTTTTTCTCATGGTGTTGTTCCTCTGTTATTCCTCTGGGAAATGTATTAATCATTCACAAGTGTGTCGCTATATAGTGTGGCACGGTCAGCTTTGATTGGACAATGTCAGTGTATAGGGATAAGCTCCTGGTTAGTAACACCCAGTTGTCAATTTATTCACACATCTCTAGTAGAAACTGAAGAGGAACAGGATAGGGGATAAGATTTCTGATCGGGACCCCCGCGATCTCGGCTGCGGCACCCCAGACATCCGTTGCACAGAGTGAACTTCACTCCATGCCGGATGACTGGCGATGCAGGGCGAAGGCTCGTGACATCACGCTCACGCCCCGCTCGTGATGTCACAGCCACGCCCCCTCAATGCACGTCTATTGGAGGGGGCGTCACGCCCTCTTCCATAGACTTGTATCGAGGGGGCGTGGCCGTGGAGTCCCGAACCTTCGGCGCTGCACCCGACGCTCTAAATGACCGCTGGGTGCAGCAGGGAGATCGTGGGGGTCTCCAGCAGGGGGACCCCCACAAACACATCTTATTCCCTATCCTTTGGATGGGGGATAATATGTCTAGGGGTGGAGTGCCTCTTTAAGCATTATACTGCAAACTAGGATACTCACAGCAGCCCAGGAAGGGGACATAAGGGTACATTCACATACAGAAGATTTAGGGCTCTCTGTTACTACCATCTGGAGCAGGCGCTGTCCAAACAAGCCAGTGCTAGGACTGCTCGGAAATGTGCTGTCTCAATAGACGGCAATGCATTTCAGAGCAGAAATTCCGTAGAGTGCATCCCACTGAGAACAGAAGGCTGCTTCTCCACATTTTCCGCTTGGAAGATACATAATGTGAATGGGCCTTTATTGTGAAAAAAAACAAAACACTATACTTACTCGAACTAAGTTTGTAAAACTCCTATCTATGCTCATGCTGCAGAAACAAGCCTATTCAGATGCACAGAATGAATTTATTAGTCACAGGAATGTCTACTGTTTTATGAGCCTACCTTTAGGATACAGTGTAGTAAGTGGGAAACAAAAAAAAAAAAAAACTTTTTCCCTTAATCAATTGCTATAGCATTGGTGGATTTTATACTCCATCAGCAGAGCAGGTAAAATGTATGCAGTGGTAAATGCATTAAATGTATCCACAGACGCTGATTGCTTTGCCATAAAGTGGTATTCCAGTGCCTGAAAATATGTATAGGTATAGCGCTGGTCATAACATCAGAGCTCACATAAACAATGCATACTGTCCCCACCGCTCTATGCGGCACGGAGAGGTGGGGCCTCGTTCTGGGGACCCCAGTGGTTGGATACCCCATGATCAGATACATCGCCTTTCCACTGTTTTTAAGGGCTGGATACTCCTTGAAGTGGATTCCATCATAGGTACCCTGCAATGAATGCCATACATACACAATAAAATCACAGCAGCCCTCGCTAGTGCAAGGACACACAAACACTAAATATGTGGATTATTTTTAACTGCTTTACTGATTCATTTACTATACATATAAAACAGTTTCAATTTTATTTGTAAAGCAATACGAAATCACCTATATATTTTGGGTGTTTGCTGCTGTGATTTTACTATGTGTGCCTTAGTATTTCAGCCCCTCCACCATGCACTGGTATTTATTTCATTGTATAGATACGCTGATTGCCTTTTTTGTTTTTTGCTTTGTAATGAATGGGACATAGAATGGAGACAGGTACAAGGAGCATTTCTCACTTTTTAGAACTTTATAATGGATGATCTTTAACATTGAAAACCTAATTCAGCACTTCTGATATTGGCCATAAAATAACCCTTTCCCCTTACATATAAGCATATGACTTGCACCCGTTTTGTAGATTATAGTTATATTTATCCTAGAAGTGTACAGTCCAATAATATTAAGAAGAAAATCACAAAGGAGAGAGAATTCTACGCCTAGAACTAAATTGCTCAAATGGACGTTATTTATTCCTTGTTGTGTCACACAGAGATAATTAAATGATATTGGCATTAAGAGCATTTTGTCAAGTGTGGCAGCTCGGCCGGCTGTAGAAAATAATTCAGC
Source organism: Hyla sarda (assembly GCF_029499605.1). Lineage (NCBI taxonomy): Eukaryota > Metazoa > Chordata > Amphibia > Anura > Hylidae > Hyla > Hyla sarda. Next base: position 400,104,085 of record NC_079191.1, read on the forward strand.
CTCGAGAATTAGTGAAAAAAGTTAATAGGAGCTTAGGAAGTAGTTGGGTAAAAGGATAGATGTACGGAGACTCTTATTAAAGCATCAGCATTGAGTCAACGCTATGAAAATTCAAGTTATTAAATATTTTACATGGTTACATGAAAAGACCGACTATAACGGCGCATGGAGCTTTGTTTTTTTTTTACGTTCAGACACTGTATACCAGGGGTCTCAAACTCCCGACCAGCGGAAAGAAATTTTGCGGCCCGGGCACGTGATTTCTTCAGGCATTTAGCCCTGCTTCGGGCAAGCGGCGCTAAATGCCTGAAGACTTCACTCACGTCAGCACACACTGCTACTGGTACCTTTATCTCCCTGCTGCAGCTTATAAAGAGCCTTCCTGGAGGCATGAACGCGATTGGTGATGTCATCGCATCCGCAGCACAGGACGCCGGAACGCTGACGTCCTGCGTGGCACATGTGATGACATCACTTACCGCGTGCATCCCCACAAGGAGGGCTCATTTTAGGCTGCAGTAGGGAAATGTAAGTACTGTAGCTGTGAAACTTAACTTGCCTAATTACTTGCCTAATAAGGGAGGACCTGCTTATGACCAGGGGCTAAGCTATCTTCTTAGGGGGCATAATTGTTTAAATAGGAGCCCTACCTGCCGGGGGTAACATCTATCTGGGGGCCTGTACACCTATTGGGAACCCCTACCTTATCATCTGGTAAGGCTCCCCAGTAGGTAGACAGGCCCCCAGATAGATATTACCCCATCAGTGTTAGGGATCATATCTATCTGGGGCCTCTATACCTACTTGGGAGCCCTACCAGATGGGGGCCTATGTACCTACTGGGGAGCCCTACCAGATGGGGGCCGATGTACCTACTGAGGAGCCCTACCTGATGGGGGTCATATCTATATGGGGGCCTGTGTAACTTCTGGGAAGCCCTACCTGATGGGGGGGGAGGGGGGGGTCATATCTATCTGGGGGCATTATATGTGAGGGCATTATATGTGAGGGGCGCATGCAGCCCAGCCTCTACCTCCAGTGGCCCTCTGAGCGTTTGAGATGCTGTAAACTCTCTTGGAAGCAATAAATCAAGAGGAAAAACACACTATTAAAGTACGTTCACAAGAGCGGACCCACATTGTATTTTACACTGCACATCTGCTGCTGAAGGACCCCTGCATTGTGGCTTTACATGTGCCTGCTCGGAGCGGCAATACGCCGCTAGGAGCAGACACACTGCTATGTGCGAGTCCTAACACATCGTGGCAGCTCTCGGCCTAACTCATGGAGCAGGGGGAGTGGCCGCGATGTGTGCGAGTACACCGCACATGCGCGGTAACTCACACATAGTGTGTCTGCTCGTAGTGGCGTATTGCCACTCCGAGCAGGCACATGTAAAGCCACCATGCAGCGATCCTTCAGTGGCAGATCTACAGCATAAAATACGCTGTGGGTCTGATCATGTGAACGTACCCTTATATGTGATCCGATTAATAATTAAAAATTTTTTTTATAAATTTGGAAACATATGGGATACGGTGTGTGCCTAGAGCAGTCCATGAGAACTATACAAGGTATCTGTAGTCTGCTCATGTATAGGAGAGTCCTTGAACTCTTAAAAGGGTACTCCAGCATTTGAAGAAGGAAAAAAAAAGTTATCCCATATAGGGAGCCCTATCTACAGGGGAAGACTACATCAGGGATGTGGAATTCCTATTGCCCGACGCACAGGACTAGCAGTTTTGGGCGCCGGGCAGGTGAATTTGTCCGGCCCTTAGCCCGGCTTCGGGCAAGCAGGGCCGGTCCTGACAAGCGCGGTGGCGATCTGCAGTCTGTATGGAGCGGGCTGCCGACTCCTGCCCGCTCCATACTCTGCCGACAATAAAAAAAAAACTGTATCCTCGGAAGCAGAGCAGGGGAGATGAGAAGCTGTGTATGTGTCTTCTCTCCCCTGCTCTGCAGACGTGCGGGGGGAGATGAGGGGGCGTGACTTCTTGCTCCCCGTGCAGACCTGCGTCCTCTGCCTTCACTACCCCAGCTGCAGCTTCGGAGAGCTGAGGGGAGGAGGCGAGTCTGCACGGGGAGACTGCATACGGCGCTCACAGGGGAGTATGGAGCGGGGCCGGGATTCCTGCCCGCTCCATACTCTGCAGCCCCCAGCTGTTCTCAGTAGCCGGGGGCCGCCACTAATAGCCAGCATGCGGCTGGCTATTAACGCTTTAGATCGCCGCTGTCAAAGCTGACAGCGGCGTCTAAAGGGAGATGTGAATGCTCCCTGGTGGGCTAGTGGGGTGGATCGCCCCCCCCCCCCCCCCCGATCGCAGGGGGGCGATCCACTATAGAGGTAGCCGGAGGACTTAGCTCTGCTTCCTCCTGTCCCGTTCTGTCATTGATAGATCCTGGCTGGACCAGGCTCTATCAATGGATCACAGAGCACACAGATTAATAGAGTTCAATAGAATCTATTCCTCTGTCTGAGGAATCTAATGATTCCTCATAAGTCTAATAAAGTGTAAAAAAAAAAAAAAAAAAAAAAAGTTTTAAAAAAAGTTTGAAAGACACATTAACCCAGTGGTCTTCAAACTGTGCCCCTCCAGATGTTACAAAACTACAATTCCCAGCATGCCAGGACAGCCGTTGGCTGTCCGGGCATGCTGGGAGTTGTTGTTTTGCAACATCTGGAGGGCCACAGTTTGAAGACCGCTGCACTAACCCCTTCCATGTTAAAAGTTCAAGTCACCCCCTTTTCCTATATAAAAACATGCAAACATAATAAAAAATAAACATATTTGGTATCGCTTTGTGCGTAATTGTACGACCTATTAAAATATAACATTATGTATCCCGTACGGTAAACGTAAAAAAAATACCAAACCACAGATTTGCAATTTTTATAATATACCAGAAAAAAAAAAGTTAAAAAGGGATTAAAAAGTCAGATCAATGCCAAAATGGTGCCGACACAAAAAACAGATTATGGCGCAAAACATGAGCCCTCATACAGCCTGGTATGCGGGAAAAAAATAAAGCTACAGGGGTTAAAAAATGGCAATTAAAAAAATTAGAAAACGTTCAGAATTAGTAAAACATGACGTAAACGATACAAATCTGGTATTGCTGTAACCAGGCGCCTAAAGTATAAAACTAACATGTTACCTCAACCACAAGGTAAATGGCGCAGAAAAGAAAAACACCAAATCTGCTAAATTATCTTTTACTATTTCAATTTCACTTCCCCAAATCTATATATATATTTTGGTTCAGAGAATGTTATTGAAAAATTAAAAGGTATCATTATAGTAGGTATTTATGGCTATTATAGGGCGAGGATGAAAAAATTAGAGCGTAAAAGCGGCCGGAAAAGTGGATCATCATGAGGGACAAGTAGATTTTGCTCCATTTTAGTCCCGTGGACAAGTAGTTTTTTATAAAATTTCCACACCCCTAATGCATACAGGGGTTTTTACCCACAGGGGGGTGAACTACATACAGGCGAGTGGGGGGGGGGGGGGGGGGGGGGAAATGGGAGGGCAAAGGACCTACAAGAGAAAACTACTTCTACAGGGTGCACCTACCTAATAGGAAACTGATAGAACAACCAATATACCTAATAAGGGACCTACCTATTCTTCCTCAAATCACTTGCCCCTCTCCACCCACCCTTTACTGTGGATGACACCAAAGAGCAGAATTATTATGTATAGGTGGAGAAAAGGGAAGTAAGGTGAAGGAAAAGTAGGAAGCCTAAGAGGTTTGTATAGGAGGTTCTACAGAGGTAAGTTGGGGGCTTGAAGAAATAGTCATGGCGGGCCGGACCAAGGCAGGAAAAAACAAGGAAAGTGAAGGACTCTGATCAGAGAAGACGTCACTGTATAGAACAGCACTATCATCAATGTAGCAAAACAGATATTGAGGTATTGTACATTGCTTCTTTTTAACCTTTTAAGGGGTGCCCCAAGGTGGAAAAGGTTGTCTGTAACAATGACTGATGCTCTTTAGCAATGGCAGATCCATGTCACAGTTGAAAGCACTGCAATGCAATTATGGGTTGAGTATTGCTGAATTGCAGAACTGCTGCTGGGTTGCCATCTTGTGAGTGACTGATGCTAAGGGCTATTTACTGCTAGACACTTCCCCCTAGGGTACAATCATTTGAAACTCTGTACCTGCATTTTTTTAAGTGACACGAGTTTCATTCATGGGTGTTTTGTGGTTGCAGAGATAGAGTGATTTCAAATTGGGTTCATCTTTTTAAAGACACATCTCATGCCTATATTCTCAGTGTTTTTCACTGGGGGGCTAAACAGATAAAGTCATCAGATCATTTACATTTTGATCATAAAAGTAGCAAACATATGTTATAATCCCTTTCACTACCCTCCACCCCCCAGACCTTGGTGTGACAACTGAAGTCCTCATCGAACGCAGCGGCAGGTGGAACCAATGCAGTCAGATTTTCCCGAGGCTAATTGTGCATTTGTTTAATTTTAATAATTCAGCTATTGCTGTCATCGCTCTGTTCTATTGTTGCGTTACCATAACACCATCTCATTTCTGCCTTGTGAACATATTGTGTAAATAACTATTGAGATAACACAAGAAGGGCTTGGTAATACACAGAGCACCTGGCATCTGAACAAAGCAAGCATGGTCTGAGCAGGTGGTTGCGCTACGCTTGGGAATAATAAGACCATCCTCCATTCACGCTCATTTGGAGTGAAATAACCTTCTGAAGAGATACATTAATCAACCATTTACACCATTTATAACTATCTGCCTTGTTTTATGTGTAACCAGAAGTGTCAAATAAACGTATACATTATATAGCCTTATCTGTTCACCATCCTCCACTCCATAGCTAATCCCTACTATTATAATGGACTCGCTCGGAAATTGTTGCAAGCAATGAGAAGGAACAGCCAGCTGTCTGGAGACAATTCATTGCCATTGATGAGCAAATAAAGCTTTTAGGAATGTGTTCAGGATCCGAATCCTCTGAACCCTCCAAAATTAAATACAGTTTAATAGTAGCTTTAGCATTGATGGGTTACCTAGGTGTATTTATGGACTAGTCACTTCTAGGCTTTCATAAATGTAGTGTCTAAGTTAATGAATATTCCTTAAAGGGGTACTCCGCCCCTAGACATCTTATCCCCTATCCAAAGGATATGGGAAAAGATGTCTGATCGTGGGGTTCCCGCCACTGGGGACCCCTGCGATCTCTGCTGCGGCACCCCAAACATCCGATGCACAGAGCGAACTTTGCTCCGTGTCTGAAGACTGGCGATAGGGGGCAGAGGTTCATGACGTCACGGCCACACCTCCTCAATGCAAGTCTATGGGAGGAAGCGTGATAGCCGTCATGCCCCCTCCCATAGACTTGCATTGAGGGGGCGTGGCTGTGACATCACAAGCCTCCGGTGCTACACCCGACGCTCTAAAATGCCGGGTGCAGCAGGGAGATCGAGAGGTCTCCAGCGGCGGGACCCCATGATCAGACATCTTACCCCCTAACCGTTAGATGGGGGATAAGATGTCTAGGGGCGGAATACCCCTTTAAGATCCAAAGCTCAGCAGTTATTGCCACAATAAGATTGAGTTTACAAATTGATATTCGGCATCACCAGACAGAGGCGCTATAAGCTAAATCCAATTGAATGACTTCTCTATGGCAAAATATGAACTGTGTCAATGAATCCAATAAGAAGGGCTTAATGGATGTGAATATTATATGTATATATTATATATATGTTTTAAGACACACAACACTTCTATGTATTACTACGCTTTGACTGAATTTGCCTTTCTACTGATATTCCATAACATATTTAACTCAAACTGGAAAAAGAGAGAAAGAAGGGACATTTTTTTTGCATGGAAAAAACAACATGTATGGCTAGTAGATGGCTAAAGGCTAGTGAGGGGTCTAAGAATCTACTGGTTTTCACCTTTAACCCCTGCAAAAAGGTGTGAACTTGGCTGCAGGAAGACCCCTAGAATAATGTATGGTATGTGGAGAAAGCATTGATCAGGAAAAGAAGCAGAAGTCATCACTAGGATAGCAGGTAAGTAGTGCAAGCCAAAGGAGCAGCTGCATAGTCATCCTTTGTAGAAGTCAGGACCAGAAGTAGTAAGTACCACAGTACCAAGTGTAGTTTCCAATGGACAAGTCATGGTGACGTCATGAACAAAGCTGTAGTCAGAATCGGGAACAAAAAAAAAAATAAAAATCAATGGAGTATCAATAGGAAAATTCAAGGTGTTCTGAAGTTGAATACCTATTAAAATACCACCACCCATCTTGATATCAGGAGCTGGTTTGTGAGGAATGAATGGGCAGAAGTTAAGCTGCAGGGTAGGCACAGAAGGTGGTAATAGACACCTGCACTCAAATGAGGAGCGTCCAAGTTGCCTAGTTGAGTACCAGAAATTAAACCCCAACAGATCCCACTTGGACAAACTTACCTATGAAATCCTCATAGAACATATAAGTTATCCTTATATAGTTATAAACCCTTGTAATCTACAAGTAATAACTAAATCTGCAGGAGCTTTATATGCATACAGAGTATGGAGTTTACTACGTCTAGAAATCAAAGACCAAAAAAGTCCAGGGTCAATAGACAACATCAGGACCATGTTGAATTATGAAAACATTAAGGGTTACATGGAAAGACAACAATTTTCACACTGGGGTAAGTACTGTTTTTAATATTTTATTTTAAATTACCCAAATTCCTATGAATCGATGGCGAAAAAATGTAGAACAAGGACTCAAGAGAACAAACAACATGCAAGGATAAAGGATTTTGAAAAAAAGATGGTTAAATGTATGGTATAGAGAGCAAAATCTTCCAACAAATGGATCTTAGACAGAGACCAACATTTCTGTCCATAACAGATCAAAATTAAGAATTATTCAAGATGGGCAAATATAGACACAGAAATCATAGACACAAACTCAAAACCAAACACAAGCCTGGGAAGTATTACTTTTTTCAGTCCTGTAAAAGAGAGACTTTAATATTATTAAAGCATAAGAGCCTATTCACACTACACATAATGTTAAAAGAAAATATGTTTTCAATGGGATTTTGCTGAACCAGTCCCACAACAGAATTTCAGTGCGGTAATTCCAGATCCCAGACTCCGCCAAAAGAATGAACATGTTCATGCTTTCTGAGGAGTCCGCTCTGAAATGCACTGCCGCCTAATTTTTCAAGGTAAGCGGTCATGTGTACACATAAGAAACAACAATATTTCTGGCTATTCTATGACTTGCATCTTACATTTATAATTAGTTTTCCTCCTCTGTAAGATCTGTAATTTCTGTTGAGCCTGAGCTAGTGGGTGGAACCTAGCCAGCAGCATGAAGGAAATTATAGAGCAGTCTTAAGCTGTGCAATTAGCACTGCTGGGCAGGGCTGTGGAGTCGGTAGATAAATGTTCCGACTCCGGAGTTTTCTGTACTTCCGACTCAGACTCCTCTGTATTAATATGCAAATGTATTTTATACATTGCTTGAAGGAAAGAAAGGCAACATACCTGACATTACCACCGGACTACTGGCTGGGAAGCCAACAGTCTACTGTATTGAACAGTTTGTGTGCTGATCTGCTGCTGAAGATAGGGCAGTGGGAGGATCAAGGAAGGGGCATTTATTATAAAACATGATTTCCCTAGTAGAATCCCATAGTCATTAGAGATGAGCGAACTTACAGTAAATTCGATTTGTCACGAACTTCTTGGCTCGGCGGTTGCTGACTTTTCCTGCATAAATTAGTTCAGCTTTCCGGTGCTCCCGTGGGCTGGAAAAGGTGGATACAGTCCAAGGAGACTCTTTCCTAGGACTGTATCCACCTTTTCCAGCCCACCAGAGCACCGGAAAGCTGAACTAATTTATGCAGGAAAAGTCAGCAACCGCCGAGCTGAGAAGTTCGTGAGGAATCGAATATACTGTAAGTTCGCTCATCTCTAATAGTCATGTTTAAATTTTAAAGGGGTACTCCTCCCCTAGACATCTTATCCCCTATCCAAAGGATAGGGGATAAGATGTCAGATCGCCGGGGTCCCGCTGCTGGGGACCCCCGGGATCGCCGCAGCGGCACCGCGCTTTCATTACTACACAGAGCGAGTTCGGGGGACGGATACAGAACGGTACAGAGGACGGAGCAGCGTGGCGTCAAGGATCCGCCCCTCGTGACATCATGGCCCACCCCCTTAATGCAAGTCTATGGCAGGGGGCGTGACGACCGCCACGCCTCCTCCCATAGACTTGTATTGAGGGGGCTGGCCGTGACATCACGAGGGGCAGAGCCATGACGTAACAATGCTCCAGCCCCTGTATCGCCCATCATTACGCACAGAGCGAACTCGCTCTGTGCAGTAATGATAGTACGGTGCCGCAGCGGCAATCCCGGGGGTCCCCAGCAGCAGGATCCTGGTGATCTGACATCTTATCCCCTATCCAAAAGATGTCTAGGTGCGGAGTACCCCTTTAAGCTAACAATCGAGTTTACAAGTTTTTATAGCCTTAGCTGAATGGCAGCAGTTTTTTCCAATGGTTTACAGCTTCAGTCTTGAACTATTGACCCTCCATTCCCTTCACTTATACAAGTGTCTCTAGTCCTGCAAAAAACATATTTACTTAATCCCTTATCAGTGAGAGGCTAGGTTACCCATGGGTTCCCGGTAACAGCAGAACACAACACTATGGAAAGTATAAGTATTGACGCTCCTAATTGTGCGTTGTGTACCATATAGTAAAGCATATGAAAAGCATGCTTCTTCACGGTCACTTAACGTGTTTGTTTTGCAGTTACGTGAGGCATTGCATGCATTGGTCTTTATTCTTAAAGTAGAGAATTCATTAATTATAACTTTTTGTGAATTCGGACATTTAAACTTGCTTTTTTTTTTTTTTATTCCAATCTAAATTTAGTAGGAGTCTGAGTCGGTGCAGTGTTTGCAGACTCCGACTCCAGGTACCCAAAATTTCGTCCGACTCAGACTCCACAGCCCTGCAGCTGGGGCCCATGTTCAACCAACTACAATACGTAGACCCTGGTAGAAGGTGTAAAATTCACCAAGAGCGCCTCCTCAGATATAATTAAGCATTGCAATGTCCTGATTAAAATCATAGGCTTCCCTAGTAATGCATGGACAAGCTGGTTGCTCTAGAGCTCTTTGCAGTTGCTCTCCTCCCAAGCTATTTGACATAGTTGCAAATAAAGGACTCCTATTAAGAACTTCCCAAAATGTATCTGTGTGTTCTTATATAGAGAGGAAACATTCCAGGCATTCTGCTATATGTGACATTCTGATATCAAACTCACATTTCTTAATACCAGCCATTGCTCTTCACTTCCTAGAGCCTATATAGCTTTGGGAAGCTATATATGAACTATTCCTGTTCCACTACCAAGCAAATAGTTTTGACAACCTGTTCAGTAAATGTGATCCTTCGGAGATGTGTGCGCAAAATATCAGGTCAGCTTGATGGCGTGACTCACCAAATGACCTGCCGATGAATCAGAAGCAGGAAACAGCCCAGTTAGGATTTGTAAAGCAGAATAAATGCCGTATTACCCTGAAATGCCTTCCTTTTTTGATTTGTGCTTCCAATTTCATACAATGACTCATTTTAGATAACTCTTCCAAAAAAGAACAAAGTCTAACAAAGCAACCAATGCAGTAGTGCTAACATCTGAGAGGCGAAGCCTTCAGTGAGGCTTAGAATCTTTTTGTACAGAACGGACACTTCTTAAGATATTTGTGAAATCTAAATGTGCATCAACACTGGAAACTTGTCAAAATGCGAAACTTGTCAAAACTTGAAACGTGTAACTTCAGATACGAGAGACTCTGTGAGGAGAAAACGCTATGAACACAAGATGCTGAAAATCTCTTTGATATGCATTTTTTTATTATGGTTATTTTCACAGCTTCTGTTCCGATTATTTTATTGGTACCTTTTATATCAGTTGTTGGATAGCAGAGATCTAATGTGAGGAGGATGTCAGGTGACAAATGAATGGCTCAAATAAATAAACCACTGTAACGTCGAGCGCTCCGGTTCCCGCATCCATCCCGGAGCGCTCACGGCGTGTCCCTCTGACCGGGAGCGCTGCTTCAGTGCTGCCGGCGGGGATGCGATCCGCATGGAGGCACAAGTCCGCCCGCGGGTCGCATCCCGTTCCACTCACCTCTCCCTGTCTGCTGTGTCCTCCCAGCGCGCACGGCCCCGTTCTCTAGGGCACGCGCGCACCGGCTCTCTTAAATTTAAAGGGCCAGTGCACCATTAATTGGTGCCTGGCCCAATCAGTTTTAAACGTATATAAACCCACTCCCCCTTCCTGTCCTGGCCGGATCTTGTTGCCCTGTGCCCTGTGAAAGCGTTTCTGTGTGTTTCCCAAGCCTGTGTATCCAAACCCCCTTGCCGTTGCCCCTGACTACGAACCTTGCCGCCTGCCTTGACCTTCTGCTACGTCTGACCTCGCCTTGCCTAGTCCTTGTGTACCGCGCCTGTCTCAGCTGTCAGTGAGGTTGAGTCGCTATCGGGTGGAACGACCTGGGGGTTACCTGCCGCAGCAAGTCCATCCCGCTTTGCAGCGGGCTCTGGTGAAAACCAGTAACCTCTTAGATTCCGTTCCCCTGGTGCGGCCCACATCATCGCCTCACTGACACGGGGGATCCACTACCCGTATCCATTTCGCATACCGGTCCGGTTCCTGACAACCACCCTATTAATACTGGACAACAGTCTACTATTGTATATGGAGATGCAGTTTTTCCTTGGATATAAAAAAAAAAAGCCTACGAAGATATTCAGCCATTTTAGGTGTTCCTCCAGAGATCCCTTAGGTTACCCCCTTCAATGTGGAGCTCCGTGTGTAAATACATGTTCATAGTCACAAATATACTGTTTATTGGCATAATTTACTTGCAGGCTGACAACTTCTTTCATTTCAATACAGCACAGTAGAAGTAAATGAATTACTGTAGAACTGTCCTTCCTCCCCGCTAATGTCAGGTCAGAGAGACAGAGGTAAAACTCTGATTAGAGCAGCCTCAACACATATTCAAATAATGTGTGGGAAAGGAGCAACAGAATTCGAGGAAGAGGGAAGGGCAGTGAGAGCTATCAGATTTGTAGAAATTATATATGGTCTTTAGAGGTGGTTAGTCCTCCCTCCTGGAAACTACATCTAGTTACATCTCTGGAGGATTCAGAGTGACCATACATTGCATAGTCTCTATCTTACATTAAAGGGGTTATCCACCATAAGGTGATTTTAGTACTTACCTGGCAGACAGTAATGGACATGCTTAGGAAGGATCCGCACTTGTCTTAGGGCTAAATGGCTATGTTGTAAGATTACCATAAAGCTGAGGCGATCTTTTTGTGAACTGGTTATTTCCTGTTGGAGTTCGTTTCCTTAAACTACAAATCCCATGATTCCTTGTTTGTAAGTATGAGGTCACTTTTTTCCCTCCCACACATGAGCCACTCCACTCATTTAAACAAACATGTAATCCCTTCAACGCTACAGACCAGTGTTTTATTACCAGGGTGCCTCCAGCTGATACAAAACTACAATTCTTGCAGAATGATCTCCCTTTTACCCAGTTGTTGCGCCACCCATTGAAGCAAAGACAGACTCCCTCTGAACACCTGATTAGTGATGCAATGTCTCGGGCCGCACTGCAACCTGGAAAATCTGAGACAGTCATTTTGTATGCTGCTAAAAATAAATTGGGGCAAAAATCAAAGAAGAATTGCGAGACCATCATGAAATACAGGTACAGACACTAGGTTATGAACTACACTAACTTTACAGCCCCTGTAGCATAGTCCAATAAAAAAAAAAAAAACTGGAATACCCTTTTAGTACTACAGCAGGTTAGCAGCTAGGTAGATGAAGAGAAATGTTTGGCTAGTCACAGTTATCCAACAGTGAAGACAGAATATTGCTAGGGGTTTCAGTTGTGGTAATAAGTCGCAGTGCCTTGTTCATGTACACGGCGACCATTTACATTTTTATACCTGTATAAAACCACATTTTTAACAGGATCCAAAGACCAGCATTGAGAAACCGAAAAAAACTAAATAAAAAGTAAGTGAATCTGGTTCTGTACAGCTTGGCACTGTTGCCGTTTAGTCTTTTTTTGCCAGATAAAAAAAGCCTTGTCCTTCCACGGTTTTGTCTACTATTTTAAAGGAAAACTCATCTGTTTACCCACACGAAACCCAATACACTGGGTTATAGCGTGGGTGAACAGGAGACCGATGAGGGGTTAATGGGTTAAATACATACCTGCACTCTGGAGATCTGTCTCTCCAAAGATCAGCATCCATCTTTAGTGAATTGCGTGCCGGAGGCGGGCCCACTTGCTCAATTTGAATATTCACTGTCACAGGTCACGTGAGCGCTCAGTCGGCGCAATGCTAACATGACCCGCGGCAATGGCTATTCAAATTGAGCCGGTGGGCCTGCCTCCAGCGTGCAATTCACTAAAGATGGATGCCGCTCTATGGAAGGACAGATCTCCGGAGTGCAGGTATGTATTTAACCCATTAACCCCTCATCGGTCTCCTGTTCACCCACACTATAACCTAGTGTATTGGGTTTAGTGTGGGTGAACAGATGACCGTTTTCCTTTAAATGCATACATTCACTAGGTTTTCTTTTTTTTGTTTTTTTTAGTATTTTATTTCATGGGAATCGCATTAAACTATGTGTGTACACAGTTCCATACAGTTTCAAATATTTCTAAACCGTATGCACAAACTGTGGACCCAAACAGTGAAATGTGCAACAAAACCAATGCTTCATTCAAGCCAATGGTCTCAAACAGTGGCCCTCCAGATGTTGCAAAACATCAACTCCCAGCTGTCCGGGCATGCTGGGAATTTAAGTTTTGAAACATCTGGAGGGCCACAGTTTGAACCACTGCTGTACAAACACATGGATATTGGGAAGGCTGTCAATCACTGTGAATACACAACCCAAACTCCATTCATGATGGGAGCTGAAGTTTTGCAACACCTGGAGGGCCACAGTTTGAGACCACTGATTTAAAGTGTACCTGTCATCAACAAAAACTTTTTATATAATGTAGATAATACCATTATATGTATATTTGTAATATACATTGGTTAAAAATTGTATATATTTTTGGGTGAAAAAATGCTGTCCCTGCAGCTATTGTCTGTGTCTCTCTATGAGGAGTCCAAATACAGGAAGTGAGGGTAGGACAAGCAGGGATCTGTGCAGACTCCTGGCTTGTCAATCATCCTGCTGTATGAGCCAGGAGCATGTTATAGAGTCTTAGTGCACAGAGCCCTACTTGTCCACCCTCACTTCCTGTATTTGGACTCCTCATAGAGACACACAGGCAATAGCTGCAGGGACAAAAATATACACTTTTTTTTAACCAATGTATATTACAAATTGATGCCATGACTAAGGGTCTTGTTACCTGAAACGCGTAGGCTTACGCTCTGTCCTGTTCACGTATCTGTTTTTATGCCAATAAACACTATTGCTACGGACATCGAGTGCTGGACGTTCTCTTCTGTTTAATGTATATTACAAATATATATATCTACATTATATGAAAAGTTTTTGTTGACGACAGGTACACTTTAAGCACTATTTAGGTGTGTTGAAAGGTGTTACGAGAATTACCACTAAAAGTCTCCGAATTAATTGCTGCATCAAAATATACACTAGAGACAATACCTGTTTGTGAACCTAACACCGTTCTTCTGAATATCAATTGTAGTAAACTTCTTGTTGTTCCGCAAAGCCTTTTCCTCCTTGCAGGTCACACGGAAATAGTGACCGAGCTGCGCGTTGGATTCCAACTTTATGCTTTTTCCAGAATCCAGACCTAAACGTTGGCAACACAAAAGGAAAGAAGAAACTCTAGTAAAGTTCTTGCGGCTGTCAGAGTAGGCCTGGCTTGTTATCACCAGTTAATGAAGACTTATTATCACAATGATAACCAATACTTTTGTCATGTCACTTTTAGGTGTTCAGCAACCATTTCCGTTGCCCGTACACGCAGCCAATTAAACATCATGTGACAGGAGCGGTGCACAGTATAACAGGTCTCCCAGGAATACTCGGTAGACAGTATATAAAGTGTTCATTGAGAATTCATATTGACAGCCACACGTGATTTTTGCTCAGTGCAATAAGGAGGAATGTTATTTTAGGGTCTAGAAAGCGATGTTAATGCCTGAGCTGACAGGAACGGGCGGGTGTGCATGTGCACGTATTCATCCTATTAGCTGCCATTACTCGGTTGACTTTGATATCCGTAATTAAAGCTGAATAGGTGGTGAATGCTGAATAGATACCGAGCAGCTGGCAGTGAAAAAAGCTTGATGGGGAAGTCAACGTGCGAGCTGGGAGATTTACACTAATTAAAGGGTAACAAGCAGGAGGGGTTGTGTTGGGTGATGGCCCGCCACATTCTTCGGCTGCATTCACATCACGTTTTTGCAATACAGTTCCCCTATACGGTTTCAATTTAAAAACCGTATGGAACCGTATGAAAAAACGCATGCATTGACTTTTCATTGCAAACCGTATGTCAAACGCAGCATCCGGTTGTGTCCGTTTTGAATCCTTTACAGTTTTGTCTTTTTTTTCCCGTACCCAAAACCGTAGTATACCATGTTTTTTTGTCCAGGTGAAAAAACGTATTGAAGCCGTATATGTTTTTTTTTTTTTTTTTTTTTTAAATGGAGGTCTATGGGAACCGTAGGGAACTTTATTAAAATGGGAAGACAAAATTAAAACCGTATACTTTATTTTGTTAAAAACGTAAAACCCTATGCAACCGTACATCCGTTTTCAAACCGTATACGGTTTAATTTTTGGACACAGTTGTAAACGTTTTGGTCCAGTTTTGAGACAGTTTTTAACAAAAAACCTGATAGAAACCTGTATTGCAAAAACATGATGTGAATCCAGCCTTCTATTACAAATCATCTATTGAGGGTGCTGTCCACCAGAAGGCAAAATGTCATGCCAAATATGTTATTTAAAGGAGTACAGTAGTGGAATACAACTTGCAGGGGGGGGCAGCTTGGACCCCCGGGATCTCCTATACGGGGCCGCAGGAAGTGCTGTGTCATCCCCAGCAGGAAGCCGCGGCAGACACGCCCCCTCCATGTATCTCTATGGGATACCTGGAGGGGGCGTGTCGGCTGCCGCATCATGCAAGGATGGAAGCCCCCTACCTGCGGACTGCCACGGGTATCGTACAGGAGATCGCGGCGGTCCCAGCGGTCGGTCCCCCCCTATCTATAACTTATCCCCCATCCTTCGGATAGGGGATAAGTTATATTCCACTACAGTTCTCCTTTAAAAAATGGACCCTTTAATCTAATCCGCTTGGTCACTGATGCTGTCATTATAACTTTAAACACTGCCATCAGCAACACTAAAATGTCGTGCAGTAGTGCCAACTACAAAACTGCATTAAGGCGGCACAAGGGTCCCCATATGATACACGGTACACGGAGGTGTCTGTCCCTGCATCAAATGCCTATGTGTCACTGTGCTGAGATAAAATACAAGAAGTGTGGGTGGGACAAGGCGGGGCTCCGTCCACCGAGGACAAGGCGGGGCTCCGTCCACCGAGGACAAGCGGGGCTCCATCCACCGAGGACAAGCGGGGCTCCATCCACCGAGGACAAGCCTTGCTCCGTCCACCGAGGACAAGCCTTGCTCCGTCCACCGAGGACAAGCCTTGCTCCGTCCACCGAGGACAAGCCTTGCTCCGTCCACCGAGGACAAGCCTTGCTCCGTCCACCGAGGACAAGCCTTGCTCCGTCCACCGAGGACAAGCCTTGCTCCGTCCACCGAGGACAAGCCTTGCTCCGTCCACCGAGGACAAGCATTGCTCCGTCCACCGAGGACAAGCATTGCTCCGTCCACCGAGGACAAGCATTGCTCCGTCCACTTTTTTTTCTCCTATAAGCAGGAAAAGGAGCTGCAATCCTAGCAATCATGTGCAAAAAGTGGCCTTGCTCCTAGGGGGGAAAAAAAAGAGCAAATTCTTTTGATCCTGGATATGAGGTAATGGGTGACTCCTTGCAGATAGCACTCACCAAGCTCTCTGGCTGCACTGTTCAGAGCAGACTGCATGTTTTTCTCAAGCTCATCCATCTTCTCTCTCAGTTCTGTCAAGTTGGGATCAAAAGAAGCTTTCACTAGAAATTCGTGATTTTCTACCTAGGAAAGAAATATCCAGAAAATAAGCAGAAATAAGTCTACATAAAACAGCACTCAAAACAAAGAAGAAATTGGTTTATTTTAGATTTAAGTGCAGCCTTGGCGTCCATCTTTATTACTTCTAAACCTAATGCACCAGCCCTTCATGTGATAATACTTAACATAAACTACTGGTATTACACAGTCAGGAGAAGGAGATGCAATATACTCCTTGCAGTTGTATATATATATTCCATTTGTAAAAACAACTGGCTCCAGAAAGTTAAAAAGATTTGTAAATTACTTCTATTTAAAAATCTTAATCCTTCCAATAAATATCAGCTGCTGAAGTTGAGTTGTTATTTTCTGTCTGGCAACAGTGCTCTCTGCTGACATCTCTGCTTGTTTCGGGAACTGCACAGAGTAGAATAGGTTTGCTATGGGGATTTGCTTCTACTCTGGACAGTTCCCAAGACACGTGTCATCAGAGAGCACTTAGACAGAAAAGAACAACTCAACTTCAGCAGCTCATATGTACTGAAAGGATTAAGATTTTTTTAATAGAATTAATTTACAAATCTGTAACTTTCTGGAGCCAGTTGATATATAAAAAAAAAGTTTTCCCTGGATAACCCCTTTAAATTGTTTTAGGTTTGCTAAAATAAAAAAGTTTTCCACCCATCATTTTGCATTTAAAAGGGGTACTCCGCTGCTCAGCATTTGGAACAAACTGGAGCCAGGAGCTCGTGACATAGCTCCGCCTCCTCATGATGTCACACCCCGCCCCCTCAATGCAAGTCTATGGGAGGGGGTGTGACGGCATGGCCCTCTTCAGATCATCCCACAGGTGTCCAGTTGGATAAAGATCTGGGCTCTGGCTGGGCCATTCCAAAACATTAACCATCTTCGGTGAAGACATGTTTTTGTAATTTTTGATCTGTTCTTTGGGTCACTGTCATGCTGAAAGGTGAACTTCATCTTTAGCTTCCTAATGGATGTTTGAAGGTTTTCTGCCACAACAGCCTGAAATTTGTAACGGTTCATAATTTCCTCCACTCTAAGGGTTCCAGCTAAAGAAAAACAGCCCTAAAGTACGATGCTGCCATCACCATGCTTCACGGTGGGTATGTGTTCTTTGGGTGATGGGCAGTAATGTTTTTGAGCCAAAAGGCTTCAGACTTGCCACCCTACCCCATAGCCCACTCATTTAAAGAATACAGGAGATTGTTGTAACATGTAGCACACAGCTAGTACTTGCTAGAAATTCCTACAGTTCGCCTCTCGGAAGCCTCCCCAACCTGTTTTCTTCTGGTCTTTTTATCAATTTTGGAGGGACATCCAGGCTTGTTGTGCTAAATTTTCTCCATATTCCTCTTCAACACAAGTTTGAATGTAATTGGTGAATTCCAAACACAGCCACATTCAGTTATAAGAGTGTGTGCACACTTATGCAACCAGGTTTTTTTTTCCCCCAAAGATTTCAGTTTGTTTGGAAATTGACTTGATCCTGTTATCGGTCACATTAAAAGCTGAAAAAAGTTCTGGCATCATTTATCTTTGTCTAATTTTTAAACATCACAAGAACCTGCCATGTTTAAAGGGTGTGTAGACTTTTATAGCCCTTTTAGTTGCACAGAACCTTTGGCAGTGATTACAGCTTTCTGACTACTTGGGGATGAAGCTACAAGGGTTTGCACACCTGGATTTGGGGGTTTTCTACCATTTTTCTCTGCAGATCCTCACATTGGATGAGGACCATAGGGAAGCCCTCAGGTTGGGCCAGTCAAGGACATTCAGGGATGGTATAAATGAGGAGAGGCTTCTTTCTGGCCATTCTGTCATAAACATAGATTTGCAGACCACGATATATAGAAAGCAAACAGCAATAACAGCTTGCTGGGTTGGCGAAGCTGCCATGCTGCGTCCCTCAAATGGGGGAAACCAGAAGGGACAGTACCTTTGATTGAGAAGGAACTGTTCGAGCCTGCAAGTCTTCAAAGAGGAGGCTAAGGATCTAAGGATTAGATTTAGAAGCAGGGGATATCCAGACTATGTACTGAGACGGGCATACAGGCATGCCTTGGAGAACTCACGAGACACACTTTTAAGACCTAGTGCAAAGGAAAACAGTGACAACTATCTATGCATTATAGGGACCTTCGATAATGCGGCAGATGAAATTAGAAAATCTCTGACTAAACATTGGAATGTTCTCAGTCTAGATAAAGATCTTGTGGATGTGGTGGGTGACAGGCCATTAGTCACCTACCGTAAAGGGCAGTCTATAGGTGACACAGTGGTTAGAAGTCATCTGACTCCAGAAAGGATGGTGAATCGAACCTGGTTGAGTAACTATATATACAGCCTTCGGGCTGCTATAAATGCGGCCATTGTAAGGCGTGTGAGTATATGGACAAGTCCTCTAAAGTCACAGATGATGCACGAGGTGGTAATCTGAAAATTAAACAATCAACCCATGCCCCCGTTTCTATGTGGGTAAGACCATATGGGAGTTACGTAAAAGAATTCTCGAGCATGTAGGGGATATTCGGAACCAGAGAGAGACACCGGTGGCGAGACACATGTTGGAATTCCATAGAGAGCAATTGAACAATATTCGATTTAGAGTTATTGAAAGTATACAACGATCCCTGAGGGGGAGATCTGGACTGTTTGCTACTCCAAAAGGAGTGTAAGTGGATCTATAGGATGAAAACATTGTTTTGCCCATGAACAATATCAGTATCTTTGCACCAGTTTTATTTTGCAGGGACACCAGCTGGAGGGTTTATAAGTGAGTGAACAACGTCGTGCTGAGGATAAATACAAACAACCCGGAAGGGGGCACATATTCTTAATTGTTGCACTACTTGCTTTTCTTTTTATTTCTATTTTTTACAGGGCAGACCCCCGCTGGCTGAGGACTTCATGTAAAAGGGATATACCCATATGGTCTATTTTTCATTTTAACATTATCTGTGATTAAGAGCGCATTTGACAGCACTACATGTACTAAATGGCAATCTGTGACTGTCTGATGAATGTACTATAGAAGGGTTATTGTACCCTGTGAATTTCTTATTAACCCCCTATGTTCTGAATACTCCCCTGATAACATCGCTAAAGAAGGCGACAGAAACGCGTTGGGTGAACTAGTCACCAGAGATGGATGACTAAGGGAGTGATTAATTTTGATTAGACTATAATGCTCAAAGTTATCTGGGATGTGCTCTTGTGTGAACATAGCACTTCGAATTGGATTTATTATATCTTAACAGCTCTTTTTCTTGGTACTTCAAACCAGAATACAAGCACTTTATACACATATTTGTTGCTTAAAAATTTTAAATACAGGAATAAAAGTTATATTTTAGGCACCTCTTTCACTGGTGTTGGTCAGCTGGTGATTCATATTGTATTTATGCTAAGAGGATATAATATTATATATATCTATCTATATTATATATGTTGTGTACAGGACCATACTTGCTGTATACAATTGGTAACACTGTCATAAAGCCCAGATGAATGGAGTGTTGCAGTGATGACTGATCTTACGAATATTTTTTGCATTCAATTCTAAAATTCTGTTTTCAGATGGGAGAATTTATTTATTTATTTATTTATTATTATTATTATTTTTTTTTAGTACAAGGCCTCAACATAAAAAAAATTTGCAAAGGTGAAATGGTCTGAAAACTTTCCAAATGCATTGTATTTTAAATTATAATAATGTATCTTGTAGTGTTTCTGTAGAACTCTATAACCCTACGCCTCTATTTCCGCTCTAATCCTCATTCACCTTTATGATAAAAGCTGGTGTCGGGGAGAGGTCACCTTGGCAGGTGTGGTATCTGCTGAGCAGCTGCTGATTTAGTACAAAGCCCCGCGGTGCCATTTGAAAGAAACTACCACAGAGTTCTGCTGACACTTTCTGAATTATTGATAATAAAACTGGACTCGGCCCCTGTGTTACTGAGCCTGCGGCGCTGGAACTCCGTTACAAAAGTTCTAGCAGTCATCTTGCGGACACTGGCTAAAATACATAAAAAATATAAAAGCCTATGGGAAGTCACTATAAGGGAATATAAAAAAAAAATCTATCAGGTTTCATGGGGTTAAAAAAAATGCTGAATATTCTTGGGTGTTCAGAAAAAAGGGTCACCTCTAGTTAACCCCTTGACGCAGGACGTAAATGTACATCCTGGTGCGGTGGTATTTAACGCACCAGGACGTACATTTACGTCCAATACATGACCGCGAGCATTGGAGCGATGCTCGGGTCATGCGCGGCAGGTTCCGGCTGCTGGCGGATGTCCGCCATTAACCCCTCAGATGCTGCGATCAATACAGATCACGGCATCGCGCGCTGCGGTCACTAGAATGGATGATCGGTTCGCCCGCAGCGCTGCCGCGGAGATCCGATCATCCAGAACGGCAGACTGAGGTCCCTTCCGCTGCCTTCCACGGGTCTTCTGCTCTGGTCTGAGATTGAGCAGACCAGAGCAGAAGATGACCGATAACACGGATGCCCTATGCATAGCACTGAACAGTATTAGCCATATGGGGACTATTACAGTGTAAAATTAAAAGTAAAAAAATATATATATATTTTTTTTTTTTTTAAATCCCCTCCCCCAATAAAATAAAAATTATTTATAAACATATTTGGTATTGACGCGTGCGCAAATATCCAAACTATTAAAATATAATGATAATGATAACATAAGGTGAACGGCTTGAACGTTAAAAAAAATAAATAAAAAAAAAAAATAAAAAGGCCAAAATTGCTGCTTTTTTATAACATTTTATTCCCCCAAAAAATTAAAAAATGGATTAAAAGTTTTATATATGCAAATATGGTATCAATAAAAAGTACAGATCATGGTGCAAAAAAATTAGCCCTCATACCGCCGCTTATACGGAAAAATTAAAAAGTTTTAGGTCAAAATAAAAGGATTTTAAACATACTAATTTGGTTAAAAAGATTGCGATTTTTTTTTTTAGTAAGCGCAACAGTAACAGAAAAGCATATAATCATGGGTATCATTTTAATAGTATTGACCCAAAGAATAAAGAACACAATTTTATCGTAAATTGTATGGCGTGAAAACAAAACCTTCCAAAATTAGCAAAATTGCGGTTTTCTTTTTCATTTCCCCACACAAATAGTATTTTTTGGTTGCGCCATACATTTTATGGTAAAGTGAGTGATAGCATTACAACGGACAACTGGTCGTGCAAAAAACAAGCCCTCATACTAGTCTGTGGATGAAAATATAAAAGAGTCTGAGTCCTTAAGGCCAAAATGGGCTAACATCATGTGCTCCCGGCACCGGCTCCAGCGTTCGGAACAGTTCGTTTCAAACGTTGAGCAGCGGAGTACCCCTTT
This sequence comes from Hyla sarda, assembly GCF_029499605.1. Taxonomy (NCBI): domain Eukaryota; kingdom Metazoa; phylum Chordata; class Amphibia; order Anura; family Hylidae; genus Hyla; species Hyla sarda. The sequence goes on from NC_079191.1 coordinate 400,125,709, forward strand.
AACCCCTTAAGGACTCAGCCCATTTTGGCCTTAAGGACTCAGACAATTTAATTTTTACGTTTTCATTTTTTCCTCCTCGCCTTCTAAAAATCATAACTCTTTTATATTTTCATCCACAGACTAGTATGAGGGCTTGTTTTTTGCGCGACCAGTTGTCCTTTGTAATGACATCACTCATTATATCATAAAATGTATGGCGCAACCAAAAAACACTTTTTGTGGGGAAATTAAAACGAAAAACGCAATTTTGCTAATTTTGGAAGGTTTTGTTTTCACGCCGTACAATTTCTGGTAAAAATGACATGTGTTCTTTATTCTGAGGGTCAATACGATTAAAATGATACCCATTATTATATACTTTTATATTATTGTTGCGCTTAAAAAAAATCACAAACTTTTTAACCAAATTAGTACGTTTATAATCCCTTTATTTTGATGACCTATAACTTTTTTATTTTTCCGTATAAGCGGCGGTATGGGGGCTCATTTTTTGCGCCATGATCTGTACTTTTTTTTGATACCACATTTGTATATAAAAAACTTTTAATACATTTTTTATAATTTTTTTTTTAATAAAATGTATTAAAAAAGTAGGAATTTTGGACTTTTTTAATTTTTTTTCGTTCACGCCGTTCACCGTACGGGATAATTAACATTTTATTTTAATAGTTCGGACATTTACGCACGCGGCGATACCAAATATGTCTATAAAAAATGTTTTTTACACTTTTTGGGGGTAAAATAGGAAAAAACGGACGTTTTACTTTTTTATTGGGGGAGGGGATTTTTCACGTTTTTTTTACTTTTACTTTTACATTTTTTTACATTCTTTTTTACACTTGAATAGTCCCCATAGGGGACTATTCATAGCAATACCATGATTGCTAATACTGATCTGTTCTATGTATAGGACATAGAACAGATCAGTATTATCGGTCATCTCCTGCTCTGGTCTGCTCGATCACAGACCAGAGCAGGAGACGCCGGGAGATGCACGGAGGCAGGTGAGGGGACCTCCGTGCGGCGTTATGAATGATCGGATCCCCGCAGCAGCGCTGCGGGCGATCCGATCGTTCATTTTAATCGCGAACTGCCGCAGATGCCGGGATCTGTATTGATCCCGGCACCTGAGGGGTTAATGGCGGACGCCCGCGAGATCGCGGGCATCGGCCATTGCCGGCGGGTCCCTGGCTGCGATCAGCAGCCGGGATCAGCCGCGCATGACACGGGCATCGCTCCGATGCCCGCGGTTATGCTTAGGACGTAAATGTACGTCCTGGTGCGTTAAGTACCACCTCACCAGGACGTACATTTACGTCCTGCGTCCTTAAGGGGTTAAAGAGGTCAGTCAGCATTCAGGTCCTTAGGAGACCATTCTTGTGCATGCGAGACCACACTTCCATTCCACTTCAAAAGTTATCTCCTTTTAATATAATGGCTTATGGAGAGAAAAAAAAAAGGGGGGGGGGGGGGGTCCCCATTCCATCCAGAACATCCTGTCCAGCTACAGCATCATCTTTGTCCCAACTGAAGCACAGGCTGGAACAGATTCCAATAACTGAGGATGGGACTAGCGCTCTTCTGTGCTCACTCCTGTCCTGTCTATCAGGCTTTTGTCTGAAAACAGAGGAGGGGATAACAGAGCAGCCCACAGTGATAGGATAAAGAGACCCAGCAAAGCACTGCAGACTCGGGGAGGAAGTGAATGCATGGTGAGTGAGGGTGGGCTCCGTGCTTGACTTGGACATGCCCCTTCCTGAGCAGTGGATGTCAGAATGAGTGAGCAGCAGAACAGAGGGATTTGTGAGTCAAATACAGAAATGAGACACAAAGACATGTAAAAAATCTGCCAGAGCTAGAGTGTAATTTAGTTTGGTGCTTGCTAACATTTGGAAGCTCCAGAAAGATGGAATGCGTGCTACTGCCCCATTAACCCCGCTAACAACTGACCTCCGTTCTTGTGCATTGGTGAGGGTGCCAGTGGTTGGTGCCCCACCAATCAGGTAGTTACCCCCTATAACTTTTAAAATTGGGAAAACACCAAAACTGACTTGTTACGAAAATTACCATTAGTAAAGGACTAATATGCATAATTTGTGTCCTAGATTTTTCTGTTTTTTTTTTCGTCTTTTTTGTTTTTTTTTTGAAAATCTTTTTAGAAGGAGTAAACAAAAAAAAACAAAAAAAAGTTAATATTACAGGCATAGATTATGTAAAAATATGCAGCATCTATATTCCCTTTATTCTCCTGAAGTAGGTTCATCGGAATCTAAATTATCATCTGGAAACAAATAACGTGAAGAGTTGTATTAGTTTGCATAGACTTCTGCCTACTTTGGCTGCACAGAGAATTTACATTTCTCCTGAGGTAAAAAATGCATTAACATACAGTTTACGAACACCGCATTAACATTCATTTTTACTGTCTGTAGTTTTGAGAAATTGTGGGACTTTGCCGTTACTGGAATAGATCAAGTTGTTAAAACTAGCGGCCTTTATATTATTTACAGGGTGAACTGCGCGCAGTGCTTGGGAGTATGCAGAATAGACAACTGGCTGGAGATATAGGGGGTAGTAATAAGTAAAAAAAAAAAAAAAAGTCTTAAATACAGTGGTCCCCCGACATACGATGGTTTCAACATATGATGGCCTCTCAGTGGCCATCATAAGTTGAAGGCAGCATCAACATACGATGCTTCTGTGTGTCGGGACCATCGCAAGAACGGCAGCACTGACTACTTCAGCTGCCATCGGATAGCCGTTTAATGTGCCCCGCTGAATGATACTTACATGTCCCCGTCGCTCCGGTCCGTCAGTTCGCCCCTCCTCTGCTGCCGCTTGCCCTACGCCATTGCTCTCCATCGCAGTCATCACGTCGCCACTGATGCCGCTCAATAGGGGCGGCGTGATGACAACGACAGAGCAATGGCGCAAGGCAAGCGGCAACAGTGATACGGCAGCAGAGGAGTGGCCAACTGACCGGTCGTATAGTATCAGTGTTCCCTCAACATACAATGGTTTCAACATACAATGGTCCGCCTGGAACCAATTACCATCGTATGTTGAGGGACCACTGTACTCCCAAAATACAGGAATTTAGAACGGACTTAATTCACGTGATAAGTGGTGGCCCACTAGGTGAAGCACATGAAAAAGTCGGAATTATGACTTACCGATAATTCGGTTTCTTTGAGTCCACCATGACAGCCACCAGAGATGATCCCCTTGGACCTAATAGGAACAGGAACAGAGAGTTTAAAAGCCCCTCCCCTCCCACCAATCCTCAGTGTTTTACAAATTACCCTTTAGGGACAGGATAAGATGAATAGGTAACACAAATATAATAAAAATAATATAACGAGGGGGGGTATGAAGGGGCTGTCATGGTGGACTCAAAGAAACCGAATTATCGGTAAGTCATAATTCCGACTTTTATTCCTCGTCCACCATGACAGCCACCAGAGAAATACCAAATAAATTATTTAGCGTGGGACAATAGCATGTAGAACTTTCCTACCAAAGGAAAGAGCCTGACTATCTGAAAGATCAAGCCTATAATGCTTAAAGAAAGTATGGGAACTAGACCAGGTGGCAGCTTTGCAGATTTGATCTATAGAAGCAGCAGATTTTTCAGCCCATGAAGTAGACATGGCCCTAGTAGAGTGAGCTTTAAGTCCTTTCGGGACTGGTTCCCCTTAAGATACATAAACTTCAGGGATGACCGTTTTTAGCCACCTCGCAATAGAGTCTTTTTGAGGCTTTTTTGCCTTTGTTAGGCCCCTGAAATTGTAAAAGTAAGTTGTTGTCTTTTCTCCAAGGATTAGTTACTTCTAGATATCTTAGACATCTCCTGACATCTAGAGTGTTAAAAGCTTTTTCTTGCTCATTCCTAGGATTGTCACAGAAAGAAGGGAGCACAATCTCCTGTGATTGTGGAAATTAGAAGCAACTTTTGGTAAAAAGGCCGGATCCAACCTCAGAGTCACTCTGTAGTTTGAAATAGTCATGTAAGGTTCTCTAATTGACAGGGCTTGGATCTCCCCCACTCTCCGAGCAGTTGTTATAGCAATTAAGAAGGCGGTTTTTAAAGTAAAAAATCTTAGGGAGATTTCTTCCAAAGGTTCGTAGGGAGTAACTGTCAGTCCTGAAAGGACCCAATTCAGATTCCAGGAAGGAGTCCGAACTGGAATCCTAGGTTTAATTCTGACTAAGGCCCTAAAGAACCGTTTTATCCAGCGATGATCAGCTATCTGCTGATCAAATACTGCCCCTAAAGCCGCCACCTGGACTTTAAGGGTACTTATTGATATTCCCTTTTCAAACCAGTCTTGTAAGAAGTCTAAGATACTGGGGATATCAGGTTTGGAAAGATTAAAATTTTTTAGGAGACATCCAGTCCACAAATTTGTTCCAGGTCTTCATATAAATTTTAGATGTAGAAGGTTTTCTACTTTTTAGAAGTGTAGCAATTACTTTTTTAGACAGACCTTTTTGTTTTAAAATCGACTCCTCAAAATCCAAGCCGTGAGTTGTAGATTTTGAATTCCTTGATGCGAAACTGGTCCCTGGAGGAGAAGATTGTCCATCAGAGGTAAAGGATAAGGGTGGTCTAAAGCCAAACTTTTCAGAAGGCAGAACCAGCCCCTTTTTGGCCAAAAGGGAGCCACAAATATTACTATCAGCCTGCTGTCTCGAATTTTCGCTAGTGACCTGGCAATTAAAGGAATTGGAGGGCCAGAGGAAAGTTCCAAGCTTGGGATAGAGCATCCACCTCTTCTGGATTGTCCCTTGGATTCAGCAAAAAAAATCTCTCCCCTTTCGCATTTGTCCGAGATGCAAACAGATCTATACATGGGTTTCCCCATTTGTTTACTGGAGACTGGAAAATCAGAGGATTTAGGGACCATTCCCCTGGGTCTAAAGTCTTCCGACTCAGGAAATCCGCCACTAGATTGTAGGAACCCTTTAAATGTGCTGCTGTGATTGAGGCTACATTTGTTTCTGACCAAACAAAAATTCTTGCAGCGCTCTGTGTTTTCTGCCACCTTGGTGTTTGATGTACTGCTGTAGAGTTGTCTGAATACACTAGGGATCGACCGATTATCGGTATGGCCGATATTTTCGGCCGATAATCACGATTTTGGGCATTATCGGCATCGGCAATTATCTTGCCGATAAGCCGATAATGCCCCGTCGCACCGCACCCCCGACCCACCACACCGCGTCGCACCCCCCACCGTGATGCTGGGCGGTATACCGGTATGGATTTTTGCCCATACCGCTATACCGGTCGGGCCCCTCCCCCACCCTCCGAGTCAATAAAAAAAATTAAACTTACCCATAATGGGGGTGGTCCGGGCCATGCTTCCTTCCTGTAGTGTCCGGGGGCGTTCCGGGTGGAACGGGTGGTGGCGGTCTATGGCCCCGCAAAAGCCACGGCAGATCATTGATTTAAAGCGCCCGCTTTAAATCAATGATCTGCAGCGGTGTCGCAGGGGGTTAAATAGCCGATAACTTATACCGGAATATCGGTATAAGTTATCGGCTATCGGACCCAACCTGCACCGATTATCGGTATCGGCCCTAAAAAAATGATATCGGTCGATCCCTAGAATACACCTTTAAGTTCCGATTTACTACCAGATGCTTGGCTGCTTGTAGAGATTCCCATATCGCTCTCAACTCCTTGTAGTTTGATGAGAACTTTTCCAGATGAGGAGGCCACTGACCTTGGAAGTATTGTTGGTTTATGTGGGCTCCCCAGCCCCAGGCGCTTGCATCTGTAGTTATTGTTTGGTCCGGGAACCAACAAACCCCCCTCTGAAGGTTTGCTTCTTTCAGCCACCAATTCAGAGACCTTGATACCCTGGGGGATAGATGAAATTTATTTTCTAGGGAAAGTTGGGTTTTGTCCCATACTGACAGAGTCAGGGCTTGCAGCATACGTGAGTGGAACAGAGACCACTGGACGGCCGGGATAGTAGAAGTCATGGAGCCCAGTATGGACATGGCTTCTCTCACTGAAACCAACTTTTTTCCTCTGAAAATTTGAGATTTTCTCTTGAAGAGAGGTAATTTTTTCCCGATATTTTTGCTGATATAAGAAGATCGTCCAGATATGGGATGATGACAATATTTTTTAGTCTTAAAGAGGCAACTACCTCCACCATTAACTTTGTGATAAGTCTGGGGGCTGATGCGATCCTGAACGGGAGGGCTACAAACTGGAAATGAAGAATCTCCTCGTTGAGACACACTGCAAATCTGAGATATTTCTGAAAATCTGCATGAATCAGTACATGGTAATATGCATCTTTTAGATCCATAGTTATCATTAAAGCCCCTGGGGCAATCATTAGGATTGCTGTTTTCAAACATTCCATTTAGAATTTTTTGTACACAATGAACCTGTTGAGGAACTTCAAGTTTATGATTGTACGAAATGAGCCATTTGGTTTCTGTACTAGAAACAGGGAAGAATAGTGACCCCTGCCCTGTTCCAAGACAGGAACGCGGGAAATGACACCCAGATGAAGCAGATTTTGGACGCCCTCTATCATCCTGGACTGAAGAGTAGGAGAAGATTGGTTTGAGACTAAAAACCTGGGAGGAGGGAGAGACTAGAATTCTATCCTGTATCCTGATTTTATCAGATTCAGGATCCAGGAGTTTGAGGTTATTGTTGACCACTGATGAAGAAAAAACCTCAGTCTCCCTCCTACAGGTATAAGGTCATTGTTTTTTGGGAGGTTGGGAAGGGTTAAGGATAAAGTCTTTTCCTTTACCCCCCTTTTGGTAGCTCCCCTTACCGCTAAAGTCTGAGAACTTGTTTCTTGTTTGGGGACGAAAAGTTTTCTGCGGTTTGCTAGATTTCGCTTCAGGAAATTTCTTTTTCCTATCTGCCGCCTTCTCAAGGATGTCGTCCAATGGTTGGCCAAACATTCCTTTACCTAGACAGGGAACACCACATAATCTAGCTTTAGAAGTGTTATCACCCGTCCAGTTTTTAAGCCATAAAGCCCACCTTGCAGTATTTGAGAGAGCGGACGATCTAGCGGCCATTCTGACCGTCTCCACTGAGGCGACTGCAAGAAAACTTGCTAACTTTAACATGGGAATAGATGATAGAAGATCCTCTCTAGGCGTTTTATTTTCAATATGATCTTCTAATTGAGAAAGCCACACATACAGTGCTCTAGCCACACTAGTGGCGGCGATGTTTGGATTTAACATTGCTGAAGCAGAATCCCACGTTTTACATAAGAGCCCCTCCATTTTCCTATCCAATGGGTCTCTCAGCTGAGAGGCATCTTCAAAGGGCAAAGACATCTTCTTTACAACTTTAGTAACCTGAACGTCTATTTTAGGTATATCAGCCCATAGGTCCACATCTTTATCATCAAAAGGAAACCGAGATCTGAACTCTTTAGGTAGTACCAGTCTCTTCTCCGGCTCCTGCCATTCCTCAACAATAATACTTTTAATATTCTCATGAATGGGAAAGACCATTCTTTTCCTGGGCCTCAACCCACCGAACATGTCATCCTGAATAGTCATAGGATGTTCTTCATCCTGAATACCCATGACGTCCCTAACTGCTATAAGGAGAGTCTCAGTATCTTCAGATGCGAAAAAATATTTAGTATTTACTGGCTTAGAGGATCCTGGAGAAATTTCTCCTTCTTCCATACCCTCTATGTCGGATCTAGATACAAGATCCTCCTCCCCAGAATCAGAATCCGGAACCACTTTGGGTCTTTTAGCTGGAGGCTGAATATCTCCGACTTTAACCAGACTCCCACTGCCGCAAGGAATATCAGGTTGTAAATAAGCCATATAACCAGATGAATACTGAAGAGGGTTACTAGGTAGGTAACCAGTAGCAACAGAAGAAACATTAGCTGGCTCAGCACTGGTGAAAGTCGGATATACATTAACAGCAGACGGAACATTCATGGACGACTGACTGCTAGAAGACAGAATTAAATTAAGTCCGGCCAGAGATGACTGTATTTCTTGGCGAATAAGTGATCGCTTATCTTCAGAAATACACGGTTTCTCTTCTTGAACTACTTTAGATATACAATTTTTGCATAATTGTTTTTTATATGTCTCCGGAAGTTTAGCATAACAAAACACATTTGCGAATTTTCGCTTTAGGTTTTTGTGAAGGTTCCTTATCTCCCTAAGAAAGAAGGAACCACAAATCAGAAGCTAAACAAAGAAGTATTTGCAGCAGAAAATATGCAGGAAAATACAGCTGGAGAAACAAGCTGCTCCATAGCATCAGCCTTGGAGGAAGCCTGTGAGTCCATGGTAGCCACAGGACAATCATAGACAAAGATAACACTGATTTTCCTACCTTTATCAAACAGGAAATTCAAATTTTGGCGCCTTGTGACTTCACATCCGCCCCGCCGGCACTTCCGTACAGCTCGGAACTTCCGATCCACACTCAAAGCGCCCGGCTTCCCTCGGACAGAATTAAGCGCTGCACACTTACGCAGCGTCCCACGGGGAAGCCAGGAAGCCGGGCAGCAGCAGTCCATACACCGCCGCAGACCCCAGGAGACTGCCGACAGCTCACAGAGCCCCCGCCGAAAGTCCTCTGGTGTACCGCCGAAGGAACCAGCACGAAGGTACATGTAGCCCGCGCGAGCGTGGGGCACATGGGCGGAGGATACCGCAGTATCCTTAGCGTGGGGACATTTAGTTCCCCTGGAGCGCAGTCGCACACGCGCCCAGAGGCCGGGACAAGTTCCCAGCGACTAAGGGGGAGAAATTGGTTAGGGGCTCCAGAGGAGACCACAACCCTCCCCAGGGAAAAAGATAAAAATAAAAGTAAAAGAAAAAAATCCGAAGTCCACAACAGACCCGGAGCTCTGTCCTGGACCTAATAGGAACAGGAAAACACTGAGGAATGGTGGGAGGGGAGGGGCTTTTAAACTCTCTATTCCTGTTACTATTAGGTCCAAGGGGATCATCTCTGGTGGCTGTCATGGTGGACGAGGAATATAAGCATGCTTCTTCACAGTCACTTAACGTGTTCGTTTTGCGGTTACGTGAGGCACTGCATGCATTGGTCTTTATTCTTACAATATAGTGCAACCCCATCTATCGTGCGAACCAAAGCCCCTTAACCCCCAAGTGAATCGATTCAGTTCACATGCTCAACCACCACAACGCTCTGCTTTGTTCAGAAGTGCAGCAAAGACTAAAAGGGAGCGGTGGCAAAGCATGCTCACTGCAGCTCCATTCACTTGGGAGAAAAGGAGACTCAGCTTTTGTGATCATAGGGGGTCCCAGATTGTGATCAACTAGTGATAACTTATCCAGTGTATAGAAGATAATGTTTAATCACGGAAAACCCCTTACAAAATGGTTGGCCTTTAAGAGGTAATGTGTCATTGAGGAAGAAAAGGCCTTGTCTCCTTCACCCCAACCAGCACCTGAACATAACTGTCTCCCTACTAATGCTTTGCTTGGTTTGAAGGCCATCCCATCCTGGCTTTCTTGTTCCTGTTTGTTGCTATTGTCTACAGTGTTATCCTATCCTTGTCTTTGTTCCTTGGATTGTCTGCATGGTAGTTGCAGTTCTACTACAGGTTTTAAAATTTGGATTCCTCCCGAACTATGCTCTTATCTTATTCACTGTCCTATTCTGACCACTCTCCCAATGACAGTAATAGAATTAGTCCCAGCATGCCCTACTTTTTTTTTTTTTTTACCATTCTTATAGCAAGATCTGTTTTATTTTGTCTGGTATTACATAAATAATATCAACACTTTCATAGCGGTCCTAGACATATATACATATATATATATATATTATATATATACACACACACACACATATATATATATATATATATATATATATATATATATATATATATATATATATATATATATATATATATATATCCACGTTATTATTTTTATATTTATCTATTTTACTAAGATAGGGGTGTCACAAGGGCCCTATGACACACTCAAATAATGTGTTATTGATTGTCTACTACTATTATTTTACTTAATAAATTATTTTAAGTCTTTAATTGTGATTTGGTACCTAAAATATTTTTTATCCATCACTTTTTATAATTTACAGGATTATTTAATTAAATATATATATATATATATATATATATATATATATATATATATATATATATAACCTAGAGGACTGGAATATCATTTGTTTCTTAGATGTATAAATTACTTCTATTTAAAAATCTTAATCCTTCCAGTATTTATCAGCTGTTGCTGTATGCTCCGGAGGAAGTTCTTTTCTTTTTGAATTTCTTTTATGTCTGACCACAGTGCTCTCTGCTGACACTTCTGTTCATGTCATGAACTGTCAAGAGCAGAATAGGTCTGCTATGGGGATTTGCTGCAGAAGTGTCAACAGAGAGCACTGTGGTCAGATTGTAAAGAACTACACAACTTCCTTTGGAGCATACAGCAGGTGATAAGTACTAGAAGGATTAAGATTTTTAGATAGAAGTAATTTACAAATCTGTATAACTTTCTGGCACCAGTTTATTAAAAAAAAAAAAAACTGCTTTTCACTGGAGTACCCCTTTAAGGGTAAAACTCGGAAGTCACTTGGTTTTCACACCAATTTCAAACACAATCCACTCTTCCAGTATGTGTCCATAACAGCTTATATAATACGGTGAGTTTGCGGATCTGGGTCAACATTGTTGGTACTGAAGTATCTCAGATCAATGAGGCTTGACCCAAGTGTTACACAAGCTACAATAGATAGATAACCTGGAACAGTCAGATCTCAGTAGTGTTGTATATGACCAAGGCACTGTCTCAGCTGGACAATCCATAAATCCATAGGCGCTTAATGAAGAACCAGTTAACCCTCTCCTTTCTGGACTGCTTGTGAATACAGATAGGAATTCATATAATAGGCATGTAATACAAAGGATCTACACCACTGGTTAAAAGAAATGATAATAAATTTTATAATATATATATATATATATATATATATATACACACATACACATACACACACACACACACACACACACACACACGTATAATGCTATAATTCAATTCAACATTCATGAGCATTTCTAGACAGAACAGGCATACGCAGCATATTTATGAGTAACGAGTTATGGATTGTATATGAAATCACATATCTGCTTTACATTTCTGTGAATTACATATATATAACAAAATCTCTTATCTCTCCTTCGCATGCAATACTATGTACTTAACCTATGCAGTAAGTGCTAATAAAGAGGAATATTAGAATATTCAGAAGAGGAACAGAAACAGAATTCAGTATCTCAGGCACTTAATGTTCTCAGTGGAGCGGTGGCTTTTTAATTCACATCCAAAGCCCTTAACACTTTACACCCTTAGAAAGGGAATTTATTATTTTTTTTCATAAACAAACTTAATGTAGAGTGGAAAAATCAAAGTTATTTTTCTACTTCATTATTATATAAGCAATCATAAAATGGAAAAATTGGAATATAAAAAGATGCCATATTTCAGAGTGTAATCTCCTGTTATATATTCAACGCTTCACTGCCAGAAAAGATTGCTACCACAGATAAAACACAGAGAAGCGCGCGGCAGTAGCAGATTTTGCATTTGTTGAGGCAGACAGCTTACCTCCATATAAATCCCTATAACACCCCCTGTAGCTTCAAATGGCTTGAGATGAGGAAATCCGTAAAATACACCAAATATAATGGATTAGGGGTTGATTTGTTTAGTCTTGAAAAAGTGGTTTCCCTTTTCTGGAGAAATCTGGTATGATGGTCCTAGGATACCTCAGAGTCTCATACCTTACTTCTCTGAGGAGTTGGAACACTTGGAAAGCAGAACAAATTTTACAAGGCTGAAAAAAACAAAGACCGATTTATTACATTTGGTAAATCCTACTGTAGATCTGTTCATCTCTTCTTAGTTAACACCAAACTGTACCAAAAGCTCAGGGAAACTCCGATGATACAAAACTCCTGGGCTGGTGGAAGGACACCATGGTGTTCCCAATGAAATGAGTTTGGTGGGTTGAGAAGATTTTACTTTGGACCCAATACACAGACTACGTTCTAGTTCTATGGATTAGTACCAAAGAAGAACATGCTACATTGTTGAGGACACTTAAGAACACTCTTGGCCTCTCCTTTGCACACAAGATCAAACTGTTCCGAATGCTGGAGCCGGCACCAGGAGCTCGTGACATCATAGCCCCGTCCCCTCAATGCAAGTCTATGGGACGGGGCGTGACAGCCACCACGCCCCCTCCCACAGACTTGCACTGAGGGGGTGGGGCTATGATGTCACGAGCTCCCGGCACCGGCTCCAGCATTCGGAACAGTTTGTTCCAAAGGCTGAGCAGCGGAGTACCCCTTTAAGCAGATAGCATTTTTTGGACCATGTACTCTCCAAGAAAAAGTAAGATAACCACTAAATTTAAAGTAAGCCCACCTCTACTGTCTGTCTGTTACACTGGGATAGTCAGCACGATCCAGCCCTTAAGAGAGGAACACCTAAGGGACAATACCTTAGGATGAGAGGCAACTGCTCATCAGACTACACGTATCATTGTCAGAACTGTCCTGTAGAGAAACTGTTTTGGGCCTGCGAATATTCTGAGAGCACTCTTATTTCAAAAAGTTTATATTTTGAAATTTATCAAAAACAGAACAGAACAATAATAAGTATAATACACTCTTGAGGCTTTTAAGTTTGCCACCTCCCAGGTAGGTCAGAAAGTTAGTCCTCAGAGAAAAGCACATCTCGAAAAAGCAGGAAAGACTAATCGGGAATTATGAAAACCAGTCCCATAAAATCATTAACATTTTACGTAAATACTGGCCTCTCCTGAGAGGAGATACCGACATCACAGATGTTTTGTTGGACTACCCGATTGTAACCTACCGTAAGGGCAGGTCCCTCAGAGACAGACTTTACAAGCGACCACCCCCAAGGTCAACATAGCTTGATCGTAAACCTTGTGGGATGTTCAAATGTAGTAGATGTAGGTCATACCTTTTAGTGTCCACCACCAAAACGGTTACAAGTGCAATGACAAACAAGACAGTCACCATATGTAGAACCAAGGGTGTGGTAATACTGTATAGTTGTACATGCCCAATCAACTACATAGGTAAAACCAAACAAGAATTGAGGAGATATATTCTTGGGCTTATAAATGATATACAACACCTAAGAGAGACGCCTATATCACACCTTAATTGTGTCACACCAAAATCGTAAATCGTAGTGACTCCCTGCATGTACACCATTAGCATAATGGTGTACATGCAGGGAGTCCCTACGATTTACGATTTTCTGTCATCGAGGTCATCAGATAATCACCAAAGGGGAAGAGGGGGAATTATTGACTGACATTCAGATCTTGCGGAAGGAGACAAGTTGGATCTACAGTTTCTGGTCCCAACACCCCCTGCAACAAAAGGCTGGACTACAGGTGTTATTAAGGGACTATCCAGAATCCCAGACACAAATGTAAAGTAATAGGCTTTGTATGTTTTTTTTAAATCTTTTGTAGCATTCTTCTCTACGGTTTAGCAATAATTGGGTGTGTTATTAAGAGTAACTTATACCCCGTCCCTGTAATATTGGTGCTGAATAGCACCAAAGGTTTTTAGTATTCTTGTTCTGAGTGAAAGATTATCTATTACCTTCAGGGAAGTCCAGACCACTCAAAGTATAGATGGGTCCCTATAATGGAGTCTCATTTGGTCTTCAGTGTGGACATGGAGCAGGAACAGCTCCACAGATGAAATAAACAAGTTATAAGGCACAAAATATATCAATTTCTCTGCACAGAGAACAAGACATCCATCAATTGCTTATTTTATTTCACCCAACAGTCATAAGTGATAAGAGGAAAGGAAGCAGGAAAGAAAAACATTAAGTGCATGTATAGTAATGCCAGAAACCTCAATAATAATATGGAGGAACAGGAACTATTAATGTTGGAGGAAGACTGTGATATCGTGGGGATAAGTGAGACATGGCGGATGCAAGTTATGAATAGGCGGTTAATGTACAGGGTTACAGTCTGTTCAGAAATGACCGTACAGGTATAAAAGGGAAGGGGTTTGCTTATACATAAAATCCTGTCTTGGGCCCATTCTGCACAAGGACATTGGTGAGAAGAATGATCATGTGGAGTCTCTGTGGAGGGGGTAAGAACAAGAAATTACAGATAGGGGTTTGTATAAGTCGCCAAGTATAATGGAAGCAGCAGAAAACCTACTAATAAGACAAATAGATGGGGCAGCAAAGAAGGGGGAACTCATTATTATTGGGGACTTAAACTACTCTAATATAGACTGGAAAGCTGACACCTACAGGAAGGGAAACATGTTTTGGCAATAATAAAGTACAATTACCTTTCCCAACTAGTGTAGGACCCAACAAACGGGGGTCACTTCTGGACCTTATACTAACCTATAGGCCAGATGTAGTACACAGAATAATACATTTTGTATACTAGTGGGGCTACAAAAACATTAAGCTTTAGGAAGGCCAATTGTCACCAACTAAGGGAAGACCTCAGTGACATAGATTAAGACCGTGCCCTCAGTAATAAAAGTGCACAGGCTAATTGGGACATTTTTAAGTGCATCCTAAATAGATCTTGTTAACGACATCTACCCTATGGAAACAAACATGTTAGAAATAGGAAAAGTCCAATGTGGTTAACCCTTTAAGGACCAAGGTCATTTTGGCCTTAAGGACCAGAGCATTTTTTGCACATCTGAACACTGTTACTTTAAGCATTATTAACTCTGGAATACTTTTACTTATGAATTTGATACAGAGGTCGTTTTTTCGTGACATATTCTACTTTATCATAGTGGTAAATTTTTGTCGATACTTGCATCGTTTCTTGGTGAAAATTTTTTACATTTTACATTTTTTTTTTTGCATTTTTCTAACTTTGAAGCTCTCCGCTTGTGAGGAAAATAGACATCCCAAATAAATGATATATTGATTCACATATACAATATGTCTACTTTATGATTGCATCATAATGTTAAAAAAATTTTTTTACTTTTGGAAGACATCAGAGGGCTTCAAAGTTCAGCAGCAATTTTCAAATTTTTTAAAAAAAAATTCAAAATCGGAACCAGTTCAGTTTTGAAGTGGATTTGAGGGGTCTTCATATTAGAAATACCCCATAAATGGACCCATTATAAAAATTGCACCCCTCAAAGTATAAAAAATGATATTCAGAATGTTTGTTAACCCTTTAGATGTTTCACAGGAATAGCAGCAAAGTGAAGGAGAAAATTAAAAATTTAAATTTTTTACACCAACATGTTCTTGTAGGCCCAGTTTTTGAATTTTTACAAGGGGTAAAAGGATACAAAGACCCCCAAAATGTGTAACCCAATTTCCCTCGAGTAAGGAAATACCTCATATGTGAACGTAAAGTGATCTGTGTGTGCACTAGAGGGCTCAGAAGCGAAGGAGTGACAATGGGATTTTGGAGAGTGAATTTTGCTGAAATGGTTTTTAGGGGCATGTCACATTTAGTAAGCCCCTATGGTGCCAGAACAGCAAATAAAAAAAAACACACATGGCATACTATTTTGGAAACTACACCCCTCAAGGCACATAATGGGTACAATGAGCCTTGACACCCCACAGGTGTTTGACGACTTTTTGTTAAATTCGGAGTTGTACATGAAAATTATTTTTTTTCACTAAAATGCAGTTTTTTTCCACAAATTTACCATTTTTACAAGAGGTAATAGGAGAAAATGCCCCCCAAAATTTTTAACCCCATTCCGCTTGAGTATGGAAATACCCCATGTGTGGACATCAAGTGCTCTGCTGGCGCACTACAATGCTCACAAGAGAAGGAGTCACATTTGGCTTTTTGAAAGAAAATGTTGCTAAAATGGTTTGGGGGGGGGGGGGGGGCTGGTTTGTGTCATGTCGCATTTAGGAAGCCCCTATGGTTCCAGAACAGCAAGAGAAAAAAAAACACATGGCACACTATTAGGGAAACTTCACCCCACAGGTGTTTGATGACTTTTCGTTAAATTCAGATGTGTAAATGAAAATTTCACTAAAATGCATTTTTTCCCCCAAATTTACCATTTTGACGGGAGATTATAGGAGAAAACGCCCCCCAAAAATTGTAACCCCATCTCCACCGAGTATGGAAATACCCCATGTGTGGATGTTAAGTGCTCTGCGGGAGAACTACAATGCTCAGAAGAGAAGGAGCTTTTGGAGAGAGAATTTGTTTGGAATCGAAGTCTGGGAGCCATGTGCATTTACAAAGCTCCCATGCTACCAGAACAGTGGAACCCCCCCCCCCCCCCCCTCTCCGTGACCCCATTTTGGAAACTACACCCCTTACGGAATGTAATAAGGGGTACAGTGAGCATTTACACCCCACCGGTGTTTGACAGACTTTTGGAACAGTGGGCTGTGCAAATGAAAAATTTTATTTTTCATTTTCACAAACCACTTTTCCAAATATCCGTCAGGCACCTGTAGGGCGTAAATGCTCACTGCACCCCTTATTACATTCCGTGAGGGGTGTAGTTCCAAAATGGGGTCACATGTGGGGGGGGGGTCCACCGTTCTGGCACCATGGGGGCTTTCTAAACGCACATGGCCTTCAATTACAGCCGAATTCTCTCTTCAAAAGCCCAATGGCGCTCCTCGTCTTCCTTCTCATTTTCAACAAAAATTCTTCACTATACCCCTTGTCATGTTCCTTAAGGGGTGTAGATTCCAAAATGGGGTCACATGTGGGTGTTTATTTTCTGTGTTTATGTCAGAACCGCTGTAATGATCAGCCACCCCTGTGCATATCACCTCAAATGTACATGGTGCGCTCTCACTCCTGAGCCATGTTGTGTGTCCGCAGAGCATTTTACGTCCACATATGGGGTATTTCCGTTCTCAGGAGAAATCGAGTTACTAATTTTGGGGGTCTTTTTTTCCCCTTTTACCTCTTGTGAAAAAAAAAAGTATGGGGTAACACAAGCAAGTTAGTGTAAAAAAAATTATTTTTTTACAATAACATGCTGGAGTAGGCCCCAACTTTACCTTTTCATAAGGGGTAAAAGGAGAAAAAGCCCCCCAAAATTTGTGAGGCAATTTCTCCCGAGTACGGAAATACCCCATATGTGGCCCTAAACGGTTGCCGTGAAATAAGACAGGGCTCCGAAGTGAGAGCGCCAAACGCATTTGAGGACTGAATTAGGGATTTGCATAGGGGTATTCTACGCCAGTGATTCACAAACAGGGTGTCTCCAGGTTGGCCAATTTTTTTATTTCAATTTTTTTTTGTTTCACATAAAAAATGGTATAATAAAAGGTGCCATCAAGGTACAATTTTTCTCAGAGTTGAAGGGATTGGCCAACCAACTTTTTGTTAGTTGTTCTTTGATCTAGCTCTTTGATCTAACTTCAATAGTCACAGATATACGTTTCCCAAACACTTCTAACATATCCGACTGTAAAGGGTGGGATGTCACCCAAAGCCTTTGATGAAAAAAAAAAAAAAAAAAAAAATTATATATACACATATACACACATATATATATATGTATATATATATATATATATATATATATATATATATATATATATATATATATATATACACATATATATATATATAAAAATTTGGTTGTATATGTTTTCATGTCGGATGTGTCTGTATAAGAGATTGCAGAAAAGGACTACTTTTGGTTAAAAAAAGAATATTGTAGAAAGCCTAAATGACGCTTTTGCCGTCATTTACGTAAATGTGGCCTTATGGCTTTGGTTGCATATGTTCAGCAAGCCATGACAAACACAGTCTTAATTACAGTAATAAGATTTGTGACTAATAAAAGAAAAATTAATTTGAATTAACCGAACCACCTCTACTATTCATCTGTGATCACGCATATCCGACAGGTAAAGTCTCTCTAAAAATGACCAAATCTTAATAGCTGACTGCACAAAAATCTCATTAAATGAGATGTCTTTTCCTCAATTTGATGCATGCACAGAGCAATGTCCAATAATAAGCCTGATGTTTCAGAACGCAGCTTTTCCTGTCCAGATTTTCAATTTCCAAGTGATAAAATAAAAGCAGAGTAAGATCCATTCTTCAGGTCAGTGAACATTTACCTGCTGCAGGTGATTGAGGTCGGACCTTCTAAAGAGCAACGCGTTAAAGCCGATAAAGAACAAAATGCTAAAGCCTGCAACTATAGGACAAATTCCAATATAATGAAAAAAATAATAATAATAATATATATATATATATATATATATAAATAAATACTGTGTTGTAGGCGCCCTACAGGCTAGAGAATATTACTACCTGAATTCTGCAAGTGGACTTGTCCTAGGGTCTCTCAAAATGACAGACAGAATTTTAGGAGCCATTCGACAAAAATGCTGAGTAATTTCTTTTTATCATCAATTGACCCTCGTTCATGCAATTTAAGAATCAAGGCGAAAAAGAATAAAACAACCCTCAACGCAATAGGCAGATGAGTCAATATTTTCACAGATTAAACCTAAAATAAATATTCTGCCCCCCCCCCCCCCCCCCCCCCATAGAATTGAGCAAAGATGGAAATAGAACCGACAGTGATATTAATCAAAATCTTTCTCCAATTACAAGCAGTCACCATGGGGCCCCGACTCTGGTCAGGGACCAATTAGCTCCTGAAACGGACTGCACCAGAAAAACAGGCGGGCGGCGGGAACCAGACATATATCATACAGGTATCAGTCACAGGACAGCATCATCACATAATGAAGAAAACCTACAAATAGGACTAGACGGACCCCTATGTATTACAGCAGCTACAAGATGAATTAAAAACATCCGGACAACTATAATCCGCTTTATTGAGGTTACCCACTTTAAAGCGAAAATCAATATATGTCTATATGCATCCAAGAGTCAAACAAAGTGAATATATATATATATATATATATATATATATATATATATATATATATACGGGTCAGTATCTTCCTCAGGGAGAGGAGACCACTTCTGGTGTAAAAAAGGGAATTCAAGTAGGCCATTTAGCACTCCGCAGGCTTCTGGGTACAAAAATATGCAAATTAGCTCACCACCTTCACAGGTAGTGCGTCCTGCAAAACAGCTCAGGCTCCACTTAAGAAGTCTCAGAATTGATTGGGATTTATGCCAAGCCAGAACTCTCTCTCCAGAAGGAAAGAGGACCTATCTGCAGACAGCTGTTTCGGGGTGCTTGCCCCTCGCCAGTACAGAGCAGGGTTATCTGGCTTGCCTGCGGTGAGAGGCCTGTGACTAGTTAAACGGGGTCAGTATTTTCCTCAGGGAGAGGACACCACTTCATATATATATATATGTGTGTGTGTGTGCGTGCGTGCGTGCGTGCGTGCGTGCGTGAGTGTGTGTGTGTGTATTTTACAGACATACAGTGAAACCTCTCTAAAAGACCACCCCCTTTATCCAATTTTTCAGTGCCACATTGATTGTGCATTCTTTACTGTGAGTGCACGTGATCAGAACCTTAACAGGCGCGACATCTAGAGAGTTAAATAACCAGTATCAGACTGATCTCATTAACAATGCGTGTCAGCTGCTAACAGCAGCCGACACCAGCCATGTAAAAATAGACTATGTACATCATGAGTCAGGTAGGGGTTAAAGGAGATATCCAGTGGTGAAAAAATGTATCCCCTAAGGATAGGGGATAACTTTCAGATCGCAGGGGGTCCAACCGCTGGGGCCCCTGTGATCTCCTGTACGGGGCGCCGACAGCACGCGGGAAGGGGGCTCTGGCATAGAGTTTTATTGCGAGCGAGCCGGGGCCCCGTACAGGAGATCGCGGTCGGACCCCCTGCGATCTGAAACTTATCCCCTATCCTTAGTATAGGGGATACGTTTTTTCACCACTGGACTACCCCTTTAACATAAAAACTTCATTTAGACAATACATTGATTTATCCACAGTGAGAATAGATCCGGCACAACCTCTATAGTGACTTATTGCACTAAATAGACCGGGAGAGGAAAACCCTGATCTTGATTGCAGGGGTGTTCCGGGACATTTGTTTCGTGCTTGCGCACTTAGGGTAGGATCACACAGAATGGATCTGCAGCGTATTTTATGCTGCGGATCCACCGATGATGGAACCTACAGTTTGCCTCTAGCTGTGCCTGCTCATAGCGGCAATCCGCCACTACGAGTAGATACACAGTGTTCTGCAAGTTGCCATGCGCAGGGTACTCGCACACATCGCAACTGCTCTCAGCCTCAGGGAGCCAGAGGAGGGCTGCGATGTGTATGAGTACACTGCACATTCTTGCTGTGATTCGCAGATCTCCGTGTGTCTGCTCGTAGCAGCGGATTGCCGTTACAAACAGGCACAGCTGGAGGCACACTGTAGGGTCCATCAACCGCAGATCTGCAGCGTAAAATACGCTGCAGATCCATTCAGTGTGACCCTACCCTTAGGGTCTATTCAGACGGCAGAATTTCCGCCTCAAATTGAAGCCCATAAACTTCTATGGGATTCCGCACTCCCATTCACACTTCAGAATTTCCACTTGCAGAATTCTGCAAGCGGAAATTCAGAAGTGTGAATGGGAGTGCGGAATACCATAGAAGTCTATGGGCTTTAATTTGAGGGGGGATTCCGCAAGTGGAAATTCTGCCGTGTGAATAGACCCTTAATGCCCAAGCACGAAACAGCTGTCCTGGAACGCCCTGCAATCAAGTTTGTAACCCCCGCCACAAGTTTTGTACATGCACATTTGGTTAAATTCTTCAGGAACAGTGAGTGCTATTGTCTTTTCTTTGTTGGATATACTTCATTAATTGATTTCTGGTGACATATTTCCATTAAGTAGATGTGCGTGTACACTGATTCTCAGTGGTGAAATATGGTCAGTGTGTAGGGAATGTCACTTTGGGTGTTTGATCAGAAACTTTCACCACTGATAAAGGCAATCACCAGAACTAATTGAATATTGTAAAAAAAAAAAAAAAAAAGAAGAAGAATTACTGCCGCAGAATTTCATCACAATAAATCAAAAGATATCATTTAGATTTCCACATTGCTATCAAATAGTCTGGCCTAAGGTAATGAAGATGCGCTTTACTAAGCCGCAGCATCACCAGGTAATGATATTCATTGTCCAGATTAGAACGATACTTAAAAAAAAGAAGTACAAGATAAAATGGTTCTATGTTCTTTATATAATAATAATCGTTCTATAGTGGCAACATATTACAAGGTGCTTTAAAGGGGTATTCCAGGATTTTTTTTTATTTGACTATGCTACAGGGGCTGTAAAGTTAGTGTAGTTCATAATATAGTGTCTGTACCTGTCTGTGACAGGTTCGAGAATGGTGAATTTTTCCGACCCTTAGCCCAGCTTCGAGCAAGCAGGGCCGGACCTGACAAGATGAGTAAGCAAGCAGGGCCGGACTTGCCCGCTCCGTACTCTGCAGCCCCCGGCTGTTCTCAGTAGCAGGGGGCCGCCGCTAATAGCCAGCATGCGGCGATTGCCGTGGCTAGCTATTACCCTTTAGATCGCCGCTGTCAAAGCTGACAGCGGCGTCTAAAGGGACATGTGAATGCTCCCTGGTGGGCTAGTGGGGTGGATTGACCCCATGCCTCCCCCCCCCAAACCACTATACAAATCTGGCATTGCTGTAATCAGGTGACCTAAAGTATATTTTTGGTTCGGAGAATATTCTTGAAAAATTAAAAAGGTATCATTATAGTAGGTAGTTATGGCTAGTATAGGGCGAGGAGGAAAAAATGAGAGTGTAAAAGCGAAAATTTGCCAGGACAAGTGGATCGTCATGATATTTTGCTCCGTTTTAGTAGTTTTTTTTTTAAATTAAATTTCCACACCTCTGGGGTTTCTCATAAATCTTATGTGATTTTCACCCCAATATTTATTTTTACCAGCATACAAAACTGACTCATTAGTCATCTGATGACAGGGAGCCTGTCTGCTTCAATGGGTGGAGCGATCGCTTGGTGGGAGAGAGATCAATCTGCAACTAATGCAACAGCTGTAGGCCCCCTGACTGAAAACCACAGGTCTTTTGAATGTATGCGGCTCATTTATGTTTCAATGGTTGGGGTTGCTGATGTGTGGGAGGGAGGAAAATGGAATTATGGGATTTGTAGGCAAAAGAAGAAAACAAACAGGATATACCAGTTCACAAAAATCTAGCCACGGAATTATGGTTATCTCACAACATCCAGTTAAACTTTTGTGAGTGCTTTCCTTTAAAATTAAAAGGGTTGTTATATACAGTGAAGGAAAAAAGTATTTGATCCCGCTAAAATGATCAGTCTATAATTTTGATGGCTGTTTATTTTAACAGTGAGAGAAAACAAAAAAAATTCCAGAAAACGCATTTCAAATAAGTTATAAATTGATTTTTATTTTACTCAGTGACCCTATATCAATTAGCAAGATTTCTGCCTCCCAGATGTCTTTTATACAGGTAACGAGTTGAGATTAGGAGCACTCTTAAAAGGGGTACTCTGTCCCCAGACATCTTATATGAAAGATGTCTGAACGAGGGGGTCCCGCCAACCCCTGCGATCTCTCCTGCAGCACCCCATTCGTCTGGTGCGCAAAGCGAACTTCGCTCCGAGCCTGATGACTGGCGATGTAAGGGCTGGAGGCTCATGACGTCACCGCCCTGCCCCTCAATGCAAGTCTATGGGAGAGGGCGTGGCGGTGAAGTCATGAGCCTCCGGCCCTTGCATCACCAGTCATGGAGCTTACTTTAGCGGGGTGCTGCAGGAGAGATCGCAGGGAATCCCAGCAGCGGGAGCCCCAGGATCAGATATCTTATCCCCTATACTTTGGATAGGGGATAAGATGTCTAGGGGCAGAGTACCTCTTTTCTACAGAAGCAAATCCGCCAAACTCTCCACCGTGGCCAAGACCAAAGAGCTGTCCAAGGATGTCAGGGACTAGACTGTAGACCTAAACAAGGCTAGACCATCGCCAAGCAGCTTGATGAGAAGTTGGAAAAAAAAAAATAATTGTCAATCTCGCTTGGTCAGGGCCTCCATATAAGACCTCAACTCGTAGAGAGAATCAATGATCATGTGAACGGTGAGGAATCAGCCCAGAACTACACAGGAAGATCTGGTCAATGATCTCAAGGCGGCTGAGACCATAGTCCCCAAGAAAACAATTGGTAACATATTACACCACAAAGGACTGAAATCCTGCAGGGCCCGCAAGGTCTCCATGCTGAAGAAATCACATGTACAGGCCTGTTTGAAATACCCTCTTAGTACCCTTGTCCCCCACCTATTCCAAATAAATTGTAAGCTCTTGTAAGCAGGTTCCTCAATAACCTTGTTTGATTTGTTGAGTAGTTTGTTACTATGTAATTTCTGATTTTATCAGTACATTTACCATCTGTATTGTAAAGTGCTGTTAAATACATTGAAGCTACATAATTACTACTAGAAGGACTGTGCAGTATTTATTCCATCCGGGACCATGACTTCTGTTAGATATTTTATTGGTTATACCTTGCAAAGGTCAGAACATACCTGCTCCATGTCCATGGTGGTTTCAATCATTTCTTGGAATTTAGAGAAGTCTGAAGACAGATCTGTGATGGGAGTGACAAAGACGGCTAACAGCAGCATCTGGTGAGTCCCTGGAAAGACAAAGCAACACGTCCTTTACTCTAGATTTTATTACATCTTGAGCTGGATCTGGACCAAAATATCATCCAGCTGGGCAAAGAAATGCCAAAAGAAGACATTAGGTTTAATACGACACACAAGCTATGAAGGGTAGGCATCTAGATTGTATAGTTTATCAACCAAACAAATGAATACTATAAAATGGAACATAAAGGACTCTGGTTAACATGACTAGTTATACCATGGGTCTTTTTTTCAATAGAAAATACGTAAAACCATGGTAAAATCTCAGGTCTTTGCAGACACAAAGCTTCATCATCCCTCCTTATGTAACCAATGTTTCTTCAGTCTCACCCACAGATTTGTGCAGGTAAAATCTAAAGGTTTTGGAAATTTTGTGCACAGAAATTGACCAGTCATTTAGTATTGCAGATTTTCACTCTTAATGCAGTTAATGCACCTAATATGTAAGGATTTGGTCAAAAAGAGATGTCGCTGCATATCATGGCGTACGGACAGCAGCCCGATTCACTTTTTATAGTGTCCCTGTCAGTTAAACAAAAACTTACGAAATGTCAAAAGTTTTGATCAGTTGGGTCTCAGTACAGTGCCCCCACCGATCAGTTGAACAGGAGTGCAGAAGCATGTGTTTCACTTCCTGGCTTCTCTATCTAGCTTCACTAGAGAGGCTCCATAGACTTCTTATATGGCTGTCAGGAGATCGCTGGGCACTGCACTGAGACCTCTACAGTCTAAAACTTTTGACATGCCTTCATGGCATGTCAATTTTTTTTTTTTTTTTTTTTTTTTAATGACAGGGACACTTTAATGGCCAGAACTTGGTCAACTAACAACTTCATTCTGGTAAATTCCTGCATGAATACATTTTCTTAATATTATCTACACAATGGAGCATATGACAAGGCTGAAATCAGACAGAATGCATGAAGAGCTGTGATGAGAATGTCAGAACATGGCCACTAAAGGGTTACTGAACACTTACTGTCAAGTTTCCCCATAGGTTACACATAATTTCTGTGGGTGCCAGCAAGAGGAGACTGATCTGATTATGGTCTAGGGCCCCAACAAGTACAAATTATCCAAAGCGGAGAATTTCTTTAACAACATACTAGCATACAGTTTAGAGGTAGAAGAGTATTGGTAAATGTGCCTAATTATGTTCATAATCTGCAGTTTCTTTACTCTGGATTTGCGGCTAAGAACATAAACTAATATTGTTCATGTCTGGCATCCAAAAGAGATCGCCAGCGCCAGAGGAAGAAAGGATTCTTCGTATAAGTCTCCAAATTTCCTGCAGTTGGTCCATGTCCATTCTGTGTTTAGCTTTCTACCAGCACAGGACTGTGTACCTTAGAACGGGAACGTAGAGCAGAAAATGAAAAGCACCCCATGTAACTCTTAGGATTACAGGTCCATGTGTCCATGTCCCAATAAGTGGTGGATTTTCCCCTGGTACTATCTTTGTAGGTAAGAATGTCACCCGCAAAAGGGTATGAAGGTAATTCGGAAGACTAGCTTCTAGTTGTGTGGTGGCCGGTCCGGGAGTCAAAAGCAGAACCCATCAGAATGAATAAAACAAAACAAACGGCCCCAAGATTGGTGCTGCAATCTGAGGTAGAGGGATATCACCTTAAAACATATTATTGCTTGGAATAAAGGATTTTTACCGCAATAAATCGTCCTTGAAGAAACATTTGGAGTTGTGGAACTTCCTGCCAGAGCCAACCTTGGAGCCATTTTTTGGTTTTGTCATTTCTTAGATCAAGACTGTCACTTTCAGAGAAGTCTTTTATTAATGACTGTAAATGTTCTGTACCCATAGACAATGAACCCGCCAAGCTAATGGGAGAAACCACTAAACATGGGGTTGGCTTGTGTCTGCCAGACAGATGTTTTCCTGCATTCACGTAGCATTATAATGAAGTGCCCATTCAAGTAAGAATTGCGCAGATTCTGGCTGTGAGTCGCCTTTAGTTTTACAGGCACGATCCAAGAAAATGACTATTAAATATTTATAAATAGGCAGCACATTCAGCCTCTGTGAAACGGTGAAGACTGGCAAGGAAAGCAAAAAGGAAGTGTGAATGAAACCATCAGCAACAAGATGCTCTCAAGAAGAAACAAAGAGAGTTGAGAAGGGTGTTAAGAGTATGAAAGGATAGACTAGAAGCCTGACAAGAGGCTTGTGTGTACACCGAGTCAGACTGGCACTGAAAAAATCTAATTTCACTCCACTCAAGGAGACTCCTTGGCAGGCCGACAACAAGAGAAAACTGTAAGACAAAGACGACTGTCGCAAAGACGACAATACCTACACAGAGATATAGAAATAAGATGTGTTGTTTACCTTTCAATCCTCAACAAGACAGATGAAATTGCCATTTATATGGAGGAGAGTTACTTTCCATCTTTTGTTTTCCCATGGAGCACTGCCTAGAAAGGCTCCATACACAGCTGGATCACTCAATGATAACCAGTACGTGCCAGAGCTGCATCAAAAGGCATCTTATGCAGCCAACCAGTACCCCGCTCTGTACCGACAGGTGGCAAGGACCCTCCTAAGGGCACAACACAGGATTTCTCCAGAGGGATATTCTGTAATGTGCACGTGTGCTTTACACAGCTGTCTAAGGATCACTATAGTACTGTATCTGTGCTTATGAGTGGCTAGTGCCAAATTCACTGTGAAGCAGGGGAGCTGCACATTGTTGGCCCTGCCTGAGCTCTGGGACCCTTGCAGGTGGAGGCCTTTTGCCCAAAGGGGAAGTAAAGGTTTGTGGTGGTGCATCCTTGTGAACTTTATTTTTTTGCAGTAGGGTAATAAAGCCCAGAAAACCCCCCAAAAAACAGCATCTTCTGGTTTGGCTAATATACTTAGTCATATTTAAGGCACTAATAAGGGTCAGGCCCTAATTTGAGCTGCAAAGAGACTTTATCCTGTCGAAAACCTAATTTGCATATTACAAACCTAAGAATGGTAATTCAGCCGTACAAAATGTATGGCCTATCCCTTATGAAGGCCATCTATATAAGATTGACAATGCACCTACAGTGACTGAATGAAGCAAGAATATTACACAAAAAAAAAAAAAAAAGTGGGATGTAAATTTTGGATAAGCCTAACGAAAGACAAAATATCAATATTTAATAACCATATACTGTATTATAGCAGAATTGCTTTGCATCAATTATAGAGGTATGAAATATACATGATACCTACACAACCATCCATAAAATGCGAAGATAAAAGATCCATCGCATTTCCCCTACAACTTATATCTAAAAACTGCAGCAAGGTTATCTGGCAATTCAACAACAACTGCGGCCCAATGATATATATCATTATGGTAGTTAGGTGAATGAGTGAGCAACAGAAAGGTAGTGTATGCAAATAAGGTGGATTATACCCGCTCAGGGGAAATCACACCACGGGGTAGCTTTTTGCAGCCAACAAAAGGGTACGGGAGGGGCTGACCCAATCAGGCTTACTTATCTTTAATCTGCTGCAACCATAACCTGCATCCATCAGTCTGCACTGTGGGGGATGCCATTTACCAGATAAAATGCTTTATAAACTATTACTTACTCAGAAGCTCATTTAGCTATAGAAAGCATTTCTGTAATGTCGAGAGTAAAGGGCTTTAGACGTGTCTTACAGATACCTGTGAGAGACACATCAGCCAGGAAGCAAGAAATATACACGGCGACCGCACTGCGAAGATGGGAGTTGGCAGACAGCAAAAGAAGAAAATTATACAGCGGAGACGACGCGTGATCCAGCAATTGTTTCTGCCTTAAGCAGACAATGGTGGTTATTGCCCAACAAAACCACTTAACTGATGTTACCACAACATCTAATTGTAGCTTGTTGCTCATTATTGACAGGTAACCTCCACTGTAATCCTGGAGAAGCCACATGAATAGACTCTGCAAACACCACTGTAATTCTCCTGGAAAATCCTTCATTATTGTAGCTACCATATCATTGAAGGGTTGGCTCAGGATGGACGTGATGCATCGCTAGGAAATGCTTCCAATGTCCAACCAGCATGTCTGACCAATGTGACCACCACTGATCACTAGTACAAAGTGCCTGGTAAGGATAGTGTACCCGACAGGAGATTGCGTGGCACAATGCTCTTCTATCCCCAAAGGAATTCCAATGAATTACTAGAATAAAAAGGGACATTGATCAGACCTCTGAAAATTAGAAACTGGGGGTATAACTGAGATCTCTTTTTGATACAGTGCAGTGAATTCACTTTAAAGTAGGACTCCACTGGCCAGCGATTGTAACATTTAGTTCGGAATGTTGTGCGTGTGCTGAGGGGGGGTTTGCCCTGCCCCCTCATGATGTCCTGCCCCCTCAATGTACGTCTATGGGAGAGGGCGTGGCTGTCGCCACGCTCCCTCACATAGACTTGCATTGAGGAGGCAGGGCTTGATAAAGGGGCCATCCCCACAGCGCGCGCAAAGCATTCAGGACTAAAAGTTCCGAATGCTGGCCAGTGGAGTACCCCTTTAAAGATTTAAAAAGTTAAAGAAGAACTGTGGGACAGAAAAACCTATCCACTATCCTTAGGATAGGGGATAAGTATCAGATTGTGGGGGGGCGAGGGAGGGGGGTTGGACCGCTGGGACCCCCCATGATCTCCTCTACAGGGCTCCAGATCTCCTTCTAAATAGAGGGTGTCAACCACCACAAAAAGTGATGGCCAACATGCCCCCTCCATCAGGATAGGGAATACGTTCTTCGATCCCCGAGATCTCCTCTAAAAGGAGGTATATGATACCCCCTAACCACATGATAGGGGAAAGGATCTGATTGGTGCAGTTAAATCATTCACTGATCACTAAAGCAGAACAAGTCCCTTTCTTCATGATTGAATGAGGTGGCACACAAGCTTGACCAGGGCTGCATTCACTCATTTAGGGACTGCAAAAAAGATAGCGGAGCACCTTGCTTGGTATCTTCAGCAGTCTGATAGCAAGTCAACAGAGCAGTGATTGGACATGTACTTGTCACACTACTCATTCGAACAAGGGACATAGATTTTCATAAGCAATCCATAGACATACATTATGAGCCTATCCAGGCCAAGAGACATAGAAAGTTGAAGTTTTTATTTAAAAAAAATAATAATAATACATTTTGACACCATCTTTCGCTATCGCCTTTGCACCCCTAACAGGAGCACAGTCATTGCACTTGTGGATGTTTTCACAAAGTCCATGGTTGTCATGAGGTCAGAAGGCACTGGCACAGGAAATCTAAGGCTGGGTTCACACCACGTTTTGTTAAATACGGTTCCCGTATACGGCTGGGAGGAGGGGGAGGGGCTTAATCGCGGCGCCCGCACTCCCGCCTCCGGTCGGCTTCGTTTTCGGCCATATGCGGTTTCCCGACCGCAGGCAAAAACGTGGTCGACCGCGTTTTTGCCTACGGTCGGCAAACCGCATACGGCCGAAAACTCTCCAAGTTCCATATATGAATTATTAAACAGACAATAATGAGTGACGTAGATGAATCTGCCAGGGTCCTTGTGAACAAAGAATACCAATAAAAAGGTGAGGAAACTGTAAAATAATCTATATAGGAGGTTGGAGACAAACTTTTTTATTTTTATTTTATTTTTATTTTTTTTATGATCTCCAGCTGGCAAAAAAAAATCCCAGTACAATCACTGGCCTTAGCAGATACCACCTTACCCAGGGGCTGGCTGAGAAAGCATCTTCTGCATGTCCAAGTCCAAACAAAAACAGGAATTTCTGATCAGCAGGGACTGGGCACCATCGGGACTAACTACAACGGCAAGGGATGGGGCAGGAAGTAAAAAAAAAAAATTTTTTTTTTCCACCTGGGACCAGAAAACCCCTTTCAGGGCATATTTAAGCTGGACACACTTGAAGGGGTCTTGTGATGGAATCTAAAACTGTGCAGTAATGTCAACTTAAAGGAACGTATATCAGCATTTAACACTGAAACATAATGTAAAGTCAGGTGCAGGGTTTCCATGGAATGTTATCTCCATTACTTTTTGGGTTACACTAGGGCAAAACTTAATCAACTATGGGGGAGATTTATCAAAACCTGTCCAGAGGAAAATTGCCCAGTTGCCCATAGCAACCAATCAAATCGCTTCTTTCATTTTTAACAAGGCCTCTGAAAAATGAAAGCGCTCTGATTGGTTGCTATGGGCAACTGGGCAACTTTTCCTTTGCACAGGTTTTGATAAATCTCCCCCATAGTGTTTTGGTTACTTTGCTAGTCCTCTACTTGTTCTTTGCATATGTGTGTTTTTTTACGATATGAACAACTGACATGGCATTATATACGGTACGTGTCAAATAGAATGGGACTGCACCACCAGGTCTCACATATGCATCAATCTTAAGGGTTAGGATAGGTGGCATGGCAGCAGTTCAACTGACAAAATGAGTCTCCCGGCGGTGCTAGGACAATACCATAGGATAGACTTTAGTAATATGTACGCCCAATACAAAAGTATCCTGCACTCACCGTTGGGAATGTGACTCACTTGAGGCTGGAAGAAGCGTAGTTTACGCGAAACCGCCGGCAGTCGTCTCTGAGCGCCCACGCCAGTCTGCTGTCCTGGTCCCCTGGAATCCTCCATTTAGGAACGTCGAGTCACTTTCCCAGCAGTGAGTGCAGGATACTTTGACATGGCATTATAATTGCCAACTGTTGCTATGGGAGGGGGCTTTGTCTTGAGAGCTTGAACCTCCAGCTCACCTGCCAAAAGTTCCTGTGCATGGATCCACTCTGTGCGTTTTTACCAGTAGAGAATAAATGCAATCAAAGCAGCACGTGCAATTGATACAGCTTTATTTTACACCATCGTAAATCAACGATTCCCCAGCTTCATATCACATTTGAAACCTAGAGGTGTTACGTGCACATGCTCGAAACGCTTCAAGATTTTGAAATGTGATGTGAAGCTGGTGCTTTGTTTCACAATGGTGTAAAATAAAAGCTAAAATAATAAAGTTCCAGTCCTCAACTACCTCAGCCAAAAAAGGATGTACAATGGATAGTTGGAAAATATATATGTGTTAATATATCCTATACATAAAATAGAATTTCTCACAGGGCCCATGTGATATACCATAAACATTTTCAAAATAGTATATGAAAAATCTAATGTCCAATAAGCAGAAATGTCTTATCGGACCCGCGGCTCAGCTTTTTAGTTCTCTATATCTCAATTCTATATCCCCTCCTCAGACCCTCCCTCCATTGATACACTCGGGCCTGTTAAAGATATCCACTGTTTTACTATAATTAATCTGGCATAAAAAAAAGTGACCTTTGAATTTTTTTTTCCCCAATCCCTTTTTATTTCTGTCCCAATATCACCTCCCAGGATCGCATTTATTAGTGTTAATGTTATTCTAATCTTCCAACTTTTCTCAACTAATTGTATAACTTCTCCCCAAAATGTCTTTATTTCTGGACATGTCCAAAGCATATGCAACAGTCCTGCCTCTTCTTGCCCACATTTTGAGCAGGCACTCGAGTTCTTTTTACCTATTTTATGCAAAAAAAGAGGTGTATAGTACAGCCTATAAACTATATTAAACTGTATCACCCTATGATTCGCATTTAATGGAATAACATTAATTCTTTTGTGTATTTTTCCCCACTGTGCTTCTTCTATCTCACCCAATTCTTTTTGCCATATTTTTCTACTGTGATGATTTCTCTTTAATATACAATAATTTATTAAGTGCTCTATATATATCTTTGACAACTCTTTTTTTCCCCCATCTCTGTATTCACCATCAAAAAAACTACCTTTTACTATTTCTACTTTCTTCCCCTTATCTACCGTATCTTTTACTATACCTCTTAATCTCATATATTCAAACCATGTCCCAACCCCAACTTCTCTACCCTTTATTAACTCTTCCCATGTTTTAATCTTCCCTTCCTTATATATATCCCCTATTTTATTCACCCCCCCCCCCCCATTGTGCAAGTGTTCGAAATTCTAATCTATTTCCTCTACTGTGTTTTTATTATTCCAAATGAGGGCTATATCCAATATCCCAGTTATCCCCACCTCCCTTTTTATTATTTTCCACGTTCTTTTCAAGGCAGCTATTGTTATACAGTTTTTCCATCCAGTAACTGGTAAATATCATCATATGATCCTCTACATCGTTCCATCAAATACTCAATCATATGAGATCTCCTCCAGTCCCTAATAAAGTATAATTGGGCGGCTAAAAAATACTTTTTCACATCCGGAAACGCCATTCCCCCTTCTCTTCTGGGTAAACAAATATTCTATCTTAATCCTCACCCTTCTTCGGTCCCATATCAAAGCATTGAAGATTGACAGCATTCTTTAAAAAAAAAAAAAAAAAATGTCATCACACCAAATGGGTGAAGCACTAAATACGTATAATATTTTCGGCAACATAATAGTTTTAATTAATATCATTCTGTCTGCTTTAGAAATTTTGAAGTTGCTCCATATTTAAATTTTCTTTTCCATGTTCTTTATTAAGGGTTCTAGGTTTAATTTATAATGATCTTCTAATTTACCTGAGATTTGTATACCTAAGTATTTAAAGTGCTCGTCTTTTTTAAATATTTTTATTTCGTTTTCTATGAATATTATTCTCCCCCAATGGAAGGAGTACTGATTTGGACCAGTTTATTTCTAACCCTGAGAAACTCCCATATTCCTTGATAATCTCCATCACTCCAGTCAGATCCGACTGTTTTTCCAAAAAAAGCAGGATATCGTCTGCATATAAGGATATTTTGTCCTCTCTCCCCCTTGCACCAAACCCGCCAATCTCCTTCTCCTCTCTGATCTTAACAGCCAAAGGTTCCATGCTCATAGCAAACAGCAAGGGGGAGAGAGGGCATCCCTGTCTGGTGCCTCTTGAGAGCAAAAATTGCTCTGATAATTTCCCATTGATCGACACTCTTGCCTTAGGTTCGGAGTATAACAGTCGGATCAAGTCTATACATGTTTTCCCAAAGCCGCATTTTTCTAATACTGCCCACAAGAACTCCCACTCCACCCTGTCGAAAGCCTTAGTGGCATCTAAAGACAGGATGGAGTGGGATTCCCCGCCCTGTAATTTTCCCATATCTATTTAAAAAACAAATTTTGTTTAAAATATTGTATTTTTTTTTGTAATATGTGGTGGTAATAAAAAAAAATGTAAAAAAAAAAAGGTCCAATAAGCATGGAAGGATATTCCTGAATAGGTGTGAACCGCAATAATAATGAATGACCGCAATTCACATTCAATAGCAGTTTATATTGAACAATCCTGTATCTAAAATAGCTGGTGGTACCAAGTACCGCTCACCACTCCTTATAAGTTCGCCGTCCAGAAGCTCCGCTATGAATGACAAGGCTGCTGGTTTACAGTAGGTATTAATGCGTCTCCGCAGGAACAGTGTCCGGCCACAATGTTTCAGTATGGGCACATGTAGATGGTAAGCAAAAGCAGCGTCTGACATCACCCAGTTAGCTATTTCAGCTGTGGTGAGCAGCCGCGAGGCACTGGTATTTTGAAGCGCTGGTGGTACACAGTGGTCTGTGAAATAGTACCTGGCAGGTTACACAGATAGAGATGACTGGAGTGGCAAAATGACTGGAACGGCAGTGTGTTCAGAGTGGCAAGATGTTCAATCCAATAGCGGTCGAACAAATATAGGATATATCAATCCAGGGAAAAAGTACTTCATAATACAAAGTCCTTCCTTAGCACCTAGTTCAGACAGAACAAACAGGCCAAACGCGTTTCGGGGTATTGACAAGTGTGTGCTAACCTCTTCCTCAGTGGCTTAAGAATGATATACTCAGATAACAGGTTATTTATATATAAAACTGATCAGATAACAGGTTATTTATATATAAAACTGATTATTCAGCTGGGAGTTGGGGGATATAGTTGATCATTCAAAACATGGTATGGATCACCACGAGATGGAATCATAAGAGAAAAGATCATCACGCTGTATCAAGAATAATAAAATCATAAAGTGAACAGAACATTTATTGAATATAAAAATTAAATTAACAAAAGTCACAATTCACATACAAAGATGCAATTTACCGTTTATGCGGTTTAAAACCCAAATAAAAATAAATATAAAAATATATAAATAAAATGAAATAAAAAATTAAATATAAGTATAAGTATAATTTTTATACAGATTGGTCATTTACTATTTTGTACATGTTTATGGTATATCACATGGGCCCTGTAAGAAATGTTATTTTATGTATATGATATATTAAAACATATATTTTCCAACTATATATTGTACATCCTTTTTTGGCTGAGGTACCCAGTTAACCTCGTACAATTTGTTGTAAGCTGTCCATTCCTTTGGTTTGATTGTATTCATTTCCTACATTATATATGGTGTATTTTGGTCTCTTACGTGTAACTGTTCTGCCACCGCTTTTTGAGTTGTTTTGTTTTGTAGACCAGAAATGCTCTATGGGACCTGGGGACTGAGAATGCCAGGAAACTGAGGAAAATTGGTTTCTGGAGCCAATCCATGACTACATAACGCTAGTGACATGGTGAAGAATGAACTTAACAGCCTGCAATGCTTTGATAGGCCCTACTGTCCACCCATCTATCTGCAGGTATCACACCATTACACCAACTCCATCAGTCTAAACTGCTGACACCTAACAGGAAGGGTTTAGTGAGTCATTGTGCTTACGCCAAATTCTGACCCTCTCATCGGCATGATGCAACAGAAATCTGGATTCATCTCACCAGGCAAGGTTTTGACACTTCTCAGTGGGTCAATATTTGTGCTCTCTTGCCATTGTATTTCCCTTAGATAAAGCACTCACCTAGGCTGCTGTTAGACAGGATTGATCACACTATTCTCCGTACACTGTGCACCATTGCAGGAGAAAAGTTCAAGAGGTTGTCAGTTTTTGAAAAACTGTCCCAGTTAGTTCAGCACCAATTTTCATGCTGCAATTGAGGGCCTCAGATCAGTAGGTTTTTCCATTCCAATGGAGATTCACTCAAATTGATCCAAAAGACTTTCTCACTTGACCTTATAGTAGTGCACTGGGGTCACTGGTATCATTTTCATGCAGGGAAGCATTTTGGAGATTATACATTGTGTGTGTATTATACACACATACATATACAGTCATGGCCGTAAATGTTGACACCCCTGGAATTTTTCAAGAAAATGAAGTATTTCTCACAGAAAAGGATTGCAGTTACACGTTTTGCTATACACGTTTATTCCCTTTGTGTGTATTGGAACTAAACCAAAAAAAGGGAGGAAAAAAAGCAAATTGGACATAATCTCACACCAAACTCCAAAAATGGGCTGGACAAAATAATTGGCACCCTTTCAAAATTGTGGATAAATAAGATTGTTTCAAGCATTTGATGCTCCTTTAAACTCACCTGGGGCAAGTAACAGGTGTGGGCAATATAAAAATCACACCTGAAAGCAGACAAAAAGGAGAGAAGTTCACTTAGTATTTGCATTGTGTGTCTGTGTGTGCCACACTAAGCATGGACAACAGAAAGAGAAGAGAAGTGTCTGACGACTTGAGAACCAAAATTGTGGAAAAATATTAACAATCTCAAGGTAACAAGTCCATCTCCATAGATCTAGATTTGCCTTCGTTTACAGTGCGCAATTTTATCAAAATATTTGCAACCCATGGCACTGTAGCTAATCTCCCTGGGGGTGGATGGAGGAGAAAAATTGATGAAAGGTGTCAACGCAGAATAGTTTGGATGGTGGATAAGCAGCCCCAAACAAAGTTCCAAATATATTCAAGTTGTCCTGCAGGCTCAGGGAGCATCAGTGTCAGTGCAAACTGTCGACACAGAGACATAAAAAAGCAAGACTACATTTTGCCAAAATTAACTTGAGTAAGCCAAAATCCTTCTGGGAAAAAGTCTTGCGGACAGATGAGACCAAGATAGAGCTTTTTGGTAAAGCACATCATTCTACTGTTTACCGAAAACAGAATGAGGCCTACAAAGAAAAGAACACAGTACCTACAGTGAAATATGGTGGAGGTTCAATTATGTTTTTGGGTTGTTTTGCTGCCTCTGGCACTGGGTGCCTTGAATGTGTACAAGGCATCATGAAATCTGAGGATTACCAACGGATTTTGTGTCGCACTGTACAGCCCAGTGTCAGAAAGCTGGGTTTGTGTCCAAGATCTTGGGTCTTCCAGCAGGACAATCACCCCAAACATACGTCAAAAAGCACCCAGAAATGGATGGCAACAAAGCGGTGGAGCATTCTGAAGTGGCAGCAATGAGTCCAGATCTAAATCCCATTGAACATCTGTGGAGAGATCTTAAAATTTCTGTTGGGAAGAGGTTTCTTCTAATAAGAGAGATCTGGAGCAGTTTGCAAAGGAAGAGTGGTCCAACATTCCGGCTGAGAGGTGTAAGAAGCTTATTGATGGTTATAGGAAGCGAGTGATTTCAGTTATTTTTCTCAAAGGGTGTGCAACCAAATATTAAGTTAAGGGTGCCAATAATTTTGCCCAGCCCATTTTTGGAGTTTGGTGTGATATTATGTCCAATTTGCTTTTTTTTCCTTCTTTTTTTGGTTTAGTTCCAATATACACAAAGGGAATAAACATGTGCAATCCTTTTCTGTGAGAAATACTGCACTTTCTTGAAAAAATTGCCAACATTTACGGCCATGACTATGTATGTATGTGCCTTCTACCATCTAATCCTGTCCATTAAACGATGTTCAGTTCTATCCTTTTTTAAACGTCTGATCTCTGGATAAGCTTCTTGGTTGGAAATCTCGACTATTTTCTTTTTCCTTTAGCCTTACTTAATTAGAAAATAAAAATGAATTGAAAGAAGGAAGTCCTGTAAACCTCTGGGATTCGGGAGTCACCACTATTGCTAATATTAGTGTGTTAGACTGAAAAGGTTAGTGGAAATAAATTAAAACCTGAATGTAGGAAATCAGCCATGAAATCTATAAAAGAATGCTAATTTTACCACTTGCCTGCTCATGCAATCCTTTCATATATTTGTGTAAGTGAAATGCACCTCAAGGTTATATAAATCATGGCAAGTGGAAAATTATTTAAAAAAAATATTTTTGGAAGACTTTGATAGGTCAAGGACGGAACCAGAAAAAACACATTTTAGTTGGATGTTTGCCCAGTACAACAAGTCAATTTATTAGCAATGGCTCAGAGGACGGCACACCCGACCAATCCACGTCATTCTGATAAATGGCCAGCACTCTCACTTACAATGACTGTAACTCTTCTTAATGGGTGACATAATGCATCTCGCTGACTAATGGACCCGCAGAGAACATTCACAAATAATCAAAGGAGAGACAAGAAGAAAGCTTCTTGGCCTCAGGAAGGTTTATTTATAGTAATCTTTATGAGCTATGGTATAAATACGCATATGTAGACTGGTCAGTCATAACATTAAAACTAATGAATAACATTGAATATTTCTTGACAATGGCTTCTGCCAAGCCATGAGATATAGTAGACATCAAGTGAATAGTCTGTTCTTGAAGTAGATGGGTTGAACGCACGAAAAATGCACAAGTATCTCCAAGAATGTGACAAGGGCCAAATTGTGATGGCTCGATGACTGGATAAGAATAGCTCCACAAAAGCAGGTCTTTTGGGTCTTTCTGGTATGTAGAGGATAGAACCTACCAAAAGTGATCCAAGGAAGCATAACTGGTAAACAAGGAAAGGGGTGAAGATTAAAGGTCCGCATCAAACACATTGCTTTGAAAAAAAAAAAAAAAAACTGCTTTGCTAGAGGGGAGTCAGAACACAGCCACAAACCAGATGAAGGAACCAAGCACTAGATTTTACCATATGTAACGCTTGGCAACATGATATTTATGGTAAAATCTTTATCTTTACCATCCCTGGGGGACGTTTTTGCCCCCAGGGATGGTGAGGATATGAAGTTATAAAGTAGTCCCCTGTACACAAAGCTATACTTACCTAGTCCCGTCGCTCTGGCCATAATGACGTCCCCTCAGAGTGGACTGCCGTCTGTTTAGGCAGCAGAGCGATGACATGGGGCGTCACTACAGCTGGAGCTACGGGACCAAGTAAGCATAGCTCCCCGCCCAGGGGACTAATTACAAAGCGGTGGGGGAGACTTTATAACTACTTCATATCCTCACCAACCCCCCTGGATGGTGAGGATAAAGATTATACCATATATAACGCATTGCCAAGTGTATATATATGGTAAAAATGTTGTGCTTCGTTCCCTTCAAAGGGATATCCCAGTCTCTCTTATGCTGCTGGGGAATAGGAGGAAAAAAAAAAAAAAAAAAAGAAAACACATACCTGGTCATGGCCAACCAGCCCCCACCCCCCACCCCCAGCTCCTGTTCAGCTCCTTCAAGATCCCTGGTTCCAACTTCTTCCAGCTTCTGAGACAAGCTAGTGAAGCAGGACCTGCCCAATCAGCCAATCACAGGTGGAAAGGGGACACCAATGCTCCCAGGTCCTGCTCCAAGACTTATCTTCATTGTAACAGAGAGAGAGAGATATGGAGAGGTTTTCTGTTTAGCTCCAACCATGGCCAGGAACCTGTTTTGTGCTCCGACCCCTGACGCAGGTTGTCCGCTCTTTCTTCTGCTCTGCCGGTGTGCATGGTGCCATACTTTTAAAGAGCCAACAAGTGTTCTACAAATCTTCCCCAGCCAGTCATCTTTAATGTTTAGCTATTTAAGGATGTAATTTCTTCCTCTGCCTTGCCTGAGCGTTGCTATGATTCATAGTGTCCATTTGCAAAGGTGTACGATATCGTATCCTGCTTTTATGTATATTAAACAGTGTCAATCCGGTTTCTTTCTCCACTTGATCCCTCATATACCTCTCCCTTTGTCTTCTGTTGCTGACCATGAACCTGTACCATCTGCTTCGACCTTCTTGCCTTCTACTGACACTGCCTGTGTCTGACCCCTGTGTACAGTGCTGACTCTCCAGTGCTGGTCCCGGACTGCCAACTATGGTAGTTTGCTCCTGGTGCCAGGCTCTGATAACATCTAGTCCACTGGGCCAGCTTGCTACCTACACCAGAAACACACTAGGGAATGATTTGGTACCCTTTAGCAGCAATAGTTCAAATGCCACAACCTGGATCAGATGAAGGGTTAAAATCTACATGGTAAGTAGGCTCCTTTCCTGGGAGTGGGCCAAAGCCAAACTCAGTAGCACATTAGGTCCACATCCGTTGTCCGTTATAAATGGTGAAGAAATGAAATACAGATTATATTATAGCCAAAAAAAATGTGCCAATATTCAGCAATAAAGCTTTATTTATGTAAAACCGGTCCGCTCAGCAGAAGAAACATTTGTTCTGAAATTGCTTTGTTCTAGTCATCGTCGATAAACTCCTTACACATTTACATACTATATAGTGAATTTAATTGCTAGTTCCTTCCCATAAAACTACTGTGTGTTTTAAACAAAGTGTATTAAACATTTACATTTTTTTGGAATATCGCATTCTCTTAAATGATGCTTAATACATAAATATTTATGACCTGTTTTAATGCTTTAGCATTCTTATTCTGTTATGATCTGCTAAATGGAGAAACAAGCCAGCTGTCAAAATGCCAGTCATAGCGATCGCTGCTGGAGCATTAACTTTCATTTAAATCAATGGAAGTGTAAGATCTGCTAACAAGATGTCTAAAAGCGTTCACGGTCTTGTAAAGAATATGAAACAAAAGAACATTGTCTTGGAAATTCACCAACATCTATCAGCAATGAAAGAGGATTAAGTCCACCCTTAAAGGGGTACTCTGCCCCTAGACATCTTATCCCCTATACAAAGAATAGGGGATAAGATGTCTGATCGCGGAGGTCCCGCTGCTGGGGACCCCCACGATATCCCTGCCGGACCCGGCGTTCGTTTAGAGCGAAGGCTCGTGAGTCACGCCCCCTCCTATAGACTTGTATTGAGGGGTCATGGCCATGACATCACAATCCTCCGCCCAACATCGCCAGTCATCCGGCATGGAGCACAGTTCGTTCCGTGAATCAGATGTCTGGGATGCCGCAGCAGATATAGCGGTGGTCCCCAGCGGCGGGACCCCCGCAATCAGACATCTTATCCCCTAATCTTTGGATGGTGGATAAGATGTCTAGGGGCAGAGTTCCCCTTTAACTAAAAGAAGGTTTTGACCTTAGTGGCAGGAATAATGATGTGTCATGGTCAAAGAAGGGGATCTACAAGATTTTGGAGTGTGTCTACAGCAATTTCCCATATTAAGCCATGAAAGCATTTGAGAGGGTAGACACTGATGTTGGATGATAGTCCTGGCTCACAATTTGTGTCCTAAAGGTGTTGGATGGGTTTGAGGTCAGGGCTCTGCGGCTACACAATCATCAACCATGCCTTCACCTCGCTTTGTGCGCTGGAGCATAGTCATGCTGGACTCCTGGTCTATCCCAAACTGTTAAACGTCTGTCTGTTGGAACATTATCTTTATGGATTGAGGGATTTTACATATAGTCACAACCAAAGTGTTTTATGAAGACGTGAAGTCCTCAGCCTTTGTTCACATTTGCAATTTGGCCGTGCTTTTCCCAAAATCGCTGTAAAAATTATGCACTTTCACATTGATTTATGCAATCGCAGTACAATAGTGCTATTTTCCTGCAATTTTGGAACAATCAGAGCAAAAATGCAACATGTGAACAGCTGTTGTCTCTATAAGATCAGCTGGGCACATAGAGGCCTGTGAGCAGCCAAAAGAGCTTGATCATCCTGCAGGTAACATGAAGTCAGCTGACCACTTTCTTGGACACATTAAAAATGGATCTTCTGAAGGTGATCACATGACAGTAATAAATAAAATAAAGAAAAAAAAATGGGGTACTTTAACCCCTTAAGGACCCAGCCATTTTACACCTCAGGACCCGGCCATTTTTTGCACATCTGACCACTGTCACTTTAAACATTAATAACTCTGGAATGCTTTTAGTTATCATTCTGATTCCGAGATTGTTTTTTCGTGACATATTCTACTTTAACATAGTGGTAAAATTTTGTGGTATCTTGCATCCTTTCTTGGTGAAAAATCCCCAAATTTGATGAAAAATTTGAAAATTTTGCATTTTTCTAACTTTGAAGCTCTCTGCTTGTAAGAAAATGGATATTCCAAATAATTTTTTTTTAATTCACATATACAATATGTCTACTTTATGTTTGCATCATAAAATTTACGTGTTTTTACTTTTGGAAGACACCAGAGGGCTTCAAAGTTCAGCAGCAATTTTCAAATTTTTCACAAAATTTCCAAACTCACAATTTTTCAGGGACCAGTTCAGGTTTGAAGTGGATTTGAAGGGTCTTCATATTAGAAATACCCCACAAATGACCCCATTATAAAAACTGCACCCCCCAAAGTATTCAAAATGACATTCAGTCAGCGTTTTAACCCTTTAGGTGTTTCACAGGAATAACAGCAAAGTGAAGGAGAAAATTCACAATCTCCATTTTTTACACTCGCATGTTCTTGTAGACCCAATTTTTGAATTCTTACAAGGGGTAAAAGGAGAAAATGTATACTTCAATTTGTAGCCTAATTTATCTTGAGTAAGCACATACCTCATGTCTATGTAAAGTGTTCGGCGGACGCAGTAGAGGGCTCAGAAGCGAAGGAGTGACAATGGGATTTTGGAGAGTACGTTTTTTTTAAATGGTTTTTGGGGGGCATGTTGCATTTAGGAAGCCCCTATGGTGCCAGAACAGCAAAAATCCCCCACATGGCATTCCATTTTGGAAACTAGACCCCTTGAGGTACGTAACAAGGAATAAAGTGAGCCTTAATACCCCACAGGGGTTTCACGACTTTTGCATATGTAAAAAAATAAAAATAAAATTTCACTAAAATGTGTGTTCCCCCCCAAATTTCACATTTTTGCAAGGGTTAATAGCAGAAAATACCCCCCAAACATTGTAACCCCATCTCTTCTGAGTATGAAGGTACCCCATAAGTTGACCTGAGGTGTACTATGGGTGAACTACAATGCTCAGAAGAGAAGGAGTCATATTTGGCTTTTTGAGAGCAAATTTTGCTCGTGGGGGCATGTCGCATTTAGGAAGCCCCTATGGTGCCAGGACAGCAAAAAAAAAAAAACACATTGCATACCATTTTGGAAACTAGACCCCTTGTGGAACGTAACAAGAAATAAAGTGAGCCTTAATACCCCACAGGGGTTTCACGACTTTTGCATACGTAAAAAAAAAAAAAAAAAATCACTAAAAGGTGTGTTTCCCCCCCAAATTTCCCATTTTTGCAAGGGTGAATAGCAGAAAATTCCCCCCAAAATTTGTAACCCCATCTCTTCTGAGTATGGAGGTACCCCATAAGTTGACCTGAAGTGCACTACGGGCGAACTACAATGCTCAGAAGAGAAGGAGTCATATTTGGCTTTTTGAGAGCAAATTTTGCTCGGGGGGCATGTCGCATTTAGGAAGCCCCTATGGTGCCAGGACAGCAAAATAACCCCCACATGGCATACTATTTTGGAAACTAGACCCCTTGCGGAATGTAACAAGGTGTAAAGTGAGCATTTACCCCCCACTGGTGTCTGTCATATCTTTGGAACAGTGGGCTGTACAACATTTTTAATTTGCACAGCCCACTCTTCCAAAGATCTGTCAGACACCAGTGGGGTGTAAATTCTCACTGCACCCCTCATTACATTCCGTGAGGGGTGTAGATTCCAAAATGGGGTCACATGTGGGGTTTTGTTTTTTTTGCGTTTGTCAAAACCGCTGTAACAATCAGCCACCCCTGTGCAAATCACCTCAAATGTACATGGCGCACTCTCCCTTCTGGGCCTTATGGTGCGCCCCCAGAGCACTTTGCGCCCACATATGGGGTATCTCCGTACTCGGGAGAAATTGCATTACAAATTTTGGGGGGCTTTTTTCCCTTTTACCTCTTGTCAAAATGAAAAGTATAGGGCAACACCAGCATGTTAGTGTAAAAAGTCTATTTTTTTACACTAACATGCTGGTGTAGACCCCAACTTCACCTTTTCATAAGGGGTGAAAGGAGAAAAAGACCCCCAAGATTTGTTAGGCAATTTCTCCAGAGTACGGCGATACCCAATATGTGACCCTAAACTGTTGCCTTGAAATACGACAGGGCTCCAAAGTGAAAGCGCCATGTGCATTTGAGGCCTGAATTAGGGATTTGCATAGGGGTGGACATAGGGGTATTCTACGCCAGTGATTCCCAAACAGGGTGCCTCCAGCTGTTGCAAAACTCCCAGCATGCCTGGACAGTCAACGGCCCCCCTCGGCGTTTGCCCTGGATGCCTGCTGAAGCATTTCAGCAGGCATCCGGTTCCGATCTCTGCCCGGCGTGCGGCAGAGACCGGAAAACGCCAGGACGTACGGGGACGTCCTGGGTCCTTAAAGACCAGGGTGCGGGGACGTCCCCGTACGTCCTGGGTCCTTAAGAGGTTAAAAACCCACAATAGGATGAGCTATATAAAACACTTGTCATTTTCCTAAGCAGTTTGGTCATAATGTGGTTAAAGTACAACTCCAGCCAAAATGCTCTATCAACAGGACCTGTGACCCCCTGCAATCTCTGGAACGGGTCCTGGCTCTCAGCGGGGAGCGTGTGCAGTAGACGGCATGCACTC
This sequence comes from Hyla sarda, assembly GCF_029499605.1. NCBI lineage: Eukaryota > Metazoa > Chordata > Amphibia > Anura > Hylidae > Hyla > Hyla sarda. The sequence goes on from NC_079191.1 coordinate 400,169,103, forward strand.
CTTTCCGAAGAGACCCATGTACAGTAACTCAGGCATCTCTAGCACTCCCGGAGCATGTGCCGCCTAACACACGTGCTCCTTACTGACAGCTGGGTCCTGTTCCAGAGATTTCAGGGGGGTTTTTGGCTAGGAGGTGGGTCCCAGCAGTCGGACCTCCTGCGATCAGCGGCTTATCAACTATTCTGTGGATAAGGGATAAGTTAATTTTGGCTGGAATTCCTCACTCCATAAAGGACACAGTGGAAATAAGCATGAATAAAAGATTTACATTTAAAGATCAAAATCATCAACACTGACTTCTCAATGGCCACTAAACAATCTGGCATCTTAATGGCCACCATGTAATAGGGCTGGGCGGTATGCCCAAATATGTGTATCACGGTATTTTTTTTAACTTACGGCGGTTCCACGGTATATAACGGTATTTTCACACACACACACCCCACCCCAATCATGTAACCCGCGCGCGGTGTTCGGCGACCCCCAATTAATGATCAGCCCAGAGGGGTACTACTCACATGTCAACTTCAAGCACTGCCATTCTCCTCTTTGTTGGGGGCAGCCGGCGATGGATCTCACTGTACGCCAGTGGTCTCCAACCTGCGGACCTCCAGTTGTTGCAAAACTACAACTCCCAGCATGCCCGGACAGCCAATAGCTGTCCGGGCATGCTGGGAGTTGTAGTTTTGCAACAGCTGGAGGTCCGCAGGTTGGAGACCACTGCTCTACGCTGTATCCCTATGCCCGGGCTGCAAAAGATAAAGAAAATAAACTGTAACTCACCTATGTCGACCACACGCTGGGGACAGGGAACGTCGGACAGCCATCAGCCTATGACCGGCCGAAGCGATGTCCCGCCCCGGCCAGTGATAGGCTGAGCCCACTGTCATGTAAGAAGCCGGCCAGAGCTTCTTACATGACAGTGGGCTCAGCCTATCACTGGCCGGGGCTGGACATTGCTCTGGCCGGTGATAGGCTGACAGCTGTCCGACGTTCCCCGTCCCCAGCGTGTGGTCGACATAGGTGAGTTACAGTTCATTTTCTTTATCTTTTGCAGCCCGGGCATAAGTAAACAGCGTACAGCAGTGGTCTACAATTCCCCCATTGGGGAATTCTGTAGTGTGCATTTATCCACAGATTGGGGGGTGTCCTTTAGTTTACACTTTAGATTAAATATTTTAGCCAGTTAACCCCTTTGGCACCTACCTTCGTATTTCTCCAATGCCTGGATGACACTGGGCAGGTGGTTCACAGCCTGGTAGAGTCTGTAACAATCTTGCAGGTTCGCGTTCTGTCTTTGGAACTTTTTGGCCAAGCGGTTAAAATCTGGGAAGCGACGAAGTAAATCTTCCTGCAGGCTCTGTCTGAGTTCTGTATCAGTCACAAAAGCTTCCACCAAGTTTAACCTGAGAATTAATGAATATTTAAATGAGTGAGTGAATTCATCAGTGTTGTGTGAGATTCTCTGTATTACTGTCCCAAAACCTACACTAAAATTATAGGGTTTTCCAGGCAAAAGTCACCTATAGCTGATTGGCAGGAAGCCAACACCCGGCACCCTAAACAACCCACTGTTCTGTAGAGCTGCAGCACTTGGATGTATACAGTGACTAAAGCCAGAAGCCTTAGCTCCATACATTGTGCAATGGCTTCTGGCTCCTATGTGGACATCCGAGCACTGCAGCTCTGGGTTGCCAAACAGCTACTTGTGGCCTATCAAGAAAATTGGCGATCAATTCCTTTTGCCAGGATTTTTTTTTTTAATTACAGCCAGATACTGAAACAACTTTTTTTTTTAATTACAGCCAGATACTGAAACAACTTTTTTTTTTAATTACAGCCAGATACTGAAACAACTTTTTTTTTTTAATTGTAATTTTTATATAAAAATTTTTAGTACATTATTATAGGTGCTACCATCTTACCTGAGGGTTTTTTTAAGAGCATTTAGCGATATTTACAGCAAACCCCATGGACATAGACAAAATGATCTGCAGACCCTACTTCTTTGTATGAAACAGGTTTGTAAGCATGCTCTGTGACCTGTGTAGAGGTCAATTAACAGGGGAACAGGAATAGATGTAGTAAAAGTGATGCTTACCACATCAAGTTACACTCCACCAAGCGTAACTATGGGAAAAAAAGAGCAAAGGTTTTTAGGTGCCTGCAGCCACTCCACGTCCAACTTCAATGTAAAAGCAAAGGTTTCCTCCAACGTATCGACGGGATTCAGAGGCGCTGGACACACAAGCTGAAGGGATGCTTTCGGTTTGTGTGTCCAGCGCCTCTGAATCCCGTCGATATGTTGGAGGAAACCTTTGCTTTTACATTGTCTTCAGACTGTTTTTTGTGTCTATAAAAGGCGCAAAAAAGGCGCAAGCAGGGTTTATTTGCCCCTTTTTTGCACCTTTTATAGACACAAAAAACAGTCTGAAGACAATGTAAAAGCAAAGGTTTCCTCCAACATATCGACGGGATTCAGAGGCGCTGGACACACAAGCTGAAGGGATGCTTTCGGTTTGTGTGTCCAGCGCCTCTGAATCCCGTCGATATGTTGGAGGAAACCTTTGCTTTTACATTGTCTTCAGACTGTTTTTTGTGTCTATAAAAGGCGCAAAAAAGGCGCAAGCAGGGTTTATTTGCCCCTTTTTTGCACCTTTTGGTTTACACATTTCTGCTGATTTTGAGTTGAAATCCACTGATTTTGGCAATCCACATGATATGGAAGGGTTTTATGAACTGCACCTTTTTGTGAAAAGGCACAAAAAAAGACGCAAAGCCACTGAAAAGTCTCTAAACTACACCAGCCCGGACTTAGCTTAGCTTTATGGTGTATGTGAAAAGTAAAAATTCCAGAAAATGTGACCTGTGACCATTTAATAAGTCTGGTTAGAAAAAAGCTTCACTTACACCTACAATGATAAAAAAAAATGCCCCCTTAGAGTATTCAGGCCTCCATAAGGATCATGGTTTGCTGATCCTTGTGGTTCTGTAGCACAAGGCAGCTGCTTTTAACCTAAACAGTGCTGGATTTATAGCAGAGACTGTAACAACAAGTTCCAGTCTCATCTAAAGCTATAGACTGAGCTACAAAATAACACAGCCTTTTAAAGTCCACAAGAAAGAACATGGGTTTCGTTTGGCCAGTAGAGCGGATCCAAGTCATAAGACGACATGGGGGGGGGGGGGGGCGAGCCTCTCACTAAGAGAATAAAGCCTGTAAACAGCCCTGATCCAATCCTTTCTTCCTACATGAGAAACACACTGCAATGCAGAGACCGAGGAAGAGCAGAGACTGCAGTCACAACACAGAATGGATTCCAATGGGAGCCGCACGTCTCGCACACTGCACAGGTTCACTCCGCGTATAATCCTGCAGATCACACAGAACGGACGCTTCCCGAATAATTCCCTAATAATCAGATGACCATGTATAACCGTCACGGTGAACCTTATAGCAATGCTGTAGATTTCCTATAGGACTTATATACTCCCCTGCACTCTATGTGCTTTATATTAACCCTCATCAGTCCGGTGGGACGCCTGCAGTCATAAATCTTATCCCGTATCCTTTGGATAGGGGATAAGATGTATTAACCCGGAATACCCCTTTAAAAGGGGTATTCCAGGAAAAAACTTTTTTTTATACATCAACTGGTTCCAGAAAGTTAAACAGATTTGTAAATTACTTCTATTAAAAAATCTTAATCCTTTCAGTATTTATGAGCTTCTGAAGTTAAGGTTGTTCTTTTCTGTCTAAGTGCTCTCTGATGACACGCGTCTCGGGAAACGCCCAGTTTAGAAGCAAATCCCCATAGCAAACCTCTTCTAAACTGGGCGTTTCCCGAAACGCATGTCATCAGAGAGCACTTAGACAGAAAAGAACAACCTAAACTTCAGAAGCTCATAAGTACTGAAAGGATTAAGATTTTTTAATAGAAGTAATTTACAAATCTGTTTAACTTTCTGGAGCCAGTTCATATATATATAAAAAAAAAGTTTTTTCCTGGATAACCCCTTTAAGTTCTCCAGTCTCACCCATAGACAAGCAAATCCTGAAATACAATTCAACCACTTAGAATGCAATTTTTAATATGCATTTCTGTCTTTAGGGGGCGCTGCATGGACAAAGTGTTTAGTTAGTTTGCTTACAGCTGGGCTCCATCTTGTTGGTGTTACAGTAGTTGATAGTTTCCTCTAAGATCGGCCTTTATTTGGGCATTTATCTGATTCCTGTTAATGTTCTTTCCTCCATCACGCATAATGTTCTTTCCCGATCATAACTACCGTATCTATCGGCGTATAACACGCACTTTTAAAACTTTAAGGCAAAAAGCCTGCCTGCGTGTTATACACCGATAAATCTTCTGGTCACTGATTTAAAGCGGCCGCAGCAGCGTCTACTTGTTAAGTATAGGCAGCACGGCCGCAGCCACTTTAAATCAGTGAGGAAAGGGGAATCAGGTAAGGAAAGGGGAAGAGTGGTCTTCAATCTGCGGACCTCCAGATGTTGCAAAACTACAACTCCCAGCATGCCCGGACAGCCGTTGGCTGTCCGGGCATGCTGGGAGTTGTAGTTTTGCAACATCTGGAGGTCCGCAGGTTGAAGACCACTGGCATAGGAGGAACATGATGGGGGAAATGAGGAGACAGGGGGAAATGAGGAGACAGGGGGGGAAATGAGGAGACAGGGGGGGAAATGATGGGGGGGAATGATGGGGGGGGATGATGGGGGGGATGATGAGACGGGGAAATGATGGGGGGGGATGATGAGACAGGGGAAATGATGAGGGGGGGAATGATGGGGGGGGGATGATGAGACAGGGGAAATGATGAGGGGGGAATGATTGGGGGGAAGATGAGACAGGGGGAAATGATGGGGGGGATGATGAGACAGGGGAAATGATGAGGGGGGGAATGATGGGGGGGATGATGAGACAGGGGAAATGATGAGGGGGGGAATGATGGGGGGATGATGAGACAGGGGAAATGATGAGGGGGGGAATGATGGGGGGCATGATGAGACAGGGGGAAATGATGAGGGGGGGAATGATGGGGGGGGATGATGAGACAGGGGAAATGATGAGGTGGGGGTGATGATGAGACAGGGGAAATGATGAGGGGGGGAACGATGGGGGACATGATGAGACAGGGGAAATGATGATGGGGGAACGATGGGGGGCATGATGAGACAGGGGGAATGATGGGGTGGATGATGAGACAGGGGGAATGATGGGGGGGAGGCACTAAATACTTAATGTCTGTATGGCTAGTGGGGGTCTATGACAGGGGGAAATGATGAGACATGGGGGGTGGCGATGAGAGGGGTAAATGTGGCACAGGGACTGATAAAAGGGAAGGAATGATGTGACTGGAGGGGACGGAACCCAACTGAGGTGCAGAAGAAAACGAAGTTGGGGGGATGATGTGGCATTTAGTCCAAGTCATTTATGTTACATTTTATTTATTTTACTTAAATTTCCCTGTTAAAATGCCAGTGCGTGTTATACGCCGATAAATACGGTAATGTTACACACACACCCCCCCCCCCCCCCCATCACTGATAATGTTCTAATGTTCGCCTTATGTCTGGCCGACTAGTGAATTGGTTTTTATTTTTTTCTTCTCTTAGTAAAATGGTGAAACCAAAATCCGGCACTAAACTGATTTTACATTTATAAAACTACTTTACTCTGCATTTCCTAAAAGAGACAAACAGAGGGCAGGGGTAATGCAAGCAGGTTACCCTATGGTGATGTAATATAAAGAGCTTGGTGCCATCTGTGCTATATAAGGAATCTTGTGCTTCACCCTCTCTCTGCAGAAGGTGGAGAAAGGACTATTTAATGGGTGCTATGGTGAGAGTTAGATAAGCTGTAATAAGTATAAAATACCAAAAGTTACATAGTGCTGGGGCTATAGTGAAAGCCTATCCAGTGACAACAGCCAAACAGGAGATCACTAGAGGTGAGAAGAGGCGCCAGAAAGCTCTGGGCACCTATTATTAAAGGGGTACTCCGGTGAAAAACTTTTTTTTTTAAATCAACTGGTGCCAGAAAGTTAAACAGATTTGTAAATTATTTCTATTCAAAAATCTTAATCCTTCCTGTACTTATTAGCTGCTAAATACTACAGCGGAAATTCTTTTCCGTTTGAAACACAGAGCTGTCTGCTGACATCATGTGCACAGTGCTCTCTGCTGACATCTCTGTCCATTTTATGAACTGTCCAGGGTAAAAGGAAATCCCCATAGCAAACATATGCTGTTCTGGACAGTTCCTAAAATGGACAGAGATGTCAGCAGAGAGCACTGTGCTCATGATGTCAGCAGACAGCTCTGTGTTTCAAACGGAAAAGAATTTCCGCTGTAGTATTTAGCAGCTAATAAGTACAGGAAGGATTAAGATTTTTGAATAGAAATAATTTACAAATCTGTTTAACTTTCTGGCACCGGTTGATTTAGAAAAAAAATACTTTTTCACCGGAGTACCCCTTTAAAAGGGTCCACCGCCCCTATCCAAAGCAGCGGGACACCTCTCCATTCTGCATCCGGTGTTTGTTTAGAGCGTCAGAGGTTCAGCGCCGGGGTTTGTGATGTCACGACCGCACCCTGGTCGTGACGTCACTGCCACACCCCCTCAATGCAAGTCTATGGGAGGGGGCGTGACTGCCGTCACGCCCCCTCCCATAGACTTGCATTGAGGGGGCGTGGCCGTGACATCACAAGTGGGGCGTGGGCGCCTCCACCTCACATTGCCAGTCATCCGGCACTGAGCGAAGTTTGCTCCGTGCATCGGATGTCTGGGGTGCCGCAGCAGAGATCACAGGGGACCCCCGCGATCAGACATCTTATCCCCTATACTTTGGCTAGGGGATTAGATGTCTAGGGGCGGAGTACCATTTAAGGATTTGCCCCATGTGCACCTGCAACAGCAATGTCCAAGACACCACAAAATTATTATTTTTTATGGTCATGCAACATACATGACTGGAAACTTTAGGGTCTTTTTTACTTCCCTCTGTGTCCTCTATATAGAAGAGCTCAGAACTGCTGACAAATTCCTTTTTAGAATTCTAGACCTAGGCAGAAGGAAGAAAAATGTCTAACTAGTGCCACCTATCGATATCTACCCTGTAAGTCAAAGAGCTTTGAGGCCTCACTAGAGATATGAGTAAACCTAGTCTCCTGCAAAAATAAAGACACTCAAAAAGGGATACAATGGCCCAAATTTACTAAACAGAAAGCAGACATTTTGTAGGGTTTTTTGGTTATTTTTTTTTTTCTTTTGCGTTTTCTAAATTTTCCAGAAAGATGGATCATATGTTAACATTGGGGGTTTCTTTTTTCCCCACAGAGTCTGAGAAAGTTGCTCAGAATACCCACGTGGGAAATAAAAAGTCACGACTTATATGACGTCACGTGCGCGATTCAGCGACAATCGTCACATAGTGTCGGAAGTGAACAACGAGGGGTGCACATCAAAGCCAACAAGCAAACAGTGAGTAAATCTGACGATCTTGTCCTAATATGAAGGGATTTAAGGATACCTGAGATTTTAGTAATCTTATCTTGTTGTGGTAAACAAATGTACCGTATTTTTCGCTGTATAAGACGCACTTTTTCTTCCCCAAAACTGGAGGGGGGAAAGTTGGTGCGTCTTATAAGGCGAATACCTGTGGCCATCAATGTACGGGACCCGCGGCTAATACAGGACATCACCAATCGCGGTGATGCCCTGTATTAACTCTTCAGATGCGGCGATCAAAGCTGACCGCCGCGTCTGAAGCGAAAATAACACTAACCCGGCGGCTCAGTCGGGCTGTTCGGGACCGCCGCGGTGAAATCGCGGCGTTCCAAACAGCTTACAGGACACCGGGAGGGACCTTACCTGCCTCCTCGGTGTCTGCTCTGTGCCGGGATCCCCTGCATGGCCAGCGCTCTCCGTCGTCATCATCATGTCGTCGCACGCCGTCCCGTCATCCAATAGGAGCGGCGTGCGTAGCGACGTGATGACGGCGACGGAGAGCGTGGATCCCGGGGAAGACGTCCGGAGCGTCGGGGGACACCACAGGGACGCGGCGACAGCGATGGAGCGACATCCAGGGCAGCGGTGATTGGTCTGGAGTGGCAGGGACACGTGAGTATTACCTCCTATCCAGTGGTCTTCAACCTGCGGACCTCCAAGATGTTGCAAAACTACAACTCCCAGCATGCCCGGACAGCCGTTGGCTGTCCGTGCATGCTGGGAGTTGTAGTTTTGCAACAGCTGGAGGTCCGCAGGTTGAAGATCACTGTTGGGTGCAGAATCTTTTTCTTCTAGATTTTGCACCTTTAAAATTGGGTGCGTCTTATATGCCGGTGCGTCCTATAGGGCGAAAAATACGGTAGTCGCCTCTACTAGTCATAACAATATCCCTTGTGAATTGGTATATACAGTGGCCCCTCAAGGTACAATATTTATTGGTTCCAGGACGACCATTGTATGTTGAGACCATGACTCTATGGAAACCTGGTTACTGGCTCTGAAGCCACCAGAATGTCATTCAAAAATAGGAAAAAGTGAGAATTAAAGAAAAATACGTAGAAAACTAATATAGATAAAGCAAATCCTTATATATAAAAGTAATAAAGATCTGCTGGGAGCTGTAATCACTGTCTGTGTAGGGGACAGGAGCTTCTTCAGGGTCCTGTACAGTACACAGTGTCCTAAAAAAGTAAAATGGACCCCGCCCTCACCTGGTGTCCAAAGGAGCAGCTAACCCTGGCACAGGAAAAGAGTAGTACAGAACATGTAATACCTCCCTGTACTGTAGGGGGCGCTACCAGACACCAGTCAGTGCATACGCTTCAGTAATACAGGGGTTTTACCAGTAAAATGTCCATCCTGATTGGTCGGTTCTTCCGGCCATTGACACGTTTCACAGATCTGGACTGTCTGTAGTATTGTATGTTGAGTCTGGTTTCAAGTTACAATGGTAAGGAAAGGCTATTGTATGCTGAATCTATAGTATGTTGAGGCCATTGTAAGTTGAGGGATCATTGTACATCTATTACTTATTGCAGACTGTATATAAACTACATGAGCGTTCACACGCCAGGGTTTCCTATAGCTTTAGTAGCTCGTACATCTTTTCTCCATTCTGAAAATCCTGCAGAGATGAGTCACAAGTGATGAGGAAAGATGTCTTCCTTCCTACAGTAGTGACTCAGCTTATACAGCGTAAGGAGTTTTGGGATCTAATTTCCCTATAAATGGTCCTGAAAGGCAGAGGTTACTAAATCCTTTGACAGTCTGTTCGAGAAGCAAGCTGAACAGGGATAGGACATAGGACTCAGGTAAAAATCTATTTTCTGCTGGGATTGCACATGTGTGAATATACTACGGCAGTGTTTCTCAAACAGTGTGCCCCCAGCTGCTGCAAAACTACAACTCCCGGCATGCCCGGACAGCCGAAGGCTGTCCGGGCATGCTGGGAGTTGTAGTTTTGCAACAGCGTGAGGCATCGTGGTTGGGAAAGAATGCACTACAGGGAAAACTGGTCCAACTGTTTTCTCTTCCAAAATGCTGTCTCAGTAGAGCCATCCATAGGTGACAACTATTAAAAAAAAGTGTTATTTCCAGATATCTCCACTGGGACCCTCACCTAATGAGAGCGGGGGTGATTTTAGCCATGAGTGATCGGAGCGAAGTGTGATGCTCACCTGTTGCTTCAGTCACTCTCTATAGACTTCTAAAAATAGCGGAGCTCTGTATCTGTAGGGAGTGAATATCATATATATATATATATATATATATATATATAATTTTGTATGTATGTATATTTTTTTTTTTATATATTTTGAGATGTATGTATGTATATATATTTATGGTCAGAGCCTTCCACCTGAAATAGAACATGTACCTAACCCCTGACCAGAGTAACCAACCTGACCTAACTGCGGCTAGTGGTGTGCCCGAGCCGCCGTCGGGGGTGTGCCTAAAAGAGGGCATACCCCTGTGTATTAGCAAACAAATAGAATATTTGAAAAAGAGGGTGGTGTAGGTGGGAAAAACCCGGGTGCCCAACGTGTCAGTTATCCCACCCCTCCCACCCTAAATAGCGGAGGTTCCAGTCTCCTCCCATAAACTCAGGTATGTTCCAACCTTCCACATATTATTATATATATATATATATATATATATATATATATATATATATATATATACACACACACACACACACACACACACACACACACACACACACATATATATATATATATTTATTATAAAAACACATTTTTTATTCAATGTAACCAATGCCCAACATGTGCATGATACAGTCAGGTCTATAAATATTGGGACTTCAATACAATTCTAACATTTTTGGCTCTATACACCACCACAATGGATTTGAAATTAAATTAACGGCTTTAATTTGAGGGTATTTACATCCAAATCTGGTGAATGGTGTAGGAACTACAACAGTTTGCATATGTGCCTCCCACTTGTTAAGGGACCAAAAGTAATGGGACAATTGGCTTCTCAGCTGTTCCATGGCCAGGTGTGTTATTCCCTCATTATCCCAATTACAATGAGCAGATAAAAGGTCCAGAGTTCATTTCAAGTGTGCTATTTGCATTTGGAATCTGTTTCTGTCAACTCTCAAGATGAGATCCAAAGAGCTGTCACCATCAGTGAAGCAAGCCATCATTAGGCTGAAAAAACAAAAACCCATCAGAGAGATAGCAAAAATGTTAGGCGTGGCCAAAACCACTGTTTGGGACATTCTTAAAAAGAAGGAACGCACCGGTGAGCTCAGCAACACCAAAAGACCCAGAAGACCAAGGAAAATAACTGTGGAGGATGAGCGAAGAATTCTTTCCCTGGTGAAGAAAACCCCTTCACAACTATTGGCCAGATGAAGAACACTCTCCAGGAGGTAGGTGTATGTGTGTCGTCAAGAGAAGACTTCACCAGAGTGAATACAGAGGGTTCACCACAAGATGGAAACCATTGGGGAGCCTCAAAAACAGGAAGGCCAGATTAGAGTTTTCCAAACGACATCTAAAAAAGCCTTCACAGTTCTGGAACAACATTCTATGGACTGATGAGACCAAGATCAACTTGTACCAGAGTGATGGGAAGAGAAGAGTCTGGAGAAGGAAAGGAACATGATCCTAAGCATACACCTCATCAGTGAACATGGTGGTGGTAGTGTCATGGCATAGTGGGCATGTATGGTGCCAATGGAACTGCTTCTATTGTATTTATTGATGATGTGACAAAGCAGCAGGATGAATTCTGAAGTGTTTCGGGCAGTATTATCTGCTCATATTCAGAAAAATGCTTCAGAACTCATTGGATGGCGCTTCACAGTGCAGATGGACAATGACCCAAAGCAAACTGCAAAAGCAACCAAAGAGTTTATTAAGGAAAAGAAGTGGGATGTTATGAAATGGCCAAGTCAATCACCTGACCTGAATCCGATTGAGCAGCATTTCACTTGATGAAGACAAAACTGAAGGGAAAATGCCCCAAGGACAAGCAGGAACTGAAGACCGTTGCAGTAGAGGCGGCAGAGCATCACCAGGGATGAAACCCAGCAATGTCTGCTGATGTCTATGCGTTCCAGACTTCAGGCTCTAATTGTCTGCAAGGGATTTGCAACCAAGTGTTAAAATATGAAAGTTTGATTTATGATTATTATTCTGTCCCATTACTTTTGGTCCCTTAACAAGTGGGAGGCACATAAGCAAACTGTTGTAATTCCTACACCGTTCACCTGATTTGCATGTAAATACCCTCAAATTAAAGCTAATAATCTGCAGGTAAAGCACGTCTTGTTTGTTTCCTTTCAAATCCATTGTGGTGGTGTATAGAGCCATAAATGTTAGAATTGTGTCAATGTCCCAATATTTATGGACCTGACTGTACATCAAGGGTATATGTCTGGGAACACTCCCAACATATTCCACTGCTGAATACAGAATAAGCACAATGTGAACACAGCCTTATACTGACAGCGGGTGCAGTATGCCATTTCTTCACATTGGTGCAAGTACCAAATGTCTAAAGATGTGAAGAAGCTCCACGTAAATGCCTGGTTAGGATACAAACTCTGGACTGCAGGCTGTGTCACCATGCAACTCACAGATAAGGGGAAACATTTATCCGGCTGACAATGTTTTAGTCTATATTGAACAAATGGATTATTATAATCAGCTTGATGTTGCTGAAGAATAACCACTAAATAAATCTCCGACATAAGAAAATGACAGGCCCGGTCACGATCTGCCTCACTATTGATTGTAACCTGGACAGAATGACTCCCGCTACAAGTTCTATGCTACAGTGACATCTAGTGGTCACACACCAACATAGCTGCAAAAGAAGTCCTATACTAGCTACTACTTACTATATGTCAGGAAAGGGGCACTCCGGTGGAAAACTATTTTTATTTATTTTTAATCAACTGGTGCCATAAAGTTCAACAGATTTGTAAATTACTTCTAATTTAAAAATCTTAATCCTTCCAGTACTTAGCTGCTGTATGCTCCACAGGAAGTTGTGTAGTTCTTTCCTGTCTGACCAGTGCTCTCTGCTGACACATCTGTCCATGTCAGGAACTGTCCAGAGCAGGATAGGTTTGCTATGGGGATTTGCTCCTACTCTGGACAGTTCCTGACATGTACAGAGGTGTCAGCCGAGAGCACTGTGGTCAGACTGGAAATAAATTCAAAAAGAAAAAAAAACTTTCTGTGGAGCATACAGCAGCTGATAAGTACGGAAAGGAAAGGATAAAAAATTGTTTTCCACCTGAGTACCCCTTTAAGGGACTCTTATCCATGGGAATACAAAAAAACTGATCTGGAGATCACTGGCATCCATGTGCCACACAAATACCCTATTTATTCCAAACAGCACCCTAGGATACTAAAAAGGTCCCAGTCCAAGACCTGCCCTGAGATTATCGTGATCTGGAGGTGGATTTGCTGAAAGTCCTGTAGACTTTAATGGGAGGCATTTAAGAAGGACTAAAAGTGTTACTATATAAAAAAAAAAAAAAAAAATGAAAACAGAACACTTCTGACCTGTCACACAGACATGGCAATAGTTGTGATTGGTCAGGGGTGCTGAAACCCCCTCCCACTGATCGCTGTAGTGTAGGAGTCATAACCCAGACATAGGGAGCTACAAAGTCCTTGTGCCAGAGCTCTGTGCAATAGAGAGATTCTGGCACAGAACTACCAACAAACTTCTACATCTCAGCTTGTTATCCCCTAGCCTCTCGGGGGAAGGGAGCGTGTGGGAAGTGATTGGTGTGTCTGCTCATGCTGCCTTGTCCATAACACATGGACAAGCCTCATGCAGCTGCAGGACTGGTTAGTGTCCCAGTAGGTATGGGGACCCCTAGTGGTAGGATTTTCAGGAGTTAATTATTCTTTTATTTTTATTTATTTTTTAAACATAATCCAAAAGATCTTTAATTTTCATCAGTAACAACATATAAAAAGTTTTTGAATGTGACAGTGCCCATTTAGGTGGGCCATTAATATCCAATTGGTAAGGGTCCGACTTCCAGCCAATGGGCTGATTGTAGAGGATGCACTCAAGCTTACTGCCACCTCACTTCCTACCTGACACACTGCCACATACGTTGTAATGGATGTACCTGGTATTGCAGCTCAGCTCATTCAGTGAAGTTTTGTATCACTTCTGAGAGCCCTTGGACGCACTCTTTTATACGTTGACATTGCAGTGCTTGGTATGAGGGGTTTCTTGTGTATCTTTGTTTTGTAGATCATTATTGCTGTATTAGATTTTCAACTTGTTCACCAGCTCTGGCAAAACTACAACTGCCAGCATGCCCTGACAGCCTGCAGAGCATGAATGTAATGCCCGCAGAGATGATGGGAGTCATATAGTACACGGTATAGAGTATCCCGTGAGAAAACAAGACCATATTAAATGTCACCTCTGAGCTCAGCGGTGTGGATATCAGATCTTATTTTGACTTTTTGATTGCTTAGGAGTTACATAAATGACAAAAACAGAGGACGCTGCCCCCTACAGTCTGCTGCACCATCTACCAATACACAATGCAGCTTATCCCGCACCATTGAATCTAGTCCTCTTGTATATAGCTCAGCACCACCTCTTTATTCTTGCTTACCCAGATAATATGTCAAGGAATACTGAGAAGAGTTTAGAAAGACAGCTGCTCTCTTCCAAAAACAGCACCACCCCTGTTCACAGGCTGTGTCTGTTACTGCAGCATATAGCAGACTGTGGCTGAGCAGTGAAATGCACAGACAATAAACAAGTGTTGCTGTCCTTTAGGCCATGTTTTTCTTATTTCATGCACCCTATTTAATGGGAGTAAGTGGCACTATAAACATGGGCGTCTGTAAGATACCTAAGGAGAGCGCCAATTGTACGGTGCCCTAGCTGGGGCTGCTATTTTCTGCAAACCATGTGTGATTTTTGTGTAAACCTTGTCCTCTGGGGTAAAATGTAGGGAAAAATAAATAATATTTTAGGGACGATACAGATACTGCACTATTGTACGAGTACTTGTACTGGTGCAAATGTCCAGGATACCTAATTTGATAACTTCCCTGCCTCCTTTCTCGTTACTTAGTCAACCCCCCAGCACTGAGTCTACCTATGTGCGTGTGTCCTGCCAATCAAACGTGCAACATGTTGTCACACTCAATGCACCCATGACTGTGCCCCCAACTTGAAGAGATGGCAGGGAAGTCCCAGAAGAACTAACCATGGCTAAAGGAGAGATATTGGCAGGCACAAAGAGGTGGAGGCTAACAATACTGAGCCTGACTGCTGACATTTTGAACACGGGAGATGAGGCTCCAGACTGTAAAAAATGTAATCGGGAGGTACAGGACAGAAGCGGGAATTATAGGGTTTATAGCAATGGATTTCAACCTTTTTTTTTTTCCTTATGTTTACAGCTTTCCACAGGTTGAAGACCACCGGTATACAGTATATTAATCTGTTCCAGGACGACCATTGTATGTTGAAACCATTGTATGTTGAAACCATTGTATGCCGAGACCCTAACTCTATGGAAACCTGGTAATTGGTTCTGAAGCCCCAAAATGTCATGCAAAAATAGGAAAACGTGAGGATTAAAGAAAAATAAGTAGATAACAAATAGAGATAAAACAAATCCTTATATATAGAAGTAAGGCTGGGTTCACACTACGATTTGTAAACTACGGTTCCCGTATACGGCTGGGAGGAGGGGGGCCTTAATCGTGGCACCCGCACTCAGCCGTATTCGGGAACCGTATTTAATGCATGTCTATGAGCCGACCGGAGTGAACCGCAGTCTCCGGTCGGTTGCTTTTTCGGCCGTATGCGGTTTCCCGACCGCAGACAAAAACACGGTCGACCATGTTTTTGACTGCGGTCGGGAAACCGCATACATAGAACAGATCAGTGTTAGCAATCATGGTATTGCTATGAATAGTCCCCTATGGGGACTATTCAAGTGTAAAAAAAAAATGTAAAAGTAAAAAAAAAAGTGAAAAATACCCTCCCCCAATAAAAAAGTAAATCATTTTTTTCCTATTTTACCCCCAAAAAGCGTAAAAAATAAATTTTATAGACATATTTGGTATCGCCGCGTGCGTAAATGTCCGAACTATTAAAATAAAATGTTAATGATCCCGTACGGTGAACGGCGTGAACGTAAAAAAAAAAAGTCCAAAATTGCTACTTTTTAAATACATTTTATTTAAAAAAAATTATAAAAAATGTATTAAAAGTTTTTTATATGCAAATGTGGTATCAAAAAAAGTACAGATCATGGCGCAAAAAATGAGCCCTCATACTGCCGCTTATATGGAAAAATAAAAAAGTTAGAGGTCATCAAAATAAAGGGATTATAAACGTACTAATTTGGTTAAAAAGTTTGTGATTTTTTTTTTTAAGCACAACAATAATATAAAAGTATATAATAATGGGTATCATTTTAATCGTATTGACCCTCAGAATAAAGGATACACGTCATTTTTACCATAAATTGTACGGCGTGAAAAGGAAACCTTCCAAAATTAGCAAAATTACGTTTTTCTTTTTAATTTCCCCACAAAAATAGTGTTTTTTGGTTGCGCCATACATTTTATGATATAATGAGTGATGTCATTACAAAGGACAACTGGTCGCGCAAAAAACAAGTCCTCATACTAGTCTGTGGATGAAAATATAAAAGAGTTATGATTTTTAGAAGGCGAGGAGGAAAAAATGAAAACGTAAAAATTAAATTGTCTGAGTCCTTAAGGCCAAAATGGGCTGAGTCCTTAAGGGGTTAAACCCACTGCAGATACTTGGTAAAGCAGGGGGCGCCTATAATAACAGTGCGGCCGTCTCCTGCTGATAAGCAGTGGGATCCTTGCACGTTTCCAGTCACAGCTTTATATTTGCTATTTGTTTCCCCTTCACCTGTAATATAAGTTTATTACCCAGAGACATGAACAGTGAAACTGCCGCACCCATGTCATTCACTGCGAGGGGTGAAACCAGAGAGCAGAAACTAACCGGAGGGAACAATGACATCGGATCTGGACACCAGTGACCTGGAAAATAACATATGGCAGATGATGGGGGTTATCGCTTATACTTCCCTGCAGAAGAGCGCTGCACCCGGTCACCATAGACATTACAGTCACCAAATATTATTTAATTGATTAATATACAGTTTAAGGGAACGTTTTTTCACACGCTAGGAGCGAGTTTCCCACCCGCTGCGAGTTAGCTACCATTGATTTATATGGGTCCGTGGACAGTCCGCAAATCTGACACTATTGCGGACCGTCTGTGGACCCATTCAAATCAATGGTAGTGTAACTCACAGCGTGAAACCCGCTGCTGGTAATAGCGTGTGAACGCACCCTAAAGGAAAACTGTCAGCTTGCTCCCCCCGCACTAACCAGTGGTACTGGGGGGCGCTGATCAGTTTGATGCTTACTGTGCCCGGATACGCCCGGCTGTTCTGCCTTTATCTTTGTTTTCCCTATATGCTAATGAAGTGCTAACTGGCATAGGTGGGGTAACTGGAGCTTTGATGTCGTCACCGCCAGCCGCAGCACCGCCCAGCTCATCAATATTCCTCCCCTCCCTCCACCTCTCCCAATTCTCCCCGCTCTGTATTAATATTCCTTCCCTCGCTCTTCATTACAGAGCGGGGAGAATTGGGAGAGGTGGAGGGAGGGGAGGAATATTGATGAGCTGGGCGGTGCTGCGGCTGGCGGCGGTGACATCAAAGCGCCAGTTACCCCACCTATGCCAGTTAGCACTTCATTAGCATATAGGGAAAACAAAGATAAAGGCAGAACAGCCGGGCGTATCCGGGCACAGTAAGCATCAAACTGATCAGCGTCCCCCGCACTACCAGCCAGTACCACTGGTTAGTGCGGGGGGAGCAAGCTGACAGTTTTCCTTTAAGGTTTACCGGCTTATACTCGAGAGAGAGAAAAAATACCGTTGGGGGGGGGGGGGGGGGATGGGGGTGAGGGGAGTTGGCCGGGCCATCCATCTTCGCTGCAGGGACCATCCGATTATTGATGCTGCATTGACACCGCCGCACAGGGACGTCCACAACGTCAGGGGCGTCCCTGCGCACGGACATCCCAGCGCGGCGGCGTCAATGCAGAGTCACTAGTCTGGGGCCGGCCCAGAGCGGAGAAGAGGGCCTCCCGGTGAAGATGGACGGCCCTTACCGGCTCACTCTCCCCACCGGAATGCGGACAGTCCCTGCAGCTACTAAGCAACAGGACCGAGAGAACTGGGGAGGTGCGTAGACAAGAAGGGGGAGGTCTGGATGATAACAGGAGGGGGGGGTCTGGATGATGACAGGGGGAAGGGGGAGGTCTGGATGATGACAGGGGAGGTATTTTCCCCCCAGTCAATAAGTTTTCCCAGGTTTTGGGGGTGAAAGTAGGGACCTTGGCTTAAATTCGGGTCGGCTAATATTCGAGTATATACGGTAGTGGAGATGGTAAAAGGATAGCAGTGGAAGTGAAGATGATGACAGTAGAGGTATGTTCACATATTCCCTCCAAGCATTGAATCTGCTGCAAAACTAAACTCCCAATTGGTATTTTTATCTTAGGATAGATCAGTGTTTTCCAAACAGTGTGTCTCCAGCTGTTGCAAAACTACAACTCCCAGCATGCCCGGACAGCCGAAAACACTGATCTATTCTAAGATAAAAATACAAATCAAATAATAAAAGGCAGACTAGATGGATCAGGGTATTTTTTATTTTTTATTTTTTTTTACGCTAGTCTTCCATGTTTTACTAGGATTATTTTAATTTTATTTTTACATTTTTTTTTCTCAAAGCAACTTTTTCCTTAAAAAGGGGGCGTCACTAGGTCAGACCCTCTGCGATAAGGCACTGCGATTCGGCTCTCAAATACCTCTAGAGGGACACTGCACTAAAAATAACCACTAGAGGGAGACAGACAACTGACAATACAAAAAGAAAGTCTAATATAGCCCCGAAGTATTGGATTTCATTCAAGAGAGACAGAGATATCAACTGTATAATAATGTAGTTCAGTTTGGGTGACTATAAAGAAACTAGTTGACCACCATCGACAACTCATTACTCTTCAATAAATCTCCAAGGTTGAAGGGGTACTCCAGTGGAAAACAAATATGTTTTCAATTCAACTGGTGCCAGAAAGTTAAACAGATTTGTAAATTACAATGTGGGTTTGGAGAGGCTCTTGTCAATCAAATAACCATACGACCTGGGCTACCCAATTATATCACCTATACCCAAGGTGATGGAAATAGTTAAAATGTAAATAAGAAGTAAATTGGGGCTCAAGGTCTTGAACAAATGGCCATAGGATATAGATTTATATAAAAATAACTGTTATATATATATATATATATATATATATATAAATAAAAACTAGTGGAGATAGGTGTCCCACAGGGCCCTTGTGAGGACACCACTCCAACAAGTATAACAATAAAATGGTATATACAAATAATAAAATATTAAAAATGTGACCACTATAGAAAGGTAGATAAGTTCATCTAATTGATGCGCTCGTTTTTTCTTTCCGAATGGCGCAATATGTACAAATAGCAACTCAATAGCAGTAACCAGTAGCCACCATATATGAAAAAGTCAGCCGGCAGCAGTAAATCCTAATAAATTCTCAGTCCTCAATCAATGATAAATATAGAGAAAAGCTGGCCAGCATAAATACCGTATTTATCGGCGTATAACACGCACTTTTTAGGCTAAAATTTTTAGCCTAAAGTCTGTGTGCGTGTTATACGCCGATACACCCCCAGGAAAGGCAGGGGGAGAGAGGCCGTCGCTGCCCGCTTCTCTCCCCCTGCCTTCCCTGGGGTCTAGAGCGCTGCTGTCGGCCCTTCTCACCCCCTGGCTATCGGCGCCGCTGCCCGTTCTGTTCCCCTGACTATCTGTGCCGGCACCGATAGCCAGGGGGAGAGAAGGGGCAGCGGCACCCATTGCCGGCGCCGCTGCCCCGTTGCCTCCCCCCATCCCCGGTGGCATAATTACCTGAGTCCGGTCCGCGCTGCTCCGCTGCTCCAGGCCTCCGTCGTGCGTCCCCGGCGTCATTGCTATGCGCTGAACGGCGCGGCGCATGACGTCAGAGCGCCGCGCCGTGCATAGCAACGACGCTGGGGACGCACGATGGCACCGATAGTTAGGGGGACAGAACGGGCAGCGGCGCCGATAACCAGGGGGTGAAAAGGGCCGACAGCAGCGCTCTAGACCCCAGGAAAGGCAGGGGGAGAGAAGCGGGCAGCGACGGCCTCTCTCCCCCTGCCTTTCCTGGGGGTATATCGGGGTATACACGCGCACACACGCACCCTCATTTTTTCATGGATATTTGGGTAAAAAACTTTTTTTACCCAAATATCCTTGGTAAAATGAGGGTGCGTGTTATAGGCCGGTGCGTGGTATACCCCGATAAATACGGTACTTTGTTTCAACAAATAATTTGAGTTCAAGTCTCTAGCGCAGTCACTTTGTAACAAGTTGAACAGATTTATACTGTAACAATAGGATCTTTGATGGTTATCAACTATGCAAGAGATACTGGCAGTTATGACAGGTAATTTTGTATCTCACCACTCCCGGGTATGTTCGGTTGCGATCACCTCTGCGATCTCTTCTGTGATGCAGTCCTCGCAGTAAGTTGGCCCCCAGCTATCTCTCACAATGTGGGGGAACACCACCGGAGACTCGGCAGTCTCCCGCAGTGGTGGTGTTTGATGGTGGTGATCTCATGGATAAGAACGTTACTGCTGCGGTGGCGATCCTATGGTGCCAGCACAGTAGTGGTATCAGTGGCGGTGGATGCCGGATCGCGGACCTGCAGCGCCTGCAAGTGGAGTCAAGATAGCAGTCCTGCAGCTCCTACGCCAGGATAGTAATAGGTGGCGGTGGTTGCCAGATGGTGAATCCGCAGCACTTCCACCAGCAGGTAAGTGGCAGTGCTGGTAGCGTCCTCGTGGCAGCGAGGCGCGCGTAGAGACGATAAACTGATTGACAGGTATCTCCGCTACTGTCTGGTTGCTTAGAAATAGAATGGAACTATATTTATTCCATATGAAAGTGGTCTCAGTAGTCACAGGGGGACGCTGGATGCATTTCAGGACTGTCTCAGTCCTTTCTTCAGCAGCTATATATATCGATTGTAAATTACTTCTATATATAAATCTTAATCCTTCCAGCTTCTGTATTATTTTTTTTTTTCTCTCCCCAGTCTGACCACAGTGCTCTCTACTGACACCTCTGTCCATGTTATGGAAATGTCCAGAGCAGGAGAGGTTTGCTAGAGGGAATTGTTCCTGCTCTGGACAGTTCCTGACATGGACAGATGTGTCAGCAGAGAGCACTGTGGTCAGACAAAAAAAAAAAAAATATTATGCAGAAGCTAATAAGTACTGGAAGGATTAAGATTTTTAAATAGAAGTAATTTACAAATCTGAAGAAAGAAAAAAAGGGGGGGTGCAAGTGCAGCTCACAATTGGTGTATAAATACTACCTGAGGTCAACAGGGCATGCAACTATACCACAGTTGCAAAAATAATAAAATATGTGAAAAAGAAATATATTGCCCGGACCTTCCAAGGTAGTGTATTTTAATTATATGAATGATAGAAAACTGGGTCGTACTCCAATAATAATTCAATGGTTATTTATTAAAAATGTATAGTGCATTATTCCTCACAGGGCCCTTGTGAGAAGAAACACTTATAATAGGTATACAAAATTACATATATAAAATTAAATATAGAAATACTATAAAAATGTGTCACTGGCATATAGAATAGCTCTATGCTGATGGATTCATATATCGTCTTTAGAGTATTGTAAAGGTATAAATGTCCTTTTATATGGTAATTAAAGTGGATACTCTGTTACCGGTCCTGGGTGATGTGGCTGTGTCAGCTCCCGTGTCCGGATGGCGGTCAACGGTCCTAGATAGTGCTGTGGCTTTGTCTTTCAAGATCCAGGTGTTTATGCGGTGTTGGTCGTCCCAGGTTAGTCGGCACTGGCGGGTGCCGATGGTGATTCGCCGGGAGGCCGTGCGCTGGCAGGCGCTGTTGGAAATTTGTCAGGAGACCAAGCGCTGGCAGGCGCTGATGGTATCGATCTCCTCACCGCTGGACTTGGAAGCCGGAGACTACACGCTGGGTAGATGGAGCTTGCCTCGTGTAGATGGCGTGTGACGTCAGCTTGAGCCGGAGCTGACCAGGTGAAATCAGGACCGGACACTAGTCTAGGTCGACTAATGCGTGAGGAATCCCACAATGTGATGGATTTGCTCCGTAAACTAGAGCTTGAATTCATAAAGAGCATAAATGCCAGTGTACAAAGTCAATGCATAAGACTAGACGCGTTTCAGGGTTCTCAGATACGACCCTTTCCTCAGTAGTCATAATGGTTAAAAGCAATATTTGTCTATTTATAGGAGTACGAAATCCCATAATTCAACAGTGTTCTAAGTGATAACAGAAACATGAAATGGATGATCAAAATAAGGAATTACCTAGAGAGCAAAAGTGAATGTGAATACCGTCAAAGGACGGAAAATAGATAATATGTATGAGTGAAACTAACTGAACTTAGTATCTGGATTACAATTTAGTATCTTTCCCACAATAACGATGAAGATAATAATGATGGAATTAAAATGTATATAAAAATAAAGATAAAAATAAGAATAAGAATAAAACAAAGATGAGGGTGTAGTTCCAGATGGAAAATAAAAACAAAAATATAATTAAAATCTAATGAAAAAGGTAAAAATGAAAAATGAAAAAATAAAATAAAGAATAATAGATAATAAGTAAATAAAAAAAGGGGATTGGATAGATTGCATAAATAGATCGATAATGGTAGAATGGATACAAAATGTAAAGGAAAAAGAGATATACGAAAATAGAAATAAAAATAAAAGTAAATAAAAATAAAAATAAAATAAGAATAGAAAGAAATATAAGTGTGAATGAAAAGAAATGAATAAAATAATTAAAAATTAAAAGTGGAATAAAAATAAAGATAATGATAATAATAATAGTCATGAAAAGGAAAAGAGTAAAAATGGAAATAATATATAATTGAATAAAGTGGTGGAAAATAAAATAAAAATAAATAAAAATCAAAATAAATAAAAATCAAAATAAGAATGAAAATAAAAATGTAAAAATGTAAATGAAAATGAAAATAAAAATAAAAATAAAAATATTTCTTTATTTTATTTTTTCATTTTTCATTTTTACCTTTTTCATTAGATTTTAATTATATTTTTGTTTTTATTTCCATCTGGAACTACACCCTCATCTTTGTTTTATTCTTATTCTTATTTTTATCTTTATTTTTATATACATTTTAATTCCATCATTATTATCTTCATCGTTATTGTGGGAAAGATACTAAATTGTAATCAGATACTAAGTTCAGTTAGTTTCACTCATACATATTATCTATTTTCCGTCCTTTGACGGTATTCACATTCACTTTTGCTCTCTAGGTAATTCCTTATTTTGATCATCCATTTCATGTTTCTGTTATCACTTAGAACACTGTTGAATTATGGGATTCGTACTCCTATAAATAGACAAATATTGCTTTTAACCATTATGACTACTGAGGAAAGGGTCGTATCTGAGAACCCTGAAACGCGTCTAGTCTTATGCATTGACTTTGTACACTGGCATTTATGCTCTTTATGAATTCAAGCTCTAGTTTACGGAGCAAATCCATCACATTGTGGATTCCTCACGCATTAGTCGACCTAGACTAGTGTCCGGTCCTGATTTCACCTGGTCAGCTCCGGCTCAAGCTGACGTCAACACGCCATCTACACGAGGCAAGCTCCATCTACCCAGCGTGTAGTCTCCGGCTTCCAAGTCCAGCGGTGAGGAGATTGATACCATCAGCGCCTGCCAGCGCTTGGTCTCCTGACAAATTTCCAACAGCGCCTGCCAGCGCACGGCCTCCCGGCGAATCACCATCGGCACCCGCCAGTGCCACTAACCTGGGACGACCAACACCGCATAAACACCTGGATCTTGAAAGACAAAGCCACAGCACTATCTAGGACCGTTGACCGCCATCCGGACACGGGAGCTGACACAGCCACATCACCCAGGACCGGTAACAGAGTATCCACTTTAATTACCATATAAAAGGACATTTATACCTTTACAATACTCTAAAGACGATATATGAATCCATCAGCATAGAGCTATTCTATATGCCAGTGACACATTTTTATAGTATTTCTATATTTTAATTTTATATATGTAATTTTGTATACCTATTATAAGTGTTTTCTTTTTTTCCTTTTTCTCACAAGGGCCTGTGAGGAATAATGCACTATACATTTTTAATAAATAACCATTGAATTATTATTGGAGTACGACCCAGTTTTCTATCATTCATATAATTAAAATACACTACCTTGGAAGGTCCGGGCAATATATTTCTTTTTCACATAATTTACAAATCTGTTTAACTTTCTGGCACCAGTTGATTAAAAAAAAAAAAAAAAAAAAAGTTTTACACCGGAGTACCCCTTTAATATAGCCCGAGAGGCTGATAGACTTACATGGGCTGTCCCATCAACAACAATTATTTCCTATGGTAGCAGTCAGGCCCTTAGTAATCTTAAAAGGGTACTCTCACGGAAAACTTTTTTTATTTTATTTTTATTTATTTTTTTAAATCAACTGGTGCCAGAACGTTAAACAGATTTGTAAATCACTTCTATTAAAAAATCTTAATCCTTCCAGTACTTTTTAGGGGCTGTATACTAAAGAGAAATCCAAAAAAAGAAATGATTTGCTCTCTGCTGTCCATTTTAGGAACTGTCCATAGCAAACATATGCTGCTCTGGAAAGTTCCTAAAATGGACAGCAGAGGTCAGCAGAGAGCACTGTGGTCATGACATCAGAGGAAATGCATTTCTTTTTTTGGATTTCTCTTTAGTATACAGCCCCTAAAAAGTACTGGAAGGATTAAGATTTTTTAATAGAAGTGATTTACAAATCTGTTTAACGTTCTGGCATCAGTTGATTTAAAAAAAATAAAATAAAAAAATAAAAAATAAAAAGTTTTCCACAGGAGTACCCCTTTAAGTGTTAAATGGAAAAGAAGAAAAGTCCAGCTTAATGTGCAAGCGGAGGTGGCTTAATTTGGGCATCAAAATACAAAACAACAAGGACCACTCAGCCGCCAATATATCCCAACATGTTTCCAATACTACAGGATTTTCATAATCCCCCCCCCCCCCCCCCCCCCCACAACTAAGGACGTCCTGTTTAGGAAACAGGTTAGAGGATATAGCGCCTGCTGAGAGTCCCCATGTTTTGTATTTGAACGCTTAAATAAAGCTACCCCCACTGGCACATGAAGCTGGACATTTTTTCAGTGTTACTGATGGGTCTGGATCTAACTGGTCCTGTCTGTGCTCTGATGTAAATAGGGATGGACATACTGGGAGTTGTAGATTTAATGGGGTACTCCGCTGCTCAGCGTTTGGAACAAAATGTTCCGAACGCTGGAGCAGGGAGCTTGTGATGTCATAGCCCCGCACCCTCATGAAGTCATGCTCCGCCCCCTCAATGCAAGTCTATGGGAGGGGGTGTGGCAGCTATCACACCCCCTCTTATAAACTGGCATTGAGGGGGCGGGGCATCATGAGGGGTGGGGCTATGACGTCACAAGCTCCCGGCGCCGGCTCCAGTTTTTGAAACAGTTTGTTCCAAACGCTGAGCAGTGGAGTACCCCTTTAAGAAACAATGCTCTGCAGAACCCAAGAAACCCTTTTTCCGAATTTTGTAGGACTGAAGGATGAGTAACTGAATACAACTAAATGGTAGAAATGATTGAAAGGATTATCCCATTCTAAATTTAGAACACGAAAGTCCCTTTACGCGGCTAGAGAAATCTCATTCACAACAACTTGTCCGGCAACTCGTGATCCTTACACGAGGATTATATTTGCAAGGCAAAATGTGTGCTGACAAAGCAAGTTTTATAATGGGCTTGTGAACACTCTCTCTGAACATTATGGAAACCAATGACTTCAAAGCTCCATGAAGCGTCACAGCGCTTTCATATTTTCCTCAAAAGGACTTTTAGGTAATTTCAGCAAACCTCAATGCTACATAAACCTGCGGCGTGTAACTGGGTGTGATGCCAAGCGCAAAGAAATCCACAAACAAAACAAGTCCGCTCCTCCCTGGACTTTAACCTTCCCATTAAATATACAACCGATCTCATGCAGTGCGGGGTGACTGTAGGGTTAGACAGGACGTGGAAGATGAATGGATTTTAATGGCCGAGGCATCCTTATTTGCCTAGGTCACGGCTGTATGCTACCATAATCCTAATGACATATGCTGCTGTAACATGTAGACTACCAATACTACTTCCTTCCATAGGCATCACATGGGGAATGGGTGGTCTAAGACCCCATCAACAATTATCTCCTATCGCAGCAGTCAGACTCTCCGTAATCTTGGGCCTTCAATGGAAAAAAAAAAAGATAAGTCCAGCTTGATGTGCAAGCCACCCCGGCTTTATTTGGGCGTCCAAATACAAAACAACAAGGACCACTCAGCAGCCACTATATCTCAACATGTTTCCAATATTACAGGATGCTTGAAGTTGTAGTTTTGCAACAGCTGGAGATGCACTGTTTGGGAAACACTGGGATAGAGGGAATATACATAGCAAACAGTGTGCCTCCAGCTGTTGCAAAACTACAACTCCCAGGATGCCCGGACAGCCTTCGGCTGTCCGGGCATCCTGGGAGTTGTAGTTTTGCAACAAAAAGCTCAACGTCAAGGATGAGATTGAAAGCCAGAATAGAAAAAAAAAAAAATAAATAAAAACTTTTTATATACCATTATCCCTCCCCTGCTCTCATCGCTTAGGAAATCCATTCACCTGGAGGAAACTCAACCCTGTCTGGCCAAGTCTGCAACTAGAGAAATAAGGAACAAGCAAAGAAAGCAACAAAAAACACAAAATCTCCCCATCAAATGTGGATAGAAACTGTTCTTGACATCTGCAAATCCCAACTGCATGACTATACCTCAGTGTTTCCCAACCAGGCTGCCTTCAGTTGATGCAAAACTACAACTCCCAGCATGCCCAGACAGCCTTTGGCATGCTGGGAGGTAAAGTTTTGCAAAAGCTGGAGACACACTATTTGGAAAACACTGCTCTATCCTAAGATATTTCCAATATTACAGGATGTTCCTAATTTCATATGTGACCCGCGAGCGCTGCTTCTCCACCCCCCCCCCTCAAAAAAATTATCAGCGGCTGCGCTGTACTATCATGTGCCCAGGCTGCAAAAATAAACTTTCACTCACCTTCCTACGTTTCCCCGTTACCGGCCTCGCGGTCCTCTTGCTGCTTCCTGGGGATGGGAACATCACAGAGCCGTCAGCGTATCACCCCCGCAGCAATGTCCCGTCTTGGCCGGTGATAGGCTGAGCCAACTCATGTAAGAAGCCAGCTGGCTCCTCACAGGACAGTGCGCTCAGCCTATCATCGGCCGAGACGGGACATTGCTGCGGGGGTGATACGCTGACGGCTCTGTGACGTTCCCATCCCCAGGAAGCAGCAAGAGGACTGCAAGGCTGGCACCGGAGCAACGGGGGAACGTAGGAAGGTGAGTGAAAGTTTATTTCGTTTATTTTCTTTTTGGGGGGGGGGGGGGGGGGGGGAGCAGCGCCCATGGGTCACATATGCTTAGTTCCTCGATGTGGGGACAGCACGCTGCGGCTCATAATTCATTCATTCGAGGGGGGGGGGGGGCCCAACCGGTATTGCGGTATGGGAAAAATTCATGTCGTACAGGAAAAAAATGTCACTATTCGGTATGAACCGGTATACCGCCCAGCACTAATACTATGGTGTATATAATATATACAAGTGGGCGATACTAAGAACAGAACACATGTATTAGACCTTATTTACCTCTCCTCTATCCTGTTCTTGTCCATCAGGGGCTGTTTCACCCACTGGTTGACCAACCTCTGCCCCTGAGGGGTTTTACACTTGTTTAACAATCCGGCCAGTGACTGTGTTCCGCTAGTGTCCTCAGCTGAGCCCTGAGAGAAAAGGAAGAAAATGTGAATACTGAGGCTCTATAACCATTATCATTAATAAAAGTTACACAGTATTAAAGGGGTACTCCAGCGGAAAACTTTTTTTTAAATCAACTGGTGCCAGAAAGTTAAACAGATTTGTAAATTACTTCTATTTAAAAATCTTAATCCTTCCAGTACTTATTAGATGCTAAATGCCACAGATGAAATTCTTTTCTTTTTGGAGCACAGTGCTTCTCTGCTGACATCATGACCACAGTGCTCTCTGCTGACATCTCTGTCCATTTTAAGAACTGTCCAGAGTAGGAGAAAATCCCCATAGCAAACATATGCAGCTCTGGTCAGATCCTAAAATGGACAGAGATGTCAGCAGAGAGCACTGTGCTCGTGATGTCAGCAGAGAAGCACTGGGTTCCAAAAAGAAAAGAATTTCCTCTGTAGTATTCAGCAGCTAATGAGTACTGGTACTAGAAGGATTAAGATTTTTTAATATAAGTCATTTACAAATCTGTTTAACTTTCTGGTACCAGTTGATTTAAAATAAAAAAATAAAAAGTCATCTTCTGACCCCTATAAGTTTTTAGCGGTACAATTTTTGACATTGATAGGACTTACTGATCTTTTTATTCATTTTTTCATGATATAAAAAGTGACCAAAAATACACTATTTTGGACTTTGGAATTTTATTGCGCGTACGCCATTGACCGTGCGGTTTAACTAACGATACATTTTTATAATTCGGACATTTCCGCACCACGTATGTTTATTTTTATTAACATGTTTTGCTTTTTTACGGGAAAAGGGGGGTGATTCAAACTTATTAGGGGAGGTGTTAAATGATCTTTATTCACTTTTTTTTGCAGTGTTATAGCTCCCATAGGGACCTATAACACTGCACACACTGATCTTTATAATTGATCACTGGTTTCTCATAGGAAACCACTGATCGATGATTCTGCCGCTTGACTGCTCATGCCTGGATCTCAGACACTGAGCAGTCATTCGGCGATCGGACAGTGAGGAGGCAGGTAGGGATCCTCCGGCTGTCCTGTAAGCTGTTCAGGATGCCGCAATTTCGCCGCAGCTATCCCGAACAGCCCACTGAGCTAACCGGCATGGTTTTACTTTCACTTTAGACGCGGCATTCAACTTTGGGACTTTAACCAAAAACCCTGACCCTGGCAAATGGGGGTGAGTAAGGGTTAAATTACCTATCCTAGGTTTGTTGTTGACAAATAAATAACATGTGCCAAGTTTTCTGCTAATATCTTTAGCCGTTTGGACGTGATGCTGGAACATACACACATACATATACACACACACACACACACACACACACACACACACATACACTGAGTTTTATATATTCAGATTACACCGTGGAGAGAGTACAGGACAGTATTCGGTCATTTAGAAAGATATTTGAGCCCATTTTCCCCAATAGGGGACATCTCTCAATAGCGGACACTTTTATTCCCCATAAGTGTCCGCTATTTGGCAAAAAAAAAATAACCTGATTAATTCAAAACCGTATCACAAAATCGTGATGTGAAGTAAGTAGGTAATATAAAGAAATATTTTGATATTCAAGCACACCCAGGTCCACATACAGGAACAGAAAAACAGAGCTAGTTTCTTCCAAAAATAGCACCACGTCTGTCTTCAAACTGTGTGTGATAATAAAACTTGGCTCCAGTCACTTCAATGAAACTGAGCTGCAATACCACACACAGGGGGTACTTATAGGGGTACTCTGGTGAAAAACCAAATGTTTTCAAATGTGCTTTCAAATTACTTCTAAGTAAAAAACCTTAATCCTTCCAGTACTTATCAGCTGCTGTATTCTCCAGAGGAAGTTGTGTAGTTTTCTCCAGTCTTACCACAGTGCCCTCTGTCAATGTCAGGACCTGTCCAGAGCGGTAGAGGTTTGCTATGGGGATTTGTTTCTACTCCGGACAGAAGTGGCACAGAGAGCACTGTGGTCAGAATGGAAAGAACTACACAACTTTCTCTGGAACATACAGCAGCTGGAAAGTACTAGAAGGCTAAAGAAAAAAAAATTTCAAGAAGTACCGTATTTATCGGGGTATACCACGCACCGGCCTATAACAGACAGGGGGAGAGAAGGGGCAGCGGCACCCATTGCCGGCGCCGCTGCCCCGTTGCCTCCCCCCATCCCCGGTGGCATAATTACCTGGGTCGGGTCCGCGCTGCTCCAGGCCTCCGGCGTGCGTCCCCTGCGTCGTTGCTATGCACGGCGCGGCGCACTGACGTCATGCGCCGCGCCGTGCAGCGCATAGCAACGACGAAGGGGACGCACGCCGGAGGCCTACAGCAGCGCGGACCCGACCCAGGTAATTATGCCACCGGGGATGGGTGCCGCTGCCCCTTCTCTCCCCCTGGCTATCGGCGCCGGTACCGATAGTCAGGGGGACAGAACGGGCAGCGGCGCCGATAGCCAGGGGGTGACAAGGGCCGGCAGCAGGGCTATAGACCCCAGGGAAGGCAGGGGGAGAGAAGCGGGCAGCAACGGCCTCTCTCCCCCTGCCTTTCCTGGGGCGGTATCGGCGTATAACACGCACATAGACTTTAGGCTAAAAATGTTATCATAAAAAGTGCGTGTTATACGCCGATAAATACGGTAGTTTACTTGAATTGAAAACATTTTTTTTTTTCATCGGAGTACCGCTTTAAGCCTGAATAACCCCTTTAATTAAAGAGGCACTGTCATTGTTAAAAACTTTTCATATATTGCAGGACTCCTAATCTGACATTTCACAATATACACCTGTTAAAAAAAAAAATAAATTCAAGCTCAAAATAGCCACCACTAGGGGTCGCCTGTCTTTTAGCCAGACAGACTAGTCTAGATTTTACAGCATACTGGCCGTAAAGCATACCGGTATCCAGTATAAGAGATTTCTATTGAGTGTATGTAAAACTACAGATAAAGGATGTGTGGACATGCTGGGAGCTGTAGTTTTAAAACAGCTGGAGGCAACACTGCTCTAACACAGTTATTTACAAACATTGCAGCTTCAGTTGTTACTAAACTACAACTCCCAGCATGCTGAAATAGTCAAAGCTTTCTCAGACTCCTGAATGACAAAGAAGTTGATCAGACATTCAGGAGTCTGTGAAAGATGAATGACACACATAGTGACAGCTATGCTGATTAGCATCCAGCTTTACTAGGAGAAGATAAAACAGATAGAACATGTATTCATAAAAATGCTGTACTTTTATCTAAAAAATCCTTGCACTAATTTTATAAAGATCTATTCTTATATTTATACATTTTATCCTGTTATGAATTCACCATAATGTCTTCTGATTACTGCAGGCAAGCTCCAAGTATCTTCCTCTGACACATGACACAGCATAAAACCAGAGAGGAAAGGGTTACAGAGTAGAGAGTACTGATTGGCTGACTGCCCAGGCTTGCTCCTGTGAGGGAGACAGACTGACACGCCCCCTCCAGCCTGCACAATGAAAAAGTAACTCACCAGCGGATAAATGCTTATATCTCTGGATATATAGGTCAGAGACACATAAAAATTATATGCACATGATCAGGATTGGGTCCTGAGTAACATATCACTATTATTTCTCTTTTTTGCACTATGACAGGTACGCTTTCAAACTACTAGATGTGTACACAGATATACATACTGTATACCCATCACTGGTAACAATTTTGTTGTGTAAGATCCTTTCAAGCTCTCGAGCCTGCACATCACTGTGAGCAGAGAAGTCCGAGGCAGAGTACGTTCTTTTCCCACTAGTCTAAACAGTAAGAATAACCGGGATATTGGTGGTTTCACAATTGTACAACTGCTATAGTCTAGTACAGACAGAGTGTTGTGTAGTTTTCTTTGTGGGTTTTAATTCCCTACAATTTATTTTCCGCGGCATTTACTAAGGTTTCCCTACATTTTCCACTTTCCCTACATTTTGCTATTTTTTATTTAATTTATTGAAATTTTTTTATTTATTTATTTATTTTTTAGTTCAAATCCATCACATTTAATGTGGAAACCCTAGTAAATATGTTGGGTTTTTGTGAAAATGTCGGGAACACGCCCCTTTTCGGAGACCACGCTCCCTTTTACTGGCAGTCACGTCATTTTTTCGTGTTTTCTTAGCAAAATGGTTAGTAGGGGTTTTTGCAATTCTGACGCAAATTCTGGCGCAGACAGAATTTCTGGTGTAATGCGACAGAATCTGTCATGTCGGGTTTGCAATAGTAAATGAGGGCCAATGTATTGGATCTCAATGATCCAAAAAGAGAATTAAACAGAAGAGGAGGATGAGGCAGTCATGTGAGTGCCGGGAGCTTGTACAACAGACATGGGGCATGAATACTTTATGAAGCGTTTATGTAAACCAGAACAAACATGGGACTGAGCGCATACAAGTATTTTAAAGAAGGTTTTTCCTTTCAACTATTAATTCCTTGAATGTAGGAAGCTGGCAAAAAAGCCATGTTCACCCCCCCCCCCCCCCTCACAGACCCATTGTGAAACTGCAGAAATCATAACAAGAAACTCCACTGTCTCCTATAGCATAGCCAAACTGAACTGTAAATAAACGGAGATAGTCCCAGCTTATCCATGTGGAATTTGTGGCAGCGACTTGATAGCGGTCAGAGAAATGTTCAGCTGATCGCTATTCCTCCTGATCCCCCACCCAACATACATGCACACTCTATCTTAAGGGAATGGTCACACGGAACAAATCCACAGAGTAAAATACCCTGCGGATCCGTTTCGGGTGACCCTTCCCTTAAACAAATACTTCCTAGCTCAGCGTTTGGAACATACTTTCGAATGCTGGAGTCGGGAACTTGTCACATAATAGCCCCGCCCCCTCATGACGTCACGCCCTGTCCCCTCAATGCAAGTCTATGGGAGGGGGCGTGACGCCCCCTCCCATAGACTTGCATTGAGGGGGCAGGGAGTAACGTCATGAGGGGGCAGGGAGTAACGTCACAAGCTCCCTGCAGCGGCTAAAGCGCTCAGGACAGTTTTCCTTTCAACTATTGGGCACTGTCATTTGGAAGAACTATTGGGCACTGTCATTTGGAAGAACTATTGGGCACTGTCATTTGGAAGAACTATTGGGCACTGTCATTTGGAAGAACTATTGGGCACTGTCATTTGGAAGAACTATTGGGCACTGTCATTTGGAAGAACTATTGGGCACTGTCATTTGGAAGAACTATTGGGCACTGTCATTTGGAAGAACTATTGGGCACTGTCATTTTGAAGAACTATTGGGCACTGTCATTTTGAAGAACTATTGGGCACTGTCATTTTGAAGAACTTTTGTCATGTCCTAAAAACATGTCAAAAGTTGTGTGCGTTGTGTGTGTTAAGACCCCTGTCCCCGCCGATCAGAAGTCCACACTAAGCGCATTCATTATGGCGCATTCACATAGCGCTGTGTCACGTGACCAAGACCAATGTACAAGGCAAGCCTATGGGGTTCTTCTTGGTCGTGTGCACAGACAGCAAGGAGAGAAGGGCTCAGCGGTTTTCCTCTCCAGAATATGTCAAAAGTTTTTCTTAAGCGACAGCTACACTTTAAATGGGCACGGTCATTTGCAAAAACTTTAAATAAAAAAGGTAGATAATAACATTATGGGGGAGATTTATCAAAACCTGTGCAGAGGAAAAGTTGCACAGTTGTCCATAGCAACCAATCAGATCACTTCTTTCATTTTTAACAAGGCCTCTGCAAAATGAAACAAGCGATCTGATTGGTTGCTATGGGCAACTTTTCCTCTGCACAGGTATTGATGAATCCCCCCCCTATATGTATATTTTTAATTAGAGATGAGCGAAGTTACAGTGATTCGATTCGTCACAAACTTCTCGGCTCAGCGGTTGCTGACTTTATCCTGCATAAATTAGTTCAGCTTTCAGGTGCTCCGGTGGGCTGTAAAAGGTGGACACCTGAAAGCTGAACTAATTTATGCAGGCTAAAGTCAGCAACCGCTGAGCCGAGAAGTTTGTGACGAATCGAATCACTGTAACTTCGCTCATCTCTATTAGTAATATACTTTGGTCAAAAGGACAAGCAGGGCCCTGTGACACGCCCCCGGCTCACAGAGCAGGCTGATTGACAAGCCAGAAGCCTGCACAGAGCCCTGATTGTCCCAACCACACTGTATTTTGTGTCAGCTGAGACACACGGCAATAGCTGCAGGCATAAGACAGCATTTTTTCACCCAAAAATATACACATAATTTAACCGATTTATATTACAAATATAAATATAATATTATCTACATTATGTAAAAAGTTTTTTTTATTTTTTATTACAGTGCCCATTTACTTATAGCTACAAACCAGGCTGCTTATAGTGTAAGTCCAGGGTTGGCCTCCGCCCATTCTGCTAAGATCGGTGCAGGGAGTCGCAGCTCACGCTGGGTGGTACAGCTGCTGGGGCAACCGCATGATGCCCAGCAAGTTCTGTGCACTAGTCCTGTTCATTAAAGGGGTAGTCCAATGGTGAAAACTTATCCCCTATCCTAAGGATAGGGGATAAGTTTGAGATCGCAGGGGGGTCCGACCGCTGGGGCCATAGAGTTGTATTAAGGGGGCGTGTCGACCTCTGCACGAAGCGGCGGCCGACACGCCCCCTCAATACAACTCTATGGCAGAGCCAAAGCGCTGCCTTCGGCAATCTCCGGCTCTGCCATAGAGATGTATTGAGGGGGCGTGTCGGCCACCGCTTCGTGCGGGGGTCGACACCCGCTATCTGGCCGGAGAGCCTGGCGCCCGTACAGAGAGATTGCAGGGGGCCCCAGCGGTCGGACCCCCCGCGATCTCAAACTTATCCCCTATCCTTAGGATAGGGGATAAGTTTTTCACCACTGGACTACCCCTTTAAAAAAGTCCTGCCCAGCGGTAACTGTTTCTCTCCCCACCAACCTTTGCATAATGGACAGGAGACCCTGTACTCACACTTTAAAATTTTCCTTTGCGAAATGTCAGCTAGGAGGAGATTGGCTGCTATAAGCAAAAACTTAAAGGGGTACGCAGGTGTAAAACTTTTTTTTTCTTTTTGTAAATCAACTGGTGCCAGAAAGTTAAACAGATTTGTAAATTACTTCTATGAAAAATTGTTAATCCTTCCAGTACTTATTAGTGGCTGTATACTACAGAGGAAATTCTTTTCTTTTTGGATTTCTTTTCTGTCTGACCCCAGTGCTCTCTGCTGACACCTCTGTCCATTTCAGGAACTGTCCAGAGCAGGATAGGTTTGCTATGGGGATTTGCTCCTGCTCTGGACAGTTCCTGACATGGACAGGGGTGTCAGCAGAGAACACTGTCGTGAAAAAAGAAATCCAAAAAGAAAAGAACTTCCTGTGTGTAAACAGCCACTAAGTAGTACTGGAAGGATTGGGATTTTTTAATTGAAGTAATTTACAAATCTGTCTAACTTTCTGGCACCAGTTGATTTAAAAAAAAAAAAAAAAAAAAAAAAAAAAAACATTTCCACCGGAGTACCCCTTTAACTTTACTGCTGCATTAAATTTTAGCCATGGTCCAGGCCAGTGTTTGCCAACCAGGTTGCCTCTAGCTGTTGCAAAACTACAACTCCCAGCATGCCCAGACAGCCGAAGGCTGTCTGGGCATGCTGGGAGTTGTAGTTTTGCAACAGCTGGAGGCAACCTGGTTGGCAAACACTGGTCCAGGCAGCCAACATCTCATCACATGCCGGGTTTGGTTTACACCTACAGAAGTCATTCCTCTCAAAAAGCTCAACGTCAAGGATGAGATTGAATGCCAGAATATAAAAAAAAAAAAATTAATTAACCTCTTCACGACGAGTGACGTACATGTACGGCGCTGCGAAGTGTCACTTGGCGCGCGGCGACGTACATGTACATCGCGGGGTTCCGGGAGCACTGCGTCATCGGTAGCGGTGGTCGGGCCGGGATGACTGCTGTTATCTAACAGCAGGCATCCCGGCACATCGCCGAGGGGGGTCCTGAGGACCCCCACCCCCCCCCCCCCCGCCCATGACCGCGATGGGAGCAAATCGCAGGTCAATTCAGACCTGCGATCTGCGCGATTCCGGGTCATACGGGTCACTGGTGACCTGGAAAATAAGAGGGATCGGGGGTGTCCAAGACCCCTCCTATCCCTGTTCGGTTCCCCCGCTTTGCCCACCTATCTGTGTCCGGGCAAAATGGGGGAACTGTCCAGGGATCGGCACCGAAGGTCCCTTACCTGGATCCCAGAGCGCGATACTCCATACGGGGATCCCCCACGTGCAGCGGCGGCAGCAATTCATCCGGGTCCTGCCAGGTGAGTTGTTGCCTAGCAACATCCGGAGGGCCACAGTTTACAGTGGTCTCTAAACCATGGCCCTCCAGATGCTGCAAAACTACAACTCCCAGCATGCCCAGACAGCTGTTTGCTGTGTGGGCATGCTGGGACTTGTAGTTTTGCAATACTTAGAGGGGTTCAGGTTGTAAATCACTATGCCATGGTCTCAAACTGTAGCCCTCCAGATGTTGCAAAACTACAACTCTCAGCATGCCCAGACAGCAGTTTGCTGTCTGGGCATGCTGCGAGTTGTAGTTTTGCAACATCTGGAGGGCCACAGTTTAGAGACCACTGGACAGTGATTTACAACCTGAACCCCTCTAAATCTTGCAAAACTACAACTCCCAGCATTCAGGAACAGCATAAGGCTGTCTTCGCATGCTGGGAGTTGTACTTGCGTGCCTCCAGCCGTTGCATAACTACATCTCCCTGCATGCCCTTAAGCAATCAGTACATGCTGGGAGATTTAGTTTTGCAACAGTTGGAGGCACACTGGTTGGAAAATACTGAGTTAGGTCATAGAACCTAATTCAAGGTTTTCCAACCAGTGTGCCTCCAGCTGTTGCAAAACTACAACTCCCAGCAAGCATGGTCTGTCAGTGCATGCTGGGAATTGTAGTTTTGACCCCCCTCCCATGTGAATATACAGGCTACATTTACACTGGCGGCAGATTACAGCGAGTTCCCCGCTTCAAGTTTGAGCTGCGGCAAATTTTTCGCCGCAGCTCAAACTCCTACAGGGAGACTCAGTGTAATCCGCCGTCAGTGTGAATGTAACCTCAAAACACTACACTACACTAACATAAAATAAAGAGTAAAACACTACATATACACACGTACACTGCCCCCCCTACCACCCCCCTTCCCCAATAAAAATGAAAAACGTATTGTACGGCAGTGTTTCTAAGATGGAGCCTCCAGCTGTTGCAAAACAAAAACTCTCAGCATTTCTGGACAGCAATTGACTGTCCAAGCATGCTGGGAGTTTTACAACAGCTGGAGGCACCCTGTTTGGGAATCACTGGCATAGAATACCCCTATGTCCACCCCTATGCAAGTCCCTAATTCAGGCCTCAAATGCACATGGCGCTCTCACTTTGGAGCCCTGTCGTATTTCAAGGCAACAGTATAGGGTCACATATGGGGTATCTCCGTACTCGGGAGAAATTGCCTAGCAAATTTTGGGGGGCTTTTTCTCCTTTTACCCCTTATGAAAAGGAACAGTTGGGGTCTACAACAGCATGTTAGTGTAAAAAAAATAAACATTTTTACACTAACATGCTGGTGTTGCCCTATACTTTTCATTTTCACAAGAGGTAAAAGGGAAAAACGCCCCCCAAAATTTGTAACAATTTCTCCCGAGTACGGAGATACCCCATATGTGGGCACAAAGTGCTCTGGGGGCGCACAACAAGGCCCAGAAGGGAGAGTGCGCCATGTACATTTGAGGTGATTTGCACAGGGGTGGCTGATTGTTACAGCGGTTCTGACAAACTCAAAAAATAAAATAAAAAAAACACAACACACCCACATGTGACCCCATTTTGGAAACTATACCCCTCACGGAATGTAATAAGGGGTGCAGTGAGAGTTTACACCCCACAGGTGTCTGACGGATCTTTGGAACAGTGGTCCGTGAAAATGAAAAATTTTGCACAGCCCATTGTTCCAAAGATCTGTCAGACACCAGTGGGGGGGTAAATGCTCACTGTACCCCTCATTACATTCTGTGAGGGGTGCAGTTTCCAAAATGGTATGCCATGTGGGTTTTTTTTTTTTGCTGTTCTGGCACCATAGGGGCTTCCTAAATGCGACATGCCCCTCAAGCAAAATTTGCTCTCAAAAAGCCAAATATGACGCCTTCTCTTCTGAGCATTGAAGTTTGCCCGCAGTGCACTTCAGGTCCACTTATGGGGCAAATTTTGGGGGGTCTTTTCTGCTATTAACCCTTGCAAAAATGTGAAATTTGGGGGGAAACCCACATTTTAGTGAAAAAAATAATTTATTTTTTTACATATGCAAAAATCGTGAAACACCTGTGGGGTATTAAGGCTTTATCCCTTGTTACGTTCCTCAAGGGGTCTAGTTTCCAAAATGGTATGCCATGTGGTTTTTATTTTTTTTGCTGTCCTGGCACCATAGGGGCTTCCTAAATGCGACATGCCCCCCAAAAACCATTTCAGAAAAATGCACTCTCCCAAATCCCCTTGTCGCTCCTTCGCTTCTGAGCCCTCTACTGCGCCTGCCGAACAATTTACATAGACATATGAGGTATGTGCTTACTCGAGAGAAATTGGGTTACACATACAAATATATATTTTCTCCTTTTACCCCTTGTAAAAATTCAAAAATTGGGTCTACAAGAACATGCGAGTGTAAAAAATGAAGATTTTGAATTTTCTCCTTCACTTTGCTGCTATTCCTGTGAAACACCTAAAGGGTTCAAATTAAAACACTTACTGAATGTCATTTTGTCTACTTTGGGGGGTGCAGTTTTAATAATGGGGTCATTTGTGGGGTATTTCCAATATGAAGACCCTTCAAATCCACTTCAAACCTGAACTGGTCCCTGAAAAATAGTGAGTTTGAAAATTTTGTGAAAAATTGGAAAATTGCTGCTGAACTTTGAAGCCCTCTGATGTCTTCCAAAAGTAAAAACACGTCAATTTTATGATGCAAACATAAAGTGGACATATTGTATATGTGAATCCAAAAAATATATATTTGGAATATCCATTATCCTTACAAGCAGAGAGCTTCAAAGTTAGAAAAAGTAAAATTTTACATTTTTTCATTAAATTTGGGGATTTTTCACCAAGAAAGGATGCAAGTTACCACAAAAATTTACCACTATGTTAAAGTAGAATATGTCACGAAAAAAATCTCAGAATCAGAATAAGTAAAAGCATTCCAGAGTTATTAATGTTTAAAGTGACAGTGGTCAGATGTGCAAAAAAAGGGCTTCGTCCTGGAGGTGAAAATGGGCTGCGTCCTTAATGGGTTAAATTACAAAAAAAAAAATAAGTTATACTTTTTATATACCATTATCCCTCCCCTTCTCTCATCGCTTAGGAAATCCATTCACCTGGAGGAAACTCAAACCCTGTCTGGACAAGTCTGCAACTAGAGAAATAAGGAACAAGCAAAGAAAGCAACAAAAAACACAAAATCTCCCTATCAAATGTGGATAGAAACTGTCCTTGGCATCTGCAAATCCCAAATGCATGACTATACGTCAGTGTTTCCCAACCAGGCTGCCTCCAGCTGTTGCAAAACTACAAATCCCAGCATGCCCAGACAGCCTTTGGCTGTCTGGGCATGCTGGGATTTGTAGTTTTGCAACAGCTGGAGGCACCTTGTTTGGGAAACGCATCTACGTAGATGCATCAAACTCACATCTGATATGACAGTAATAATAATATTTCCCCTCTGCTTTTCGACAGGAAAAATTATCTCCCTGGTCCCTTTTCTCCAGCAAATAAAACTAAGAGAAGTTCTGGACGACCTCCAGAAACAATTTGAGGAGTCTGGCCGTTGCCTATCTACCCCATAGACATATTTGGGGGAGATTTATCAAAACCTGTCCAGAGGAAAAGTTGCTGAGTTGCCCATAGCAACCAATCAGATCGCTGCTTTCATTTTTCAGAGGCCTTTTCAAAAATGAAAGAAGCGATCTGATTGGTTGCTAGGGGCAACTCAGCAACTTTTCCTCAGGACAGGTATTGATAAACCTCCCCCATTGGGTTTAGCAAGTACAGCAAAATTTACCACAGATACAGATATTGGGGGAGATTTATCAAAACCTGTGCAAAGTAAAAGTTGCCCAGTTGCCCATAGCAACCAAACAGATTTCTTCTTTCATTTTGCAGAGGCCTTTTTAAAAAAAATGAAAGAAGCGAGCTGATTGGTTGCTATGGGCAACTGGGCAACTTTTCCTCGGCACAGGTTTTGATAAATCTCCCCCATTATAAAGGGGAATTTGCAGAACTGGGGAAGTGGCAGAACTGCGTAATAGCCAATCCCCAACACCCGATGCTTGGGAGAACCCTAAATTCCCTGTTTTGACGCGATTCCAACTTGTGTCACCACAGTAAAGCGCACAATATCATACTCGACCTGACAAACAAAGGTGGGGCTCCAACATTTATTTATGGTTACTTCCGGTGCACACTTTTTACTTGATGCAATAGCAACTATCCTAAAGAAAACACACGTATTCCTCAACATTACCATACAAACAAGACAAAACAAAAGCTTCTTGTAAAGTATAAAAGGAAGTGAGAAGCATTCCTGAACGTAACAATCTACCTGTGCCTCACTACCGCCCACATACTGGAGCGGCCTGCTAGAACTTGTGCAAGGATCAAAGCATTTTTTTATCTAGATGCTGCTCTATAGAAAGAGCTCAGGAGTCCTACGCCCACACAGTGTCTGCGGGATACAACCATCTTAGGCTGCATTCACACCACGTTTTTGCAATACAGTTTCCGTATCCGCTTTTTGACGAAAAAACGGATTCCTCAAAAGCGGACTAACGTGTGTACAAATTTTAACCCGTATACGGTTTGAAAAAATAATGTCCGATTGCATACGTCTTTTTTTAGAAGAAAGGAAAAAAACGTATACGTTTTTAACTTTTTACTTCATTATGAATAAAAGTTTCACTTGGTTGATTGTAATGCCAAGAAATAAAAAACCACTGTCAAAAATGGTGCAAACCGAATGGAACTGTACGCCCATACAGTTCTCACTGACTCCCATGTTTAACCCCTTAAGGACTGAGCCTTTTTCACCTTAAAGGGGTATTCCAGCCCAAAACTTTTTTTTTTTTTATATATCAACTGGCTCCGTAAAGTTAAACAGATTTGTAAATTACTTCTATTAAAAAAATCTTAATCCTTCCAATAGTTATTAGCTTCTGAAGTTGAGTTGTTGTTTTCTGTCTAACTGCTTTCTGATGACTCGCATCCCGGGAGCTGTGCAGCTCCTATGGGGATATTTTCCCATCATGCACAGCTCCCTGGACGTGACATCATCATTGAGCAGTTAGACAGAAAACTTCAGAAGCTAATAACTATTGGAAGGATTAAGATTTTTTTAATAGAAGTAATTTACAAATCTGTTTAACTTTACGGAGCCAGTTGATATATATAAAAAAAAAGGTTTTGCCTGGAATACCCCTTTAAGGACTGAGCCCTTTTTTGCAATTCTGAACACTATCACTTTATGCATTAATAACTCTGGGATGCTTTTACCGATTATTCCGATTCAGAGATTGTTTTTTTCGTGACATTTTCTACTTTAACACAGTGGTAAATGTTCGTTGTTACTTGCATCCTTTCTTGGTGAAAAATCCCAAAATTTCATGAAAATTTTTCTAACTTTGAAAACTCTCTGTTTGAAAGGAAAATGGATATTCCAAATAAATTATATATTGATTCACATATACAATATGTCTACTTTGTGTTTCCATCATAAAGTTGACATGTGTTTACTTTTGGAAGACACCAGAGGGCTTCAAAGTTCAGCAGCAATTTTACAATTTTTCACAAAATTTTCAAAATCAGAATTTTTCAGGGACCAGTTAAGTTTTGAAGTGGATTTGAGGGGTCTTGACATTAGAAATAGTCCATAAATGACTCCAATATAAAAACTGCACCCCCAAGTATTCAAAAGGACATTCAGAAAGTGTGTTAACCCTTTAGGTGTTTCACAGGAATACCAGCAAGGTAAAAGGAAAAAATTCAAAATCTTCATTTTTTTTTACACTCGCATGTTCTTGTAGACCCAGTTTTTGAACTTTTACAATGGGTAAAAGGAGGAAAAGCCCCACAAAATTTGTAACCCAATTTCTCTCGAGTAAGGAAATACCTCATATGTGGATGTCAAGCACTCTGTGGGTGCACTAGGGGCCTCAGAAGAGAAGGAGCGACAATGGGATTTTGGAGAGTGAGTTTTTCTGAAATGGCTTTTTGGGGGGCATGTCACATTTAGGAAGCCTCTATGGTGCCAGAAAAGCAAAAAAAAACAAAAAAAAAACATGGCATACCGTTTTGGAAACCACACCCCTCAAGGAACGTAACAAGGGGTCCGCTGAGCCTTAACACCCCACAGGTGTTTGACGACTTCATTAAAGTTGGATGTGTAAATGAATTTATATTTTTTTCACAAAAATGCTGGTTTTCCCCCAAATTTTACATTTTTTACAAGGGTTTTATAGGAGAAAATGCCCTCCAAAATTTGTAACCCCTTCTCTTCCGAGTATGAAAATACCCCATATGTGGATGTAAAGTGCTCTGCGGACGAACTACAATGCTCAGAAGAGAAGGAGCGCCATTGAGCTTTTGGTAAGAGAATTTGGTTGGAATAGAAGTTGGAGGCCATGTGCGTTTACAAAGCCCCCCGTGGTGCCAGAACAGTGGACCCCTCCACATGTGACCATATTTTGGAAACTACACCCCTCACAGAATTTAATAAGGGGTGCAATGAACATTTATACCCCACTGGCGTTTGACAGATCTTTACATTTTTCATTTTCACGGACCACTCTTCCAAAAATCTGTCAAGACACCTGTGGGCGTAAATGCTCACTGCACCCCTTATTACAATACGTGAAGGGTGTAGTCTCCAAAATGGGGTCACATGTGGGGGAGGGGGGGGGAGATTTTGGGAGTCCACTGTTCTGGCACTATGGGGGCTTTGTAAACACACGTGGCCTTCAATTTCAGACACATTCTCTCTCCAGAAGCTCAATGGTGCTCCTTCTCTTCTGAGCATTGTAGTTCGCCTGCAGAGCACTTTACATACACATATGGGGTGTGTTCTTACTCAGAGGAAATGGAGCTACACATTTTGGGGGGCTTTTTCCTATTCTCCCTTGTGAAAATGAAAAATGTAGGGTAACACCAGCATTTTAGTGAAAAAAAAAATGTCTTCTTCATTTTCACATCCAACTTTATCGGAAATTTGTCAAACACCTGTGGGGTGTTAAGGCTCTCTTTACAACTTGTTACATTCCGTGAGGGGTGTAGTTTCCAAAATGGGGTCACATCTGGGTATTTATTGTTTTGCGGTTATGCCAGAACCCCTGTCAAATCCGCCACCCCTGTGCAAATCACCAATTTAGACCTCAAATGTACATGGCACGCTCTCACTTCTGAGCCATGTTGTGTGCCCGCAGGGCACTTTACGCCCATATATGGGGTATTTCTGTACTCAGGAGAAATTGCGTTACAAATTTTGGGGGTCTTTTTTTTTTTCCTTTTACCGCATGTGAAAATTAAAAGTATGGGGCAACACCAGCATGTTAGGGTAAAAATATATTTTTTTTTTACACTAACATGCTGGTGTAGACCCCAACTTTTCCTTTTCA
The DNA here is from genome assembly GCF_029499605.1 of Hyla sarda. Taxonomy (NCBI): domain Eukaryota; kingdom Metazoa; phylum Chordata; class Amphibia; order Anura; family Hylidae; genus Hyla; species Hyla sarda. The sequence goes on from NC_079191.1 coordinate 400,212,459, forward strand.
TAAGGGGTAAAAGGAGAAAAAGCCCCCAAAATTTATAACAATTTCTCCCGAGTACGGAGATACCCCATATGTGGCCCTAAACTGTTTCCTTGAAATATGACAGGGCTCCGAAGTGAGAGAGCACCATGCGCATTTGAGGCCTAAATTGGGGATTTGAATCTGCCACAAAAATACCCTACGGCAGTGTTTCCCAAACAGGGTGTCTCCAGCTATTGCATAACTCCCAGCATGCCTTGAGTCAGTGGCTGTTCGGAAATACTGTGAGTTGTTGCTTTTCAACAGCTGGAGGCTCCGTTTTGGAAACACTGCCATACAATAATTTTTATTTTATTTATTTTTTTAGGGGGAGAGGGGCTGTGTACTGGTGTATATGTAGTGTTTTACTTTTTATTTTGTGTAGTGTAGTGTTTTGCGGGTACATTAACACGGGCGGAGGTTTACAATGAGTTTCTCGCTGGGAGTTTGAGCTGTGGCAGAAATGTTGCTGCATCTCAAACTTGCAGCAGAACTCGCTGTAAACCCGCATGTGTGAGTGAACCCTGTACATTCATATGGGGGGGGGGGGGCAAACCACCAGCTATTGCAAAACTACAACTCCCAGCATGCACTGACAGAGCATACATGCTGGGAGTTGTAGTTATGCAACAGCTGGAGGCACATTGGTTGCGAAACACATAGTGTTACTTAACTCAGTGTTTCGCAACCAGTGTGCCTCCAGCTGTTGCAAAACTAGAACTCTCAGCATGTACAGTCTCTCAGTGCATGCTGGGAGTTTTATTTTTTGCAACAGCTGGAGGCACACTGGTTGCAAAACAGGTAACAAACTGTTTCACAACCAATGTGTCTCCAGCTGTTGCAAAACTGCAACAATCAGCATGTATTGACAGTCGAAGGGCATGCTGGGAGTTGTAGTTTTGCAACAGCTGGAGGCACACTGCTACAACTCCCAGCATGCCCTGTGGTAGTCTGTGAATGCTGGGAGTTGTAGTTATGCAACAGCTGTATGCACACTTTTTCATAGAAAAAATGTGCCTCCAGCTGTTGCATAACTACAACCTCCAGCATGCACAGACTATCAAAGAGCATGCTGGGAGTTCTAGTTGGAACTCCAGCTGTTGCAAAACTACAACTCCCAGCATGCCCTTTGGCTGTGCATGCTGCTAAACAACATCAGGAGGTGAACAGTCCTCACCTCCTGCTGTATCCTGCCACCGGGACCGCTGCCGATCCTGTTGCTCCTGTCGCCGTCACCGATCCCGAGGGGACCCCCACCGGTCCAGGGCAAGGTAGGAGACCCCCGCCGGCGCTGATCGCCGCCGTCCCGATTTCCGCCCAGCAGGGTCGTGATTTGTTGATCGTTCCGACCGATCAATCACGTGATCATGATGCGGCACCCGTGCCACCTCACTCCTGCTGGGTAAGAGTTAATGGGGCTGTGATAGCCCCATTCACCATTTTTTTCCGGGTCACCAGAGACCCGATTGACCCGGAATAGCCGCAATATGGGCGTACCCATATGCCCTCAGTCCGGCATCCTTAAGGGGTTAAAAAAAAAACATACATGGTTTCAATACGGTTTTTCACCCGGACAAAAAAAACGTGGTAGGCTACGGTTTTGTGCACGGGGGTGGAAAAAAAAAATGGACAAAACCGTACAAGATGCAAAACGTATGCATCGTTTGGCATATGGCTTTCAATGGAGTCAATGCATATGGTTTTCAATGCGGTTCCGTACGGTTTTCAAAATGAAAACCTATACGGGAACTGTATTGCAAAAATGTGGTGTGAATGCACACTTAAAAGGGGTATTCCAACTTTATACATCTTATCCCCTATCCAAAAGGAAAGGGGATAAGATGTATGATTGCAGGGGTCCCACCGCACGGGACCCCTGCGATCTCGGTGCAGCCCTTGGCATGGTGTGATATCATGTCCCCATCTCGGAGGCAGCGCCCGGCACAGAATGCCACCGCTGGGGACCCCCCGCGATCATACATCTTATCCCCTAAGCTTTGGATAGAGGATAAGATGTATAAAGCCAGAATACCCCTTTAATGTATAAATAGCCATTGCTACCATTCCATATAATTTGAATAATGGCTTCTGTTCACATGGCCGTTATTTTGTGACAGGTGATAGTAACGGGAGAATTAGTGCATGCACTATTTCTCCCGTTCTTTCGCCCATCACAAAATAACGGCCGTTATTAATAACGGGCGATAATGGGTTAAACCGGCTATTAGAAAATCCCATTATAGTCTATGGGATTTTTCTAATAGCCGTTAGTGATTTTGTACCGGCCGTATAGCTGATGAACCTGATGAAGTATGTACCTTTGAAACGCGTTGTCCTACCTGAACTACCTGTTTTATGACTCAAAGACCGCAATTGTTCACTATCCTCGGGAGTGCGCCTCTTAGCTAAAATCAGACTTTTTTGCCCGAGTACTGTGGAAACCTTGCTAGGTTTTTTCAGCACCAGCTGTTTTCGCATGTATAATTTATTAGGGAGGAGTCAGGAGGACCCCATACACATTACACTGTTGGCCAGTCCCACTAAAATCTGCAGGTTCGGCACACGTTTTCTAATGTGTATGGAGCCCAATCTGGTGGCACAAACAGTGACAATTCAATTTATAAGGTCTAACTCTGCCTAGGACCAATAAGGCTCCTTACCAAATTACTACATTTGATCTCAGCCTACCCCACGCACTTTTGATATTTGCTGGTTGCATGGGGGCCTATGGATATGTCAGAGTACACAAGTACACAGAAAACCCTTCCAACATAAAGAAAAAAAATAAAAATAAGATGTGAACAGAACCTTACAATAAGTCACATTCCAAAATAGTTTACTCCTCTTGGGTGACACTTACGGGGAAGAGATTCAATGCACCAACTGCAGCGTTATCTAATCTCATGTATTGATTCAGGTCAAAGCTGGTCAACGCAAACTGCCCGAAATTAGACTCATCGGATAATAGTTCCAGATACTTCATGACTGCAGACAGAGACGACATTGCAACCTAGGAGACAGTTATTACGAAAAACGTATTACATGGAGAAAGGAAAATACGGTGGCCGACTAGTAAATTGAAGGGGTACTCTGGCCCTAAGACATCTTATCCCCTATCCAAAATCTCTCATGCAGCACCCACCTGTCTCAGTTGCACGAAGCGATGATCACTCCGTGTCTGAAGCTTCACAACCACAGGGCCAGAGTATGTTGACGTCACGACTCCACCCCCTTGTGATGTCACACCCCCTTCCCATAGGCTTGCATTGAGGGGGCAGGGTGTGACGTCCCAAGGGGGCGGAGTCTTGAAGTAAAGATACTCCGGCCCTGTGGTTGTGAGTCTTCAGACAAGGAGCGATCATCGCTTTGTGCAGCTGAGACAGGTGGGTGCTGCATGAGAGATTTTGGGGGTCCCCAGCAGCGCGATCATACATCTTATCCACTATCCTTTGGATAGGGGATAAGATGTCTTAGGGCCGGAGTACCTCTTTAAGAGAAAGCTCTGGTGTTCAGTCTATAGAAGACAGAAAAGAAATATAGCAGCTCTCCAGACACTACAGATCGTGGGACTTTGAATTAGTTGTTAGATCGAGGTTTAATACCTGCTAAAAAAAAACTGAACAAAGTAACGGTACCAAACATCATTGGATACAAAAAACGTATCCTAAAATGCTAAAAGTAAATAGTCACTCCGCGCTAACTGCCATAATGGACAAGGAGCTATGCTCTTTCACATTACGTAATACAAATCTGCCTCTTGTGAATATTAGAAGCTTCTTTTAGTATTAGTGCACTTCACACTAGGGGTGACTGCTGGCAGAAGGGGTCACTTAATAGAAAAAGCCTATTCAGACAGTACAGTATCTATAGACATGGACAAATTATGGTACCCTTCCGCTAAAGACAGATAAACCCCCAATGCTCCTTGATATACTGAACCTTGAAATTGACAGAAGTAATTAACACAAATGTACTCAAAATTAACCAATGAAAATCAGACATTGCTTTTGAATTGTGGTTCAACAGAATTATTTTGAAAAACTGGATCTTTTTGGCAACTCACATCAGTTCTATGTTCACAAATGCAAAACTGAAGCTACTAAAGAAAAGAACACTGCACCTAATGTGAAGTCTGGAGGAGGCTCAGTTATGTTTTGGGGTGGACTTCACCCATCTCCCACAGGGTGTCTTGAATCTGTACAGGGCAAAATGAAATCTCAAGACTATTGAAGGTATTTTGGAGTGAAATGTGCTGCTAAGTGTCAGGAAGCTTGGTCTCAGTCACAGGTTCTCCAACAAAATAAATCCAAACAGACATTCAAAAACACCCAAGAATGGGTAAGAGCAAAACATTGGACTTTTGTGAAGTGGCTTTATGAGCCGTGATCTGAATCCTATTGAAAATCTGTGGAGGGAGCTGAAACCTGCAGTCTGGAGAAGACACCTTCACACCTGAGACATCTGGAGCAGGATCTTATGAGGAGTGGGACAAGATACCTGCAGTCTGGGGAAGACACCTTCACACCTGAGACAGCTGGAGCAGGATCTTATGAGGAGTGGGCCAAGATACCTGGAGTCTGGAGAAGACACCTTCACACCTGGGACAGCTGGAGCAGGATCCTATGAGGAGTGGGCCAAGATACCTGCAGTCTGGAGAAGACACCTTCACACCTGGGACAGCTGGAGCAGGATCTTATGAGGAGTGGGCCAAGATACCTGCAGTCTGGAGAAGACACCTTTACACCTGAGACAGCTGGAGCAGGATCCTATGAGGAGTGGGCCAAGATACCTGCAGTCTGGAGAAGACACCTTCACACCTGGGACAGCTGGAGCAGGATCTTATGAGGAGTGGGCCAAGATACCTGCAGTCTGGAGAAGACACCTTTACACCTGAGACAGCTGGAGCAGGATCTTATGAGGAGTGGGCCAAGATACATGCAGCCTGGAGAAGACACCTTCACACCTGAGACAGCTGGAGCAGGATCTTATGAGGAGTGGGCCAAGATACCTGGAGTCTGGAGAAGACACCTTCACACCTTAGACAGCTGGAGCAGGATCTTATGAGGAGTGGGCCAAGATACCTGCAGTCTGGAGAAGACACCTTCACACCTGGGACAGCTGGAGCAGGATCCTATGAGGAGTGGACCAAGATACCTGCAGTCTGGAGAAGACATCTTTACACCTGAGACAGCTGGAGCAGTATTTTATGAAGAGTGGGCCAAGATACCTGCAGTCTGGGGAAGGCACCTTTACACCTGAGACAGCTGGAGCAGGATCTTATGAGGAGTGGGCCAAGATACCTGCAGTCTGGAGAAGACACCTGAGACAGCTGGAGCAGGTTCTTATGAGGAGTGGGCCAAGATAACTGGAGACAAGTGCAGATGACTCAGAGTTACAGAAATCACTAGAAAGCAGTGACCACTTCAAAAAGGTAGTAAACAAAGTATTAAGTTTGGGGACCATCATTTTTTGTCTAGGTCAGTTCTATTATTTTGCATGATTCTATTAAACCACAACATCTGATGTTCATCAGATAATTTTTAGTATATTTTTATTTATTATTAGTTTCAAGTTATTTTATTGAGTATTGTTTTTTCTGTCTTTAATAGAAGAGTCCCAACAATTTTGCCCACATCTGTACATGAAGTCCCTCCAGCTACATTGTAAAGAACTAAAAAGGGACTCCTTGTGTTGACAAAGCCTCCTCCACAGGGCTCTGCCATATCTACGGGGCATTAAAGGGGTTCTCTGGTGGGAAAACTATTTTTTTTCATATAAAGTGGCTCCAGAAAGTTAAACAGATTTGTAAATTACTTCTATTAAAAAATCTTCCAGTACTTATCAGCTGCTGTATGTTCCACAGGAAGTTGAGTTGTTCTTTTCTGTCTGATCACAGTGCTCTCTGCTGACACCTCTGTCCATGTCAGGAACTGTCCAGAGTAGGAGCAAATCCCCATAGCAAACCTATCCTGCTCTGGACAGTTCCTGATATGGACAGAAGTGTCAGCAGAGAGCACTGTGGTCAGATTGGAAAGAACAACTCAACTTCCTGTTGAGCATACAGCAGCTACTGGAAGGATTAGGATTTTTTTTTTTTTACTTTCTGGCACCAGTTGATTAGAAAAAAAAAAGTTTTCCACTGGAGTACCCCTCTAATGACACCTGTGCGCCAATATAATCTTTATTCATTCGCTTCTTTTAGGCCCAATTCACATGTCATTTCATGTTCTGTAACCCTCTAGAAAAGTGTTTCCCAACAACTAGTGTGCCTCCATCTGTTGCACAAATACAACTCTCAGCATGCCCGGACAGCCGTTGCCTGTCCGGGCATGCTGGGAGTTGTAGTTTTGCAACAGCTGGAGTCACACTGGTGGGGAAACACTGCTCTAAAAGACAATATTTCCCTACACAACTTCTTGTGGAGTATTCAGCGAGTATACAGCCGATAAGTACTGGAAGGATTAATATTTTTATATGGAAGTAATTTACAAGTCTGTTTAACTTTCTGGCACTAATTGATTTGAAAATAAAATTTCCACCAGAGTACACCTTTAAGGTGTAGGCATACCTGCTTCTCCATCTCTGGCAATGCCGCACTAGTGATTTGCTCCCCTTTCTTTGCTTTAAGCAGACGGTTAAGGTCTTGAACACAATCCTTCGTAGTAAATTCTGACTTTTTCCTATCAGTGATGAGGATCCCGCCTCGCTGAACAATCTGTGAACAACAATAACAGATACAAAGATCAGAACCAAAAACCATGTGAACCTAAAAACTTCTGCCAGTAATCAAACTCTACTACAGTGTAAATAGCAGCCTATCAGAAGACTAGTCAGCAGGTCCTTGCTGCTCACGCACATACCTGTCTTACTTTCCCCATGTCTCCAGCAGTATCTCCTCCAGGCATCACACACTCCTTTGGTCCAATCTGAACCAGTAAAGCTTCTAGATTTGAGAACTGATCATTATCTGGAAATTCACACACTCCGAGTCTCCTGGATGTGGAATCTACAAAACCGACACCGACCAATCTCTGTCCTTCGGAGCTGACCAACCGGACGCCGACGACTCCCACAGCAGAAGACATATTGTTGTTACCAAATAAAATCTCCTCAAACTGGGTCAGGTTTCCTGGGGAGGCCTAAGAAAAAAAGATAGAATATACATTTATAAAATTTCACCACTTTCACTGTTTTCCCCCAAAAAATGCCAGAAAAAACCTGTGTGGCAACCTAACCTAAAAGTGTCAGATAGAAGGTCACCATATATACCCAACCCCCCCCCCCCCCACCTTTGCATTGCTGACATTTCTGCGATTGTATCATTTCCCTGTATGTAGTTTCAGAAATCCAGCACATGCTGCAGAAACAGCCCAATTAACTCTATGGAAGGGACTTTTGGGTGGTTTCACCACTGGTCTTGTTTGTTAGATCTCCCCCTACATTGCAATAGTGAGAAATATATCAATCAAGGCAGGTGGGGCAGGAAAAAGCCACCAGGACCACCCCAATAACTAGTGGTTTAGGCAGAATGAAAGTGGTGACAGCTTCCCTTTAAAGGACCAGAGGATAGGGGATAAGATGTCCCAGTGCTGGGACCCCTCGCCATCTCTGTGCAGTACACGACATTCCAAATAGTATGTTTAGAATGCTGGGTTTGGGTGGCTGGAGACGTGACGTCCGTCTTGCCCCCTCCCATACACATGAATGGAGTGGGCGTGGCGTAACGTCACATCTCCGCACGTCCAAACCCAGTGTTCCCAACAAACTGTTTAGAATGTTGGGTGCTGCACGGAGATCGCAAGGAGGCCCAGCGGCGGGACACCAGCGATCAGACATCTTATCCCCTATCCTTTGGACTGAGGGGCTGAGTACCCCTTAAAGGAGAACTCCAGAACATAAAAATTGTCCCCCATAGTGCCGGCAGTAAAAAAAATAAAGATGTACATACCTTCCTCCGCTCCCCTGGGGCCTCCGGTAACCGTCTCCGGTCTCCGCCGCGATCCACTTCCTGGTTGCCGGCGGTCGGATGAATCATACTGCGCTCAGCCAATCACCAGCCGCAGCGAAGTCAGACTCGGCCGGCGATAGGCTGAGCGGAAGTGACGTTTTCGCCAGCATTTTGTGTCCTGAAGCGTCATCACACTGCTGCTCAGCCTATCGCGGCCGAGTCTGACTTCGCTGCGGCTGGTGATTGGCTGAGCGCAGTATGATTCATCCGACCACCGGCAACCAGGAAGAGGATCGCGGCGGAGACCGAAGCCTGTTACCGAAGGCCTCGGGGGAGCGGAGGAAGGTATGTACATCTTTATTTTTTTACTGCCGGCAGTATGAGGGACAATTTTTATATTCCGGAGTTCTCCTTTAAAGGAGTAGTCCAGTCCTGAAAAACTTAACCCCTATCCTAAGGATAGGGGATAAGTTTCAGATAGAGGTGGGTCCGACCGCTGGGGCCCTCCGCGATTTCCTGTATGGGGCCCAGGCCCACTGGCCAGAGAGCGCGTGTTGACCACGCCAGGAAGCGGCGGCCAACACGCCTCCTCAATACAGCGCCATGGAAGAGCCGGAGATTGCCAAAGGCAGCGCTCCGGCTTTGCCATAGAGTTGTATTGAGGGGGCATGTCAGCCGCCGCTTCGTGCGGTGGTTGACACACCCCCTTTTTGCAGACTGCCAGGGCCCCATATGGGAGATTGCGGGGGGGGGGGTCCCAGCGGTCGGACTCCCGCGATCTGAAACTTATGATAGGGGATACGTTTTTCAGGACTGGACTACTCCTTTAAATACTATCAACGAGCACCGATACATTAGTTACATAACTGCTCTAGTGTAAGAAGAATTATCCGGTAACCTACACAGACCCCACTCATGTTAAAACCTGAAGTTGGTACTAGAGATGAGCGAACTTACAGTAAATTCGATTCGTCACAAACTTCTCGGCTCGGCAGTTGATGACTTATCCTGCGTAAATTAGTTCAGCCTTCAGGTGCTCAGGTGGCCTGGAAAAGGTGGATACAGTCCTAGGAAAGAGTCTCCTAGGACTGTATCCACCTTTTCCAGCCCACGGGAGCACCTGAAAGCTGAACTAATTTATGCAGGAAAAGTCATCAACTGCCGAGCCGAGAAGTTTGTGACAAATCGAATTTACTGTAAGTTCGCTCATCTCTAGTTGGTACCTTAAATGCCAGATGCCAGTCTTTGTCCTTGGAGGATTTGCTTCCAGACTTGTTCTTATAAACTTCAACTCGATACTGACGAACAAGAAGAAGATCCCGCACCACCGACTCAAAGTTCATCTTACTGAGGACCACGCTCTCCAACTTCTTGCTGCCTAAAATTTGAAAAAAATCGTAACATAGTTTTTTAATAAATATTGTAATAAATATCTACTTCAGGCAGCAGCAAACAGAGCAAAAATTTGTCTTTGTTTCAACAGTTTTTTAAAAACGTAATGCTATGTACAAGATCTCTATGTGCAGCTCGACATGTAACTATGGATCCATACTATACCATTTTTTTTGTAGAATAGAATTTTTAATAAAGAAGGACTTTTTAAAGAGATATTACAGGAAGTATTAGTTATGCAGAATTCTGCTCTGGTCCCATTGTGCAGTATTTCTGGTGTTGGCAGAGGGAACTGTCCACTCAAACATTGGTTAAGGCGGGACACTGGCTGAGCATCTATTGCTCTATACCAGTGGTCTTCAACCTGCGGACCTCCAGATGTTTCAAAACTACAACTCCCAGCATGCCCGGACAGCCGATGGCTGTCCGGGCATGCTGGGAGTTGTAGTTTTGGAACATCTGGAGGTCCGCAGGTTGAAGACCACTGCTCTATACTGACACCAGGAATTGCTGCACAGCGGCACTGGGCTCCAGTTGAAGTCGATGGGTAGAAAATTCAGATGCAGAAAATACGCAGCAAAATATGACACGTGCGACCCTCCCCTAAAGGTACGTCCATCCAAGCATATTTGCTGCAGATTTTGCTACCAACGACTTCACCGGGTCCACAGAAAATCCACAGCATGCCCGGACAGCAAAAACTACAACTCCCAGCATGCCTGGATAGCCATGGGAATCCGGCTATTGCAAAAACTACAACTCCCAGCATGCCTGGATAGCCACAGGCATCCAGCTGTTGTAAATACTACAACTCCCAGCATGCCTGGATAGCCACAGGCATCCAGCTGTTGTAAATACTACAACTCCCAGCATGCCTGGATAGCCATGGGCATCATGCTGTTGTAAATACTACTACTCCCAGCATGCCTGGATAGCCACAGGCATCCAGCTGTTGTAAATACTACAACTCCCAGCATGCCTGGATAGCCATGGGCATCTGGCTGTTGTAAATACTACAACTCCCAGCATGCCTGGATAGCCATGGGCATCCGGCTGTTACAAAAACTACAACTTCCAGCATGCCTGGATAGCCATGGCATCCAGCTGTTGCAAAAACTACAACTCCCAGCATGCCTGGACAGCCATGGGCATCTGGCTGTTGTAAATACTACAACTCCCAGCATGCCTGGATAGCCATGGGCATCCAGCTGTTACAAAAAGTACAACTCCCAGCATTCCTGGACAGCCATGGGCATCCAGCTGTTGCAAAAAACTACAACTCCCAGCATGCCTGGACAGCCATGGGCATCTGGCTGTTGTAAATACTACAACTCTGTTGCAAAAAAAACTACAACTCCCAGCATGCCTGGATAGCCATGGGCATCCAGCTGTTGCAAAAAACTACAACTCCCAGCATGCCTGGATAGCCATGGGCATCCGGCTGTTACAAAAACTACAACTCCCAGCATTCCTGGACAGCCATGGGCATCCAGCTGTTGCAAAAAACTACAACTCCCAGCATGCCTGGATAGCCATGGGCATCCAGCTGTTGCAAAAAACTACAACTCACAGCATGCCCGGACAGCCGTTGGCTGTCCGGGCATGCTGGGAGTTGTAGTTTTTGCAACAGCCAGGGGTCCAGTTTGGATAGGACTGATCTATATATATAGGGATAGATACACTAACCGCACCCAGGGATGATTACAGAGAGATGCGGTTATTATAAAGGTCTGTAGAGCGCCCCCCCCTGTGTGTGTGGAGAGAACAATACTCTGCACCTGATCCCAGGTACTTGATGACCCCGTTGGTCTTGAACACTTCCTTGGCGGCAAACAAGGCATCGCTGCCGTGCACCGTGTAGTAATCGCTCCGGTCGAACACTCGCACCGTGGTGTCCGGCTTGTCCGGCATGGAGCGGTAGAAGCTGATGAAGCCGCTCTCCGCCTCGCTGTCCATACATAGCTTATCCTTCGGCTGCACGGCCATGCTGGAATCTCCCGCCAAACTCTGCACAACAGCAACACAAAATGACAGGCAGGAAGAGCCGCGTCGCCCAGCAACGGCGTCATTACGTGATCAGGTGACCTACGGCTCACAGGACGTCACATGGTACAGCTCCGAGCGCCATCTTGGTTGAGGCGTAAGAAGTAAAATTTCTACATAAGAGGAAATAAGTGTCAATCAGACAGATACAATGGGGGGAGATTTATCAAAACCCGTACAGAGGAAAAGTTGCTAAGTTTCCCATAGCAACCAATCAGATCGCTGCTTTCATTTATGAAAAGGCCTCTGAAAAATGAAAGAAACGATCTGATTGGTTGCTATGGGCCACTCAGCAACTTTTCTTCTGGACAGGTTATGATGGCTTTACCTTTTGCTTACAAAATTACTCCGTTTTAAAGTTCCGTCTGAAAATCAGCTGAAATCGTCAGTTACAAAATCCTATACGGCCATTAGAAAATCTCATTATAGTCTATGGGACTTTTCTAATAGCCGTTTTAACCCATTATAGCCTATTATTAATAATGGCCGTTATTTTGTGACGGGCGAATGAACGGAAGAAATAGTGCATGAACTATTTTTCCCGTTACTATCTTCCGTCACAAAATAACGTCCGTTAATAATAGTCTATAATGGGTTAAAATGGCTGTTAGAAAAGTCCCATAAACTATAATGAGATTTTCTAAGGGCCGTATAGGATTTTGTAACTGACGTTTACGGCCGGTTTTCAGACAGAACTTCGTACCGATCTTTAAAATGCAGTAATTTTGTTGTGTGAAAGGGGCCTAAGAGAAATGATTTATCCAACCTTGTGCAAAGGAGCAGTCAACCATAGCAACCAATCAGATCGCTTCTTTCATTAAAAAAAAGGCTTTGGCGAAATGAAAGCTGACGTCTGATTGGTTGATACAGGCAACTGCACTGATGTTCTCGTACACAAGATTTGATAAATCACACATGGTGAACTCTGTAAAATAATTCAAAAGGGGCTTGGATGTATTTCTGGAGAGTAATAACATCGCTGGTTATGTATACTAGATTTATAGGGACAGAAAGTTGATCCAGGGATTTATTCTGACTGCATGGAGTCAGGAAGGAATTTTTACCTAGTATGAGGGGTTTTTGCCTTCCTCTGGATCAACTCAGTAGGGACTCATTAGGGTAATAGGTTGAACCTGATGGACTCTGGTCTTTTTTCAACCTAATGGACTATGTTACCTGCATGGGCTAGCTATCTGGGGGGTCTACCTACAGGGGGCAGATATCTAGTGGGGGTCTACCTACGGGTGGCAGCTATCTCAGGGGTTCTACCTGCATGGGCTAGCTATCTAGGGGGGTCTACCTACAGGGGGGAACAAGGCTGCCATCATAAATTCCGGGGCTCCTTACACAGCTCAGTCCTCCCCCCCCCCCCCGCAGTGTCGCGCCCCCATAGGTAGTTATAGGCCCCCTTTGTGCCTACAGAAGTAGTTATATGCCCCCTGTGCCCCCAGAGGTAGTTATAGACTCCCTGTGCCCCCAGAGGTAGTTATAGGCCCCCTGTGCCCACACAGACATACTGCCTCCAGCCATACACAGTATATGGCTGGAGGCAGTACATCTGTGCTCCAATCACTGCTCCTTTGGTCCGGGGCCTATGGGTCAGAACAGTAGCCCCCGAGGAGCAGTGGTCAGAGCATTGAAGGCAGCCTGCTGCAGTTACCTTGCCTGTCAGCCAGTTAGTCACGCTTCTTTCTGGCTGCTCCTCTGCTCCGGCTCTTCTTAACTTCTTGTCACTCACTGACTGACAAGAAGTTTAAAAAAAAAGTGTCAGCCTGGCTGGGCCCCCCTGGGGGTACGGGCCCCTTACAGCGGTACTGGCTGTACCCCCCTGATGGCAGCCATGGGGGGCAGATATCTAGTGGGGGTCTACCTACAGGGGGCAGCGATCTGGGGGTTAGTCTAACTTCAGGGGGTTGCTGTCTAGAGGAGCTCTTCCTACAGGGGGACAGATATCTGGGGGGTCTACCTACAAGGGCAGCTATATGAGGGGTCTACCATCTCCAGGGAGGGACCTACCTACTTAGGCCCCTTTTACACTACAGGTGTCATCAGGGCCGGATGGAGCAGCCGCTCCAGGCCCCTATCTTAAAATGGGCCCAGCAAAACTGTAGAAAAAAAAATGTATTTATTTTTTGTCGCCCACGCTTTGGGATCCAGGACACTTGCCCCGGATCCCCAAGCGAAGAGCACCGCTTTAAACTGTATGCACCCGTGCACATACAGTTAGAACATGCCTGTGAGTCACAGCCTGCCGTGACCTCTGCCCTGACGCAGGTGCCGATGACGTCACTCATCGGTGCCTGAACTGTGGAGTACAGAGGTCGCGGCCCTGCAGAGGCAGGAGTATGCAACCAGACTGAACTGCGGGACTAAGTGAGTATATATTTTTTGTTATTTTTAATGTATCTGTGGGAGAGGGGGGTGACTTGGAGACTTATTTACCTGACCGGCCACCAATCCCCTGGCTGTCAGACTACCTGCCTTCCCGCCCACCCCCTACCTACCTGCCCACCCCCCCTCCCTGGCTGTCAGACTACCTGCCCGGCCACCCCCCTCCCCCCTGGCTGTCAGACTACCTGCCCACCCTCCCCCCTGGCTCTCAGACTATCTGCATACCCGCCCAACCCCTGGCTGTTAGACTACCTGCCCACCCCCTGGCTGTCAGACTACCTGACCGCCCGCCCACCACCCTGGCTCTTAGGCTACTTGCCTGCCCACCCCCCTGGCTGTCAGACTACCTGTCCGCCCGCCCACCCCCATGGCTGTCAGACTACCTAACTAATATGTGTGGGGGCCGTGTGAGGGGGCATTAATATGTGTGGGGGCCATGTGAGGGGGCATTAATATGTGTGGAGGCATTAATATGTGTGGGGGCCATGTGAAGGGGCATTAATATGTGAGGGGGCCATGTGAGGGGGCATTAATATGTGTAGGGGGCCATGTGAGGGGGCATTATTATATATGGGGGACATGTGAGGGGGGCATTATTGTGTGGGGGCCATGTGACGGGGCATTATTATGTGTGGGGGGCATGTGAAAGGGCATTATTACATGTGGGGGCCATGTGAGGGGGGCATTATTATGTGTGGGGGGCATGTGAGAGGGCATTACTATATATGGGTCAATGTGAGGGGGCATTACTATATATGGGGGCAGTGTGAGAGGGCATTACTATATATGGGGCAATGTGAGAGGGCATTACTCTATATGGGGGCAATGTGAGGGGGCATTACTATACATGGGGGGGTCATGTGAGGGGGCATTACTTATATGGGGACCATATGAGGGGACACTATAATCTATGGGGGTAATGTAAGGAGGCATTAATATATATATATGGGGTCAATGTAAGGGGGCATTATGTATGGGGGATGTGTACAGGGACGTTACTATATATGGGGGCAATGTGAGAGGTCACTACTATATATGAGGGCAATGTACAGGGGCATTATATTATATGGGGCAATGAGAGGGGGCATTATAATGTATGAGGACAATGTTGGGGCCTAATACTATATAGGGCACAGAAGGGACTACTATATGGGGCAGTGTAATACATATAGGGAGTTTGTATAGAGTTGAGGACTTTGCTGTAGCGAGAAGCCTAAAATGTTTGTCTGGCAGATTCGGTGAAGACGAGTTGTGATCGGGAGAAATCTTCATGATGACCCAGGACAGATGGAGAAGAAAGAGAAAAGTGAACGACTCCGAACAGAGTAGATGCCCCTGGGAGTATATAACTATAATCACTTATATGGTCTGCAGCCCCTGTGTACAGCTCAAATCTATTCCTGTGTAGGGTTATTGATCTTTTGTATACTGTACTGGTTTTTATTCAATAACAATATAGCAGTGTTAGTGGTAATGATAGTGGTCTTGGTGCGGCAGAATTACTGTATATGTCCCTTGTATTGTGGTGTTATTAGTGATACTGGTCTGTATATAGTGGCTTTTATTTCCTTACAGTATGGTGGTATTATTTAGTCACTGCAGAAATAATATGGAGTGGCGATATTATTTTATGTTTATAAAATCTAGCGTGTGCCACAGTGTGTAAGGGGCAGCCCTGGTGATGTGACTGCGTAACCTGCTGACGTGTGCCCCACATGACATCAGGGTAGCGTATGTGACTCCTCCCCCCGTTCGGCCAGCACCCGCCAAGTTTAAAAAACTACTGTGTGTGCTGTAGCTGCCACCTGCCTGAGGTCCTGTTGCCGGCGCACATTACACTCTGCCTCTGCCCCAGGAGTTCCCCCAAAGGTATCACTAGTCCACCAGGCATGAACTGACTTGCCATTCAGGTGCACAGAAAAGCTAGGTGACAATTTCTCACCTAGCTTTTTCATACTCCTGAATGCCATATTTGCTTATCATAGTTCAGCTATTATAGACAGCTTTGACTGGTACAGGTAAAGAGTTGTACAGAACATGTAGTACCTTCCTGTACTGTAGGGGGAGCTACCAGACAGCCAGTCAGTACATGCACTTCAGTAATACAGGGGTTTTACCAGTAAATGCCCATTCTGATTGGTCAGTTCTTCCAGCTATAGACACGTTTCACAGATCTAGACTGTCTGTACATTGTATGTTGAGTCTGGTTTCAAGTTACAATGGTCCAGAAAAGACTATTGTATGTTGAGGCCATTGTAAGTTGAGGGATCACTGTATGTGTATTTGATTTTTTAGCAGTGGATCATTGCTTTTTTTTTTTGTTTTTTGTTTTTAAACCTTTGATTTGCTACAATTACCCTGTAATTGATTTTGTGTGTGTTCACACATAAATACTAGTACTCTGGTCACTTCTGTATGCTTGATAAAGACTGTACAGACAGTGGAAACTTTGCTTGCCACATATGAGAAAATAAACTACACTGCTTTTCACCTTATATTGGAGGCTGTGGGACGCTTTCTATTTGTGTCGATTACTGCCGCCAGCGACCAGGGCTGTGATTGGGCCAGCTTGCACCCACATCACCTTGACGCTGTTTGGATGTGCTGCTGTACCTTGCTTCTACTTAGCTATCTGGCTATCTACCTAGTTAGCCAACAATCCAATTAACAAGCTACTTACCTGGCTACCTACCTATGTCATATGTCTGTCGTACGTGTCGCACATAATGTAAGTTAATGGAGTTGCACTGCAACCCACAAATGGCCGCAACCCAGCTGTTGGGTCACGGACACTGGTAGGCCCATCAAAATCCTCAGCACCAGGCCCATGATGCTCTTAATCCGGCCCTGTCTGTATATATATATCCTACTGCCACCAGTCCCAGGAATGATAGGTGATAGGGAGGAATAAAGGATTGTCCACAACCGGAGCTTTAGTAACCTGGAAATAACTTTACTGCAACTTTTATGCAGGTTAACAGTAGTAACAGTCTTTACAGAGGACCGGACTTTAGGTTCCTCACAGTTGGTTGGGACCTTGTAGGGAATTAGCTCTGAGGCTTGCTTTATGCTGTTCCACTGAATTTAGGGTTTAGTTTAGGTTCAGTAGTCACGTAGATTTAGGATTGAGTTTAGATGAACTCACGGTTTTGTATTCGGCTGAAGTTAGCAGGCTTCAGGCGTAAGTTCGTCTTTAGATTTGCGCAGAGCTCCACTCACTGTCATATCCCGGGGGAAAGAGAGCGATGATTGGGTAACAGCGCCCTTGTATGGAAAGGGGCAGGCTCATAGCTTATTGGTTCCCACCAACTGTCAGTCCTTTCACAAAGCATTGTGGTACACATGTGACCCACTCACGTGACCTGGAAGGTCCTTAAGCTTAACCTAACAGCAGGCTTAGTAGTCAGGTGACCTAAGGTCCTGGAAGTACTATACATATATATATAAATATATACAATTATACACACCAAACATATAAAATTAAAGATGGAAGAGGTGACAAGGGGTTATCCCACTAGGAGGATCCTACCGGTGTGCAGGAACTCTGACTTTGGGGACTTAGCACACAAGGTATGGTACCGGGATACCACACCTGGATGTCAGACTACCTGTCCGCTCACCCACCTGCCTGTCTAACTACCTGCCTAACTACCTACCGGCCCACCCAACTGACTGTCTAACTACCTAGCTGTCCACTGACCCACCTGGCTGTCTAACTATCTGACTGCCCACACATCTGGCTATCTGCCTACCTACCCACCTTTCTTTATACGTACCTACCTGCTTGGCTGTTCACTTACCCAGCTAGCTACGTACCTGACTAGCTACCTGTCTAGCTAGCTACCTTCCTACCTTCCTGGCTTTCTGCCTAACTAACCACCCACATACCTATCTAGTTGTCTCCTTACCTACCTAACCACCTGGATGACTACCTACTAGTGCTAGTTACCTACCTGACCAATGCTACCACCTTGCTAGTTACCTACCTGACCAATAGATGGGGATATTGGGGGAGATTTATCAAAACCTGTCCAGAGGAAAAGTTGCTGAGTTGTCCATAGCAACCAATCAGATTGTTTCTTTCATTTTTTTAAAGGCCTCTGAAAAATGAAAGAAGTGATCTGATTGGTTGCTATGGGCAACTTTTCCTCTGGACAGGTTTTGATAAATCTTCCCCATTGTGTAGAGATTAGGAGGGTACTGTAAAAATACAGAGTCTAACATGTTTGTCAGAAATGTTTGTCATGTTTGATCAGAAAAGATGTCTCCTGTGAGTCCCTGGATGCAACTTTAATCACTTACATAGTATACAGATCTGTGTACAGCTGGTATATACCTCTATATAGTCCTGTATATGATCATTTATATTGTATACAGATCCTGGGTACAGTTGGTATCTACTTCTATATGGGCATGGGGAATACTGGTCTGTGTACAGTGGCTTTATTTGGTAACAGTACAGTGCATTAGTCAGTCACTGATGTATACTGTGTTCCTGATGCCCCAGTATAATTTGACCCTTGTATTATTTGTTTACTGCTATTATTGGTATTGTTAGTCTGTGTATAGGGGTTTTTACTCAGTATTGTGATATTATTCAGTCTTTGTGTAGTGGTATAATTGGTTTCATGTATACTGGTATTATTAGTAATATTGGCCCTGGTATTTAGGATTTGGTCACTAACAGTATGATGGTGTTATGTATGGTGATATTATTCCTCCTTGTATTCTGGTATTATTGGTCTCAGTATACAGGATTTGGTCGGTAACACTATGATGGTGATATGTATGGTCATAATATTCCTCCTTGTATTGCCCCCCGAAACACTGCCAGAACATGTCAGTAGCCCAGAGGTTAAGAAATGACAAGCTCTGAGTCCTGTCTACAAATGCTCAGTAATTTTAGGTAATAAAATCAATGAACTTGGGTCAATAATGGCATCTGAGAATGTATATTTAGTGGCTGTTACTGAGACATGGTTTAATGAAAGGAATGACTGGGACATATCCATACCAGGATACTCTTTATACAGAAGAGACAGAGAAGGCAAGAAAGGAGGAGGAGGGGCCCTGTATGTGAAAAATAGCATAAAATCTAACCTAATACAAGTTAGTGAGGCAACCATAGAGTCAGTTTGGGTTACGATGCAGTTTGGTAACCTGACAGTAACTCGTGTAGGTGTGATATATAGACCACCTGGCCTACATGATCTACTAGTTGAGGAAATAGCTAAAATGACAATAAAAGGAGAAGTTATCATCATGGGAGACTTCAATCTTTTGGATATAAACTGGAAAACCAAAATAGCCAAATAGTTGTGCCAGGAGAAATATCCTCAACCCAGCAGTCGGGTCGTGGCCACTTGTAGGCAACTCAAAATTCTCAGCACCAAGCCCATGATGTTCTTAATCCGGCCCTGGGTGTCATCCTGTAAAAACCTACGTCATTACTCCCGGCAAAAAGTCCTGAAAATGACCGTCAAAAAACCCCATTCATCTCAAGGGATTTTTTGACCATCCTTTTGCATCAGGTATGTCCGTCCTTAGTATTGTCCATTATTTTTGCCGGCACAAAAGACGGTGCATGCACTAATTTTTGGTCCGGCAAAAATAGAGAAAAAAAAACAGCCGTTAAAATTTAACATTGAAGTCTATGGAAAACGGATGCTAAAAAAACAAAAACAAACATCCGTTATTGTTCATCCGTTATTGTTCATCCGTTATTGTACATCCGTTTTTTTTTTAACTGATCATGCTCAGTACAGCTTTACAAAAAAAGGGTTAAAAACCTAATTTAAAAAGAAACAGATGTACCTGGTGATAACGGATGAACAACATCATTTTATTAGATAAAACCCTTTAAAAATAACGGATGATGGTCATCAGTTATCAGTCATTGCATCCGATTTTTTTTCATCAGTTATTGTAAAATAACGGCAGTAAAAAAAAAAAAAAGCTGGATACCTGTAGTGTGAAAAGGGGCCTTAGGGGGAACCTTCTTCGTAATGGAAGAATCTACCTGAAGGGACCTGTTTACCTACTCAAGCAGAACCAAGATCTTAGACCCTGCATTTTTCCAGTCCTCTTCCCTCCTCTCCACAATCTGGCCATACATAGGCCCCAAACTGTATTAATGCCGCCTTTGGTGTCCTGCACAGTAAAAGTGGGTAGAGTAGCAGGTCCCCCATTAAGTACGTATATCTCCCCACAGTAGGCTGATATTTTTTCCCCATCAGGTATGTGTGTACCACAGTACCCTTATTAGGTACCCCCCCCCCCCCTCCAATAGGCAGGTATGTCTTCAGGTTAGTAGCTCCCCAGTAGGTATATACATCCTTAGATAAGTATAGTCTATTCCCCCCACCACCCCCAATAGGTAAATGCGTTGGATGGTATGTAGCCATATACGTAGGAAGGTGGCCAGCTAGCCAGGTAGGTAGAAAGCTAGGTGATCAGGTAAGTAGCTAGATAGCCAGGTTGATAGGTTCAAGATGTTAATACCCCCAACTCAGCTTTATAGCTGACTAATAAGTCTTCCAATTCTCTGCAGTGGACACATGCAACAGGGACTGGATTAACTCCTAGAGGACGCAGGGTGTGAATATACCAATGTGGTGCACTCAGGAGCTGATAACAGTTAATGCTGGACATCACTTACCTGGAATTAACCCTTTAGATACCACGATCAAAGTTGATCATGGCATCTAAAAGTGCCAACATTTTTTTTTGCAGGTAGTTCAGGGTCGCCGATCAGTGTTTCAGTGTATGCAATGAAATGTAATGAAACCCCCTTTTCCCTTTTTTCAAATAAAATAAAAACATACATAGCCACATGCGCAAGTGCATGAAATATTAAAACAAACCACGAGGTCAATAGACTATACAGGAAAAAAAAAAAAACGAAGTCCAGAAATGCAGATTTTTAGTCCCTTCATATACAAAAAAAGTGATCAAAAAGTCCCATACAGCAATGTATATGTAAAAATAAAAGCATTAAAAAAGGGAAAGGTTTTATTTTACTAAAGTACTAAGAATAAAAACCTGTAACCTACTGTATAAAGATGTAATTTTAACTGAAAAGTCCACTATGCAGAAACTGAAGCCCCCAAAATTTGGAGTCATTCATTTTGCCCCACGTTTGTTTTACCATACATCGTGGTAAAATGAGTGATGTGATTACAAAGTACAATTGGTGGCACAAAAATAAAAAAAAGCCTTCAAATGGGTCTGTAGGTTGGGAAATTGAAAGCATTATGGCTATTAGAAGACAGGGAAACTAAATCATTGCTACTTTAAGAGGTTTAAAAGGAGTAGTCCAGTCCTGAAAAACGTATCCTCTATCATAAAAGATAGAGGATAAGTTTCAGATCGCAGGGGTCCGACTGCTGGGACCCCCTGCAATCTCTCGTACGGGGCCCCGGCTCTCCGGCCCAATAGTGTGTGTCGACCACCGCACGAAGCGGCGGTCGACACGCCCCCTCAATTTAGTGATATGGCAGAGCCAGAGATTGCCAAAGGAAGCGCTCTTGCTCTATCATAGGGTTGTATTGAGGGGCGTGTCAGCCCTGCTTTGTGCGGTGGTCGACGTGCCCCCTTCCTGCGGGCTGCCAGGGCCCTGTACGGGAGATTGCAGGGGATCCCTGCGGTCGGACCCCCCACTCAGTGGCATCACTAGGAGGGGGCCCAGAGGGGGCCATGGCCCCACCTTGATCAGGCCCCCCCAATTTAACATAAACTAAGTCAGGGGTCGGCAACTCAGGGCACTCGTACCCCACTCATGGCATGCGGGGGGCTGCCGACATTCACTTGTAAAAGTTATGCATGGTAGGGTGATGCGGCCATAGGGGCTGGCCGCATCACTGTGAGGTGAGATTTCCGAACCCATTCAGATGGGTTCGGAAATCTCACCTCACACCGGCACTGCTGTCAGGACTCACTGCGCGCAGGCACGTCTCCTGCGTCCTCTACCCTCCCACACTAGAGGAGAGGGAAGAAAACACCTCACCACTGCTACTGCGTCTCCTCTGGGCCTTTCCCAGTCTGTGATGCTGTGTGTTGATAAAGGGGCCTTGGGGCTGGGCAGCTCCTCTGCCTGCCTGATTACTCAAGAACCTGCTGCCGTTGCTAGCAAGTTGCCTGCCGCGCAGAGTGAGGGAGAGAGGCCATTCATCTTCTCCCTTGTCAGCACTGAAAAGCCACAGAGCCCACCGCTGAGGAAGTATCACAGTCAGGTTTCTTATCTTTCTTTCTGTATGGAGGGGATCTCTAAGTAGTTGTGGCTATGAGGTGAATTCATCCCTTTCCTGACAGCACTTTTCTTGTCAGTAAGGTTTGATTCACCAAGTTTAACTCTTAGCTTGACAGGATACTGAGTTATACCCTATAATACTCCAGAGCTGTACTCACTATTCTGCTGGTGAGGTCACTGTGTACATACATTACATTACTTATCCTGTACTGATCCTGAGTTATATCCTGTATTATACTCCAGAGCTGCACTCACTATTCTGCTGATGGAATCACTGTGTACATACATTACATTACTTATCCTGTACTGATCCTGAGTTATATCCTGTATTATACCCCAGAGCTGTACTCACTATTCTGAAATTGCAATTTGCAGAGGGAGCCAGTGGGGCGAACAGTACGGCTACACATCATCTACCCGAGAAAGCAGTTTGCAGAGGGAATGAGTGGAGCGAGCAGTGCGGCTACTTTACCTACCTGAGAGTGCAGTTTGCAGAGGGAGTCTGCAAAAATCTGATTTATTTTTTTAAATTAAACATGTTCTGCACATTGTGTGTGTGTGTGTATGTATGTATATATATATATATATATATATATATATACACACACGTTTTAAAATTGCCCCCCCACTTTTGTCACTGGCCCCCCATGTGCCCCCCCTAAATATGGATGCTGGAGACGCCACTGCCACTGCCCCCTCTATCTGAAACTTATCCCCTAACCTTAGGCTAGGAGATCGTTTTTCAGGACTGGACTACTCCTTAAAAGAGGCAAGTAATTTCATATGGGGCTTGGATTTGGTTTACCCCTAAACAGGACACCACTTTTGTAAAAGATTAAGTTTTTCTAAACCACAGGAATGAGACTACCTATGATGTAGGGCTAGGCGGTATACCGGGTCATACCGAATACCGAAATTTTTGTGCTGCACGATATGAATTTTAACCCATACCTCAATACCGGTTTGGCCCCTCCCCGTCGGGAATGAACGTCACCCGCAAGCGCTGCCCTCCTCGTCCTCCTGTTTGTTGTGGCTGCCGGTGCTGACACTCTATACTAGTGGTCTTCAACCTCCAGATGTTGCAAAACTACAACTCCCGGCTTCTTACATGATAGTGGGCTCAGCCTATCACCGGCCGAGGCCGAACATCGCTGCGGCCGGTGATAGGCTGACGGCTGTCCGATGTTCACGTCCCCAGGAAGAGCGTAAGGCCAACGTAGGAACATGCGTTAAAGTTTATTTTTGTTTATCTTTTGCAGCCCCGGGCATAGGGATACAGCTATAGAATGTCAGCACCGGCGGCCGCAACAAACAAAAGGACGAGGAGGGCAGCGCTTGCGGGTGACGCGAGTAGTACCCCAATGGGGACAGCACAGCGCTGGGCTAATTAAAAAATTTTTTTTTGGGGGGGGGGGGGGGGGAATACCATTATGTAATGTGGAACTGCTGTAATTTACAAAAAAATACCGCAATACATATATTTGGCCATACTGCCCAGCCCTACTATGATGATCATTTTACTGCCAAGGAGTGGAATCTGAAACTTGAAGTTGCACTGCAGAAATTCAGCAGTGAGCACAGTGCAGCAGACTCATTGTAAAGACAACTGGGAAGATGAAGACCTGTGCAGAGGAAACGTTGACCATTTGCCCATAGCAACCAGATTCCATCTGTTTTTTTTTTTTATTTTTTTTTTAGATTTAAACTAATTTGTTGCTATGGGCAAGTGGTCAACTTTTCTGCACACATTTTGATATATCCCAAAAAGAAGGCTGCTGCTTAATTTCTTAGTGTAAATGTGTCCTAACTGGGAACTCCTTTTCTACTTCCAAAGACTGGAGATCTGTCCTGGACACACGAGGATCACAGACCTACAGCTTTTCATTGCACAGTGAGCACGCTTTATTGGTGGAATCACATGTCGTTTTAGGACATGTTCACACTATAAATTCAGTGAGTAGTTCTCTGCAAATTCCACTGCTCTTTCTGCTTTCTGGCAAAAGTGAGGCCGGATTGGAGCTTATTTTCTGTGAATTTGCTACAAAAATAAAAAGCACCAAGTCCCTTTGACTTAGATTTAACACAATCCTTCCAGAATTCAAATCCTCATTGGAAGTTCCATTACACTTCTGTGTACACAGCAGGTGAAAACCTACTGTAGTCAATAGTTGTGTGCTGTGAAGTGGAACTCCAATTACATTTTACAAATTTAGCCTTAAAGGGGTACTCTGCTGCTCAGCATTTGGAACAAACCGTTCCGAACACTGGAGCCGGTAGCTCGTGAAGTCATCATAGCCCCCATATACTTGCATTGAGGGGGCGGGGAGTCACATCATGAGGGGGTGGGGCTATGACGTCACAAGCCCCCGGCGCCAGGGTTCGGAACAGTTTGTTCCAAACGCTGAGCAGCGGAGTACCCCTTTAAAACATCTGTAGTGTGAGCAAGCCCTTAGGACATTGTTTCCCCAACCAGGATTGATGTTACCTGCCTGTTTAGGGATAGGTAACCCTGACTGTATGAAATGGCAGGGGTTAAGAGAGCCTGAGATAGTTCCCCCCTCCTTGTTTTCCCGGGTGGTAGGAGGGGAAAAAAGGGAGGAGGATACGCCCAGGATATATTAGGGTCATTCCCTCCCCTGGTGCTTCCTTTTGGACTGCCCAGTGCTCCAGGAAGGTAGCTTCCCTCCTGCCCGCCCTGGTTTTTTGTACTGCTTTGTATTCCTGTTATTTGGCCTCGAACCTCATTGTGGCGTTTGCTAGTTTTTTGTTACCCCTTTTGTAAAAAAAAAAATATATATAAAATAATTTATACTGAATTCTCATTTTGTTTTCCTGTCACTGTAATCTCTGCTGGTGTTTTTTGCTGTCTTTTTGTCTGGAGCTTACTTTTGTAATACATAAGTCACAGCTGGCCTAGTAAGTGAAGAGGTGTATTGGAAGGGCCGAGGGCACAGTTGCCCGCCGGGAGACCGGCGGCTGGCAAACCGCTTCGGCTGAAGCTGGTAGAGTTTAAGGTTTCTGCAATGCAGCGGTTGGAAAGTTAACTTAAGGCTGGGTTCACATCACGTTTTCTCCCATATGGGAGCGCAGGCGGCAGCTAAAACCTCGTGCTCCCGTATGCCTTTCTATAGGCTCCCGTATGTAATTCATTTCAATGAGCCGGAGTGAAACGTTCGGTCGGCTCATTTTTGCACTGTATGCGCTTTTTCCCCCCCCCCCCGGACCTAAAACTGGTCAACCACGGTTTTAGGTCCGGTTGTAGAAGCGCATATGGTGCAAAAATGAGCCGACCGGACGTTTCACGCCGGCTCATTGAAATGAATTACATACGGGAGCGCAAGGTTTTAGCTCCCCCCGCCGTATGCGCTCCTGTATGGGAGAAAACGTGATGTGAACCCAGCCTTATTGTTATTTAAATAAATTGAGCTGTGACCACCACCCAGCCCAGTAAAAGAATTTGATGTGTCTGTCTTCATTGTGGGAAAAGTGGGAGGGGGGCTCAGGATTGTGGGTAGGCGGAAGAGTGTTCCAGGCAGTCTGCCTCCAGCTGTTGCAAAACCTCAACTCCCAGCATGCCCAGACAGCCATCGGCTGCCTGGGCCTGCTGGGAGTTGTAGTTTTGCAACAGCAGGAGGCACCCTGGTTGGGGAAACACTGCCCTAGGTTGAAGGCAATCAAGTTGTGTTGCATTGCAGTTTGTAACTCACGTCAGTTTCCAATAGCTTGTAATGGAAGAAATTCACTGCACGGAGTTTAAAAGGGGTACTCCAGTGAAAACCTTTTTTCTTTTAAATCAACTGGTGGCAGAAAGTTAAACATATTTGTAAATTACTTCTATTAAAAAATCTTAATCCTTCCAGTACTTATTAGCTGCTGAATGCTACAGAGGAAATTCCTTTCTTTTTGGAACACTGATGACATCATGAGCACAGTGCTCTCTGCTGACATCTCTGTCCATTTTAGCAACCATGCATAGCAGATGTATGCTAAGGGCAGCATGGTGGCTTGGTGGTTAGCACTGCTGCCCTGCAGTGCTGGAGACTTGGGTTCAAATCCCACTAAGGACAACAATAAATAAAGCGTTATTATTATTATAATAACGTCAGCAGAGAGAACTGTGCTCGTGATGTCATCAGAGACCATTCCAAAAAGAAAAGAATTTCCTCTGTAGTATTCAGCAGCTAATAACTACAGGAAGGATTAAGATTTTTTTTTTAAAAGAAGTAATTTACAAATATGTTTAACTTCCTGCCGCCAGTTGATTTAAAAGAAAAAAAGGTTTTCACCGGAGTACCCCTTTAAAGACAGCACTACATTTCTGAAAAGATTTGATAAGAGGTGCTCAGAAATGCATTACCGTCTATGGGGACAGCAGTGCAGTCATAATACCGCCTGGATATTCCCCAGGGCTCCACTACCTCTACGTCCCAGGATATATAGGCCCAGATTTATCAAAACTAGAGATGAGCGAACTTACAGTAAATTCGATTAGTTTACTTTCCAGGTGACCTGGAATTTCTCCCATACGGGAGCGCATACAGCAGGGGGAGAGCTAAAACCTCGTGCTCCCGTATGTAATTAATTTCTTTTCAAAAGGCTTAATTAAATTTTGAAAAATATGAACAATAGAATTATCAAAAATAACAGCATAAGAAAATACAGATCAATTGTTATACAGGATGCTCATAATTACAACGGGTTCATTGAGCGAGGCTTAATATATATCAGATCAACAGCTTACTTCCTTAGCAAGGCCACAACCCAGTTGCGGCAGCGGTCCGCCAAGCTGCTATTGGGGGTAACTCCAAATAGACATTCTATATATATATATATATATATATATATATATATATATATATATATATATATATATAAGCAAAGAGGAGGAATCCACGCTACAGCCATATTTCTACTACATGTTACGTGAATAAAGGTTCTGATGGCGGAGGATACATACTACAAAGACAGACACACGAGGGAAGACAAACCAGACAAAATAGGAGAACAAAGAAAGTGGGAGAGAAAAAGAGGAAAGGGAATGGGGAAAAGATAAAGAAGAAAGAGAGAGTGATCTGCGTGACCTAACAGAATCAAGAGGGATTATCCAAATACTCCACCCACGGTTGCCAGGTAGCATCAAATGACTTTTGAGAATCACACAGCAGGCTAGTCAATTTGTCATTAGTCATAATCCAATTTAACTTGGAACGAATCAGCTGGAAAGGGACAGAAGACGATTTACAACTAGTTGCAATAGCAATCTTAGCGACCAAAAAAATATAATAAATCAGTTTACGTGAGCCTTTGGAAATGCTAGGAATCGGGGCATTGAGTAAAGCTTGTTCTAGTTTTCCGGAGATTAACACCCGTTACAGAAAGGATAAAGTGGTATACCCGTATCCATAAACGTTTAACACGAGGGCAGTCCCACCAAATGTGAATCATAGTGCCCCTCTGTTGACAGTTGCGAAAACAAAGGGGGGAAGCTGAGGGGTACATCTTCGCTATCCTAGACTGAACCAAGTACCATCTCAGGAGGACTTTCCAGCCCGCTTCCTGCAAGGACGTATTGATCGAGAGTTTGGAAGTAGTAGCAGCGCTAAGGGCCCAATCTTGTAACTCAAATGTTCTCCCCAGGTCCCCCTCCCAGACCAACATATACAGGAGTTTGATGGAGGAACCTAATAGAGTGTTATAGACAGCAGACATTGAACCTTTACTATCTGCGGCCATAAAGCGCAAGGATTCGTATGGGGTGTGACAAGTGATATCCAGCCCTTGTTTTTTCAGACCCGACAAAAAATGGACAATTTGATTATAGCGAAATAATTCTGAGTCGGGTAATTTATAGAGAATGAAGGTAAGCCACTGATTTAATGCCAAGCCGGTCGATAAAGTCACCTATGCGAAATAGACCCCTTTCAGACCACCAGGTGAATGCCAAGGAGACCATGCCCAGAGGAAATTTAGGATTGCGTAATAGTGGGGCTGCCGGGGATTGGGTTGATTGTAGAGGGAATCGATTGCGAAGGCCATCTCATAGTGCTAATGATTGGGGAAAGGATCGGAGGTCGCTCCTTGGTTAAGAGCCATTGCAGGAGCGAAAGAGGGATAGTGGGGGTGGCTAATTGTTCAATAGTAACCCATTGGGGGCAGGAATGTCTAGCGTGAATCTGAGCTAATTGAGCTAGTCTAGTCGCTTGGTAATATTTTTTGAGAATAGGTACCCCTAGGCCCCCCGAGACCCATAGTGTCTTACGTCCCACTCTACTACCCCCTAGATCCCCAGATAAAGCGCAGTAGATCTGATTGCAGACGATCCAATGCTGAAGAGGGAAGAGAGATCGGGAGGGAACGGAAAGCTTAAAGCAATCTAGGCAATAAATTCATTTTAACGGAGGCAATCCTGCCTAACCATAACAAAGCAACTAGACCAGGTACGCAGATCGTTCCTTATCTCGCAAAATAAAAGAGTGGTAATTAGCGGAAAAAAGGGCAGAGGTCAAAGGGGTCAATTGAATACCCAAGTAGGGCAAACTATGTGTGGCCCATTGAAAATCAAACTTAAGCAGCCCTATCTGGCAGATTAATGTTCAAAGCTACAGATTTGGATGAATTCAATTCTAAACCTGAAACCTCTGAAAAAATGTTGTAAGACCTGAAATAAGTTGGGGAGCAAAGTTAAGGGACAAGAGAGTCAGTAGAAGATAGTCTGCAAAAAGCGCCAGTTTATGTTCCCCCATCCCCACCCCGATGCCCGATTGAGGAAGAGTTACGAATAACGGCCGCTAGGGGTTCCATTGCAAAAGCAAATAGGGCGGGGGAGAGGGGACAAGCCCCGTCTAGTACCTCTCTCAACCCGGAAGGCCTCCGAGGCATAACCTCTAACATTAACTGAAGCCCAGGGGGCAGCATATAATGTGCGCAACAAGGTAAGAAATTCTGGGCCAAAGCCCCAGTGTTCCAAAGTTAAAAATAAGTACTCCCAATGTAATGAGTAGAGATGAGCGAATTTACAGTAAATTAGATTCGTCACGAACTTCTCGGCTCGGCAGTTGAGGACTTATCCTGGATAAATTAGTTCAGCTTTCAGGTGCTCCGGTGGGCTGGAAAAGGTGGATACAGTCCTAGGAAGGAGTCTCCTAGGACTGTATCCACCTTTTCCAGCCCACGGGAGCACCTGAAAGCTGAACTCATTCATGCAGGATAAGCCATCAACTGCCGAGCCGAGAAGTTCACGACGAATCAAATTTACTGTAAATTCGCTCATCTCTAGTAATGAGTCGAAGGGCTTCAGTAATTCCATAGAATGCAAAAATCCTGTGCGGGGGCTAGTTCTACCATCCCAAGGTGAGTGCAGTAGAGAAATTAAGTCTATAAAACTGCGAGTTTGATCTGGAGCCTGTCTACCCGGCATAAAGCCCACCTGGTCCAGATGGACATAGGATGCAATAAACTTATTTAAACGCATGGCCATAATTTTAGTTAGCAATTTCATGTCATTATTAATTAAGGAAATGGGACGATCGTTATCACAAAGAGTGGTCTTAGTGGTTTGGTTTAGGTATTGCTTTAATGACCGCCATTGAGTATTCAGGGCCTAAGGGAGCACCCTGATGGATAGCGTTAAATAGGTCAGTTAAATGTGGAAGGAGGACAGGGGAGAATTTTTTTATAATAAAGAGCAACAAAGCCATCCGGACCAGGGGTCCTAGATAACTTAGAAGTCTTGATTGCCAAGGAGACCACGACCGTGGTAATCGGTTTCTCCATAATCTCTCTATGTTCTGGGGAAAGGGTGGGTAGGTTAGCCGAAGCTCTCACTATTTAGATGGGGGGGGGGGGGGCGCCCATATAATGTCTGGAAGTATTTAGCAAATTCCCCTAGAACTAATTTGGGACTCAGAGCGTACCACCTCGCAGGTGAAGCCTGGGAACTGCTCCCAAGGATCGCCTTTGAGCTAATTTTCTTACCAAAAGTGTACCTGGTTTATTACCTTGGGGAGAGAAAAAAAAAAAAAGAAAAATGATATCTAGACCAACGTAAGCTTTTCTCCGCACACACTGTCAGACCCATGTTGAGAGCTGCTCGAGCATCCTCAACTTTGGTCCTGAGATCACGTTCAGGGAAAGTCTTATGCTCCACCAAAAGGTCAGCATAAGCCCTTTCTTCGGCTTTCAGATCGGACATATAAGCCTTCAGGCGAGTCACATTTTGGATTAATTTCCCTCTAATAGTGGCCTTATGGGCCGCCCAGACTATAGGTTGGGGAACCTCTTCCGTCTTATTAACAGAGAAAAATAATTTAATTTCCTCAGTTAGTTCAACACTAATTGGGTCAGACAGTATGGAATCATTCAGGTGCCAACGGAATGACTCCGGTTTTGCCCACCAATCGCTTAGTCCTATGCAAACGATATTGTGATCCGACCAAGAACAAGGAGAATTTTCGCATAGGTGACCAACGGCAGGAAGAAAAATATGGTCAATACGGGAATAAGTGCAGTGTGGAGCAGAATAGTAGGTGTAGTCTCTTGCTGAAGGATTAATATTTCTCCATGCACCGGTAAGGTTGTGGGCAAACAATAATTTGGCCAAAAGGAGTCCCTGGGGAGAAGGTGCCCTGAGGGTAGGAGACCCTAGAGACGATTTATCCATAACGTGGTCTAGTGCCAAATTAGAGTCACCTCCCATAATCAGGGAGTGAACATATCATGGAAAAATTGTAACTGATTGTCCCGTATGTAATTAATTTCAATGAGCCGACCGCAGTGAAACATTCGGTTAGCTCATTTTTTGCGCCGTATGAGCTTTTTCCCTGCACCTAAAACCGTGGTCAACCACGGTTTTAGGTCCGGTTGTAAGAACTCATACGGCGCAAAAATGAGCCCACTGGACCGAACGTTTCATTGTGGTCGGCTCATATAAATGAATTACACACGGGAGCGCATAGAAAGGCATACAGGAGCGCAAGGTTTTAGCTCTCCCCTGCTGTATGCGCTTCCGTATGGGAGAAACCATAGTGGGATCCTAACTCAAAAAGCATATCCGTTTTACAGCATCTGCTGAAGACTACCCCTCAAATGTAAGGACATTAAAATGTACAGTGTACTAGTATATTACATGTACTTTGTATCCCCCCCACAGCAGATCAGCCTATACTGAGCATCTATCTTTATATAAGTTCTGAATTGTAGTTTCGTTTTGCATGTTGGTCCATGTCCTCATAAGATCGCAGACAAACCATAAAGTAAACCAGTCTTTTCCATTGTTTATTTAATCCAGTTTACATAAAAAAGGTCACTCTTCAAATAGGATATTTACATTAAAAAAAAAAAAAAATTTCTAGGCAAAGCCAAAAACCCTCCCTAACCCACCCTTTCCATTTACAAAAACATGGGCCGGAGCATCCATAGCAAGTGGCTTGAAAATAAAACCTGAGTCCATCTTAAATGCCCTCCCACCCACCTCCCCCCTCCCCATTCTAAGGGCACTTAAAGACCTAAAGTTAAAAACAAAACATCCACTAACTCAAAGGCTCAAAGATCACAAAAAAAGTAAGTGTCAGGTACAATGTTCTGTGTAGGATTCCCCAAGATGAATATCATTGCGCAGCATAATTCACAGAACATAACTCCGGTGATATGGAAGGGACAACTTCATGATGGATCGAGCACATTAGTATTTGACACTGGCAGCCACTGGGGCCTCTGCCATCTTTCTCCACTTCTTGGCATCACGTTTATGAGTTCAGTTCTTTCTGCATTTCATTCATCTCCTTCATCTGGAGAAAAAAAATCAATAAATAAAAAAAAAGTTAGAAGTCAAACTTAAGAGTAGGACATTTTTATCTAGACTTCATAGACTAACCAAAGCACAAGAAAGGATTGTATGGCGTTTTTCACCCCATTAAAAAGGGATATTAAAAGAAGTACTCTGGTGGGGGAAAAAAAAAAAACTCTCAAATCAATTTGTTCCAGAAAGTTAAACAGATTTGTTAATTACTGCTATTAAAAAAAATCTTAATCCTTCCAGTACTTAGCTGCTGTATGCTCTAGAGGAAGTTGTGTAGTTTTCGGTCTGACCACAGTGCTCTCTGCTGACATCTCTGTCCATGTCAGGAACTGTCCAGAGTAGGAACAAATCCCCATAGCAAACCTGTCCTGCTCTGGACAGTTCCTGACATGGACAGAGATGTCAGCAGAGAGCACTGTGGTCAGAAAAAAAGAAAAAAAATTCCACTGGAGTACCCCTTTAAGAGTTAAACTAGCGTATCCCCTATTCAGAGGATAGGGGACAAGTTCCAGATTAATGTCTCCAGAACAGGTCGCACCAAAAGGGATGTCTATGGTCTTTCAAAGTGAGACCCCTAATATTAACTATTCGGGTGCCACAGCAGCTATTTAAGCCATATAAAAGAGGCCATCTTAAGCCAGTTCTCTATAATGTCAGCTATTAGAGAAGGGTATTACCTCTTTAATAGAAACCCCTTTACCCACATGAAAGGTGCCATAATACTGACAGCTGGCTCACAAAAATGTACAGTACATGGTAGAATGTGGTTAAGAGACAATTGATACAATTTAACCTCACTGCAGTGACTAACCCAAACACCCACCCTGGTAAAAATATAGGACTTCTTGTATTACCCCTTTTCCATAATTTATTGTAAAATAACTGGATGGAGAATAGAGGTGTCCATGAATTCTTACCTCAGCCTTTTCATATCTGCCCCTCTTTCTTCGTGTGATGACCTGTTAAAGAGAAATAGATGGTCATTTTATTTAAGAAGAAACCAGCAACAGTTTTCCTGTCCAATCAGACGCATTATAGCTATGGTACTAGAGGTGTAGGTCAATTCACTAAGGCAGGCTAGAAATATAGGAGCCTTAGGTTGATCATATGGTTCTAAAATAAAAGGAGAATTTTTCCACTGGTAAATAGGCAGCACTCACCAAGACCACAATTCCGGCAACAATCGCAACGACGACCACCACGATGACAGCAATGACACCAGCAGTCAGGCGTTTCATGGACAATTCGTGAGGCTTCTCATCTATATACATGATCAGAGGCTCCTGAACCAAGAAGTTCTTGCCATTGATTGGGATTTCAAACTTCTTATCAGGACTCATGAGCGAGTCTCCCTTGATCTGCAGAAAGTAGTAGACTACGTTTAGCGCATCTCAAGCCACAAACTGGATAAAATAGGACATTGCCCCGACAGTGGATATGCATTCAGAACCATTACTTAAAAATAAAAAAAATTAAGTACTGTATTTGATATAGAACAAGGCACTTACATCTTTTTCCATGTAGTAACCAACATCTGCAATGTCTACGGCACCTGGTACCTTCTGTGTGGAGTTCTGCTTCAAGTCAATGTAGATATATGGTCCTTCAAACTGTAGGAGAGAGACAGTTTTAATGCAGGTTTACATAGTCAGCCTAATAACCTTAAGAGGAAACCAGTGTCACCTGCACTAATGTCGGTACTGACAGGTAGTGCAGGTGACCCTGACGACAACAATACCAACCATGTCCCATTCCATGCAGGGGGATCTCCGTAATCTCAATTAAAGGGGTTATCCAGGCAAAAACACATACACATCTCAACTGGCTCCGGAGAGTTAAACAGATTTGTAAATTACTTCTATTAAAAAAATCTTAATCCTTCCAATAGTTATTAGCTTCTGAAGTTGAGTTGCTGTTTTCTGTCTAACTGCTTTTTGATGACTCACGTCCCGGGAGCTGTCCAGCTCCTATGGGGATATTTTCCCATCATGCAAGGGATATTCTCCCATCATGCACAGCTCCCGTGACATCATTGAGCAGTTAGACAGAAAACTTCAGAAGCTAATAACTATTGGAAGGATTAAGATTTTTTAATAGAAGTAATTTACAAATCTGTTTAACTTTCCGGAGCCAGTTGATATAAAAAAAAAAAAAAAGTTTTTGCCTGGATAACCCCTTTAACTTCAGATCCGGCCCGGGCAGATCTTAGTGACGTCACTGCTGCTGTTCTCTAGCAGCAGGACCCAGCAGAGGTGATGTCACTAAGCTCCGCCCATGCCCCAAGCTGCTGCTGCTGGAGAACAGCGGTAAAATCACCAAGCTCCACCTGTGCCCCAAGCCAGGCCAGAGCTGAAGTTAACAGGAGATTACCAGAGATTCCCTGCACGGAACAGGACAACTTGTGCCAGAAAGTTTTGTACAGATTTGTAAGTGACTTCCATGAAAAAACCTTAAATCTTCCAGTACTTATTAGCGGCTGTATACTACAGAGGAAAAAAAATTATTTTTTTTTATTTCTCTTCTGTCATGACCACAGTGCTCTCTGCTGACATCTGTCCATTTTAGAAACAGTCCAGAGCCAGAGAAAATCCCCATAGCAAACATATGCTGCTCTGGACAGTTCCTAAAATGGACAGAGGTGTCAGCAGAGAGCACTGTGGTCAAGACAATAGAAATCCAAAAAGAAAATCATTTCCTCTGTAGTATACAGCAGCTCATAAGTACTGGAATGATTAAGATTTTTTTTTAATAGATATAATTTACAAATCTGTTTAACTTTCTGGCACCAGTTAATGTAAAAAAAAAATAAAAATAAAAAACACAGAAATCCACCGGATTACCCAATTTAAAAAAGGGGTACTCATATCTCCTGGGAACAAATGAGCCATGTTTGAAACCCAAAGGGGAAATCCTTACCTCAATGTTCTGAATGAATGCAGCCGGCAGCTGATACCTTTCAGTAATCAACTTTGTCAGTGCTCTGTGTATATGGAAAAAAAAAAAAAATTTGTTATTGTTAGAGCTTTTAAAAGCAAGAACAAAAAAAAAACTCCACTGATTTGTAATCGAGACATAGGCCCAGATTTATCAAACTGTGAGAAAAAAAATGAAGTGATTTTCCCCCAGCAACCAATCACAGCTCAGGTTTTACTTTTACCAGAGCTTGTTAGCTGAGCTGTGATTGGTTGCTGGGGGGGGGGGAAATAAATAAAAAACTACTCAATTTTTTGGCCCAGATTTTTTAAAGGGGTACTCCGCCCCTGGCATCTTATCCCCTATCCAAAGGATAGGGGATAAGATGTTAGATCGCCGCAGTCCCGCTGCTGGGCACCCCGCCATCATTACTGCACAGAGCGAGTTCGCTCTGTGCGTAATGACGGGCGATACAGGGGCCGGAGCAGCGTGACGTCATGGCTCCGCCCCTCATGACATCACGGCCCGTCCCCTTAATGCAAGTCTACGGCAGGGGGCTTGACGACCGCCACGCCCCCTCCCATAGACTTGTATTGACGGGGGCGGGCCGTGACATCACGAGGGGCGGAGCCGTGACGTAACGATGCTCCGGCCCCTGTATTGCCCCGTCATTACGTGCAGAGCGATCTTGCTCTGCGCAGTAATGATAGCGGGGTGCTGCAGCAGCGATCCCCGGGGTCCCCAGCAGCGGGACCCCGGCGATCTGACATCTTATCCCCTATCCTTTGGATAGGGGATAAGATGTCTAGGGGCGGAGTACCCCTTTAAACTGTGAGAGAAAAAATATATAAACTTACGCTTTTAAATCTTCATCGGACACAGTGTCTGTGTTGGCACGCTTCATCTGAACAATCACCCAACTGGAAGAAAAAAAAAAATTTAAATACATTTGGTAATTAACTTAAATATGCTATTAGGCCATCAATAGTACTTAGGGTAACCTTTTGCATTCACTTACAGACCATTCTAACTTTAGTTTTTTTATGTCCCTTTATCAAACGTGTTCTATTTATATCCGTGGTCTCAAACTGTGGCCCTCCAGATGTTGCAAAACTTCAACTCCAAGCGTGCCCGGACAGCCAACGGCTGTCCGGGCACGCTTGGAGTTGAAGTTTTGCAACATCTGGAGGGCCACAGTTTGAGACCACGGATATATATGATTCACAGACTGGCAACTCTGCCACCAAGCCAAGCACACAGTTATAACCCACACACATTTTGTCGACAGGCGAACACTTACTAAGTCCTAACGAGCTCCGAACAAGTCTTGGTTTGCTTGTCTCCCTTTTCGGTTCTTCTTACACCAGCCGAGTTGACACACCAGCAAATCTCCGTTTCATTGCATTGCTTGGCTTTAAAGTTACCATCATTTTCACAATCGGGATTGTAGAGACCATCGTTGTCAACCAGGGCACCTTCAGGTTTAATCCTCCTCCCGCCTTTTCCAGGATAACTTTCTTTCTTCATCAAGAAGCATTTTGGAAACACTGCAAAATATATTTTAGACACAAATCAGCATTTTGCTTCATTGTTTTGACCATCACTGACTGTGAGTGCTGCGACACCAATAGCTTTGGTTTTCATACAGAAACTCCTGTGGAAATTTCTCAAAATCATCTGGGGCCAGAAAGTAGGATTTTGGCAAAACACACAAGGGTAAGCAAAAGCTAGATGTGAATGGGGCCCCTTGTAGGAGGTTTGGTTATACATGAAAGGAAGAATACTTACATTTACTACAGTTCACATTCAGCTTAGATCCTGTACCCATAGAAAGAGTGCACGCACAGCCAGCTCCACCAGAAGCCTCACATTGGGCACCTTTGAATGTCATGCATGATTCACAGCCTGTAGGAGGAAATACATTGTATTATTTTAACTTAAAAAAAATAAATAAATCAACGCAGATATATCAAGCCAATGTATCCAGTCAAAACAGCTTTTTTAGGCTAGGTTCACACTACGGAATTTCCGCCTGCAATTCTGCTTTGAGATTGCTGGCAGAAATCCTGCTTACTAAAATGCGTAGTGTAGTGAATGGGTTTCTGTTCACAAATTCACACAGCGGAATTTGTGATGCGGAATTTCTGCTTGAAAATATCCGCGTGAATAATGGAGTTACTCATTCTTCATGCGGAAATACTCGCGGAACACATTGCAGTCTATTGGAGAATGCAGTGCCTGTGCGGTCCTAGTGCCGACTGATTCAGTAGTGTTGAACCCAGCCTTCCTCTCCTATATACTTCTATGTCATACCATCTTCTAAGACAGTGGTCTCAAACTGTGGCCCTCCAGAGGTTGCCAAACTTCAACTCCCAGCATGCCCGGACAGCCGTTGGCTGTCCGGGCATGCTGGGAGTTGAAGTTTGGCAACCTCTGGAGGGCCACAGTTTGAGACCACTGTTAAGAACTTTCTTTAAGAACATATTTATAGCAATAATCTCAGGCTGCGTTCACACGGCCGTCTAGACCAGTTCCGTTCTTCTCCCATCCAAAAAAATAAATAAATGACAATGGATGTTATCCATTTGGATCAGTTAATAAACCAAAACAATTTTGTTCTGAGCATGCTCAGAAGTAGAGACTAGAGATGAGCAAACTTAAAGTAAATTCGATTCGTCACAAACTTCTCGGCTCGGCAGTTGATGACTTATCCTGCATGAATTAGTTCAGCTTTCAGGTGCTTCCGTGGGCTGGAAAAGGTGGATACAGTCCTAGGAGACTCTTTCCTAGGACTGTATCCACCTTTTCCAGCCCACCGGAGCACTTGAAAGCTGAACTAATTCATGCAGGAAAAGTCATCAACAGCCGAGCCGAGAAGTTCGTGACGAATCGAATTTACTGCAAGTTCGCTCATCTCTAGTAGAGAGGGATCAAAAAACAGACATTAAAGGCTCATTTGTTTTCCATAGACTTCAATGTTAAATTTACTGTCTCTTTTCTTCCTTTGACGAAAAAAAATAAAATAAAAAACACTGCATGTGCCGTTTTTTTCTGCCATAAAAAAAAAAAAAACGGAATTGAGTGCCGAAGGGTACAGACGGATGTAAAAAAAATAAGTAAAAAAATAAAAAGATTAAAAATCCCACTGACCTGAATGGGATTTTAAAAATAGTTTAACATGTTTACAGCCTTACAGAACGGAACCGAAATGGGGATA